>NC_065446.1:115132765-115783877 GCF_917563875.1 Diabrotica virgifera virgifera | reverse complement strand
GCAGCAGTTCCATTAAACAGAAACTTAAAGGATTAACCTTTAAAAGAAGACCAGACGTAAGCCCAGAAAATGAAGAAATATCAGAAACCCCAATCGAACTTTAAAAGTCGAAGCAAGGCATCGACTTTTCACTAATGAGGGGAGCTGTTATATGTGAAAATAGTCACCTTGAACCACTCAAGGGTTACCGGCTCTTTGGTTTCGCAATATCAGTTCCTATTTCATCATCCTTTCAGCAAGCGTTCCCATAGAGATAGCTGGCCATGCATGGACATCAACCTCTGACCAAAGCTGGCCTTTCGTGGGAAACGCCGATTCCACATTTTGTAGGAAGGTTATAAATTTAGAACTTTAACTTTATTTTTAACTCGTCATTTTAGTTTCTCGCTAGTAACATATTTGCATTATATAATTTTATTTACTTCAATTTATCATAGAACAAAGTATAAGTGTAATTTGTGAAATAAATCTTTTTTTAAAAAGTCAATTAAGAAGTTAGTGATTTAACATTTGGCGCAGTCAGTAGGATCCGGTCAATGTTGATAGAACAAGGAAACTAACTAGCAACGGCGGATCCTATATATATATATATATATATATATATATATATATATATATATATATATATATATATATATATATATATATATATATATATATATATATATATATATATATATAAATATATATTGATGTGATCTTGATTATTGATATGAGATAATATTCTTATTTGTCATTTAATTTAATCAATGCATTAATAATAATTTAATTAATTAACCAGATCACATATCAATATGTTTTCAATCTCAGGGCGAATTATAAAATTAATTACTTACTTACTTGGCTTCTCAGTATTTCTCAATGGTTCCTAATCGGGATAGGAAAGAAAAGAGTAAAATAATACACACATATGGGTTACAATTATAATCAAAATATTGTTTATTTTATTTAAATGGCAATCACTGCTTAATATGTGCTAGATCTTATTATTCTTAAACATAACATTTACAAATGGGAATCTTATTTCCTTTTGGTTTCCAATTGAAAGTTTTTATTAACATTTAACTATTAGGATTTATTAGCAACAATTCTATTTAAGTTTGATGAAGCTTTTCTGATATTATTGATTATGTTCTTCAATTTATAATGTGGTATTTAATACGAAAAACCCATACATTCATGTCCAAACAAATGAGACTGACCTTTTTCTGGTGAACTGAGAATGTCTTCACACACAAGACCCGTTTCCTGCTATCCTTGGCTGCGATCAAAACCTCGTCCTGGCTTTCAGTAATGTTCTCCTTTGAAGATTAGCTCGTATAGCTCTCGTTCCTGCTTCTGTCGTGATGCTGTGTTCTACCTTTTTCGAAACTGCAATCAGCTACCGGGACACTCTTGGCTCAAGGAGGTTCTTTACTCTCAACCTGGCCTACCTCTCGTTCCACGATAGATCTCCACACTCACGGAACTACACCGGCTTTCTCACTCTCCGTACACTACCGTCTACTACTGGACTTCACTTCTCGACAGCTCAAAACATTCTGCTCTCTATTTGTCATTCATTCCCCTACTTTCTAAATATCCCTTCCAGATTCACAAATCAACCTTCCACCACCAACTCTCATTCGCAGTATTCCTCAAAACCAATTTTTAATCTTTCTAAATATGCTTAATGGTTTTCAAAAAAAAATAGTTAATTCCCATTCTAAAATTACTTTCTACTATTTACAAAATTTAATGACCTATTATCTACTTCAACTGAGTCTTATTTAGCATAGGCTAATGATCGAACCTTCCGCGAACAACGATAATGACCTATTATCGATTTCAACTGAGTCTTATTTAGCATAGGCTAATGATCGAACCTTCCGCGAACAACGATAATGGTACGCCATTCACTTTGTTTATTCTAAGCGCATTTTCCCGAGTTTCGTTTAATCACTTCTTAAAATTAAATATGACAATTTGTTGTATACAGGTTGTTCTAAATTTATATGCCCGTGGTTGAGAAAATTGAAAATATTTTATATTAAATTGAATTCTGTTTATAATTATCAAAATTTAATTTTCATATCAAATAGAAATATAACAAATCCCCGCCTTGTATTCGATAAAATTTATCTGCAATTTTAAATAAATTTTCTCGAGGCAAAACCAACTCCCTGTATATCTCCTTACTTTAATCTACGTCTTATACCCCTTCTTCTTGTATTACTCTAATTATTCCCACCTGTAGAGTAATTGTTTCCTTATTTTCAGTGTCCTCATCCTGTGTTAGAGTGTCGGCTATTATGTTGTCTTTCCCTTTTTCCCATATCAATCTTCTGTCTTTTTCCTCAGATTTTTCACATACTTTTACCGTGTATTCTGCATCCTCGTTTTCATATGCCTCCTCTTCAAATGCCACTGTTTCGATCATATCTTTTTCGCTCTCATTTGTTAGCTTTATTTCTTCTTCTCCTGAGCTCATCTCTTCTTTTGAGGAATCCCAGTTTTCTTTTGCTTTTGATACTCTCAATTTTCCTTCTTCTGGGCTCAACTCTTCTTTTGAGGAGCCACAGGTTTCATTTTCCTTTGTATTTTTCTGACTTTTTCTCCCTTTTCTTCTTTGTCCTTGCTTCGTTGCCAAATTCATTTCCACTGTTTGTTCTTTACCTGATTCGTCCGTATTTTGTTTCTCCTGTTCCTTGTCCTGTTCTTCTTCTTTTTCTTCTGTTAGATTCATCGTATTATTTTTAAAATCTATCACTACATTTTTTTCTGCCAATTCGTCAACTCCTACTATCATGTCATGTGACATGTTTGGCATTATTACACATTGTAGTGCATACATCTTCTTACCCAGTCGTACTATTACTCGTATGCCTTCATTTATAGTTGCCAATGTCCGTTTGTTTGCGCCCACTAAATTTACCCTAGGTATTTTGTAAATTAAATTTGTTAAGTTAACTTCTTCTATTAGTTTTCTGTTGACCAATGTTATTTCAGATCCAGTGTCTATCATAATTTTAATTGGTTTCTCGTTGATAAATCCATCCACAAATTTTAAATTAACTCCATTTTTCTTTTCGTTGTTTCCTGCCAATTTAATAAACTCCTTGGGGTTACAAAAGATTCCTGTTTGATTTTTGGTTTTTAATGAGCGCCGTCGTGAAAAGACGCCGGTTGCTCATCGTTGTTTATATTTTCGTCATAATGTCTCTCTCCGTCATATTCATCTGTCTGGGTATTATTTACTTCTCTTCTATTTTCTCTTGGTCTGTCGGATCTGTTTCGGTTTTCTCGATATCCCTGTTCATTTTGTCTACCATTATTTCTGTTTTCTTGATTTGCGAGTGTGGTGTTTCTATTCTGGTATTCTCGATTTCTGTCCTCATTCCATTGCCTATTTCTTTGTTCATAATTTCCTCTTCCGTTGTCTCTATTTTCGTTTTCCCTTCTGGGATTAAAATCTCGTCTTGTATAGTCCCTCCTATTTTGATTTCTATCTCTGTAATCCTGTGTTTCTCGGGGCCTGTAATCTTCTCGCGACCTTCTTGATTTTCTTTCTCTTAAACGTGATTCTCTTATTTGTAGGAATTGGCATAAACTATCTATGTCTTTGTAGTTTTGCAATGTGATATGGTCTTCCAGCGTTTCTTCGAAATGTCTTGCAATCAGTTCGACTAATTGTTCCGATGAGTAATTATATTGTAAATGTTTTGCGTTATAGTAAATTTGTAATGCATATGTCCTTTCTGATATACCCATCCTATCATTGTATTTCCCATTTTGCAATTCCTTGTTAATTTCCAATTGTTGGACTTTTCCCCAGAAATAATTCAAAAATTTTTGTTCAAATTGTTGCCAACTGTCAAATTCTTCTTCTTTGCAATCGAACCATAGGCTTGCTTCATATTTTAGATGGTTTCTGATAGTTTCTTTTGCTGTTTCGAAATTTCCGATGTGCTGTATTTTCTTTTTTAGGATATTTATGAACGGCACTGGGTGTAATCTTCTTACATCCCCGCCAAACCTTATCTTCACGTCATCTGTGCTATGTATAACCATTTCTCTTCTTTCTCCGACATTCTGTTGAGTATTGATTTCCGCAATCTTTCTTTCCACTTCTTCTATGTCTGCTTGAATAGCGTTTTGCAACTTGTTTTCCAAACTTTCCATTTCTTTTTTCTGGCAATTCGTTAACTCCTTCATTTTATTTTGAATTTTCATTTCTTGTTCTTTCATGTGGTCCTTCATTCTCATTTCTTGTTTTTGCATGTGATCTTTAATTTTCATTTCATACTTTTCTATGCGTTCCTCTATTTTCTTATTGTTCTCTTCTATCGCTTGTTTTGTTTCCTGTTGATTGTCATCCATTTTTTGCTCCACTTTATCCATTTTCTGTTCCATTTTTTGTTGTGATTCATCCATTTTTTTTGATGTTTCTTCCTGATTTTCTTGCATTTTATCCATTGCTCGTTTTGCTTCATCCATTTTTTGTGACTGGAGTTGCATCAGTTGTAATAGTTTATCTATTCCTGATAATTCTTGCTGTTCTGATGCCATGATTGTCGTGTCTAAAATATCTTCTTGGTCTGAATGTTCTTTTTGTTTTTTGTTGTCTTTGCTTTGGCTTCTTGTCACAGACATTTGTTTTCAAGAAGTACTATCCCCGCCAAATATGAAATTTTACTAGTATGTTACCAAAACGACTTTTTCTCACCCAAATATTATAAATTGTCAATAAATATATCAAATGTAAATATCGTAAAATAAAATATTAAATCAGTTATGTAAAATTTGTACCTAAAGAGATCTAAAATTTTATGTTATCAAATGTAGGTATCTCACTTTTTACCACAGGCATATAAATTTTCAAATACCGGCTTTACTCTTTCTATCCTTCAAATTTGCCACTAGAAATACTTTTCAATGCTTTCCACGTTGGACGACAGTTGATGTGATCTTGATTATTGATATGAGATAATATTCTTATTTGTCATTTAATTTAATCAATGCATTAATAATAATTTAATTAATTAACCAGATCACATATCAATATGTTTTCAATCTCAGGGCGAATTATAAAATTAATTACTTACTTACGTGGCTTCTCAGTATTTCTCAATGGTTCCTAATCGGGATAGGAAAGAAAAGAGTAAAATAATACACACATATGGGTTACAATTATAATCAAAATATTGTTTATTTTATTTAAATGGCAATCACTGCTTAATATGTGCTAGATCTTATTATTCTTAAACATAACATTTACAAATGGGAATCTTATTTCCTTTTGGTTTCCAATTGAAAGTTTTTATTAACATTTAACTATTAGGATTTATTAGCAACAATTCTATTTAAGTTTGATGAAGCTTTTCTGATATTATTGATTATGTTCTTCAATTTATAATGTGGTATTTAATACGAAAAACCCATACATTCATGTCCAAACAAATGAGACTGACCTTTTTCTGGTGAACTGAGAATGTATTCACACACAAGACCCGTTTCCTGCTATCCTTGGCTGCGATCAAAACCTCGTCATGGCTTTCAGTAATGTTCTCCTTTGAAGATTAGCTCGTATAGCTCTCGTTCCTGCTTCTGTCGTGATGCTGTGTTCTACCTTTTTCGAAACTGCAATCAGCTACCGGGACACTCTTGGCTCAAGGAGGTTCTTTACTCTCAACCTGGCCTACCTCTCGTTCCACGATAGATCTCCACACTCACGGAACTACACCGGCTTTCTCACTCTTCGTACACTACCGTCTACTACTGGACTTCACTTCTCGACAGCTCAAAACATTCTGCTCTCTATTTGTCATTCATTCCCCTACTTTCTAAATATCCCTTCCAGATTCACAAATCAACCTTCCACCACCAACTCTCATTCGCAGTATTCCTCAAAACCAATTTTTAATCTTTCTAAATATGCTTAATGGATTTCAAAAAAAAATAGTTAATTCCCATTCTAAAATTACTTTCTACTATTTACAAAATTTAATGACCTATTATCTACTTCAACTGACTCTTATTTAGCATAGGCTAATGATCGAACCTTCCGCGAACAACGATAATGACCTATTATCGATTTCAACTGAGTCTTATTTAGCATAGGCTAATGATCGAACCTTCCGCGAACAACGATAATGGTACGCCATTCACTTTGTTTATTCTAAGCGCATTTTCCCGAGTTTCGTTTAATCACTTCTTAAAATTAAATATGACAATTTGTTGTATACAGGTTGTTCTAAATTTATATGCCCGTGGTTGAGAAAATTGAAAATATTTTATATTAAATTGAATTCTGTTTATAATTATCAAAATTTAATTTTCATATCAAATAGAAATATAACAATATATATATATATATATATATATATATATATATATATATATATATATATATATATATATATATATATATATATATATATATATATATATATATATATATATATATATATATAAATCCTACTATCAATTTGGCATCGATACATTATGCATTTACCATCAATTTGGCATCGTCTTGCAAAGTGGCATCTGTATATCGATGCCACTTTACACTACCTTAATAACTTTTTTCCTGTACTTGTTAGCAGAAGTCTAATCAACTCTGTAGTTAGAGATTTGATTCCTTGATGTTACTTTAATATATCAGCTTTCTTTGTTTATTCCTTACTGACTTATATAAGTTTATTCCATAAAATGTTTGAGTTCAAAATGATGGCACAGTGAAAATATTATATACATTTAGTTCAGTGTTTTACCGTTTTGTCGCTGCCGCTATATACATGAAAACGTATATCCCACTTTCATTATCAATCATTTTGGCATCAGAAATTTGGCATCACTGTTGAATACAATATTATCCACAACGAAAAATAGGCAATTTGAGAAGGTATATATTATTTTCATCAACAAATCATTCTGGCATCAAGTTGTTTTCACCCAATTTTGAAAAAATGTGAAAGCTTATAATCCAAGGATGGTACTAAAGGTGAGAAATTTGACCTAAACTATCTGTCCGTCGGTCTGTCCGACCGCGAATATAACTCTTACGTCATTATACCAGGTAGAATGACAAATGAGGTGTCAAATGAAAGCGTATAATCCAAGGATGGTACTAAAGGTGAGATATTTGACTTAAACTTTCTGTCCTTCGGTCTGTCCGACCGCAAATATAACTCCTCCGTCATTATACCAGGTAGAATGACAAATGAGGTGTCAAATGAAAGCTTATAATCCAAGGATGGTACTAAAGGTGAGAAATTTAACTTAGGCTGTCTGTCCGTCGGTCCGACCGACCGCGAATATAGCTCCTCCGTCATTATACCAGGTAGAATGACAAATGAGGTGTCAAATAGAAGCTTATAATCCAAGGATGGTACTAAAGGTGAGACATTTGACTTAGGCTGTCGGTCCGTCCGACCGCGAATATAACTCCTCCGTCATTATACCAGGTAGAATGACAAATGAGGTGTCAAATGAAAGCTTATAACCAAAGATGGTACTAAAGGTGAGAAATTTGACTTAGGCTGTCTGTCCGTCGCGTCGGTCAGTCCGACCCCGAATATAGCTCCTCCGTCATTATACCAGGTAGAATGACAAATGAGATGTCAAATGAAAGCTTATAATCGAAGTATGGTACTAAAGGTGAGACGTCGGTCCGTCCGACCGCGAATATAACTCCTCCGTCATTATACCAGGTAGAATGAAAAATGAGGTGTCAAAAGAAAGCTTATAATCCAAGGATGGTACTAAAAGTGAGAAATTTGACTTAGGCTGTCTGTCCGTCTGTCCGTCCGACCGCGAATATAGCTCCTCCGTCATTATACCAGGTAGAATGACAAATGAGATGTCAAATGAAAGCTTATAATCCAAGGATGGTATTAAAGGTGAGAAATTTAACTTGGGCTGTCTGTCCGTCGGTCCGTCCGACCGCGAATATAACTCCTCTACTATACCAGGTAGAATGACAAAAGAGGTGTCAAATGAAAGCTTATAATCCAAGGATGGTACTAAAGGTGAGAAATTTGACTTACGCTGTCTGACCGTCGGTCCGTCCGACCGCGAATATAGCTCCTCCGTCAATATACCAGGTAGAATGACAAATGAGGTGTCAAATGAAAGCTTATAATCCAAAGATGGTACTAAAGGTGAGAAATTTGACTTAGGCTGTCTGTCCGTCGCGTCGGTCAGTCCGACCCCGAATATAGCTCCTCCGTCATTATACCAGGTAGAATGACAAATGAGATGTCAAATGAAAGCTTATAATCGAAGTATGGTACTAAAGGTGAGACGTCGGTCCGTCCGACCGCGAATATAACTCCTCCGTCATTATACCAGGTAGAATGAAAAATGAGGTGTCAAAAGAAAGCTTATAATCCAAGGATGGTACTAAAAGTGAGAAATTTGACTTAGGCTGTCTGTCCGTTTGTCCGTCCGACCGCGAATATAGCTCCTCCGTCATTATACCAGGTAGAATGACAAATGAGATGTCAAATGAAAGCTTATAATCCAAGGATGGTATTAAAGGTGAGAAATTTGACTTGGGCTGTCTGTCCGTCGGTCCGTCCGACCGCGAATATAACTCCTCTACTATACCAGGTAGAATGACAAAAGAGGTGTCAAATGAAAGCTTATAATCCAAGGATGGTACTAAAGGTGAGAAATTTGACTTACGCTGTCTGACCGTCGGTCCGTCCGACCGCGAATATAGCTCCTCCGTCAATATACCAGGTAGAATGACAAATGAGGTGTCAAATGAAAGCTTATAATCCAAGGATGATACTAAAGGTGAAAAATTTGACCTAGGCTGTCTGTCCGTCGATCCCTCCGACCGCGAGTATAAATCCTCCGTCATTATACCAGGTATAATGGCAAATGAGGTGCCAAATGATAGCTTATAGTTCAAGCATGGTATTAAAGATGAAAAATTTTACCTAGGCTGTCTGTCCGTATGTCTGTCCATCCGCGAATACAACTCCTCCGTTATTAATACAGATAGAATGACAAATCGGGTGTCGAATGAAAGCTTTTAACTTAAGGATGGTATTATTAAAGATGAGAAATTTGACGTCGGAGTTCCGGTTTTAGAGTTGCAACCGTAAGTATTTACTATTTTAAAGTTGCCGAAAGAGAATAAGTGATATATTATTCAACGTGGCTTAGCAAGATGAGAACAAATGTAAAATTTTGGTTTTTACGTAATTTCCGCTTAAAAAGTTATAACCGGAAATGCCATTATTCGCGGTGTGCAAGTACTTGGAACGGATACGAGAAACGATCGTGCGCGAATAGCGGAGAAATATTGCAACTTTCTTAAATAATTCATATTGTCCATTGAAATTGTCAAATTGACGTACATTTCATACCTACTGTCATTGAAGAAGAAAAATTATATGTTGCTCTGCAATATTGATATTATATGCAATTATTATATGAAGGCAAATTAAATTAATTGTATTTTGCTTGCAGTACTGCATTTTAATAACTAATTTTATTTACTACATACAATTGTTTACGTTTTAATAACATAACCTGAATCTTATTTTTTCTTCTTATTATTTTTTTGGATTATGGCCTTGACAATTATCCAGTAACCAGGACTAATATAATTGGCCAATATAATTAAAAGTGCGAATAAAGTTGCAGAGCGTAGAAACCAGGTGTCGTTTTGCCGAACTTGCACGGTCCCAATAGACTCAGAAATAGTATACGAACACATAAATCGAAGCGTATTGAAAGGTTTGAATCTTTAGAGTTATTTCTGTGTAAACAGTTTAGTAAAAATGACTCAAAATTAGTAAATTTGTATATCAATCCACGCAAAGTTACACGAAGAATTCAAATATCGACTTCCAATTCTACTTTCGATTACTTTGGGTGAAAACCTAGGACTTACGAAGTCCAATTACTTGTTTTCTTTAAAAATAAGACATGTCATAAATATGCCTTAGGCATCATAGAAGACAATGACACAGAAAAATCAAACAAGCAGCAGGTCAAAAGGGCCTTAGTTATGTATCTTCGGTCCTATTGGTTCAATCGTGACGTACAGCGCCTGAAACGATGGGATTTAACTGGCAGAATACGATGGTGTAGACAAATGAAAATGACGGCATGTAATAACACTTTAAAATTGTAGAAATAAAATGGATTAACGCACATGGTATGACATATTATGTGAGAGTATTTAACAAATAGAATACGATTACATACGTCCAGTTTTTGACAAGCGACTTCTCTACATATGATAAACGCGAAAGGGCCCCAACGTTCACTGTTCGACATAGGCCTCCCGTTCACTGCATATACCCACTGCTTTCTGACGCTGTGACTTAAGAGGATAGGATTTAACGAATAAAACGACAAAGAAGACTAAACAAGGCAGATCACGGGAAAAACACAACTGTCCGTTTTATACTCCACAGGGAAGCATCAAATATTCAACGTAAGGATATATTATAGTATAACGGTATGATAAATCTTTTTCTTTTTTTTTTTTTTTCATTTAGTGCATTCCGTACGTTTTTTAAACATAATCAGGAGAAGTTGTTGAATTTCTGAAGTCTATAAAAGAATTTCTTAACAAACCTTTTTTTAATTGTGTTATGGATTATTTTTAAGAATGTGTTTAAAAGGTAGCTCACAGGCTTATTGTTCAATGGTCTTATCACTTTTAAACGCCTGTCTTTTTTGTAGGACTATTAATTGTGATTTCAAACATTCTAGCGGGACAATGCCTTTTGTGTAACTGAAATAAATATTGTTATCCATTTAATTTTTTTCCTCAATTAATTGAATGCCTCCTACTGGTGTTTGGTCTAAGCTTACCGCTTTTCCCCATTTAAGCTAAACTGCTCGTCAAAAGTTGGGGATATAGAAAATTATGCTCATTTTCATAGCTAATTTTTTCGAGAACAGATTAACGGATTCCACTAATTTTTTTTAATATTTTAGATTTTTCGTTAGTATTTACACAGTTGTGCAAAAGTTTACCCAAACTTTTTTTTGTACTTTTACCGAGTGGTATAAGTACAAAAAAGAAGTTTGAGTAAACCTCTTGTTAGGTATTAGTTACGTATCTTCACTCCCATTGGTCCAAACGTGTCGTACGGCGGCTCAAATGATAGGAATCAGTCAACAGAATACAATGACACAGAAAAATCAATTACAGTAAAATATTGAAAGGGCCTTAGTTACGTATATTCGCTGCTATTTTTCCAATCATGACGTACGGTGGCTAAAATGGTAGGAATTAACCAACAGAATACAATGACACCCAAATCCGGTGTCGGAAAGCTGGTCGAGAACACTTCGTCGACGGAAAATTGGTCGACAACAGTTGGTCGACAAACAGTTGGTCGAATGCACAATTCATCGAATGGACAATTCATCGACGAACATTTGATCGAATGGAATTTTCGTCGACAAACTGTTATTTATCTTTAGGATAAAGGGATTAATGGTGACAAACGACGGGTAACTGGAATATTGTATTATATATTTTTTTTTGGGTTTTGTTAATTTTGTACCTAAATCTTACCGGAGGTATTGCGCCTTTTATAAATGTGTAGTTGTGAATTAAGTTTTTGATAATAAAATCAAGAGGGTAAGAATCGCTTTACTTTTAAACTCTTCACTTTTGGCGCATCATGGACGGCTCGTTTTTAAAAGAATCGTTTTAATTTTTTTTTGTATAAACATGCTCTTTCATTCGTTTAAATGTTGCTTTTCAAATTTTCTAATATTTATAAACAAAGCCCCGGTGAATTTTTGAAAAAAGTGGCTAACTCGGGTTTTAAGCGTTGTAGGGCATTAAATTTTTGTTTCAGTTTCTATAAGAATACCAACATGTCGAATAAAAAAAATTAACTTCCTACGTGTTGTTGTTCTGAAGCTATTTTCTTGTGGCATTTTTGGAATTAACTAGTTTTGATGGGAAATAAGCCACAATTTTACTAAAAAAACTGATTTTATTAACGTTTCGACGCTCAAATCGGGTGTCGTTGTCAAAATAAAACCATTTTTTTTAGTAAAATTGTGGCTTATTTCCCATCAAAATTAGTTAATTCCCACATGTTAATGCGGTTGTTATTTTAATTGTTTATTCGCGAACTCAATCGACTATAGGTGGCAGTGCAGTTGCATGAAAATGGCCGATGTAATTGGGATAATGCATTTTGATATAATTAATATTTTTATTGATGTAATTAATTAATATAAATAAATCATTCATTAAATGAACACACCAGACAAGCATTCAATCGACATTGATATATAGGTTAACGGATGTTTTGTTTAAATCTTCATCCCAATTCCTCTAGTTCAAAATAAGCGGCAGCACCCTCGCTTGAGTTCGCGAATAAGCTTAAAATAACACTACTTTTTCAAAATTATTTTATAATTATTTATAATATTTATTATAAACTTTTTATTCAAGACTTGATCTAATTTGATAAATTGAACCTTTCTCTTTGGTTTGATGTCTTTAGAATTTATGTTGACCTAATAGTTTATGCATAATAACGCTGTAGATAGAAGCTTTTTGGGATAAACAATTTCAATTTTGCAATAACTATTAGGTAAAACTTCTTGAAATTTTAACGGCTGAATACTTCTAATATTGTTCCTTTACTTACGCGAAAATAAAGCTTTTAGTGTATTTTTAGAAAAGTTATTAATTATTTTCAAAAAATCGACTTTTGAAGCTATTTTCCCAATAACTAAGCAACAAATTAACAAAAAGAACTTTCCAAACACTCATTTTAAAGAATTTTCTATGCTCTTCAGTAAAATTGTATCACCTTTCCATACAGCATACCGGTCTCCACCTTTAATATTTACAATCAAATAGCGATCTTTAATTGTTTATATATTGTTTATAAGTTAAAAAGTACGTTTGATTTTTTGCATAATTTTTATATTGGATACTGTTGTAACTAAATTTACCCTAATGCCATAAGCAGTTCTTAGATACCTGTATCAACGGATGTCACGAAAGAGGCCATTTATTTGCTAATTTCTCTGGTCTATCACACACTTTCTTATCTGTGTTTACAATCCAAATCATTAAGCCACATAAAGAGGTAGGGCAATAAACTCACTATAGCTATAGAAATGCTTTTACTACAAAATTTTAAAAGATAAAAGTTATAACGGAACAAGTATGCATACCTGCATTTTAAGACCCAGGTAGATTTTTGGGGATGACACAATGACACTAAAAGATGGCTTTGCCGATGATTGCATTCAATTGAGATGGTAAGTAGGTATGAATCACCTCTAGTTATATTTTAATGGCTTTGTAATTTAACTTCATGGGGTACGAAAGAATTAAGAAACTTTTAAGAATTTGAAAAAACATAGTTTTTGGGGGGTTTAGGTGTTTTACACAATTTTTGAATATCCCTAAAAACTCAGTTATTTCAAATTATATATACGTAACCTATAAAAAACCTTGAGTTAGTCTATTTTGAAGTATATAAAATGGAGAAAATCCCAAAAAACTACCGAAAAAACCAGTTTTCCGGATTTTTGAAGATGAGACCTTACGAATAAATCTGAAAAAAGTCAGAAATACAGATTTTGATAAAATTCACAAAACGCAAAAAAATTAGACATGCAGCCATCGCCAAAAAAAGTTATACGTACCTATTAAAAAAACAAAAAACATTGAGGTTATGTACACTCGACCTTCGGGTCCATAAAAATATATGTTTTGTAAAAGCCTCAGCTGTGCGTGTGAATTTTTTGTAATTTATAATTTAATTGCAAACCAACTTAAAAAAAAATAAAATCGAAAAATTTACATTTTTTGATGTGGGGAAAGGGGAAGGGGGTGGTGGGCTAAAATTGCGGTGATTCTTAATTTTTTTAATCACATAGAACGTAAAAAAATAAAAAAAATATTCAGGCTGTATCGACTTCAAAATAATACAGCATCATGCCAAAAGGGCCTTAGTTATGTATGTTCGGCCCTATTGATCCAATCGTGACGTACGTCGGCTGAAATGATAGGAACTAACCAATAGCATACAATGACATAGAGAAATCAAATACAGCCTCATGTCAAAAAGAATAGAATAAACAAAAATTTCTTTTGAATTAAATATTTGAAATAAAAAATCACACTAAATTTTCTTTTTTTTTCACCCTTTCACTTATCAATATAAACATAAAAGTTTTTAGAGAGTTTCGCCCTCGGTTATAATGTAATCTTTCATTCTGCGTTTAAATTTTTCCAAAATTCTTATTAGTTTTCTCAGGATTCGAATAAACTGAATGCATTTAAATAGCATTGGTCATAATTTTGCGCCTACTCCCTCAAGGCTTAAAAAATGTAACATTTCAAAGGAATGGAGATATTTCAAAGATTCGCTGAGACTATAATTTTTATCTAATATACATATATCTGTAGTCCATCCACTCACGGTAAATATTGCAAAACCTCCGAATTTTAAACAACCGCTTGGATTGACATGAAATTGGGTATGCACATAGCTGACAGGTCAAAGAAAAAGTGATATTGTGCCGACGTGTGCTTTTGCCTTGGGAGTTAGTACAACCACTTTTATAATGTGAAAAGACATACATTCAAAATAAGTCCTAAAGTGGATAAACTGAGTAATTCTAAGCTAGTTTTTGTTCTATAGATTTTTTCTTAACATACTGTTTGAGTTATTTGCAAGTGAATATATTATGTTCGTTTTTCAACAAAAAAGTCACGTTTTTAGACGGTTTTAGAAAAAAACTCAAAAAGTATTTTAACGAAAAATATTCTTAGCAAAAATATAGCGTATAAAAAAGTGAAAACAATGGTGTATGTATGAAGTCTGTAGACCCTGTAAAAGTAGAGTTGTAGTTAAGAGGAAACAGTAGCGATCAACAGGTAGCGAAAACGCGTTCCAAGATTGCGGCTGTAATTTTGAATATTTTTTCGAGATATTTGGCACACGTATTCGTAATATAATAAAGAATGGCGGTACAGAGCCCAATTTGAAAAATATATGAATATGTGGAAATTACTCTGTAATTAAATACAATATTTAAAAAACGAGCCTGTACCGCCATTAAGAAGAACAAAAAAATACACTTTCTTCAAATGAACTTTTTTATCCGATGCCTAGATTTTGTGTCATTTTGGAACTACTAAAATTTTGTATTTCATTAGTAGTTCCAAAATGACACAAAATCTAGGCATCGGATAAAAAGTTTATTTGAAGAAAGTGTATTTTTTTGTTCTTCTTAATGGCGGTACAGGCTCGTTTTTTTAATATTATATTTAATTACAGAGTAATTTCCACATATTAATATATTTTTCAAATTCGGCTCTGTACCGCCATTCTTTATTATATTACGAATACGTGTGCCAAATATCTCGAAAAAATATTCAAAATTACAGCCGCAATCTTGGAACGCGTTTTGGCTACCTGTTGATCGCTACTGTATCACCTTAATGAAAAGCAGGTTCTACTTCGTCAAAATACAAATCGAATATTTTAACATGAAATAACCATAAAACGAAGCACTTTTCGGGAAAAACTCATGACTTACAACTGTTATAAAATGTCTAAAAAGTTTTATTTGTATTTTTATAAACGTTTCTAGCATCAAAAGTTAGTTAGCATCAAAATGAAGTCTCTTTTTTGTTAAAAAAATGTAAAAATCACCGCCTAATTTACTTATGTATTGTTTATGTGATATGTACATTTTTTACTCTTTGAGATATTTAGTATCACTAATGTTTAAGTTATTTTAAACCAAGGCATTTTTTTTCAAAATTAAAATTTTTTTATTTTAAAACCAATTTTTTTTAATAAGCATTTCTTGCCAATAAATCTTATAGATCATATAAACAGTATAATATAAGTAAATTAACTAGGGCGGTAACTATTAATTTCATATGGAATGCTAATTAGGTGGTGATTTTCACGATTTCTTTTAGCAAAAAAAGGGACATATTTTATTTAAAGCGTAACTTACTTTTGATGCTGATGGTGATAGAATAGATACTTTTTAAATAACAAAAATAAAACTTTTTTAAACACTTTAAAAAATTTGTGGCGAGTTTTCCCCGAAAAGTGCGTTATTTTTTGGATATTTTACGTTGAACTAGTCGATTTGGAATTCGACGAATAAGAACCAACTGTTGTTCAGCTCCAACTCTGTTTTTATTGTGTGTCCAGACTTCATACATACATAATTTTTTTTACTGTTTTATAAGCTTTATATTTGCTAAGAATAGTTTTTTCGATCAAATACTTACTTTTTGATTTATTTACGAAAAACCATCTAAAAACAAAAAATACAAGGAATTTAATTAGTTTATCCACTTACGGACATATTTTTACCTATATTTTTTCACACTCGAGAAGGGGGTGGTACTCATCCCCAGAAAAAAGCACACACTGGCACAATATCACTTTTTTCTTTGACATGTTAGCTATGCTTATGTCAAATTTCATGCCAATCCAAGCGATTTTGTAAAATCCAAAAACAGTGAGTAAATTGTCCAATGATATCTTTAAAAAAGACTAGTGCATTTTACAAAAACTTAGGTCAATAAATAATATGAAAACAGCGGAATATCAACCAATGTTGAATGTTTTTACAAAGTATTGTTTATTTTTCGCTACTCGAAGGGGACAACTATTAAACTGGTTTCTTCCACTTCCAGACAATTTTTTAACCGCATATGACATCAAAACCAGAATTAAAAAAATTCGGTTTCGACCTCTTAATACACGTAAATTGATCAAGTATATTTTTCTGTGACTATGTGTGTCACTTCCGGGTACACCATTTTAACCGGAAGTGGTGTAAAACTAAAAAAAGTATTTCTTTGTTCTCATTTTTCTAATGCGCGTCAAATTTCTAATCGCTAGTACCATCTATGGGTTATAATCTTTCATTCAACCTCTGTGATTATATCTGACAGACGGACGGACAGACAGGCATAAAACCGGACAGGCATAAATATTTGTTCTCGTCTTTCTAAGGCGCGTCGAGTAATACATAGTTTGTACTATTTCTGCGAATTTAGAACAATACTTCGGGTTGCAACTCTTTATCCTGAAGTCGGAGGCCAAATTTCTCACCTTTAGTACCATCTTTGGGTTATAAGCTTTCATTCCACATCTAATTTGTCATGTTTTAACCCGGCATCCGACAGGTGAACTTTTTTGCCACTAACAGACAGGTGGGATGTGACAAACCCCAGCATTGAAAGAGTTAAAGAATCTCAAAAAATATCTCTACGTTTAGATTAGTTAACAGAAACAGTAAAGATGCAGTAGAAATAAACAAACCAAGACACGTTAAATGATACTAGGAGCACTCCCGAATCATAATTTACAATGTGTAAACTTTGGAAATCATGACTTGGAATTTACAATGTATATACTGATGTGATCTTGATTATTGATATGAGATAATATTCTTATATGTCACTTAATTTAATCAATGTATTAATACTAATCTAATTAATTAACCAGATCACATATCAATATGTTTTCAATCTCAGGGCGAATTATAAATTAATTACTTACTTTCGTGGCTTCTGAATATTTCTTAATGGTTCCTAATCGGGATAGAAAAGAAAAGAGTAAAAAAAAATACAAATATGGGTTACAATTATAATCAAAATATTTTTTATTTTATTCAAAAGGCAATCAATGCTTAATATTTGCTATTTCTTATTATTCTTAAACATAACATTTACAACTGGAAATTTTATTTCCTTTTGGTTTTCTATTGAAAGTTTTTATTAACATTTAACTATTAGGAGTTATTAGGGACAACTCTATTTAAGTTTGATGAAGCTTTTCTGATATTATTGATTATGTTATTCAATTTTTTATGTGGAATTTAATACGAAAAACCCATACATTCATGTCCAAACAAATGAGACTGACCTTTTCCTGGTGAACTGAAAATGTCCTCACACAAAACCCTTTCCTGCTATCCTTGGCTGCGATCAAACCTCGTCCTGGCTTCCAGTGATGTTCTCCTTTGAAAAACTAGCTCGAATAGCTCTCGTTCCTGCTTTTGTCGTGATGCTGTGTTCTACCTTTTTCGAAACTGCTATCAGCTACCGGGACACTCTGGGCTCAAGGAGGTTCTTTTACTCTCGACCTGGCCTACTTCTCGTTCCACGATAGATACTCCACACTCACGGAACTACCGGCTTTCTCACTCCTCGAACACTACCGTCTACTACTCGACTTCACTTCTCGACAGCTCAAAACATTCTGATCCCACTTTGTCATTCATTCACCTACTTTCTCAATATCCCTTCCAGATTCACAAATCAACCTTCCACCACCAACTCTCATTCTCAGTATTCCTCAAAAACCAATTTTTAATCTTTCTAAATATGCTTAATGGATTTCAAAAGAAAATATTTAATTCCCATTCTAAAATCACTTTCTACTATTTACAAATTTTAATGACCTATTCTCTCTTTCAAATGAGTCTTATTTAGCATAGGCTAATGATCGAAACCTTCCGCGAAAAACGATAATGAACTATCATCTATTTCACTGAGTTTTATTTAGCATAGGCTAATGATCGACCTTCCGAGAAGAACGATAATGGTACGCGTCATTCACTTTGTTTATTTTAAGCGCACTGTCCCGAGTTCCGTCTAATCACTTCTTAAAATTAAATATAACAATTTGTTGTATACAGGGTGTTCTAAATTTATATGCCCGTGGTTGAGAAAATTGAAAATATTTTATATTAAATTGAATCCTGTTTACAACCATCAAAATTTAATTTTCATATCAAATAGAAATATAACAATACATTGTAAATAATTATGATTCGGGAGTGCTCCTAGTAGCATTTAACGTGTCTTGGTTTGTTTATTTCTACTGAATCTGGATTTTAAATTTAGTATAAATTTCTACGTATTATGACTGTTTCTTGTTGAGAATAAAGAAAAAACTTCACCAATTATGGTTTCATTTCGAAAACAACGCACACATCTTATGGAAAATATAATGTCACTCAAATTCAATAAAATTTATACGAATAGATCCGTTTTAATTTACCGATCAAATCTTATCATTGCGCCAACTCTCTATTTTCAAAAATAAGAGCAGAAATTGATACAAATAAATCTGAAATCAAATGGGTAGGTACATAAGTTAGAGAGAGAAAAAATATTTTAAACTACCCAGATTTTCGGTACTCCATAAATCAGCGGATTAGTTTCACTAATCCGCTTAGGCCCAGCGGGATTTAAGCTCTTATGAATAGCACTCGGAGCAATAATGATTGTAACTTTAACACTTTTAACACTTTATGGACTCCAAAAATGTGATTTCGATAAACTTTAATTGCAATTTGCGCCGTAATTAATCATAATTAAGAGTTGGCGCAATGATAAGATTTGATCGGTAAATTAAAACGGATCTATTCGTATAAATTTTATTGAATTTGAGTGACATTATATTTTCCATAAGATGTGTGCGTTGTCCGTATTATGACTGTTTCTTGTTGAGAATAAAGAAAAAACTTTACCAATTATGGTTTCATTTCGAAAACAACATAAGTCCACAAACTTTAAAACATAATATCAAAAAAATAAGCAACATTTAAACTTTTTTGGTCTTTCAGATATAGGTCTGGATCCCGCGTATGAAAAAAAGTTGATTAATAGCAAGCTGAAAATTTGTTAATAGCTTAAGGGTGTCTAGTCGGATAAACTTTGATATATGGGAACACTGGAACAGGGGCAGTTTTAATTTTGGAACAGGTTAAAAATTTGAAACGGTCACACCACGAAAACGGCACATGTATTTTGTCCGACAGAACAGACTTAAACTCTTCGAACAGAGATTAAACTCTCATGCAAAAATTAGACTGCTATTTATCACCAAATGGGCCTTTTAATGAGTAGAGCATGTAGAATATGTCAAATGACAGGAATTATGACAGGTGATAAATAGCAGTCTAATTTTTGCATGAGAGTTTAATCTCTATTCGGAGAGTTTAAGTCTGTTATGTCGGACAAAATAAATGTGCCGTTTTCGTGGTGTGACCGTTCCAAATTTTCAACCTGTTTCACAATTAAAACTGCCCCTGTTCCAGTGTTCCCATATATAAAAGTTTATCCGACTAAACACCCTTAAGCTATTAACAAATTTTCAGCTTGCTATTAATCAACTTTTTTTTCATACGCGGGATCCAGACCTAATAGATGCATTTATAACCCATAATACTTATATAAAATATAGTATTACTATCAGAATCTCTAACTACTAATGGAAAGATTTTTACGTTTCCTGAAAAATTTACACATTGTAACATACAGTGCTTCCATAAAGTAACGCATAATTTCATTATTTCGTAAACCGGCGACTTTAAGGAAAATTTTCGAAACAGGTCGATTTTTATTTTTAAATTACAATTTTTTGGCATATTACATATCATACTAGTGATGTCATCCATCTGGGCTTGATAACGTAATCGATGAATTTTTTAAATGAGAATAGGGGTCATGTGATAGCTCATTTGAAAGGGTATTTAATTCTCTATTTACTAATACAAACAATAACATAATTATATATACAGGGTGTCCAAAAAGAATTCTTTAATTAAATTAATTGAGACAAAAAGAAAAATGTATGTAACTTATTTAATTCAAAATTCGTTTTACTTTTGTCAGAAAATTAAATGTTAGAGCTGCCATCCACCTGCCTCTTGGAAGTTTAAGATTACGCTTAAGCGAAAATCAATATTTAGGTTTTAAATAAAACATTTTTATGTTTGCTGGCACCAATAAAATATATTTAGAATTAAACAAATTACATACATTCATCTTTTTATACCAATTAATTTAATTTAAATAACATTTTTTGGACACCCTGTATAAATAATTATATTAACAATTATATTATTGAATAGAGAATTACATACCCTTTCAAATGAGCTATTACATGCCCTTTATTCTTATTTAAAAAAATCAACGATTACGTCATCACGCCCAGATGGATGACGTCACTAGTATGATATGTATGCCAATAAATTGTAATTTAAAAATAAAAATCGACCTGTTTCGGTATTTTTCCTGAAAGTGTCCGGTTTGTGAAATAATGAATTTATGCGTTACTTTATGGACGCACTGTATATTGTTTCGCAATGACCCATTAAATTATTATAAATGCAATTAACCATTGACCATGTCATGAAAATGGCAATATAAAATTAATTTTTCAAATGTCAAACTTTAAAATTTGTTTTTGTTAACAAAAAAATAATTTAAATATCTATTATGAAATTCGTTACAAACAAAATCTGATATTTCAACTAAACGAAACAAAATACACAATAAAAGTGAATTATTAAACTCATTCAGGGACCCGTTCAGACAAAAGAGCCTACAACTGGTTTTTACCTGAGTGCGAGTGGAAGACTTGTAACGTGAAGCGATCGATATTATGTATCTAACTAGGTACTGTCTTTTCCGTAAAAATGTATATCTTGGCAACATCCTGTTGTTGCCAAAGTGATGTTTAAGCAATGTTTTTGACCTACGGGGGTCAAATTGTCGTTATAGTGTAAGGAATAAAATATATAAATAAATCGGATTACTGAAAATCCGACAACGGTGCCAAGCTTAAAGAAGTGTACTAAGCGAACATTCACGGATTAAACCTAGAAAATGATAGCATTTCTAGGTGATGCCAAATGACTGCAACGTGAAAAGATGCCAATTTAATAGCGGGATGTATATATATATATATATATATATATATATATATATATATAGACATTTATTTGATACATTATGTTTATTACTTTATTATTTTTATTAAAATATGTTTCAGTATATCCTATCGGTCGCCTTATTCCCCCTTTAATCTTGATTTCATATTTGATGTATCGGTGGTAGGTAAATAACTGATCGTCGAGAACATCCCAATCGTGGACTCTTCTTGACGGCCCTTCGCTTGCAATAGTAACCTCAATATGCGTTTGACTGGCCCCTCTTACGAACGTAGGTTTATTATTGTTTAGAATTGGAGACCAGTCTGGGCTATCCACTCATTCCAGAGTTCCCCCTTTTTGTCGTTTATGGGGGAACCCCACAACCTAGATTTCGCATTGATGTCCCCGGCGATCATAATTTCTTTTTCGTTCGCAGCGGTACTCATTATCTCATCTACTATGTGTTTGTATCTAGGTAGAGGGATGTTCGTAGACACGTAACATGCCAGGAGGCTGAAGTCCCTAAGTCTGATGAAGACATGATTTTTCCCCCTGACAATGGCACGCACTCCCACATCCCCATTCCTAATGACCACCGCCACGTTTTGCTGGCTATCTTGCACCCACCCACCGACCGATGTAATTTTCTTATTTGGTTCGGGGACGATGAGCAGATCTGTTTCTAGCTTGCAAGCTTTTGCGTGGACAAGATCGTGCGATCTGAGCTCTCTGCCCACGTTCACCTGCAGTATCCTTATAGCAGGTTGATCCTTGAGGTCCATTTAGGTCCAGTTCCCTGAGGTCTCCTCCGCATCGGATTCGCATCCTATTATTAGGTTAAAATGTCTAAAAATTGAGATGAATAAATAAATAAGTATAGATAAAATCAATAAATAAATAAAAGAAATAAAATGTCTATAGATAAAATGTATATAAAGAGAAATTTTCAATAAATAGTATATATAGATAAATAAATAAAATAAATAAAATTGAATAATTACGTTGAATAAATAGATTGTATAAATAAAATTTATTAAATTGAAATAATGGTGTGCATAAGGTATTTTCCGTGAAACTCTGTGAGAGGTGGCCTCCTGTTTCGCTGGTGGGCTGTATAGAGGTCCATTCCTGTTTTCCAGGAAACCATCTCTCACCTTCTTACTTTTATTTTTTTCTTACGCACTCTTTTGGGGTTCCCTTTACCTTCCCCTACCGTACACCTACGCCCGATAGGCTGGGAATTGCATGCGGTCCATGCGATGACCTTCTTTATTACAGGTGAGACAGAATGCAGTGTTGCTACACTGCACTGCCGTATGCCCTGTTTTCATGCAGTTGTAGCAACACGCTACCCTGCTCTCGCCTTTACATTCAAACGTGCTATGCCCATAATGGAGACATTTGTAGCACCTCATCGGGGTGTACCTCTCCATAATGGGACAGGACACCCAGCCTATCGCTATCGTATTATATCGTCTCAATTCCTCCGCTTTCGTAGGGCGCACGGCTATGGTTGCCGCTTGTTCTCCGTGCTGGTTTGTTCGTAGCATTTTTATGTCTACCTCGTCCTGTGGTATTCCGGTGTATGCTTGTATGGCTTCATGCAGGCATTTCTCCGTGACCCCTGGGTCCAGACCAGTTATCGTGAAATAATTATGTTAGGCACCAGGTGCTCCTGTGTCTGTGTTGATCACGTATTCGTGTTCAGCAACCCCACAAACCTATAACTAATTCGTTTGCATTAATGTAGTACCGAAGACCCTCGAAACTCCAGGAGCCCCTTTCATTGACCTTGGAAACCAGGTGCTCCGGGAGTCGGTTCTGGTGGCATATTCGTGTTTAGCGACCTCAAAAAACCCACCAGTAATTCATTTGTATCAATTAAATGCCGAAAACCATCGAAACTCTAGAAGATGACGTCCCTTGCAGTGGCTCTGACCACCATGTACTCCGGAGGTCAATTCTGATAGTATATTCGTTTTTCGTAAAATTAAAGCTTTCGTAAAATTCAGAAAGACTGACCTGCTCAGAGTTCGACCTTACACTGAGACTAAGGTTTACTAAATGCTACGTGTGGTCGGTGCTGCTATATGACATAGAGGGCTGGACACTCAAAACGAGGGATATAAACAGATTAGAAGCCTTCGAAATGTGGCTTTATCGCTGTATCCTAAAGATACCATGG
Organism: Diabrotica virgifera virgifera; assembly: GCF_917563875.1. Taxonomy (NCBI): domain Eukaryota; kingdom Metazoa; phylum Arthropoda; class Insecta; order Coleoptera; family Chrysomelidae; genus Diabrotica; species Diabrotica virgifera. The sequence continues at coordinate 115,759,987 of NC_065446.1, read as the reverse complement.
ACGGCGAAAGTCACAAATATAGATGTCCTTAAAAGAATCAACCAAGAACGCCAGCTTTTCGAAAACATCAAGAACAAAAAACGGCGTATTTGGGTCACATCATGCGAAACGAAAAATACCAGTTCCTTCAACATATAATCCAGGGTAAAATTGAAGACAAGAGAGGAATAGGACGCAAAAAAATGTCCTGGCTCTGAAACATAAGTCAATGGACAGGGATTAACGACATACAATCTCTGATACGCATTGCAAGAAACAGAGAGTTAATGGAAAATGTGATCCCTAACATCCATTAGTGAATTTGCATTTGAAGAAGAAGAAGAAGATTCGTGTTTAGCGATCCCAAAAACCCATGAGTAATCTGTTTATATCAATTTAATGCCGAAAACCCTCGAAACTCTGGAAGATGACATCCGTTGAAGGTCAAGGTTAAGGTCAAAGTAAAGGTCTCCATTGCATAGCCAGGAAAAAATCCTAGACTACTAGTACTTTTCTTTGATCCAAACTTCTACATGTTGCCAGATAACCACTAACTCAGGGAATTGGAATACCCAGTAAATCTTATAATTTTCCGAGTTTGTGCCTCTATATCTTGAAAATCCTCCATACGATCGAGATGTGCCCATGAGAACTTTTTATTAGGATGCTTTAAAAAGTATTTTCCCAAAGTATGAACTAAATCCACTGGGACCTAATTTCCATAAGGTTTGTGCGGGGTACCTTTTCCAGCGAACTTCATTTTGAAGATCTATTCACTTCACAACTCAATAAAGTGACCTATACGATCACTTTATTGGGTTAAATTTTTTTTATACCTTCTCTGTATATGTCATCTATAAATTGGATCATAAAATTTAGATCTTCACTTATAATCTGTTCAAATTTCAGCTCTTAATGTTAATTTTTTTTATTATAGGTTATTCACTACATGCAATCAATAAATAAAAAAATTATAAACATGTTAGTTGTTTGTTCAAAGGGGTGTAAGTATAAATTTGGATTTGTTATCCAGTGATAACAAAGACTCCACTAGCTTCTTAAATTATTGAACTGTGCCCTGAAAGGGTAAGTAGTTCACTGCACTGCACTGCACGATACTTCACTTCACTGCTGATTAGAACCTATGTGGTAGCTCCAGTGGTTTGTGCCTCCTCAGTCTCCGAGTCTGCTCACTATTATCCAGCAGGTTTAGTGCAAGATTATTAGGGTGGCTTTCTAATTTTACCAAATAGCGGCTGCTGTATTCATTCACTGTCTCCTTTACTGTCGCTGCTTGAAGATCGTCTCTGATTTCTCTGTTAGGTATAAACCAAGGTGCATTTGTTATGGTCCGTAGTATCTTCGACTGGAAGCGTTCCAATATCTCTATGTTTGAGTTTGCAGCCGTACCCCATAGTTGTACACCTTATGTCCATATTGGTTTTAAGGCTACTTTATACACCAATAATTTGTTTTTTAAACTAAGCTTTGACTGTCTTCCCAATAGCCAGTAGTATTTGCTGAGTATCAAGCCAAGTTGTTTTCGTTTGTTAAAAATGTGCTTTCTCCAGGTCAGTCCTTTATCCAAGTGCATCCCTAAATACTTAACGCTGTCAGATTGAGGCAGATCTTGTCCATTTAGTGTAACAGGTGGCACTGTACCTCTGCATTTGGTAAATGTAACCTGCACTGATTTTACTTCATTGACTTTGATTCTCCAGTTTCTTGTCCAGCCCTGAATTTTCACTAGATGTTGTTGGAGAATTCTTGCGGCTATGACTGGGTCTTTGTGTTTGACCATTATTGCTTTATCATCTGCAAAGGAAGCTGTGATTGTTTGGTTGCTTACTGGAAGATCAGCTGTGTACATAAGATAGGGAAGTGGACCAAGAACACTGCGCTGTGGTACCCCTGCCTTTATCAATGTGATTTCTGATGTTGTCTGTCCGTACCTTACAGTAAAATATTTTTCTTTTAGGTAGGATTCCATAATAATGTACAGTGTGTGGGGGAGTGATTTTTTAAATTTAAATAGTAGTCTATCATGCCAAACCTTATCAAAATCTTGACTCACATCTAAGAAAGCAGTCGTGCAGTAACTTTTTTGTTCAAATGCTTCATTTATTTCGTCCACTACTCTGTGGATCTGAATTGTGCTATGATCCTTTCTGAATCCGAATTGGTGTTCAGGAATCAGGTGGTTTTCTTCTATTATGGTAGTCAGTCGGGTTATGAGTAGCTTTTCTAGGAGTTTACCAAGGACTGGCAGCAGTCTGATTGGTCTGTATGATGCTACTTCATTTATTGGTTTTCCAGGTTTTGGAATAAGTATAAGCTCGGCAACTTTCCATTGGGCAGGGAAGTGTCCTAATCGTAGCACCGCGTTGAATATTGTTGTTACTAACACAATCCCTTTTCTTGGGAGTTCTTTAATAAGACGGCCTTTGATCAGATCAAACCCTGGAGCCTTATCTGGATTTAAGTTTCTTCTGATTGTCTCATGTACCTCTTTGACTTTGAAGAGTTTTGGAATTTGGGACATTTGATATGGAGCTTCAAGAGTTTCTTTGATTTTAGCTTCTATTTCTGGCGTATTTTGCGATGAAAGAGGTTGAAAGACTTCCTCCAGATATTCTCGGAAGGTATTTGCTTTTTCCTCGTCAGTGCGTGCCCATGTTCGGTCTCTTTTACGAATCGGAGGAATTTGCTCATTTTGTCTTATTAAGTTCTTAACCGCTTTCCATAACGAATAGTCTGTATCTTCTGTACTTGTCAGATTTTCTAAGTATTCGTTAAATGATGCATTCTTTATATTGTTAATAAGCTCTTTCAATTCTTTAGAAGCTTTGCCATAATTTATCCTGTTTGTCGGGTGTCTATTACGCTGCCAAATCCTTCGGAGTTTTCTTTTTTCAGCTATTTTCTTTTTTATTATTACTGGGCAGTGTTGATTTTTTTTGTGATTTGATATTTCTGGTGTTGCATTTTTCGCAGCAGTGTGGATGATGTTTGTTAATTGATTTACTGCAGTTTCAATTTCTGTTTTTGTTTTTAATAATATTTTTAAGTCAATTTTTTCATTAATTTGGTTTCTATATTGTTCCCAATTGGTATTCTTGTTGAACTGCATTACAGGAAGTTATTTTTCTATAATTGTGGCACTAACTTGTGCTATTATTGGTGTGTGATCAGAATAAAGGTCTAGATTTGATTCTACATTTAGGGAACCAGCTCCTATGCCTTTAATTATGAAGAAATCAAGTAGGTCTGGTATTTTAGCTGGATCCTTAGGCCAGTACGTTGGAGTGTATGTGGATAGGTAACTCAATTGCAGTTCTTGGATGATGTTATATTATATAGTACTCTACCTCTACCTGGCGCTGTTAGTCTTGAGCCCCATGCTATGTTTTTCGCATTGTAATCACCTCCTGCTAGGAACCTGTGACCTAAAGACAAGAAGTATTCTTCCATCTCTTGTTTGTTTGGTGGATAATTAGGTGGGAAGTATGCCGCTGATACTGTTAATGGACCTAGCCAATCTTAAATTACGATACTGGTTGCCTGTAGAAATTTTTTACTGAATTTAGGTAACTCATAGTGTTTAATTTGGTGTCTAATGAGCACTGCCGTTCCTCCTCTGGCTATCCTGTCAGCTTCTGGATGTGTTGTGTGGTACATTAAATAATTTTTAATATTAAAGTAAGAACTACTGTTAAAGTGGGATTCTGATATTAGAAGAATGTCAATGTCGTTGTGCGCAAGAAATACTTCTACTTCTTGTTTGTGTTTGGCAAAGCCGTTTGCATTCCAAAGGGTAATTTTATACAGTTGGGCCATTTCTAATTAAGAGATTAGTTAGTTGTGTGAGTTGTTCTCTAAGTGATTTTATTTCTGCTGCCATTTGGTTCATTATTTGTTGTTGGTTTGTAATTGTATTTTAAAGAATGGATAATATATTATTGTCACTGGCAACTTGCGCATATGTTGGCCTATATTGTTGTTGGGGTGTTGGTGCAGCTTGTACATTTTGTGGAGTAGGTTGTTGTGGGATCTGTGGATTTGTTTGTTGCGGGATCGTTTGTTGTGATTGGGTTGCAGACATAAGCTGCTTCTTTTGTTGTTGTTGTTGTCGTTGTGTTTGTAAGGATACTGGTACTATGTTTTCATTTGGGAAACGTCTTTTGATTATTTCTTGGTATACTTTGCAGATTTTTGCAGTGGCAGGATGGTTTCCATTGCATAATGTGCATTTTGGATCTCTACCATCCTCTTTTTTATTTTCACATGTTTTGTAGTCGTGCTTTCCAGCGCATTTGTAGCATCTCATTGGGTGTGTGCAGTTATTGTGTCTATTCTTCTAATATAGTGTGTTTAATGTTAATAAACAATGGAAGTATGTTTTTACAAAAAAATACTATCTTGGTTTCTCTATTGATCGTATACGGTTCTTTTTTACATTGTATTTTTTCACCTACTTTCGAGTTAGCCTACTTACAAGCGCGTGTCATAAAAAATCTCAAAGTTATCACGATCGATAATGTGAAAATTCTCGGTAAATTGCAAACTTCTCGTTGTAAATGACAAGCAAACGAACAACTCTTTAATAAATGATTGTAAGAAAATTATATAATATTGATATTCGGTACTGTTAATTGACAAATATGGTATAGAACCCACAATCATCCTCAACTAAAGAATTTTTTAACATAACATTTATATTGCTACTGAAAAAGGAAATAACTCGTAGTAACGGCTAGGTACTCGGATACCTACTTATTGGACGATGTTGCTTTTATATTGAATAAATATATTGCGGAAATACGAGACATTGCCTAATATCGACTTGCTGGCTTTATTTGATGTTGAAAACTGGTTTTCGATAAAGAGATGAGAGTAATTGTTTGTTTTTCAAATTTTAATTTGTGTTTACTTGGTTAATTACAGTAAATTTATGCAATAAAGTTTATATTTCGTCACCTCAATACTACAACCAGGTAACTGAAATAAAGCTAGGCGAAACCTAAAAGACTTAAATAAAAATAAACTAAAACAAAAATAAATAAAAATAAAAATCTAAAAGATTTCTTAGCTCGGAAACAAATTCTGACTTGCACCTGTACCCAGCACATTAGTAAAATCCCAGGTCTATAATAAAGCACTATTTTGTTATGTGCAAAGTTTTAGCTTTATTTTTATTCCTTTACAGTAACATTAGATATATGAATTATGAACAGATAATTAAAATAATATTATACATACAAAGTAATTAGTATCCACGAACACGGGCGCCCATATAAAAATTTTTAGGGGTGAGGCAGACGTGAATATGTTGCACATTATATTTTGTATACTTTGGATAGCCATATATAATTTAAAGCATCCGAAAAGCCAGGGGAGGGGGGCACGGCCCTCCCCCTGCCCATGTGCATGGGCGACCATGTCCACGATTAGTCCTTATCTATGCCTATTACCTATCTATGCTGATTGAAGAGGCACCCTTCTAGATTTGAGTTGAGCAAAATCATTAGTCACATCTTCACAATCTATTTTTTCGAGTATATCACATTCTATCATCATTAGCGACAAACTGTTGTACCTAATCTCTCTTGACGCATTGTACTTCTAAATTCATTTTTTATTCATTTTAATTTGGAGAAGGAGCGTTCCCCACTGCAGTTTGTTAGCATCATGCTTAAAAATATTTTCAGTGCCAGTTCTACATTAGGAAAGATGTCTATAATTTTGTTCCATTTTAAAATATCATATATTTCCAGAATTAGTTCCTTCATTTTTATTTTGATTAATTTTCAAGTATTCTGTTAAATGCAGACATTTCATTTCTAACTCTTTCTCGTTTACATTTTCATAATAGATTTCAGCAAATTATTTAAAACTTCGTCTCAACTCTTCGGAATTCAGAGTTTTCAAGCGAAAAAATAATCCAAAGCGTTGATCAATGTTCTTATACGAATTTAATCGCTGTTTTAGATGAATGTCCAGGGTATCAATTATGGGGATAAACGTTTCGACTCTGAATCTTTCTTTTCCGTTCAGTTGGACTGATGGTGCAGAGTCATCAAAAAAGTCAGGAGTGAGCTTCTACGTCTGGTTCTTTGAAATAGGTCTTTATTGGAAATAATTAAATATATCCCTAAGGCTAATTATATAATCATCTTGAAGCTAATTGCTTGTTTTATCTACTCTTTCCAATATAGAGCTCCAAATTTCTGTTAGTATAATAAATTCTAGTTTTTCAATTTTTTTGGATAGACTAAGGGCATCTGCTCTAGTTTCTTGTGCTAGTTTTATATCTGTGACGACGGATACCAATGCTTCTATAATTTCTTTATGGCCTCCATGCAAGGCGCTCACAGCATCAGCTTTGGTTGACCATCTTGTCTGTGAAAGGCTTTTAACAACTTTTTTAAACCTAAATGTTCTGTCAGTATATTCCAACGGTAAGTAGAGCCCAAAAATAAGTCATACAGTTTCTGAATCATTTCAATGAACTGTGTCATCTCTGATACACACCCAGCGACATGAACACCTACCAAGTTTAGTGAATGTCCTACACATGGTACAAAGGTGGTTAATTCGTATTTATTTTCTCCTTGATTCTTGCTTGTAGACCAGGATATTTTCCCGACATATTTGAAGCATTTCCATAGTTATGTCCTCTACAATGTTTAATAGGAATATCATGATTATCTGAAAAATTAAAGACGGTTTCAACTATTTAATAGGTACAAATTTCACAAACCATTCAACAGGATCACGGCCTTTTGGCTAATGGAAAAATATTTTGCTAATTTAACTTCATGTATAATTTTTTTATGACCTGTTTTCCCATTATATCAATAAGCTCATTATAAATAGTCGCTGATAAATATGAAATGTTGCCTTCTCCAGGATTACCAAATTTTTTTAAATGAGCTTCAAGAAATGGATTAAATTCACTCAGTAACTCCTCACATCCTAAATAATTTCCATTGTTGTGATATCTTAGGATTTCATTGTCACCACGAAATGGAAGGCATCTCGAAGCCTAAAATTTTACATTATCGAACAGATACAATTCTTTTCAGAACATTTCTCCAGTAATCTACTTTTTTTGATACTGAGATAATAAATCTATCTAGTCTACCAACCGCTTTACTTCGTGCCAGATGTCAACATATATTGCCTGTTTGCTGGGCTACATATTTTCATGTCATAAAATTATTTGATAATAAATGTGCTTCCAGTCAAGTCAGCTTCCAGATTCGATTCCAGTTATTATTTAGTAATCGGGTAGAGATTAGGGGGCTCCAAACGATCGCGGGGTCCTGGGCACGTGTCCAGTGGAGAAGGAGGGCTTGCCTGTACCCTTCAAGGAAAAAAGGCGATAAATGGATACACTAGTCTAATATCTAAAATATGCATATAAGGGGAATCCAAAATATGTATTTCTCAACACGTTAATTTATCTAGGTAAAGATCAAACGAATTTTGATTCCTAGTACTCAATTCATGAATAAGAACGAAGGTAAATAAAGACGGTTACGATTTAATTTCATTTCAGAGACCACCACCATCTGTTTACATGTGTTTTGATTTCCTGATCTCCTCAGAATAGCCCGTTGTGCGCTCTGAAAGAGCACACAAGGGGACATCACGGGCTGTTCTGAGGAGATCAAGACTCGATGTCTTGATCGAACGTAAATATGTAAACAGATGGTGGTGGTCTCTGAAACGAAATTAAATCTAAACTGTCTTTATTCAAACCCTAATAATGTAACGTTACAAACGTCACATCTTTGATATTTTATTTTTAAACACTTATTTTATTCTATTTTCTTTAATATTTCATTAATAATCATCTTCTATTCGTTTTAACTTGCTTTTTCGTTAAAAACTTGTTTGGCGCCCTCTTTTATTATCCTCTTTTATTTTATCTTCTATTTACGATATCTCTTTTAGTTAAATCATCAAGTCATCATACTGAACGTACCCGTATATCCTCACTCTCTAAATATCTGTCTTTCAATACGGAACATGCCTGCTACTTCATACGTACATGGTCGTCATTTCAAATGTCGTTTTCAATAACAATGACACTTCATCCCTACCCGCTGACAAACTGAAAATGGAAGGGAAGAATTATTCCTTAAATAGGCATGTAATTTGAATATTAGATTTATTTTCCATCAACAATTAAAATTCTCTTGGGGTGAGTTTTTCATACAGCTTTTTATAATAATTTCTTCTAATATTTTTTAAATCTAACCTAACCTCTCATCTAAAAGCATGTTTTCTAATATTTTAGTTTTAAATACCTATATCTTTTTAATTTACATATATGCACGTTTAGTAATTGAATTTTAACTAAAAATATTCAATCTTGATTCCATTTAATGTATTCTTGTCATCTGCTACTCTTTTTGATTATTTCTTAAAAGAATAGCAGACTTGGCACAATTTGATTATTAGCTTCTTGATTGTCACTTTACGCATTATTCTTCTAGTTTTTGGATAAAATTTACTTTTCTCCTTTCGGGAGCATGAGGCCCATCGCCAGCGATGCACTACTAGATGGCTGACAACTTAAACAAAGATGCATCTCTAGACAGATAGCATCATCCAACATCTACGACACCACCAAGACCGTAGCTGCAGGGAACAAGGGCCACAACATCTGCCCTGGTCTACAACAAGTCGACAGCGGTACCATCCGACATCAAGAAGTTACCATCGAACCAACACCAAAAGCCATAAGTATAATCCAGAAATTGTTAGTTTTTGGCAAGAATTTGAATATACTTGTTAATTCATTTAATAAGTCATATTTTTATTATATCTTTATTGAACAATAAACATGATTAGTTAAAAATACTGTTTTGTTTGCTTCCATTCTAAATTTTCAGAGTTCATATCTAAGATTAGGACAAGACGAACACACACCCTGAGAGACTGAGCTAGGCTGGGGTGGACGATAGCTATCTTAGTTGGTTGAAATATTATTTTCGAATGGTATTTCAATTAGCTGGGGTAGTCATATTGTCATTTTTTTAATTTCAATAACACAAAACATTCCAGGGATGTACCTACTACCAATGTTCTATTAATATTTGAATCTCCTGGGTATTCAAGGAACATTCGGTGAACATCCGATTAAATTATTCCTGGAATGTACAATTGGACATTCTATTTCTATATCTAATTAGACACACTACTAATGTCCTATATTTTAAGCTCCCAAATAATAAATACCAAATGTTAGAATAGTGGATGCTCTCTCATATTATAGAACTATTAAAAAAATTATTTTTAAAATTTACTGTATTGGTGGTATTTCATTAGTTGGCAATTTAAAGATCCCTGCGATATTTTCCTCAGTTTTCTTTTACAAATAAGATATATTATTAAATAATTTATTATTGTAACCTTTAACCTAAAAATTAAAAAGCAAACAGAAACTTGTGCAAACACGACTAGAGGCATTTAATTATTAATTGCGTTCATTTTCAAATTTGCCGCGTGTATCTTTGCACTGCGGCGCAGTATACATAACCTAAAAATTTGTAGTTGGAAATTAGTGGTGTTTGCTGTTCTTTTTGGACTGTGTGTTTTGTTCTGGACCTTTTTGTTTAAATAATTATGTAAGTATTATAAAATCAAAAAATCCACAAGGAAAAAGTTTTCGTGTAGTTGGCTGTATACCATGTAATACAAAAACCAGTAAAATAACAGTAAAATTTAAAATCCCTAAAAAGGGGCTACATCACAATCACATAACTAGTTTTCGACTGGTTTACCAGTCATAATCAGTGCTTACGTGAAATTTACATGTTGACCACCAAGATATAATTTAACAAAAATATGTGGGTCAAAGCCCTGTACAAGTAATCCCTCAAGGAAACTGAAACTGACTTTATAAAGGATTTTACTGTTTTTTTATTATAAAATCCGTTATCAATTTTCTTTATTCTTTGTTTTCTTGTACCTGTGCTAGGCTAGGTAAGTGACTTGCTGCCATACTTTCACCATGTGAACAAGTCAAACCACAGCTCAGATGTTACCTGGGGCATCTCAGTAAAATATTTTAAACATCCATGCTTAAGTTAGCATTTTCAACTGATGTTTCCTTGAGGGATTACTTGTACAGGGCTTTGACCCACATATTTTTGTTAAATTATATCTTGGTGGTTAGCATGTAAATTTCATGTAAGCACTGATGATGACTGGTAAGCCAGTCGAAAACTAGTTATGTGATTGTGATGTAGCCCCTTTTTGGGGATTTTAAATATATACCCTTTATAAAGGATTTTACTGTTTTTTTATTATAAAATCCGTTATTAATTTTCTTTATTCTTTGTTTTCTGGTACCTGTGCTAGGCTAGGTCAACAACGAGGTAACGAGAAATAATATTGGTGAATGAATAACAATACATTTATCTAGAGTATGAAACGAATAGTATTTGATATTGGAAATTTTAATGTGAAATTTACATTGCAGGTTTTTCTAAAAACTCTATTACCTGTAAATAGTATTTCTTTTGATTGTTAGTTATAAAGGATAGAAACATTTCCATTCATTGTATTTTTTTAGAATCAGCTGAGAGAAGTGGTCTACAAAAAACTATACTAAATTTACAATCAAGATGCAGTAGAAATAAACAAACCAATACACGTTAAATGCTACTAGGAGCACTTCCGAATCATGATTTACAATGAATATACATTGTAAATTTCAAACCATGATTTCCAAAGTTTATACCTACATTGTAAATTATTATTCGGGAGTGCTCCTAGTAGGATTTAACTTGTCTTGGTTTGTTTATTTCTACTTCATCTTGATTTTAAATTTAGTATAATAAGGAAACGGAATATACTAGAGCCTTGTGTCTACAAAAGGCAAAAGAAAGGGTTACAAAGCGAACGTGACACATTTTTTTTAATATTTAGGAATATCAGTAAATTACATTAAAAAAAGGTATAAAAAGATTTTGTGCAATAATAGTTATTTATGAAACAGTTCGTGAAGTATGCTTTTTGCGAACGCACGCGATTTTTAGAGCACGAGCGACAACGGAGTGAGTTTAGAACAATTCACAATTTTTAGAACTTTGACATTTAAAAATTCTAACTACTTTCAAACCACAAAACTGTCAAAACTTTTGTTGTAATTCATTGCTCATATTGTCATCACCATGACAACGCGAAAGTTAAAAACAGTGCGAAAAAGTAAATCCCATTTAAAATACATTGTTACTTCACGCACACTTTAAATCCTTCACGCACTCCTATCTATAATGACAGTTTTCACAAACTAAAAACTTATACATAATATGACATAGAGTAGATAAAAATATTTATATTTATCAATGATGTATTATTTGGTATGGTCACATATATTTCTGGTATATGTCTGGTAATGTCTAAAAAATATAGATACTTTGAATGTCCAAAGAACATTCGTGGACATTCATGGAATGTTACAATAAGACATTCAGGGAATGTTTAAAATGCTGACACAGGATTTTCCTCGGATGTTCAGGGAATGTTCTTGTGCTTTTGGGGATATTCCAGGAATGTTTTCAATGTCCTGTGTGTACCTTCTAGGAACATACATGGAATGTTTTGTGTTATTAGGGAAACTTTTATATATTTTTGTATTAATATCGGAATCGGCTATAGCTACAAATGTTGTAAAAATGATTGAATAAGGTTCGTTTTGGTTAAATTAAAATATCTGAAACCTTCTGAAAATTACTCTTGGAACTCCATAATTGTTATCCATGAGCTCATCATAATCATCATCAATGGCGTTACAAATTTTTGTGAGTGTTTGCCACGTTTACTATTATTGCCTTCCATGTTTGTCGGTCCTGTGCCACTTTCCATTGTCTCACTCCCATTTTCTCCAGATCCTCTATGATTACATTACCTTTTTCTAATCCATCCAGACCTTCTTCTCTCTGCTCTTTCCCAAAACACATTGTTTTTAAACCGATTGTCATTACTGCGTATCACATTATTAGTTATGGGCATATTAGTTATTAGCCCTTATATATCTCCCTAGATTTTCCTTTCCGAAGCGAGACTCTAACTACATAGTTGTGTCTGCGGCTCCATTCGATTGTCATGCTGTCTCTGCAAGGACCATATATTACTCGAAGGATTTGACGTCTACCCCAAGCAATTTATTTACTTCTCTTTTTGTTAGCGTCCATGTTTCACTTCCATACGCGACTGCTAGTCGTATTATGGTCTTATATATCTGGATCTTTGCACTTCGTAAGAGAAGTTTTGACTTCATTAGATGTTGAATTGCAAAGAAAGATCTGTTTCCTACTACTTCTAAGTTATGATCGTCAGTAGTAACAGCACAGTATAAAGAGGGACAGTAGAACCACTCTCCGAAAAATTTGAAGTAAAATATTTAGTCGCGCATGGCGACCGCGCAATGTACCCAGTCGCTTTTGCCCCACTCTCGCATTGCTAGTCGCATAGAAACGTACGGGTTTAACAGGCAAAATCCGCATCCACCAATGGTGAATTACCAATTGCGTACTGCCGGTATTACTTCTTGAGATCAAAGTGCCGACATGGAAGAGGTTTTACTGTCCCTCTTTATACTGTGGTAATAGTTTGCCTTATTTAACGCTATTGTTTTAAAACGACCATGCATTTTGTTTAGTCAAAGCTCGAGAAAATATCCTTATTTTCTAATATTGATTGTGCTACTGCATCTACGTCATCGGCAAAGGCGAGTACGATTTTTGCTTCCCGAGCAGCTACAGTTTATCCCAAACCATTTTTTCAGTGCGTCATTAATTTTGACGTCATATAAGATTTTAAGAATGTCACTAATCACGGCATGCCATTTTAGTTAAATCTGACAGTTGTCATAATATTTATATGTATTTATGTTTATATAAATATCAATATTTATATAAATATTTGCCAAAATATTACTATTTAAAATATTTTAAGGAAAAAATACAATTTCACTATACAATGCATGAATATACCAATGACAATATATAAAACATTTATATTTACGTCGTTGACAAATTTCTAATTGTGAAAGCACTGTCACGATCGATTACTTTTTTTCTTCAAATTATCTTTATTCTCACCATGAATTGGTTATCAATTTAGAGCATTGTAATTGTAAACCAATTATACATCTATAAGTAAAAGTCGCTTTAATATGGAAATATCCTTCAACGAATACATAATTTTCTCCAAGTTCTATATATAATAATCACGGACGTACGTTTTTTTCTGTCACTTCGAGATTAATGCGTTAGAGCGAATTCAACAAACTATGACACATTGAAAGAAGGGTTTGGATAAACTCTACGCCTGGTTTGATTTTTGGATAGATTTTCCATATGGCATATTCTAAGGCCAGGTTAAACACCAATGAGGAGAACGGATCTCCCTGTCTCAGTCCAGAATTTGCGCAGAAATCATTTGGTGCGTGTCTTCTGTTTTAACTTGTGCCACGGAGTTACATACACACATTATAATGAATGGCTGTGACCTCGTAAATCATAGCTATCAGATCTTTTACCAGAAAACATCATTTTCATCTTTTTGTTGAATAGCCATGTTACCCTTTACACATTTTTAAACCTTTTCTGTCTGTTTGATTCAGTGATGTGGAAGAGAGGGGATATGACCTACGGTGAAGTAGATGAGCCCGGTTCCACGGACAAACAGGACTACTCAATATGGCGGGACAACTCAATATCATATATAATTATAAAATTATATTATATTATATAGATATATAAATAATTAATAATTTTAATAATTGATTAATAACATATAACATATAAAAACCTGCCCGTCGCCATATTGTGTATGGCATAAGTGTCAAATCAAGTGGTCCCATTTAGTAAATACAAAAGCATCGTTTATATCATATCCCCTCTTTTCCATATCACTGGTTTGATTTCACTCATTAACAAAATGAGATTTGTCTCCCTTCCTTCTTGCTCCACGAGTATTTTGCTTCCAATCTTCAGGCTTCTGGCTAGTAAGGTTTTCCTTACACGTTTGAATTCTGCGTTAAATTGCATAGCAAATAGAATCACATTTCATCTCACTGTACCCAAAAACCAAGACCTTCGTAATTATGACATGCAAGTTATTTAAATCATGTACTGCCTTCATTAACATAGTTGTAGTAAACTGATTTTAAGGTCTCCACATTTATTACTAAAATAGCTGACACCGGTTGTTGTATATGGTAGTGATTTAAGATCAATATAGATTGCACTGGCTATTTTACTTCCTAGGGATCACTGAGTCTCATTCCAAATGAAACAATCTCATTGCTTACTAATCAGGGCAATATGGTAACAAATGAAGAATTAAACAATCATCTGGGTGGACTAACTTTTACTTACTGTTTTGAGTGTTTAAAAAGTGAGCATATATGTATACTCATGTTCAATTGAAACTCATATTTGGTCAGGTTAGCTTTGGAAACAGCTGAAATCACTCAGTTGACATTCTGGAATGTTCCCTAATAACACCAAACATTCCATGTATGTCCCTATAATGTACACACTGGACATTGAAAACATTCCTGGAATGTCCTCAAAAGCACAAGAACGTCCCCTGAATGTCCCAGTAAAGTCCTCTGTCAGCATTTTAAACATTACCTGAATGTCTTATTGGAACATTCCATGAATGTCTACGAATGTTCTTTGGACATTCACAGTATATTTTTTAGACATTCCCTGGATATAGTCGCTGATGTGACATAATACCTCCGATTTGTTTTTTCATGAGTTTTGTAAGAGAGACTAAAAACTTTTTTTACAGTCACCTCCTGTTTTCATATGATATTTTTGAGATGATTTGTAGTAAATTCAACTATCTATTTAGTACAAAACATGTCAAAATTTACATGTGAAACCAGGAGAAGACCCTAAAAATGGTTTTTCGTATCTTACAAAATTCATGAAAAAGCAGATAGGAGGTATTGTCACATCACCGACGATATACCAGAAGTACCTATATGTGGCCATATCGAATAATACATCCTTGATAAATATAAACATTTTTATTGCACAAAATCTTGTCATATATTTTTTTCCATAATCATCACTACGATGATGATTCATTGTATTGAATTGTACATTACAGTAACAATCTGGTCATAACTGACCAATGAGCAATTTTAATTTAACCTAAATTACTACTGTTCCTTAAAATGAAGAGCTTGCCCCATAGCGTCTCTTATCTAATCTAACAAGATCGTGTACTATTCTAACATACACAGGCACACAAGCACTATGCTCTGCTTTTCACTATTACCTATCACTCAAACTAGTTCAAAAGGCTTTGTCCTCTTCAATCTTATAGTTTGCCCAGTAGTATCGAGAAGCTGGATATCCTCAATATTCTCGTACTTATGAAGTAGTTGCTCCTGACTTCCTGCCATCTTCTTGATGATTATACTTAGGTTCCATTCCTAGGTCCTTATTTAGATCACTGTTTGTCACATACCAAGAAGAATCTAAAATATTTCTCAGTATTTTGTTCTGGAATCTTTGTATAACTTTTATATTACTTGGTCTAGTACACCCCCATAGTGGGCATCCATAAGTCCATACGGGTCTTAATATTTGTTTATAACGTAATAACTTATTATGCATCGACAATGTGGAGTTTCTTCCAACTAGCCAATACAGTTTTTATATATTTCTTTTGCCTTTCATAGCCACAAGACTATACGTTTCCTTCCTGGTTTTTTTTGTAGACCACTTTTAGCTGATTCCAAAAAAAAATAAAAAATAAAATGAATGGTAATTTTTCTATTCTTTACAATTAAAAATCAAAATAAATAGATACTATTTACAGGTAATAATATGTATAAATAGTTCGTTTCATAAAGAATAAAGAAGATTGAAAACGGATTTTATAATACTTACGTAATTGTTTAAACAAAAGAATCCAGCCAGAGCAAAACTAACAGACTGAACAGCAAAAAAAGCCACTAATTTCCAGTTTCCCAATATTCTTTATCTATGCATTTTCCAATCAGAAATTTTTAGGTTATCATGATTCATGAAATGTGATGACCACGCGACCTTACATAGATACACGCGCAGCAAATTTGAAAATGAACGCAAATTGAATAGTAAATGGCCTCTGTTAAAATATAGGACATTGGCAGTATGTTCATAGAATGTCTTGTGGTAACATTCCACCAATAATTTAATCATATTTTATGTTCACCTAATGTTCCTTGAATGTCCAGTACATTCAAACATTAATAGAACTTTGATCGTACATTCCTGGAATGTTTTGTGTTGTTAGGGTTATTTATAATCACCTAGAGTTCACATAACCTTCTTCTTCTTCTTCAGGTGCCATCTCCGCTACGGAGGTTGGCAATCATCATAGCTATTTTAATTTTTGAGGCAGTAGCTCTAAATAGTTGTTTTGAGCTGCATCTAAATCATTCTCTCAGGTTCTTCATCCATGAAATTCGTCTTCTGCCGATGCTTCTTCTGCCATCTATCTTTCCCTGCATTATGAGTCGCAGAATGCCATACTTCTCGCCCCGCATCACATGTCCGAGGTACTGCAGTTTTCTTTCTTTAATTGTAAGTTCAACTTCCCTCTCTTTACCTATTCTTCTCAGTACTTCATTGTTCATAACTCTATCTACCCAGGAAACCCTCATAATTCTTCTATACGTCCACATTTCAAAGGCGCTAAGTCGTCTCATTGTCTCTACATTTAACGTCCATGATTCCAGTCCATAGTATAGTACACTATATACGTAACATTTTGTTAGGCGTACTTTAAGAGCTAATGTTAAATCTTTGCTACATAGGACCTTTTTCATTTTCATAAAATTAGAACGTGCTTTCTCGATTCTGACTTTGATTTCTGCAGTGTAGTCATTATTTTCGATTATAAGTGTCCCTAGGTAAGTGTACTTTTTTACTCTTTCGATCTGCTGGCCCTTACTATCAAGATTTCGTTAGTATTATGGTTGTTTTTACTAATTTTCATAAACTTTGTCTTTTTGATATTGAGAGAGAGTCCGTACTCCCTACTACACCTTACTATTTTACTCATGAGTATTTGCAGGTCTTGTAAATTATCGGCTATTATTACTGTATCATCTGCATATCTGATGTTGTTAACTAAGACTCCATTTACTCTTATGCCGACTGTTTCATCTTCCAGAGTTTCTCGCATTACCTCTTCAGAATAAGCGTTAAATAATAGAGGTGATAGTATGCAGCCTTGCCGGACTCCTCTCTTTATTTCCATTTCTTCAGATGTTTCTGTTTCAATTCTTACTATTGCTCGCTGATTGTAATAGAGATGTGTTATTAGTCTTAAATCTCTTTCATCTAGGTTTTTAGTTTTTAGAATTTCCATGAGTCGGTCATGTTTTACTTTATCAAACGCTTTATTGTAGTCTATAAAACAGACGTAAAGAGAACGGTTAACATCCAAACATCTCTGTGTCAGCACGTTGAAGGAGAATAATGCCTCTCTGGTAACCATTCCATTGCGGAACCCATATTGAGTGTCACTAATATCCAGATCCAGTTTAGAGTGTATTCTGGCGTGGATAATTTTCAGCAGAATTTTAAAGGTATGTGACATTAAGCTTATGGTTCGGTAGTCACTGCATTCTTTGGCATTCACTTTTTTTGGCAAACACACAAATGCTGATGTCAACATTTCTCTAGGGATGATTCCCGTAGTATAGATAGCGTTGAAAAGTTCTACTATTATGTCCAGGTTTTTCTCGTTGACCAACTTTATCAGCTCGCTAGGTAATTCATCTGGACCAGCAGATTTATTTGTTTTCATAGGGTGTATTGCCTGACTAACCTCTGATTTGGTTATCTCTGGGCCTACATCTCCGGTTTGGCTATCTACGGATGTACTAGCTTCTCTCTGGTCATGAAATAGTTCCTCGATGTACTCTTTCCATCGTCGTAGTTTTCGTTCTGTCTCCATTATAATATTTCCGTTTTTGTCGAGCAATATATTTGATGTTCTTCTATTTTCTATTCCGGCTAGTTCTTTGACTTTTTTATGTAGGTTGAAGTTGTCATATATGTTTTGAAGTTCTTCTATTTCTTTACATTTTTCAGAGAAGTAGGTTTCTTTAGTCTCCCTAATTTTTCTTCTTATTTGGCTTTGAAGCTGTTTATAGCGAGTCTTATTAATTGTTTTGTTTTTTCTTCTTTCATTCATCAACTCTAGAATTTCCTCCGTCATCCATTCTTCTTTCTTACATTTGGTTGTTGTAAGTACTTTCTTACTTGGCTCTAATATAGAGGTTTTGAAGAATTGCCACTGTTGTTATACGTTGCAATTATTTCTTGGGTTTCTATCTAGATTTGTGTTGATTTCATGTTTCAAATTTTCTTTTTTTTCCTCTGACTTAAGTTTCTGTATGTTAAGTTTATTGTTGTTGCGGCTTTTTTGCGTCTTTTTTAGTTGAAACCTAGCAATAAAAAGACTGTGATCAGAAGATACGTCCGCTCCTGGATATGCCTTTACTGCCTGAATTGAGTTTCGATATCTGTGCTTTATAGGCTATTGATTATATTCAAACTAAGATAGCTAAAAGGAACTACAACGTTAACGGGGTTTTATTATTTCATATGGTCAATTGACATCTATATATGAAAAAACCGCGGAGTGCTACCATTTAAAGCGGTGCGTTTTTGAGAAATGGCTGAATTAGTCCCTGGGCACAGGTTACATTAGGGTGAGTTCCATGCACTTTTGATACAAATATACCTACATAAAAATTATTCCTGGTTAAATTTCTTATCTAAATATCACTTTTTAAAGTCAATGATACTTTTTTTTACAAAAATATATCCAAAAGAAAAAGCACAAAGAAACCCAAAAGAAAGAAATTTTGTTTTTTGTCCCATAACTTTTGTCCACGAGGATATAGGTATAGACATGGCTTTACAGAAAAAAAACCTACATATTTCTTATTTAAAATGTTGTTTAGTAGAGGTAATTAGAATTTATAGTTTTCGAAATATGGTTTTTTAAAGTTCGCCACTCATAGCAATTTTGGGCAATTTTCCTTGTTATTTCGCAAATATTGTGCTGTAACTTTTTTCTAAGTAACTTTAGGTACCTATGGGCCATTCCACGAACATACGTCTGTGTTGGATTACTTCGACAACGAATATTTTACTGTGCAACATAAGAAGTACGAAAGTAAATGGCGTTAATAATTATTCCAATAAACAACAATGTAATTTGCAATTTACTTTCGTTCTTCTTATTTTGCACAGTAAAATATTCGTTGTCGAAGTAATCCAAAACAGGCGTATGTTCGTGGAATGGCCCATATATGCAATGGTACACGTAATAGAAATAGAAATCAATTACCTTTAAAATGGTCTACTGTGTATCGTTGTACGACTTTTTTTTTTTTAAAGCGATTATGGTTTCTCAAGGTTTTATACTTTTAACGATTTTTATAATATGATATAAAAATAAAATAATATTATTATATAATATATTATATATTATATAGTAATATATTATATATAGTATATATAATATAATATTATATTATATATTATATGATACCTAATATAAGAAAATATTATTTTTTACATTTTTTACGATTATTTTTAAAATTTCTCATTATACCTTTTTTTCTTCTACATTTAGGTATATATTATATTATATAATAATAAAAGCTTATTTTGTTTACTTTAAAATGGTGTATCACAAAACATTCTAGGATTATTTTTGAATAAGGTATTATTTTTCAAAATGTAATAAGTACTTGCAACGATTTTTGATTTTAGTATCATTTTTTAAATTTCTCATTATAACTTTTTTTTTTCATGTACAATATACTATATATTGGTCAATAAAAAGAGCTTACTTTCTGTTCTTTAAAATGGTGTATCATCTATATTTAAATAATGGAAACCGAGTGATTCTTTGATATTTTTTACCTGTATTATTTAAAATTATTCCTTTTACAAAAATTAAATAAACATTAGGTAGTTAAAATTATTTAAACGTTGACATTTAAAAAATTTTCAAAATCAAAATCCATCTCTTCGTTAGCATTAGCTTCAATATGTTCTTCTGACACCTCAGTTATTAGAGTTCCCACAATTAGTACCCATGCACATACACCCTTTGCAGAATATTGAACAACTAATTCCTATCTTCCTAAAACCGCAGATTTTTGTACATCCTTTGGTACATTTACATGCTATTTTTTCAAGCAAAGCTTGTGGTGCAGGAGCTTTGACAGCAAATATTGGAATTAATCCATATTTTGAAGTTTTCCCGGCCGAGTCAAGTGGATCGAAAGTATTACCTATAAAAAATAAGATTTAATCATAACACACAATCACATAAAAAAGTTATAATGAGAAATTTAAAAAATAATCCAAAAATCAAAAATCGTTGCAAGTACTTATTACAATTTGAAAAAGCATATCTTATTCAAAAATAATCCTGGAATTTTTTATAATGCTTATAAAACAGAATATGCTTTCATTTTTATTATATATATATAATATATACCTAAATGTAGAAAAAAAAAGTTATAATGGGAAAGTTAAAAAATAATCGTAAAAAATATAAAAACTCGGTAAAAGTATAAAATCTTGAAAATGATAACCTCTTTAAAAGAAGTCGTACAACATTATACAGTAGAACATTTTAAAGGTAATTGATTTCTATTCCTCTTACATGTACCATTGCATATGCCTAAAGTTGCGTAGAAAAAAAGTTACAGAACAATATTTGCGAAATAACAAGGAAAATTGCCCAAAATTGCTGTGAGTGGTGAACTTTGAAAAATCATATTTCGAAAACTGTTAGCCCTAATAACCTCTACCAAACATAATTTTAAAGAGAAAATATTTAAGTTTTTTTTCTGTAAAGCAATGTCTATACCTATATCCCCGTGGACAAAAGTTATGGGACAAAAAACAAAATTTCTTTCCTTTGGGTTCCTTTGTGCTTTTTCTTTTGAATATATTTTTGTAAAAAAAAGTATCTTTGACTTTCAAAAGTTATATTTGGATAGGAAATTTAACCAGGAACAATTTTTGTGTAGACGTATTTGTACCAAAAGTGCATAAAACTCACCCTAATGTAACCTGTGCCCAGGGACTAATTCACCCATTTCTCAAAAACGCACCCCTTTAAATGGTAGCACTCCGCGGTTTTTTCATATATAGAGATTAATTGACCATATCAAATAATAAAACCCCGTTAACGTTGTAGTTCCTTTCTATAGTACATAATCAATAGCCTATTTATTAGGATGTAGTCAATTTGATTTCTGACGATTTTGTTGTCTTTGTCAGCTGGCGATTTCCATGTATAAAGGCGTCGCTTAGGTAATTTAAAGAATGTATTTGCGACTACAACATTATGTTCCTGGCAAAATTCTATTAGGCGATCCCCTCTGTCATTTCGTTCGCCAAGTCCATATGGCCCTACATTAGGGTAGCATTTTCCTTCGCCAATTTTTGCATTGAAATCACCCATGATCACTGTTATGTCTCTAGATGCTGTGAGCTGTAATGTTTTTTGAAGTTCGCTATAAAAGTTCTCTATTTCTTCTTCATTTTTGTCAGCAGTTGGCGCATAAATCTGAATTAGGTTCATTTTTCCATGAGCTGTCAATAACTGCAACATTATAATTCTTTCGGACACCGGAACGAAGCCTGTTACTGATCTCGTTACTTTTTCACTGAGGATCATAGCAACTCCATATCTGTGTTGGGTGTCGCTGCTTCCAGAGTAATAGATTCGCCCATTGTCTGTATTGAGTTCGCCAGAACTGACCCATCTTGTATCGCTTATTCCTAATATATCGATATCTAGTCGCATCATCTCTTGCTGTATATTCCTCAGTTTTCCAGGTTCATACATACTTCTTACATTCCATGTAGCGATTTTGTAGGTGTATTTGTATATATTTAGGGAACAGGGATTTCGCTGACTAACGGCCTGGGAAGCCCTGTCGTTGCTGTTGTTTCTTCCCCTGCCGAATCTTGGCATCCGAGACCCATGATTAGTAGGTTGTTGATTGTCATTTCTGTAAGCCATGACGATTTCTAGGGATACTCCATGAGTCTTTAATGCAGTGGTTTCCCGTTGCCTTCTGCATTCTTATACCGTTGACCATTCTGTAGGGTTCATCCGCCTTCGAGACCGATTTCTCAGTCTCAGGACAAAAGAGTGCCCTGCCACTTACCAACTCATCCGCCCGAAGCCGTTGGTCAGTAAGTGGGGGATTGCTTATACCCATAACCTAGAGTTCGTATAAACGCAAAACTGTATTATAAAACCTTGAACAAGCTCCATCAAGCAATAAGACGAAGACGTAGAGGGAGGCTCTCACGTATTGTCATTTATCTGCACGATAATGTTCGGCCTTAGGTTACCAAAGCGGTGAAAGAAAATTCACAATGAAGGAAATAGAGCGTCCACCCTAGAGTTCCGATTTATTGACTTGTGATTTTCACATCTTTGAGCTATTGAAGAAGGCGTTAAAAGATAATTATTGTTTTTAGTCGGACGAAGAATTAAAAAATATTGAAAAAGGAGCAACGACCAAAAAATTTTTATTTAAGCGTATGAATTGTATGAATCGGTTAGTGAAACAATGGTATATGTGCCTTAATTGTAGTGAAAAAAATAAGAAATTTATAACTTTTCTCAATACTAATCCTTATCTTGTTTACATATCAATATTTTCAACGAAAACTTTTCGTTTATAAATTTGCAAAAGTCTGTGTGTTATTGCGTTGCCGCTCCTGCAATACTTAGAGCAGGTGTATCGATGGATTCTTATGTAGTTTTGCCTTCTGAATCCAAATCTGAAAACGGCATTTCGATATATCTAACCGTCTTCGAGATAATCGACCTCAAAATCTAAAATGTGACGTCACAATCCGGTTATCTCCTACAGACGCACTAAACGTCAGCTCAAATGGTTGATTAGGAAGTAGGCTACTTTTTTTTAAATCTCGATTTGCCAAGCATAGTTTATTTACATTTGAGTTTGACACTTCGTGAATGTCAAACTAAATTTTAAATTAAGTATTAATAAAACATCAATGACATTTGATAGTGAATTTAATTATTATATAAAATAAATAAGATGTTCAAAAATACAATTTGAGTATAAATATTTTAACAGCAATAATTTATTAACAGTTTTAAAAAGGTTTATACCAGTATAAATACGGCCTCCCCTTTATGATAAATGGACTGTTCCATTTTCTATAAAATTAAAATATTATGTATACCTAGTCGTTCCCTAAACTCGACACAACTGGATAGTGATTGTAGAAGGTAATTTTTTTGTTTTTTGAGAATTTTGCCGAAATTGGCAAAATTACTAATTATTTAGTAATAATTATTAACTATTTAGAAATTATTTTTTTGTCGAATTGGCAAAATTATTGACTAAAATCACTAGTCAGTATTGTGTCTGTGTACATCCTTCTAATGGAAAAAAATATTTGAAGATTTTTCTCAAATTATGGATACCAAGAACATTTTCATTTATAACTCTTTTATTTTTAATTTGACAAGTAAAAGTTATTCTTCATAAAAAGCTCTTCTTGTTCTAAGATTTGTGATGCAACCGTGTCCCAAAAGTAGGGGAACGGTCGAATATTTCGCGAACTAAACATCGGATGGAAAAACTGAAAAATACGTGTTCAATCATTTTCAAAAATCTATCCAATGGCACCAAACACCAACTCCCACTACACCCCCTTGAGGTGGGGTGGGGGGTAACTTTAAAATCTTAAATGGAAACCCCTAGTTTTTCTTGCAGATTTGCATTCGTTACGTAAAAGTAAGCAACTTTTATGCAAGACATTTTTTCGAACTGTGGATAGATGGCGCCATAATTGGGAAAAACGATTTATCCTGATACCATAGGTAAATTATAGAAACGGTCTAATATCTCGAGAAATACACTTCCAAATAAAAAACCAAAAGCAAGTTTTTAATATTTTTCGAAAACCTATCGATAAACACTAAATATGACCCTCCAACCCACCCCCTGGAGGTGGGGTGGGGGGTAACTTTAAAATCTTAAATAGCAACCCCCACTTTTGTTGCAGATTCGAATTCGTCATGAAAAATTAAGCAACATTTATTCGAAACATTTTTTAAAAATGCTGATAGATGGCGCTAATAAATCGTATTTTTCCAATTAAAGCGCCATCTATCAACAATTCTAAAAAATGTTTCGAATAAATGTTGCTTAGTTTTTCATGACAAATCCTAATCTGTAATAAAAAGTGGGGGTTGCTATTTAATATTTTAAAGTTACCCCCCACCCCACCTCCAGGGGGGTGGGTTGGAGTGTCATGTTTAGTGTTATTCGATAGGTTTTCGAAAATTATTAAAAAAATTTGTTTGGTTTCTCATTTGGAAGTGTATTTCTCGAGATATTAGACCGTTTCTATAATTTACCCATGGTATCAGGATAAATCGTTTTTCCCAATTATAGCGCCATCTATCCACAGTTCGAAAAAATGTCTTAAATAAAAGTTGCTTACTTTTACGTAACGAATCCAAATCTGCAAGAAAATCTATGGGTTTCCATTTGAGATTTTAAAGTTACCCCCCACCCCACCTCCAGGGGGTGTAGTGGAGGTTGGTGTTTGATGTCATTGGATAAATTTTTGAAAATTATTGAACACGTATTTTTCAGTTTTTCGATCCGATGTTCAGTTTGCGAAATATTCGACCGTTCCACTACTTTTGGAATACCTTGTATAAAATTTTATTAATTTTATACGAGGTATATAAAAAATATGAATTTCGATCAAGAGTAAACTACCTTTATAGTTCATAACGTTTAAATTAGAATGATATAATTGCACATTAAAACATAATTATTAATTCTAAACTACTTTTCATAATAGAAATTTTCCATATTATGAATTAAAATACGTAAATATACAAAGTTTTCGTTATGACAATGCTCGCATTTTCAGCTTGTTGTTTAATACATTGGCCAAAAAATTGCTCTGCATATATTTGCATTATCACGCTGTTTACAAATAATAAATTTTATAACATTTTTCTATTTGGATGTGCAAACAAAGTCCCGTATTTTTTACCAGCATTTAATAGCTAATGTTCTGTGAAACGCTCGCCCGTATATTCCAGAACAAATCAGTTATGTAACCAAGTGCTCAACCAGTACCTAGGTACTGTAATTGAAGTACCTGTATAATAAGCGATACGGTATTCATTAGGCGCACTCTTAACTTCATATAAGTACTTGTGGTTCTCTAACAATAAAATATTGTTTTATTGCAGGAAGTAGATAGCGACTTGGAAGTTTTTTATGGTGTAGTGTTACTGTATACCTTCATACGAGGGAGGCCTTGTTTGCTTTATACGTTTGCTTGTTATATTGTTTTGGTTATCTTTTTGTATTTTTTATCAGAATGTAAGTAATTATAGCACTGGTCGACACGATTTTTTTACCCTTTACACTTATTAGGTTTGTTCTAGCATGTAGTTTTTTATGGTTTGACACCAGATTATTGTACTGTTTTAAAGCGCATGTTCAATCCACAAACGTAATAGGTCTTTTCATTCACAGTCATTTGAGGAGCAGACTTTCTATATGCATTTTGTCCATTTTTTCAAATTTCCAACCAGAGATGGCATCGCAAACTATATGGATAGAGCCACCATTTTGTGCCACGAAAGACGTTATAAGTGCATTCTATTGTCTTCGAATCAAATGAAAAAAACACCTTGGACTTTCTATGTGCTGTATGTCCATTGACGGTAGACGAACTAACCGAAGTTTGTCCGTGCGCTGTGGACTAATTGCGATTTGTTTGTCGTTGGCGATCGTTGTCGTTGCATAGTAGTTGGTGTCTGTACTGTTTAATAATAAGTTAAACAACTTGGTAGAGACTGGTGGATTGTTTATGATATAAAAACTGCATTAACTTCTTTAAAAAATTGAAGGAATCAGTGTTGCCAAACGAATTATTATTAAGAGATCACAAAGCGACAAGGATATTTTGCTTAAGACCGAGCTGTTTTACAGAAATGATAATACATTCAAACAATTCTAAACGTTATTGAAACGTGGAAAGAAGGTTTTGACTTTACATTTATCTGCTGTAGACATTCAAAATTAAATTAAACCAAAAAAATCAATCATAGTGGAACTGTCAGGGGCGAATTGGGTCAACGATCCTGAACTAACAAGGTTACAACCAGTTCTTTCTGACACTGGTGACCAAAATGAAAAATCGAGCTAACCTCGGTGAAACTAAGGATGATGACGTTATCGAAGGAACTGAGTGCTGCGATTGCAATGATGATGACCATGAAAACATGGAAAATGCCATTATTGTTCATTTAATTTTTATACATTATTTTGTATTTAAAAATAAAAGACTATTTTTATGAAGCTACTTGAGTTTTTTGACATCGTTACTACCAAAAGTCGTTTATACCGCTTTGTGTAGACAATCAAAATGCGTTTTCTCCCAGGATGACAATCTAAATGCAGTTTGTCCAACAGTTTTTTCAAGTTTTTTAGGATATTATCAATACTAGATTTTTGGCATAGAGGTATAATAATATTTGCATGATTTTTTACCCATATTTTAGGTATATCACTTTTTCTTTTAATTTCTTGCCAAACGCGTGGCAGTTTTTCTCTATTTGCCAAAATTACAAAAAATGGACAAAATGCATTTATAAA
The DNA here is from genome assembly GCF_917563875.1 of Diabrotica virgifera virgifera. Taxonomy (NCBI): domain Eukaryota; kingdom Metazoa; phylum Arthropoda; class Insecta; order Coleoptera; family Chrysomelidae; genus Diabrotica; species Diabrotica virgifera. The sequence goes on along the minus strand of NC_065446.1, from coordinate 115,733,250 downwards.
ATCTGCTCCATTTGTTTCCAGCTTTTGTCTTATGTCGTATAATCTGTGTATATTAATATTATATACAGATTATACAACATATGATAGAAGCTCGAAACAAATGACAATCGATGAAAAGCCATACAAACTGTTTTTTGCTAGAACGCTTTTTTATCGGAGTAAATACCAACGCCAAATTGTTTGTTTTTATTAATAATTTTGAGGTTAGATTAGAAATACATTTTTAAACGTGTTTCTTTAGTTCAATTGTTTGGGTCAAATCTTTAGACGTAATGGCGCGTTTACATGTATCCAGTAACTGGCGCCAGTCGCACTGGAACGACAGTGCTGGCATGGTAGTGGCATCATGTAAACGCTTTTTTGTTCCAGTCCAGCGCTGTGTGCCAGCGCTGTCTCGAATAGAAGGCTGGTCTATTTTTCATGCCAGTGGCTCTCGTCCGCGTCCCCTCTAACCCGGTGCCAGTGGTTGTAGACACGTGTAAACACAGTGTTCCAGTCGCTGGCGCTGTCGTACCTGTGGTTTCAGTGGCAGTATTAGGATTTTTAATAAGAGTGCCAGTGAGATTGGCGCCAGTTACTGGATACGTGTAAACGAACCTATCCAGCGCTGTCTTAGTCAAGCACTCTCATTCCAGTAAGACTGGCGCCAGTTACTGGATACGTGTAAACGTTACTTTATGGCGCGTTTACATGTATCCAGTAACTGGCGCCAGTCGCACTGGAACGACAGTGCTGGCATGGTAGTGGCATCATGTAAACGCTCTTTTGTTCCAGTTCAGCGCTGTCTGCCAGCGCTGTCTCGAATAGAAAGGTGCTCTATTTTTCATGCCACTGGCATTCCAGTGAGAATGGCGCCAGTTACTGGATACGTGTAAACGTTACTTTAATTTGACTGCCTGGTTAATGCAAATGAATGAAAATTTGCAGACATATGCATTCGCGGGAACAATACACGAATAATCAATAAAACATTTTTATGCTTATTAATTGTTTAAATAAAAAAAAAATGACTTTAATGGAAAATGCTTAAATTCTCTTGATTTTTACAATGTAGAAACTTGAAACTTTCATAGATTGTAGCTAATTATATGAAGTAGACATATTTTCACTTTTTTCGTTAATTGTTTAGGCCCAAAATAATTAACTTGGGCCCGAAAGTGTTGAAGGAAGGACACGCTTACGTTGCATTGAGCCGAGTGCGATCATTAGACGATTTGCGCATCGAAGAACTGCATTGCGAGAAATTAAGAGGGTCTACACCGTGCAATAGTAAAGCATTAGAAGAGATTGAAAGACTGCGAAAACTGTAATAGGTGTAAATAATGATTTTGATTTAAGAAATGTATGAAGAAATTACAGAAAATGTACAATGTATGTATCAAATGTTGAAATAAATGCAAAAATGTGTCTATCATATACATCCTTTTTTTAAACATGGCGATATATTTTGATGTTTGAAAAGTGAATGACTAAAAACTAAAAAACAAAAAAATATGAAAAACAAATTTAAGAAAGGCTTTTTGTTAGTTACGAGTGACTAAAATTAAAAATATAAAAAAATCACATAAAAAGCAAAAAATAGAAAAATTCAAACTCGAAGGATTACTTGAAAAAAAAAACTGTTAGACATATTAAATATACAAAAATCTCACACATTCGTTAAAGTTGAAAAAATCTAACACATTCGTTAAAGATAAGCGTGGGACACGTCTTCATCGAATAAATGTTTTGAGGATAGATACTTTTTTCCTTTTCGCGTTCCACGCTTTTCTTTAACGAATGTGTTAGATTTTTTCAATTTTTTAACGAATGTGTGAGATTTTTGTATATTTAATCTGTCTAACAATTTTTTTCGAATAATCCTTTGAGTTTTTTTTTATTTTATGATTTTTAGTCGATTTTTTATAATATTTTTAATTTTGGTCACTCGTAACTACAGAAAAGCGTTTCTTAAATTTTTTTTCATATTCTTTTATTCTTATAAGAATCCAAATTTTCAAGATTTATGCTAAATATTGAAAATTAATGTTATATAAAATTATATAACTTATAAACGTAATTAACGGTAAGTAACATAGTCAAAACATATTAGGTACTTTCATTTAAAATTTGTAAACGTCAAACAAATAATTCCACTGCGCAAGTCACAAACTGAAAATCCGAACAAAATCCGCAAACTCTTTTGACCGTTTTAAGCCAGCTACAAATCAAACTCTACTTTCGGTAGAATGCTTGACTAGTAGTTTCAAATTAGTAATTTGTGTGCTTGATCATGCTCAAATAGTTCCAAACCGTTTGAAACTGATGCTAAAACAAACCTATTATCTTTTTCTTTGAGTACCGAGCTCAATTTTTTAGGCGTGGGTAGCTTCCATGACAATTTGCCGATATTGTTCTCGATCTTGCGCGGCATGTAACGTATCATAATATGCTAATAAGCCTGTCTATTGCCGAAGGTTTCGAAGCTATGCATATTTCTTCTTACCAATTCCTCTTTTGCCTTGATCTTTTCTTTGAGTATTAACTGCAGTAGGAGTAACTGCTACCTCTGATTATATGCCCCAAATATTCAAGTTTTCTCTGTTTTATCATCTTCGTTAAGTCACCTTCGCCTTGACTTATTCGGTTTAAGACTTCTATCTTTGAAATGAGTTGAACCCATGAGATTTTGAGCACATATCAAAGGATTCTAATTTGTTCATCATATTAACCTGCATGATCCAGGTTTCACATCCATATAGTACCTAATATTGGATACACATAACATTTTAGTACCTGATTCTTAGTTAGTTATAAGTTTAGCTAAGAATTGCACAGTATAGATCTAAGTTTCATAAATGCTCCTCTTGCAATTTCTATATGAGTTTTAATTTCTTCATCAGGATTTAGTTTCTCGTTTATCCAAAACCCTAGATTTTAAAATGGATAACTTTTGTAATTGCCTCTTTGTTGTCAATTAGTTGCATAGGGCAAAGGTCCGTTATTGGAGCATTCTCTAGTGACTCGATCTATAAGGAATTGAAGATCTTTGATATTTCAGCCATGATCGCTACGTCATCTGCATATTTGATGTTTTTAATAGTTTCTTTTCCAATTCGAACTCTACATTGCCCTTTCAAGGCTTCGTTAAATATTATTTCCGAGTATACGTTAAACGAAGTTAGGGATAAAACAACCTTGTCTGACACCTCTTTGAATAATAATTTGCTTGTCTGTATCTTTGCCGTCTACCAGAATAGAGGCTTCTTCTATCCATATCACTTCTCTGCTTTCCAATATATTTTCACTTCATCACACTTCATCCCATGTCTGTCAAGGTCTTCCTCTTTTTTATTTTTCAATATTTTTGCTTACCACACTCTTCTCAATGGTATATCTTTCATCCGGTGTAAATTACCTCACCAACTCAGCTGTCTCTGTTCTAACTCCAACGTGAATTGTATTTACAGTTCGTTCCATATAGATATCTTTATGCTTTATTCTACCCATTTTGATAGCACCTTTAACTCTTTTCAAAAACTTCATCTCTATAGCCAGTATCTTGTCTTTTGCTGTTCCGTTAGTACCCATGATTCACTGCCAAAAGTCAGAACAGAGAACAGGTCTATAAACAACTTTGAAACTTTTTATTTTCCGTGATATTTTTTTCTGCATATACATCTTTTGTTCATTGCATGAGACAGTTGTAGAGTTTTCTCTACTACGCTATTGATTTCTACTTCTAGAGATCCTGTTTCTTTTATTTTATTATTACTACTGAGTATGTAAAAGCTTTAGCTTGTTCGATTTTGTTGCTTCAATTTCTGTATGAAGTTCTTCTGTTGTTTCTTCTATCTGCATAACTTTTGTTTTGTTATTATTTAACTTCATTCCGTTTTCACTGACTACTTCTTTCCATATTTCCAAATTATTCTGAAGTTCTTTTTCAGTTTTTGCAATTAGCACCAAATCGTCAGCAAATACTCGTTCTTTCAAAAGAGATTTCTGCTCTTAAAACTGAGATATATTATAGAACAAATAGAAAATGATACTTATAACAACCAACCTCAAAAATAAAAAATTGGGGAAAGATAGCACAAAAAAGGGTTGTCGAGCCAGTGATTATGATGAAAGAAAATAAATTCGTCAGAAAAAAAAAAGATTCTACAGTGAATACTTGTGAAGATGTCTACCTGTCCAAAAATTTATTACGTTTTTATAGTTTAATTATTTTCAAAAATGCTTCTTAAGAACGCTCATCTCTACCATGTAAAGATATGAGTAACGCATTTTCATTTGACACCATCCCTGTATTATTAATTCCCCGAAATAAGCGAATTAGTAGTCAGGTGTCGTTTTTTTACCGACATTTAGACATATTGTTTGGTGGCAATCAATGTACAGCTCATACCCATTGGTACCTAACCAATGAATTCCACCGGAAAGGCGTAGGTACGTGACTTCCATGTATTTCATTCCTATATATGGCTGAATATTTTATTTAGACTTATTGTTTCTTCTTCGCATACAAATCAAACTTACTACAAATTGATGATGGAATTTACTAAGCATGAAGCGGCTACTTCGTGGTTTGGCGTGGAAAAACTTTAATACAGCGATATAAACATTTATTTTTATTGTTGCGCACAACAGGCTGTTTAGACCTAGGGCATTTTTATAAAATACAATCAAAAGATTCAAAAGATTAACTAATTACAATTATTTTAAATAAAACTCAAGTACAGTGGAACCTCGATAACTCGGATTAATTGGGACCGCGGCCGATCCGGGTTATCGAAAATCCGGGTTAACCGGAAAATATGGTAAACATTAATAAAATACGGTATACTTACAGATAAACTCCGTTATAATTGAAATATCATGAACTATATATTCACAGTGCACATCTAAATTAGGTATAGTTGTATAGAGTATAGAGTTGGTCCAGACACTGGTAAACCACGTTCGCGTTCCGCACAAAACCACACATACAAAGCGTCGTCGGGAGTCTCACTGCACCGATTGTCCAAACTGTCTTTTATCATTTTGAAACAAAATTCTTGGATTTTAGTTCTATTTTTCTTCCACTCCAATACTGTAGATGTACCGACACCATATGATGCTGCAATTGTTTTTAAAGATTCGCCTTTATTAATCCTACCTAATGCTTCTACTTTCTTTTCCATTGTCACTACAACATTTTTACGTTTTGTTGCCATTACCTAGATAAAAATACACGCAAACACAAATCTATCTGAAGCACGATTACAGATCCTATATATGGCTGAATATTTTATTTAGACTTATTGTTTCTTCTTCGCATACAAATCAAACTTACTACAAATTGATGATGGAATTTACTAAGCATGAAGCGGCTACTTCGTGGTTTGGCGTGGAAAAACTTTAATACAGCGATGTAAACATTTATTTTTATTGTTGCGCACAACAGGCTGTTTAGACCTAGGGCATTTTTTTTAAAATACAATCAAAAGATTCAAAAGATTAACTAATTACAATTATTTTAAATAAAACTCAAGTACAGTGGAACCTCGATAACTCGGATTAATTGGGACCGCGGCCGATCCGGGTTATCGAAAATCCGGGTTAACCGGAAAATATGGTAAACATTAATAAAATACGGTATACTTACAGATAAACTCCGTTATAATTGAAATATCATGAACTATATATTCACAGTGCACATCTAAATTAGGTATAGTTGTATAGAGTATAGAGTTGGTCCAGACACTGGTAAACCACGTTCGCGTTCCGCACAAAACCACACATACAAAGCGTCGTCGGGAGTCTCACTGCACCGATTGTCCAAACTGTCTTTTATCATTTTGACACAAAATTCTTGGATTTTAGTTCTATTTTTCTTCCAATCCAATACTGTAGATGTACCGACACCATATGATGCTGCAATTGTTTTTAAAGATTCGCCTTTATTAATCCTACCTAATGCTTCTACTTTCTTTTCCATTGTCACTACAACATTTTTACGTTTTGTTGCCATTACCTAGATAAAAATACACGCAAACACAAATCTATCTGAAGCACGATTACAGAACGGAAACGAACAATACAAGGCTGTACTACACGCAATACAGTCACAATCGGAACGATGTTATGTTATTTAAGAACGGTTGAGACTAAGACCATTGTCTAAAAAAGAATTTTTTAAATAGCATTTTAGTCTTTTTTAACAATGCTAAGACAGTTTGAAATACATAAAGGAGTTCTACAGGTGCCTGCTGTTTCCGATAATCCGAGACAATGAACGTCGCTCTGCCGCCGTGTGCCATGAGTCATTTTTACTATTGCATAGTTCAAATTACACAAATACATATTATCTCTCAAACAGGGCCGCGTTTAGGTCAATTGACGCCCTAGGCAATTCTTTAGTAGCCGCCCTTCAAACGTGTACCATTTTTGCGAAAAAAAAATGCAAGCAGAATTTTTTATTTAAATAAGAATACACTAAAAATGGATTTAAACTAGGATGCTTATATACCTATAACAGAAAAAATCGTCACTCCAGTTCGATCACATCAGAGAATACTTTTCAAAATTTTCTTAACAAAATCGACAAATTGTTAACACGTTCTTGCGTCATACTTGATGGGAAATTATTTTTAATTCTTGACATTTCCGAAAATGACTTTTCAGCGGACACCTCGGCAACTGGGATGCACAAATAAATGTGCAAAGCAAATACAAAATTAGGGAAATAGTCCTGTCGCCAGGGGGGGGGGGAACAACGGCCTCCTTTATTCAGATGGAGTTACCCAAGTTTTTTTAAGTATTTTGACCCGTAGAACACGAATTTTTTGGGTAACAGTTGATCCGGATGTCGATAAGATTGTTATAAACAAAGAACTTGAGGAATTACATAACATAGATTTCTCGCAAAACAAAACATTCTTCTGTATTTTTTGGGTCATTATAAGCAAAAAATGTTCTTACAAGTTTTTTCGTAGGATGCATAGTTTTCGAAATAACTTTTATTCTTATAATTCTTATTCTTTTTTAACCCACATTTTGATTAAAACGTAAAATAGCAATTCTGCTTACCGCATTTGAAAGTTCAAGTCAAATTATATCGGTTTTGATTATTTGCATTGTTAAAATTTTTTTTATTGTTAAACAAAGCTCTAAACACATAGTGCTTGAGTGATGTTTTTAATGATCTCCCATATAAAATCTAACGAGTATGTAGAATAGGTTACAAGTGCAAGCGAGGCTATTTCTACGTAGAATGCATTAAAACGCATGTATTAGGCACGGGAAACACTATGTGTTTATAGCTTTGTTTAACAATAAAAAAATAAATTTTTAGTAATACAAATAATCAAAACCGCTAAATTTTGACTTGAACTTTCAAATGCGGTAAGCAGAATTGCTATTTTATTTTTTAATCAAAAGTTATTCGGGTTCAAAAATTGCAATTTTTCGATTTTTTGAAAGTTCAACCGCGTTTATTTCGAAAACTATGCATTCTACGAAAAAACTTGTAAGAACATTTTTTGTTTAGAATGATCCAAAAAATAGAACAAAATGTTATGATTTGCGAGAAATCGCTGTTATGTAATTCCTCAAGTTCTTTGTTTGTAACAATCTAATCGATATCCGGATCAACTGTTACCCAAAAACTCGTGTTCTACGGGTCAAAATACATAAAAAAACTTGGGTAAGTCCATCTGAATAAAGGAGGCCGTTGTACCCCCCCTGGCGACAGGACTAAAAATACCTTTCAATCCACTTAGTGCAGTTACTGAATGTTTTCACCTCCGATTTCGTTGAACCTCCATCGATTTTCATGAAAATTCGTGAGTAGTTAGTGAATAGCTCAAGGAACAAAGGTGACATGATGCCAACTTGCTCTTTTACCGTGGTGGTGGATGCCACCCCTTCTCAGGGGTGAAAATTATTATTTTTTAAATAATACCATAAATCGATAGAGACACAAATTATAAGCAAAATTTGTTATATAAAGGTATTAATATAAATCAATATTTTTTGAGTTCAAGATCAGATTTTATTTTTTCGTAAAAAATGCATGTTTTAAAGCTGTTTTTCACGTATAACTCAAAAACTCTAAGCTTTTACAAAAAAGTTATAATTACCAAAATTAAAGATAATAAAAATCAATCATTCAATCAATTATTATAACTCACTTTTGGTTAACATTAAAAGGTTTTTCCAGTAAGGAGTTTATTTCATTTTTTTTATTAGCTTCAATTTTGGTAATAATAGCTTTTTGGTAAAATCTTATAGTTTTTGAGTTATTTATGAAAAATCGGTTAAAAACATGCATTTTTCTCACGAAAATTAAAATCTTTGATCTTTAATGACTCAAAAAGTTTTGATTTATTTTAATAACTTTATGTAACAAATTTTGCTTAGAATTTGTCCCTCTAATTGAATTGCTGAATCTAATTTTGGGGATATTTTTAATAAAATAATTTTCACCCCCGAGAAGGGGTGGCATCAACCCCCAGGGTAAAAGCGCAAGTTGACACCATGTCACCTTTGTTCCTTGAGATATCCTCTAACCACTCACCAATTTTCATGCATTCTTTAAGTGGATGCATTCATGTATGAATGATGTATCTTGATCGTCTTTATTTTGTATCAGATTTTCAGCTTCTTTAATAATTTCTTCATTGCTTAATTTTGGCAAATCTGCTAATAACACGAAAACGTTGATAAATAAGTCGATAAGATTCCAGACGTCTATTCAGGTGTCTTATCAGAGTGTCGATTGTGATATAGAATGTGTGAATTTTCATCTCATCACTAGCTGAAAAGTTTAGTTCATCATCGGCCTCCTCGTCAAATTGAATTTTTCTTTTTCTTATTTCTTTATTATTTGGGCACAATTTTTGTGCTTCCTTGCGGTAAAGTAATTTGAAAGAGCTTCATACTCTTTAATGACAGAACCCAGATCCATAATTTTTATATACAAATATTCTTTGTACAGTATTCTTGCCGCCCTCTCATAATGTGCCGCCCTAGGCAACTGCCTATATTGCCTAATGGATAAAGCTGCCCTGCTCTCAAATATTATATTACATACATTTTTATTGTTGAAATGTTTGTCTGATAAAAATCGGCCCGGGTTAGCCGGACTTCCGGGTTATCGGGGGCCGGCTTATCGGGGTTCCACTGTATACACAATTCTTAACTACAGTGAAGGACCTGTTAAACCATATTTCTCAATGTCGCTCTAGAAGGAACAATAAAAGTTACCGAAATAAAAGGTACACTATGACATCGACGTCGCACATATACACGTCGTCGCGTCGATTTAATTGATTTACGCGGCCAAAATTATTTTACAGCATATTTCTACTAAAACTGGTACAAATCAAATAAAAATATTGTTTTTTAAAAATTGACTTGTATTTTTCATAGAAAAAATCAAAATTTAAAATTGATACAAAATAGGCATGTTTTTACTTATACGTCAGTCGGTATCTGACATATCGGACTCAGGAATTGGGGTCACCCGGTAGGTAACAGCATTCGAAATGTTTCAGAACAAAATGAGCCTGGTTTGATCCTTTTCTGTACACGTTTTTGCTGCTTACAATTGTTAATAGTGGGTCAGAAGTTAAAAGAAGTTTAATTTCCTGTACTCGTATCTGTATTTCTTTGCACTAGCTGTATGTTTGAAGCATTCCTTTTTCCACGAGCCTGTAATGGCTGTGCTGTATAAACGATAACTTCACCATCAAGCAAAGAAGGTATTTCTTCTGTTTTTCTTCTTTTTGTCCTTTTACTGGAGTGCTCAAATAATTTAGAAAGCCGACTTGGTTCCACTTATTTGTTTTCTACCAGTTTTAAATGTTCTATCTAACCAATCTTTATTTGCTTGTAGAAATACAACATATTTTCGTGAGTCTTTAACCATTTCTCTATCATCGCCGTTTTAAAATCTCGAAATCTTTGTTTTAAAATGATTAAATTATCAGATATAACAGTTCAATGAGTGAATTTCCAAATATTTTAATTTGTCCTCTAGATTAGGAAAATCTTGTAGCTTCATTTGGTCGCAAAGATATTTAGAGCACTATGTTAAGGCCAGAACAGACACCAGATGTAGCTAAAACAAAAAAAACTTATTATAATGAAAACAAATATCTAACCAATCTTTATTTGTTTGTAGAAATACAACATATTTTCGTGAGTCATTAACCATTTCCCTATCATCGCAGTTTTAAAATCTCAAAATCTTTGTTTTAAAATGATTAAATTATCAGATATAACAGTTCAATGAGTGAATTTCCAAATATTTTAATTTGTCCTCTAGATTAGGAAAATCTTGTAGCTTCATTTGGTCGCAAATATATTTAGAGCACTATGTTAAGGCCAGAACAGCCACCAGATGTAGCTAAAACAAAAAAAACTTATTATAATGAAAATTTTTTGCTCAATTAGAAATCCAATGAAATCAATTAATTTGTGGTCATCTGATTGAATACAACCAATAAAACCAACATTATACTGAAAACAGTTCCCATGGGCTGTTTTCACTCAATCATGTAGCTATGGATACCTACATTTCGTTTCATTTCGATTTTGACATTTCAAATATTCAATATTTCAAAATGTCACGATTTGGTTGTAATACTGATGAGAATATTAATGAAATTATCGAATCAAATATACCAAAGAATACTGTTTACAGTAAAAAATTTGTATGGAAAGCGTTTATGGACTTTTGCAATGATAGAAAATATGAATTAGATGGAAATCGGACGGTGGAAGAATTGGCGTCGATTTTAAAGGATTGGGCTGTGAACATGAGAAGAAAAGATGGTACAGAGTTTAAAGAAGCTACTGTCAAAACATCATAATAAAATTATTAACAGCATGCGCAGTGGAAATACATCTTCATCAGTTATAGAAACTAACATGTCTGGATCTTCATTAAATTTTTCTAATTGTTCCTTTGTTAATTGCACATTTAAATAAATTGTTTCTGCTCTGTATTTTTTTTTCATAACCAGCAAAAAATTTTCTATCCGAATAACCCTCGAACATTGATAAATGCTCAAAAATTTTTTAACAACTTTCTCAAGCTTGTTGCTTACAGGCAACAGACCTCCGCCTACGGCGTCGGTCTGTTTCCAAGCAACAAGCTTTCGAAATCTGTTATAAAATTTTTTCGAACAATTATCAATGTCCTTGGGTTATTACTACTGAAAATTTTTTGCTCAATTAGAAATCCAATGAAATCAATTAATTTGTGGTCATCTGATTGAATACAACCAATAAAACCAACATTATACTGAAAACAGATCCCATGGGCTGTTTTCACTCAATCGTGTAGCTATGGATACCTACATTTCGTTTCATTTCGATTTTGACATTTCAAATATTCAATATTTCAAAATGTCACGATTTGGTTGTAATACTGATGAGAATATTAATGAAATTATCGAATCAAATATACCAAAGAATACTGTTTACAGTAAAAAATTTTCTATCCGAATAACCCTCGAACATTGATAAATGCTCAAAAATTTTTTAACAACTTTCTAAGCTTGTTGCTTACAGGCAACAGACCTCCGCCTACGGCGTCGGTCTGTTTCCACGCAACAAGCTTTCGAAATCTGTTATAAAATTTTTTCGAACAATTATCAATGTCCTTGGGTTATTACTACTGAAAACAAATAAGTAGGTACTTTTATTTTTGTGACGTGAGCCTATATAGCAAAATTAAAAACCCCTGTATTTCGGGCATCCGCAGCTATCCGCAGCTAAATTGTACGCCATTAATTAGCCAAATATAATAATATGAAGTATGTAATGCTATAAAATAAAAAATAGTATTGCTTGATCGGAGGCGATAATATAACTAAGGGCCGGTTGTTCGAACGCTAATCAACAATGATCACTATCAAATATTTAATTACTGTCACCAACTGTCAATGTCAACTTTGATTGGGTTGCTGAAAACATAATTGATTATAATCATGAGATTAGTTAATTATAATCATGAGATTAGTTAATCAATTAACATAACAATTATTAACATAATTGATTAACTAATTTCATAATTGTAATCCATAATTATGTTTTCAGCAACCCAAACAAAGTTGATATTGACAATTGGTGACAGTAATTAAATTAAATATTTGATAATGATCATTTTTGATTAGCGTTCGAACAACCGGCCCTAAATGTCTTATAAACATAAATATTAAACAGAAATGTCACTATAAAATGGCTTGTTTTTGACTGTCTAAAAATAGTATAAGATAACAGTAAACTTTCTATACATATATCAATATTTCAAGAAATATTCATTCTTACATATATATGTTATAGTCAAAGCCCGAATTTCAGGCACTCCTAGGTTTGCCTAGGCAATCCTCAGGTCTGACTGATGGTCTTAGTCAAAGCTCGAAATAAATTACAGTTTCGGCCTTTGACTTGTCAAACCTAGGAGAGACTAAGTTGGTCAGGCAAAGGTCGAAATTTAATTTTATGAAATCGGGGTTTGACTAGTCAAACCCCGATCAGCTATTAAAATGTCGTAATTTGTTAAATTAGGTTTAATAAAACGTAATTTTTTAATTTAAATGTTTATTATTTTTATATTGTCGTAATTAAAATAAAACAATTAGTGTTTATTCTCACACGTTGAGGCACTATGGCATTTAGAGTTGCACCATACGTTAGACCTTTTACATTTACCTACATAATTTTGAAAAACATTTCTTATTGCAGTAGCATTTTGTAAAGCCTTGTCCTCCAAATTTAGAATATTTTGTACTAATTTCTCTCAGAGACAGCTTAACGCCTGGAACATCTTCGAAATTAAGAAAAATAAATTCGCGTTGCATTATCTTATTTGATTTCTTGAAAAAAGTGTGTTTATTGTTCCGTATTTCGTACCAACTCTATATAAACCGACAATTGTTTAAAGGCGGGTATACATATGCGCTCTGCTCGGTGTGCGAGCCGCTCGCGCGCAGCATATTTGTTAGATTAGTACGTGTTTTCAAGTGGCACACAAACGGCTCGCCCACGGCGCACCACGATCTAACTTCTGTCGGCTTTTCAACAAATGCTTTGATGGTTCGCAATACGTATTTGGACGGGTTTGCGAGTGGTTTGTTGGTTTTGGGGCGCCTGAGTTGAATATTTGTTAGTAATGGAGTGGTCGGAAGGAAATATCAAACTTATTGATGTTTACCGTGGAAAATAAAAATGAGATGATGACATTGAATATATTTAAACATGTTAGCTTGCAACCCCCAACTTGCAATCAACTTGTAACCCCCCAACTTGCAACCAACTTGCAACCATCTTGCAACCAACTTGCAACCGACTTGCAACTCAACTTGAAACCAATCGGAATGAAACCAAACACTTCTCGATGAGAATAGGAGAAGCTACTCCCGACGTCGGCCGATATCGGATCTCATCTGGTCGGAGAAAAACGGATCCAATGTAGGCACCCACATTACTAATTATCTACAATTATTAAATGTTCGTAAGTTTCCTCTAGATCGCGGAAGGTTCGTCAAAATGAAAAATTTTAACGAATATTAACCGCGCCACGAACGCGCGGCGCTCACACGGCGCGGAATTCGCGGCGCGGATATGTATCTCCGCCTTTATATTGTATGATACCCAAAATATTTCGAGCATCTCCTTTGGTTGTATCAAAGCTGGGGATAGGTTTTGTTTGAAGTTTTTCCGATCTAAATTGGAGGAAATTTTTATTCACATACTTAATTGTTTTATAGCATTAGCCTGAGCATGGAGACCTTTAATCACCTTTTCTTTATTTATTTTAATACCTTCTGTCTGTGCACAACGCATGCATGTAACTTTTCTTTCAAAACATTTATAGTATGCACCAAGTGTGCTGTCAGCACACACAACATATACCAACTGATTACAAATTATGCACGTATGACCTCTCTTTGTGACAAGTACAACAAACCACAAACCTCCAATTTCGATCGGAAAAACTGTAACAATACGTATCCCCAGCTTTGATAGAGCCACAGGAGATGCTCGAAATATTTTGGGTATTATACAAGATAAAACAATTGACGGTTTATGGTATGAAATACGCAACAATAAACACATTTTTTCAAGAAATCAAATAAGAGAATGCAAAGAGAAGTTTCTTAACTTCAAAGATGTTCCAGGCGTTAAGCTGCCTCTAAGAGAAAATAAGTACAAAATATTATAAATTTGGAGGACAAGGCTTTATAAAATGCTACTTCAGTAAGAAACGTTATTCAAAATTATGAAAGTGTAAAAAGTCTAACGTATTGGGCAACTCTAAATGCCATAATCTCTCATCATGTGAGGATAAACACTAATTGTTTTATTTTAATTACGACAATATAAAAATAATAAACATTTAAATTAAAAAATGACGTTTTATTATACCTAATCCAACAAATTACGACATTTTATTAGCTGATCGGGGTTTGACTAGTCAAACCCCGGTTTCATAAAATTACATTTCGACCTTTGCCTGACCATCTTAGTCTCTCCTAGGTTTGACTCGTCAAAGGCCGAAATTGTAATTTATTTCGGGCTTTGACTAAGACCGTCAATCAGACTTGAGGATTGCCTAGTCAAACCTAGGAGTGCCTGAAATTCGGGCTTTGACTTTAACATATACATTTTGTATACTGTATACTATGTTTCACTTTATGTTTTTACTTAATTTGTTTGAAAATGAATCGTGGCGCATGGGAAAAGTTATAGCGGACGAACAATACAAAATGTCACAATTTTTAAAAAGTTGACTACTAAGCTAAGAGAACAAAAATTCAACTTAATCGCCAGAAAATTTAACATGTTAATTTCCTCCCAAAAGACAAAATGCATGGTTATAACAGCAGATCCAATAAGATGTAAATTGGAGCTGGAAGGTCAGATAATGGAACAAGTGATGGAGTTTAAATACCTAGGTATCACATTATCTAGCTACGAAAGGCTCGAAACAGAAGTGGAAGATCAAGTGAATAGAGCAAACAGAGCCGCAGGTTGCCTGAACGACAAAATATGGAGAAATAAAAATATCGGAAAAGAAATGAAAGGCAAAATTTACAAAACAGTCATCAGACCAATAATGACATAAGCGGCAGAAACACGACCCGACACAGAGAGGACAAAAAGATTGCTCGAAACAGCGGAGATGAAAACCCTTCGAAAAATCGATGGTGAGACTCTATGGGACAGAGCTAGAAGTACAGATATACGACGGAGATGCAAGGTGTATAACATTAATAACTGGGTAAGAAACAGAAGAATATAATGGAATGACCACATAAGCCGAATGACAACAAATTGGATAGTCAGGACAGCGAGAGACGGTTCCCCAATAGGAAGACGATCAGTGGGAAGACCACGAAAACGATGGAACGACAACTTACTAGAGGCACATTGAAAAAACAGATTTGACAAGACAAGACTTTTGAAATTTGACTTTTGGCCGGCTAATTATTTAAAATCAACGTATGTGCGTCCAGTCCCGGATTAAGAATCTTAAGGCCCCTAGGCAACCCAAGCTAGGAGGCCCTTAAGAAACTTGTTCTTTTTCCTCCAAAACCTCGGATAACCCCTCCATCTCCGAGAGGTATTTCTGTGTTAAGTCTATTTTGTGCCACTGTCGAACGGTTACAGTTTTTAATAATTTTCATTTTTTAAAATGATCGTTCGCCTGTTGCATCTGTAATCATTAGCGTATAGTCCAGAAAGCCACTGCGCATCCGCTAGGAAAAATATTCTAATTCGAATTCTTTGCACAATCTTACTCAAAAAGGACCCCTTTTAACAAATTTGCATGTTGCCAGGACCAAAAAGTGGTCAAGTTTTTTTTTTGTTTTTTTCCTAAAATTATTTTTTTTGCACGGAAAAAAGTTTTTTTAGGTTTTTTGGATCATTCCAAAGAGAAAAGGTTCTTTAGTGACTTTTCTCTAAAAATGATAGTTTTTGACATATAAGCGATTAAAAGTTGAAAAATTGCGAAATCGGCCATTTTTAACCCTCAAAAACTATGTGAAAAGCTGAAAATTTGAATGTTGCCAAGGTAGATAGATATTCTTTAAACATCGATTGATGAAATCCCGAAGAGTTTTTTGCAATACAATATTTAAAACTCCTTTGTTTTTTAATTGCTAATCAAGCGTGCACGACACTATTTTCCACCGACAGTATGGTGCAAATGAAAGGAATAAATTCGTTATTTCGTAAACCGGCGAGTTTAAGGAAAAATCCCGAAACAGGTCGATTTTTATTTTTGTTTATTTATATATATATATTGTTATTTTATTGTTTTTGTTATTTCTGTTCTCCTTTTTATTCGATGCAAAACTATTTCATTTCTTATTCGATCAACCCAACTTCTTCTCTTCTTTCTCGAAACTCCTTATGCCCCTCAGGGGCGTCGGAGGTTTTATTCATCTTCTATCCATCTCTTCCATTTCTTGCCGTCCGTTGCTAACTCTTTCATTTGTTGATGTGTTTTTCCTTTTTCCTGTCCAATTTCTATAATCTGATCGATCCATCTTTTCCTTGGCCTCCCTTTCCTTCTTTTACCATATCTTTTCGATTCCATCACCTGCTTTGGTAGTCTTCCCTGGTCCATTCTGTTAATGTGTCCATACCATTTTAATTTTCTTTTTTGTATCTTGGTTATTATCGATTCCTGTTTCAGTCTTTGTCTAATATCTTAATTTCTTATTCTGTCCAATTTCGTTTTTCCTGCTATTTTTCTTAGCTGCTTCATCTCTGCTGCGTTTATTGTACTTTCTATTTTTGCATTGCTTACCCATGTCTCACTTGCATATATTAAAGTTGGTACAGAGATTGCGTTGTATACCTTCAGTTTTATTTCTTTATCTATTTCTTCCTTTCCAAATATTGTTTTATTTAGTGCATAGTAGATCTTATTTGATTTTTTCGCTCTGTATGAGATTTCTTGATCTATCTTTCCATCCTCTGATATTATTACTCCAAGGCAGCGATACTCAACCTTTTTCTGTTCTGGGCCACATAGTAGCTATTGCCACAGCTTGCGGGCCGCAATCAAGATGAAGTAGTATACAGGGTGTTTCATTGGGAAACGGAAATACTTGAACGGTGAATAGAGGTAAATGAGGCGGTTCTAGACATACTAAATTTATTGCTCCACTAACTTTATAATCGAGTTACAGGGTGTTTTATCGATTTTGCGAATTTCTTTCTGGACCCATAACTTTTAGAACCACCTTGTATATTTTTTTGAAATTTGGTACACATATGTTACATTTAGAACCTAACCCACCCAACTACTAATCACAAGAAAAATCCAGGTCCGGATGTCCAGGTCCGAAATGGGTCGTTGCAATGTAGTAAATAAGTATTGATTATTTTTAAAATAAGTATTAGTTCATTAACTTTAATAATTTATTATTAAAAGTTAATAATACCTTGCTTTTAATCAGAGTTCTTAAAAATTTCAATATAATTTAAAATTAAAGTCATTAAATTTTTTGGCTCACTCCCAGACACATCGGGACACTATCAGATAATTTGAAAAAACACGTGAAACTTGACAAATAGTTTGATCACAGGGCCCTTTAGTTAGCCTTTGGGCCGCATAAAAAACGCTAGAGGGCCACATGCGGCCTGTGGGTTACCTTTTCTTTTGGGTTACTATCATGGCCTTCGTTTTCTTTACATTTACCTACATATTCAAATTTTCTATTTCTTCCACCCAGATATCGATTAAGTTTTGCATTTTCTCTTTATTGTCTGCTATTAGTACTAAGTCATCTGCATATAGTAATCCCTCCATTCTCACTGGTACTAAATTCCTGTACCCGATTATTGACTGTAATTGCGTTGACCTTCTTTTAGCGCTCTTCATTACTGTATCCATTACTAATATAAACAAAACTGAGCTGAGACTGTCCACTTGATTTATTCCTCTCCTTAGGTTTATTATTGGCGATCTGTTTCCGTTTATTTGTACTTTAGCAAGTACGTTTCTATATGTACTTTTTACCACGCTTACTATCTTTTGCGGAATTTGCAGATCATCCATTACTGACCATATTACTTCTCTATTTATAGAATCAAAAGCAGCTTTAATATCTATAAACGTAATACATAAGTCTTCTTATATTTCGTTTTTCCTTTCAATTATATTTCTCAGTATGTATATAGTATCTGTTGTTCCTCTTTCCTTCCTAAAAGCCGCTTGTTTTTCTTCTAGTTTTCCTTCCAGTTCTTTCCTGAGCTTTCTTTCTATTATCCCGGTGTAAACTTTATATGCCACTGATGATAAGCATATAGCCCTATAGTAATCACATTCCGCTTCATCTCCTTTCTTGTGTATTGGTATCAATAAATTTTCTTTCCAGTCTTCCGGTATCTTTTCTGTTCTCCATGCTTCCCTCATTATTTCCAGTAGCCAAAGCTTGCCTCGTTCTCCCACGTACTTCATCATCTCCGGATCTATGTCATCGGCACATCCCGCTTTTCCAATCTTTATTCTTGCCAATCCTTCTTCAATATCTTTGATTTGAATTTTGTCTACTCGATTGTCTCTATCCGCTTCTCTTGCCTGCTGTCCTCTCTCCTCATTTTGTTGGTTACTTGCCTCGAATTTTTTTTATAGTGCTTATATATGCAACCCAACCTATCTGCAATATTCGTCGATAGATCCACGTCTCAAAGGCCTTCCATTTTTTATTTGTGTCTCTGTAATGGTCCAGCTCTCCATGTCATACAGCAATGTGGAGAATATGTAGCAGCGTATTAATCTGATTTTAAGGTTTTATGTAATCTAATAAGAATTTTCTTTACTTTATACAAGGCGGTTCTGGCCTTCTTTTTCTTTATTATTTTTCTTATTTCTTTGTTTATATCTCAGCTATCATTAACATTGGTGCCCAAATAAGTAATATTGTGAACTCTTTCTAACTTTATTTCATACGCTCTGATGTTCATTGGTTGTAACTTCGTTTTGCTGACACCATATTTTTTTTAGAAGTATTTAGTTTTAGTCCATATTCATCACATGTTTCGGTCACCCTGTTTACAAGTCGAGTTCAAAACAAGTCGTTTACAAAATACAATCATACGAGTACCTAATTACAATTATTATTTTAAACAAAACTCAAACTTAAGTACAATAGACAATTCGTAACTACTCTGAAGGACCTGATGAACAATATTTCTCGCTTTTTTCAATATTATACTCTTAACAATTGTATTGTATATTCTATGTTTGTTGTTGTTTGATATTGACTGGTCCCAGAGGATGCTATTGAGAAGGATAATTGCTTTTCTTCCCTGGTTGTTTCTTTCTTCTATCGTCCGGTCTACGCTTCCTTCTTGTGTGATGGTCATACCAAGGTATTTATATGCGTCGCAATGTTTAATAATTTCGCCATTCCCCAGTGTAAGGTCCTGCTGTGTCCCACCGATACACATATATTCGGTCTTCTTTATGTTTATTTCCAAACCACCTTTTTTGTACTCCTCTATTAATTTCCTTGTCATATATTCTATATCATCGTAGTCTTGCGCTAGTACAAGTTGGTCGTCCGCAAATGACAAAGTGTATATTGTATTGTTGCTGATCGGTAATCCCATGTTTTTGCATTTGCGTTTCCAAAGTTTTAGAGTTTGTTCGAGGTAGATCTTAAATAATGTCGGTGAAAGGCAGCACCCTTGTTTTAGGCCTTTGCTAATTTGGAATCCTCTCGATAGCCTGCTTCCAACTTTCACCCTTGATGCAGTTTTGGTATACAATTGTTTCGTCGCTGTTATTAAATTTGCGCTTATATTGGTTTTCTCTAATGCTTCCCATAGTTTGTTTTGTGGGATGCTATCATACGCTTTTCTTAAGTCCACATATAACAGATGCACCTCCTGGTTGACGGCCAGTTTCTTCTCAATAATCTGTGTAATACAAAACATATGGTCAACCGTTGATCTCCCTGCCCTGAATCCTGCCTGTTCTTCAGCTTCTATATCTTTATATTCGTTTTCGATTTTATTTTTAATCAGTTTTCCGTATATTCGGCTGATCGAGTTCGTTACAGCGATGCCTCTGTAGTTGTCACATTGATCCCGTCTGCCTTTTTTATGTATGGTGGATATCCATGATGTCTTCCATTCTTCTGGGATTTCCGCTCCGTTGATGCATCTTTGAAAGAGTTTAGCCAGGTTTTCATATAATTTTGTTGTGCCATATTTTATTAGTTCAGCTGGTATGTTCCCTGGTCCCGCTCTTTGTAAAAAGTCATTAATTCGTTGTTGGTTATTCACTCCCTCCCGTCTTCTGTCTTGCTTCATTCGAAATACGTCTCAATATTTTTCTTTCCCATCTTTCCATCGGAACTTCATTAAATCCTTAAATAGAGTAAGGAACAAACATGGTTTATATCCAGTCCACAAAAATAAACTAGGGTTGCCCACTTCTCAAAACTGCACTTGCGGGGAGTTGGGTACATTAGAGCATGTGATGTACTTGTTATACAAGAATCTACAAACAGTAGGAGTTACTCTTCCCACCAATTTAAATTCCATTCTATGTACACGTAATATAAATTTCTATAAAATTGTTTAGAACCACTTAAAAAAATATGAAAATTGATATTTAAAAAATAAACAAAAAAATATAAGAGCACAAAAACAATAAAAAAAAGAGAATAAAAAATAACAAAAAAAAAAGAAATACATATTAAAAAACAATAAAAAAAACGAAAAAAAAAACAAACAAAAATCACAAAAAAAAATCACAAAAAAAAAACAAAACAAAAAATACAAAGACGGCCTAAATAAAACCTCCGAGGTGTTGAATCAGATTTAGGTCTTACCGCTGAAAAAAAAAAAATAATATTTTAATATCCATTAGTGGTTTAGTATAACTATTTAGTAATAACATGTAATAGGCTTTAATATGAGTATGTATTTTTAATGTAATGTAAGTAATATATGTATGTATTATTGTGTATCATTTTATCAATCAAAGATAGAATAAAAACTTTATTATTTTTAATATAACTCGGGCACATAAATTTGATATACCCTGTATATTGATTTGTAACTATTTATTAGAAGTTAGCTTTTACGCAGTGGGTTTATCCTTAATGAGTTTTTCCCTGAAGAGTTAAAGACATTTGTAAATAAAGTGAAGTGAAAATACAATTTATTTCGGATTATAATTTTAAAAAGATTGTTTTGTTACGGGAAAGGCAAAATCCACAGGTAATTGTAATTATTAGTTTTCAGAAAAATAAGGTAGAGAAATTTGTAATTTTAAGTCCTTAGAGGTTTAAGCCCAAGAATATTTGTAGAATTCCCGAAAAGTAATTATGATGAGTAGAAGTATTTGTTGAAAGAATGCATGGGTTTTTTCGAATGAAAAAAGAGGAATGCGGAGAGAGAAATCTTTCTGATTGGCTTGGCAATTTGGAATGGGGAGAGAGAAGTTTGAATGTTCAGACAGTTTGGAAAAGGAGATTATTATGTGACCGGCATCCGAGAAGAGCAGTCAAAAGTTTTCGTGAGTAGTTCAGAAGCAAGTACTAGTGGTTGTTTGATAGTGAAGAGTAGCTGAAAAGTGGAACGAGAGACAAATCAAATTGAGAAGAAATACCTCTTTGATTCTGTAAAGTCCAAGAGAGTAAGTTACAAGAACTATAGTTATTAAAATTATTTGTGACATCAAGTAAAAAAGATACTTGGGTCTCAGGAGATTATTATTGTGAGAAAGAGAGGAGAGAGTTTTGGAGTTTATTGAACGAGTACTGGTCAAAAGAGGCCTGGCTCATGTTTTGGAGAAATAGTTGCTGGTATGCTGCTGGATTGATGCTGAGAACGGAGAGGGCTTTGATTGGTAGCCTAACATAATCAACAAGGAAGAGCTGTTTTTGGGTCAAGAGGAGACATCATTGTGTGTGAATCAAGAAGGTCAGTCAATAACTTATGTGATAGATTTTCTTTATAATCAGAAGTTACTTTTTGTTTGCGTAAAATTATATGAATTAAGATTCCAACATTTCAAAAATTTAATAGGAAGTATAAGTAGTTTTGCGAATACCTAAATTTGTTTGCTTAGCTTGTTTTATTAATGGTATCAGGAACAAAGCGATAAATATTTGTTTGAATTAGATTAATTTATATGGTAAAAGTTTCATTTGGACAGTTATGCCCACAGGATTTAATTGATAAATTTTCAGAGCATTGCTTTTGATAATAAAGGTATTTGTATGTGCTTATTTATAGTATTTCTATTTATTTCCTTTTCCTATTTTATCCCGATAAGGATCAACTAAGAGATTCTGAGGCCACGAGAAAGGATAAGTATAACCTAAGATAATTTAGTTATTTTTTTTATGACAAAGAGGCACCCTGAGATTTTTCTTAATATTTTTATGTATGATTTGCGACAATTGAATAATTAATTAAATAAATACTAATTAATATAAAAGTAAGCGAAAGCAGATCATAACAACATGGCGCCCAACGTGGGGCATGAAAATATCTCTAGTTGTGAATTTGAAAGGATAGGAAACGGAAAAACAGGTGATGAAAAATTTATTTGCCCGTTGGAAAAAGTTGATATATTTAAAATTTATGAAATATTTTGTTTGAGTTATTTTTATCTAGGTACAATTTTACATATTTATTTTATTTTTGATTGATCTGAATTTTGATAAATTTAAAAATTAGTGTGATAAATTGATTATATTTGTGGAGAGAAAAATTTTCGTCTCCACAACATACAAGTTTTAACTACATGTCGATCACCAGAAGCAAAAGCAAAGAAAACAAAAAACAAGAGGAACATTTGGAACAAGAAGAACATATAAAACAAGAAGACATTTTCGAAACAACAATCATGGCAACAGAAAAACAGGAATTATCAGGAATAGATAAATTATTACAACTGATGCAACTCCAGTCACAAAAAATGGAAGAAAATCAAAGGGAAACAAAACAAGCAGTGGATGAAGCAAAACGAGCTATGGATAAAATCAGGAAGAAACATAAAAGAAACTGGATAAAACACAACAGAAAATGGATACAATGCAAGAAAATCAGGAGGAAACAAAACAAGCAATAGAAGAAAACAACCAGAAAGTGGAGGAACGTATGGGAAAATATGAAAAGGAAATAAAAGAATGTTTGACAACAATGAAAAACGAGATAAAAGAAACAGAAAAGAGAATTAAAGATCACATGAAAGAACAAGAAATGAAAATTCGAAATAAAATTAATGAGTTAAAGGATTGCCAGAAAAATGACATAGAGAACTTAGAAACCAAATTTGAAAACGAATTACAAGAAGACAGGCGAGAAATAGAAAGAAAAATGGAAGAAATCAGGAATTAACAAAATTCCGGAGAAAGAAGGGAAACGATTATCCATAGTACAGAGGATGTAAAAATAAGATTTGGCGGGGATGTAAAAAAATTACACCCAGTAATTTTCATAAATAATTTAAAAAAGAAATTACGATACATCGGTAATTTCGAAACAGCCAAAGAAATGATAAGGAACGATCTTGAAGATGAGGCGAGTTTATGGTTTGATAGCAAAGAAGAAGACTTGGACAATTGGCATAAATTTGAACAAAAGTTCCTGAGTTATTTCTGGGGAAAAATACAAAAGGTAGAAATAAACAAGGAGTTGCAAAATGGGAGGTACCACGATAGAATGCGTATTTCAGAAAAAACATACGCACTACAATTATACAACAATGCAAAACACCTACAGTACAATTATTCGTCCGAACAGCTAGTAGAACTGATAGCCAGATATTTTGAAGATACCTTAGAAGATCACATAACTTTACAAAACTACAAAGATATCGACAGTTTGTGCCAATTCTTACAAATACGAACAGCAAAAATGAGAGAAAGAGAAATAAGAAGATCCCAAGAAAATTATAGACAACGCGAAAATCAAGACTATAGAGAGAGAAGACAAAACTTTAGGAGAGACTATACAAGAAGAGAATTTATTCCGAGGAGGGAAAACGAAAATAGAGACAACGGAAGAGGAAACTATGAACAAAGAAATCGGCAATGGAACGAAGACAGATATCGAGAAAACCAGAAAAGAAATAACACCCGCACATACCAAGAAGACAGAAATCATAATAGAAGGAATGAACAGGAAAATCGTGGAAACCGATACGGGTCCGACAGACCAAAAGAAAATAGAAGAGCGGTAAACAATACGCAAATAGGTGAATATGAGGATGAGAGACAAAGCGACGGAAGAAGAAGCGAAGAAGAACAGCAAGCGTCTTTTCACGAAGGCGCTCACTAGACACAAAAAAACAAACAGGAATTTTTTGTCACCCGAAGGAATTTATTAAATTAGCAGGAAATAATGATAAAAGAAGTGGAGTAAATTTAAAATTTGTAGATGGTTTTATCAATGAGAAACCGATTAAAATTATGATTGATACTGGTTCGGAAATTACATTGATTAACAGGAAATTAATAGAAGAGGTTGATTTAACGAATATAATTTACAAAATTTCCAGGGTAAATTTAATGGGCGCAAATAAACGGACTTTGGCAACTATAAATGAAGGAATACGAATAAGAGTACGATTGTGGAAGAAATTTTATGCACTAAAATGTGTTATAATGCCGAACATGATGCATGATATGATCGTAGGAGTGGATGAATTGTCAGAAAAACATGTGTATCTTTCCAGAGTATTTTCTTTCTTCTAACTTAATGACTTGTGGGCCTAATTACTATTTTATATTATATAGGTACGGAGTTTGCCTTGTCTAGAAACGTATTTTGGATTTAGTTGGGCTCTTAAACTGAATAATTTTTTTTATTATCTTTTGCTATTCTGGCATCTATTTATCAAACAGGTATTTAGCAAAAGAATGGGTAGTATCCACATTGGTAATTATTCCTAAGAAACAAAATGCATAAGAATTCTCAGAATACCGTACAGCTGCATTAATGAGCTATAGCTTAAAAGTATTTCTACGAGTAATACACGACAGAATTTACAGAAAGCTGGATGACAGAATTAGTGTTAACCAATTAGGCTTAAAAAACAGCATGGGAAGACAACAGGGCCTGAAATCCTAAAAAGCTAGATAGAACATGCTATAAGGCACACTGAAGGGGGTACAGCTGCAAGAATAGATGAATTTTCAGTAGAATTGTTGAAACTTATAGACGACGACACACTTGAAATAATGGTGAACCTCTTTACAATTTATAGAACAGGCATCATACCAAAGAAATGGCTCTCCTCTACTTTTGTCACAATCCCGAAGACAAATAACGTCAGAGAGTGTTCAGACCACAGAACTATAGCATTGATGAGCCACACACTAAAAGTATTTTTAAAAATAATTCACAAAAGAATATTTAATAAACTAGGAGAGGACATAAGCGCCACACAGTTTGGATTCAGAAGTGGACTGGGAACACGGGAAGCTTTGTTTGGTCTGAGTGTATTAATGCAAAGATGTTTTAGATGTAAACCAAGACTTCTACGTAGGTTTCATAGATTTTGAGAAGGCCTTCCATAAAGTCAGACACCAAAAGCTGTATGAAATCCTAAGAAGCAAAAACATCGACAGCCGCGATATTAACATCATATCCAGGTTGTACTGGGGACAAACAGCAAAAATCAAAGTTGATAATGAGTTAACCGAAGAAATTGAGATTCGTCGAGGTGTGCGTCAGGGTTGTGTGCTTTCTCCACTACTATTCAATATATATAGCGAAACAATATGTCTGGAAGCGCTCCTAGAGCAAAATATTGGTATGAACATTAACGGAGAGTTAATTAACAATGTACGATACGCTGATGACACGCTAATAGTAACAGATAACCTAGCAAATTTATAGTATTTGATGGAAAACATAAACAATCATTCCAATAAGTATGGTCTAAAACTGAACATCAAAACGACTAAATTCATGATTGTAACGAAGAAGCTATAAACCAATGTGAATTTAACCATAAATAATCAGCCAGTTGAAAGAGTTACGTCCTACAAATATTTAGGGGTTTGCTTCACTGATACTAATGACCAGACAAGAGAAATCAAGAGACGAATAGAGATAGCGAGACAATCGTTGGTCAAAATGAAAAAGTTTCTATGCAGCCGGGACATAAATATAAACTTAAGAACAAGAATGTTAAGGTGCTATGTTTTCTCCATTCTGCTGTACGGCATGTAAGCTTGGACACTGAAAAAGATAAACATTAAAAACATTGAGGCATTCGAGATGTGGTGTTACAGGAAAATGTGAAAAATACCATGGACAGAAAGAGTAACAGATCAAGATGTTTTGCTGAAGATGGGGAAGGAATGCGAAGTCATAAAAACCATACAAATGAAAAAAACTGGAATATCTAGGCCACATAATGAGAGGAAAAAAGTACTCTCTGCTAAGACTCATAATCCAAGGATAAATCTCGGGAAAGAGAAATGTGGGACGTAGGAGGATTTCCTGGTTGCGAAATTTAAGGGAGTGGTATGGGTGCAGTTCAATACAGTTGTTCAGAGCTGCAGCTAACAAAGTTAAGATTGCTGTGATGGTAGCCAACTTCCGATAGGAGACGGTACTGCAAGAAGAAGAAGCATGATAAACTAATTACTATCTTAAAACTGAAAAACATCGACAGCCGCGACATCAGAGTAATTTCAAACCTCTAATGGAACCAGAAAATAAAAATAAAAATTGAGGATCAAATGTTGGAAGAAATAGAAATTCCTCGGAGTATAAGACCGGGCTGTATATTGTCACCACTGCTGTTTAATATATAATATAGCGAAGCCGTCTTCTAAGGAGCTTTAGGAGATTGGAAGCATGGGATAATCATAAATGGTGAAATACTTAATCAGGCCCGGCCCTAGGGATTTTGCCGCCCTGGGCAAGATTGGCGACGGCGCCCCCCCCACTTTGGTAGAACCATGACTCACCACCTTCCTTCAGCGATCGCCAACTTAAATCACGATTGTATTTTTATTGATGTGTGCTTTGTGCTAAATTATTTAATACGCCATTTTCCACTGTATTTGAACGATACACGCTTAAAAATATATATTTGCAATATTTTCATGAAATTTTACTACATTACTATTATTATATTAAAACATGCTTTAATATCCAAAAACTCACTATGCATATCCATAATTACTCACTTACTTTTCTAAGTAAGTACATACTACTCTTTTTATCTTGACACGAGAAAGTCTTTTAAGTCTTTAATAATTCTCAAAGATCCAGGGACTTCGCTATTTCGTGTTCAGTTCAATACTTAATACTTAATAATATAAGATATGCCGGTGACACTGTCATATTTACTTACACTCTACAAAGTCTGACAAACATACTGGAAGGGCTGAACGAAAAGTGTACCATATATATGGTATTAAAATAAACTTAAAGAAAACAAAATGCATGGTCATTACCAGATAGGAAGGGTAGACAAATACAAATATCTAGGAACATTGGTTAGTCAAAAGGCAGAACAAACACAAGAGATTAAAAGCCGTATTGAAATAACAAGGGCAAAATTTGTGAAAATGAAACATATTATGTAGTTATGCTGTTGCGCTACCACGTTTTTACAGCTTTACTCTACGGATTTGAGGCCTGGACATTGAAGCAGTTACAAGGGTGAATCCAGAGAGGGGGCCATGGGGGCCATGGCCCCCTCCGAGAATTAAAAAAAATTAATAAATTTAAATATTTACTATTTGCAGTTCAAATGTTTCTAGTTTCAAACTCATATTCTGTTTGCCAAGTTCACAACGAATCAGGTTTAAAGTGCAAATTATTACTCAGTCATATTTGACGAAAGGACTGACACATTCCATGTGGAACAGCTTTCCCTAAATTTGAGATATATAGATACACAATAACAACATTCGTGAAGATTTGTCAAGTCCATTGACGCTTATGATGAAAATATAAAAATAACTAGCTGACCCGGTGAACTTCGTTGCACCTTAGATAGTGTGTCATAATTAGATAATCTGTCATAATTTTGATTATATATCAGTTGCTTGAACGTAATGGCTAAAAATCAATTACTCAAAATCAACTGCTCGAAAATGAATTTCTAGACATGAAAATTGATCGAAATGCAATTTCCTCGAATAAAAAAGAAAATTATATGTCCAAATATTTTATGCAAAATTTGTAAGTATGGTCGAATGAAATCCGATAGTTTTAAGGCATTCCAGAAGCCGCTACAGATAAAATGTTTTAACAACTTATTAATCATTCAGAATTAGTCGACACTTATTAAAAGTTAAAATAATTAAGATAATAACTGGACGATAACGATTTAATGAGTGGAAAACAATTAAAAATTATTTTGCATATCATATTTGAGACAGTATTTGGTTGAAAAATCTCATTTTTGCTGGCCAAAAATATATTAATTTGTCTGGACTAAATTACAGATCTGTTTATCTTAAAAGGGATATGATACTATCAACATTCACACAGTGTTGCCAAACTGGATTTTGTTATTTTGAGTCTAAATTTTCCCAGCGATCTCCGAGGGTACAATACATAAGAAAGATACATAATATGACAAATTATATGATATTCCACGTACACAGTACGTAAATCGTTCAGCTGGACATAGGGAACATACAATATATAGATTTAGATACATAAATACATACATTGTATTATATTGAGATAACTGAGGCAACTGAGTTTTCTCGATGACAATATGGTTGTTAGCATTAAGGGGCATTAACCTCAAAATTTACAAATCATTTCGACTGACACAAATAAACGTCAAAATATGAGAATGTAGTAGGTAGCTAAATATTTTTGGCCTAAGAGAATGGAAAAACTGTTTAGGTTTTAAAGTAAAATAAATTTTATTATTTTAATTCATACCTTAAACTTTAACTACACGCGCTGGCGTATTTTTGTACGCGACATATAAGAATTCTACTACAAATGAATTTAAAAATTTAATTTTTGTCTTTGTTTATTTATCTAACCTATCACTGGAATGTGCTTTACACTGGATTTAGTTTCGTTATAATCGGCATTCTAGGAAGATCGTAATTTACAATTTATTATTTGTTGTTTCCGGTGGTGGATAACATACGCCACAATTATAGTAATACAATTAGTAATATAAGTACATATTTCAAATGTTTTTTAGTCATTATGGCACAAATATATTTTTCTTTATAAACAATACTTTTTCTCAGGTAAAAAATATCGTTTCAAAAAAATATTATTAGCAATTTTATTTATCATGGAATCAGATTCCAGTTATATATCCCAATTTGCTTCATCATCATCAACCCGTACGCGTCCACTGCTGGACATAGGTCTCCCTCAGCTCTTTCCATTTTTCTCTGTTTTGTGCGGCTTGCATCCAGTTGCCGACAATACGTTTCAGATCGTCAGCCCATCTGGTTGGTGGTCGTCCTCTGCTCCGTAGTGCTTCTTCTCGTGGCCTCCACTCGACAATACGTTTTGTCCATCGGTTGTCTGACAATCTGGCGACGTGTCCTGCCCAATTCCACTTAAGCGACGCGATTCTTTCGACGGCGTCCGCTGTTTTTGTTCTACGACGTATTTCTTCGTTTGGGATTCGGTCCCTCAGGGAGACACCCAACATCTGGCGCTCCATAGCCCTTTGAGTAATGCGAATCTTGTTCACTACCTTTTTTGTGAGTGTTAATGTTTCCGCTCCATAAGTGAGTACAGGCAATACACACTGGTCAAAGATTTTCCTTTTCAGGCATATGGGTAAGTCCGATTTAAATGCATAGCTCAGTTTACCAAACGCTGCCCAGGCTAATCCTATGCGACGTGGGAGCTCGCACGTCTGGTTATCTCTTCCCAATCGAATTTCATGTCCCAAGTACTTATAAGATGCAGTCTGCTCAATATTCATTCCATCAAGAACAATATTACGATTTAGCACCAGATTAGTCATTATTTGCGTCTTGTTGATGTTAATCTTTAGTCCGACCTCTAAGGAAGCGTGATATAACTTGTTCAACATTATTATTGCATCATCCATACGATCGGCTATAAGGACGATGTCATCTGCGAATCTCAAATGACTGAGCTTCTCTCCATTTATGTTGATACCATATTCGTTCAGATCTGCCTTCTTAAAACTGTGTTCCAAAAGGGTTGTGAACAACTTTGGTGAGATGGTGTCTCCTTGCCGTACTCCTCGCTGTATACAGAATTTATTTGTTTGTTGATCAGATAGTCTTACGCTAGCCGTTGCGTTGTGGTAGATATATTTTATCATGTTAGTATAGCGATAATCTATTCGGCATTCTGTCAATGCTTTTAACATTTTCTGCTGGTTTATGGTATCGAACGCTTTCTCGTAGTCCACGAATATCAGTGCCAATGGTTTGTTGTATTCCGCAGACTTCTCGATCAAGTTTTTTATTACCAGTAAGTGGTCGTTAGTGCTGTATCCGGATCTGAAGCCAGCTTGTTCTCTAGGCTGATAGAAGTCTAACTTAGCCTCCAGTCTCTTTTTGATAATTTTTGTGAAAAGTTTATATATGTGTGATAGCAGACTGATAGGACGGTAGTTTTTTAGATCTGTTATGTCACCTTTCTTGTGCAATAAAACAATGACTGCATTGTTCCATTGAGAAGGCGTTTTTCCTTGGTAAATGCATTCGGTGAAAAGTTTGGCCAAAACCTGGATAATTTTATTTCCACCTTGTTTGATTGCCTCGATCACTACTCCGTCATCGCCAGGGGATTTATTATTTTTCATTTCTGAAAGTGTCTTTTTAACTTCGTATGGTGTTACTTCTGGCATTAATTCTGATCCCTGGTTTGTGATTTTGGACAGGAGCTGATCTTGCCTTGCGTTGGTGCTCTCATACATTTCGCGATAAAACGATTCGATAACCTTAAGGATTTCGGCTCTATCCGTAGCAATGCTGTTGTCTTTATTTCTTATTCTGTACATATTTTTGTTGCCAATGTTATTCGTATTTCGCCGCAAAACTTTTAAACTTTTGTTTTCTTGAATTATTTGAGTTATTTCTCTTGTATTGTTTTCTCTTATGTCTTTTCGGATCGACCGGTGGATATCTTTATTTAATTTCTTCAGTGTTGTGTAGTTGGAGTCGTATTTTTCCGTCAGTTGTCTTCTTTTACTTATTAACTCTTTGGTATTTTGGCTTAATTTTTCTTTATGGGTCACGACCGTCGGGCAGCACTCCCTTTCGGTTCCTTTAAGTGCCTCCGTTATGAGATTGTTTGCTAGTTCGATGTCTTCTATTTCGTTTTCTAAGTCTTGTATACGTCTGGTTAGTATATCTTCATAGAGGTCGTTGTTTTCTGGAGGAATCCATTTCTTCTTTCGTGTTTTGAAGATCATCTTTGTTCTTTCCAAGTTGACATTTAATTGTATCCTTGCTCGGATTAATCTGTGGTCGCTTCCTATCGAAAATTTGTTAAGTACTTCAATATCTTTAATTATTTCTTTTCTGTTCGTTATGATAAAATCTATCTCATTTTTGACACTGCCATCTGGGCTTATCCATGTCCATTTACGCTGAGGCTTTTTATCGAAAAAAGAGTTCATCACGGATAAATTTTCCTGGTGTAAGAAGTTAAGCAGTCTTTGCCCTCGTTCATTTCTTTCGCCGTAGCCATACTTGCCCATTGCTACTTCTGAGAATTTGCTTACTGAGAAGAAACTCCAAGTATCCGCTGACGCCGAGTAAGGTTTATAACAAACAAATAAGTGTAATTTTTCAAAAAAAAACAAATCCGCTGTTTTTAAGTATATTTTCTTGTGGCGTATAAAGAACGCCACGCGTGTAGTTATGTTATATTTTGATGTGCGGGTAGTTAAAGGTTAAAATTCTAAATATTAATTAATTATCACAATAACAAAAAATATTATCAATCATTTAATACATGCAGTAGTGTACATGATATTTTTCGTTAGTTCATCTACTAAACATAAATAAACTGGATGGTTTGCCCACGCGAAAGCAAGATTTTTTAAAAATTCGTAAAATTAAAAAATTCATATTTTATCCAATTTGAGTCCAAAAGCTAATCTGTTGCAGTTTTCTTTTATGAAATTTCCCATTGGTTCTTCTTCTGTGCTCAGAATTTTGCCACGGCTTACGGTTCGCTATTTCGGAAACGGACTGCGCTAGAGAAGAAAAAATAGCAGCGTTTTGTTCGGAATTCAAAATTTCATGAAAATCGGTCAATTCGTTTCGGAGGAGTATGGCAACAAACTAACAAAGTGTAACTAACATAACTCGACTTTCTTTTATATATAGATGTAAAATATTTAAATGGCTATTAAAAAATAACGGTTGAAGATAAAAAAGTGTCGACATTAATAAACGTCAAATACGGCTGCATCTAAAATAGCTCCAGAAAAAATTAATTTTTTAGTAGTTTAACTTAAATTAATTTTATAGTGGTTTTAATTATCATTGATAAGAAGTTTCAGTCCTATGGGTTAAACAGCCTAGGCTTCTTTTCACGGTGTTTAACTTTTGTGTGAACAGTTTAAAATTTGGCCATGGTTAAACGTACCTAAATATTGACATTCAGCTCGCAGTTTTTGTGACAATTAAAACATTTAAATTTCATCGTGGGTAAAAACATTTACATATTGTAGAATAGTGATACAAAAGTGAAAATATTCTCCCCAGATGGGGGAGAATATAAAAAAGACGCCAGTGTGCGAACTAAATACTGCTGAAGTTATTAGTGATAGTAATCAAGACATGGATACAGGAACTATCACCACAAATTCTTCTGCTACAAGGGAGGTAAAACTTTTTAATATTAATTGTAATAGTTACGACTTTCAAAATTGTTGTGTTTATGTTGAGAAGACCAATAATCAGAATATTTCCCGTTTGCATCCAATGGTTGTTGCAGAT
This sequence comes from Diabrotica virgifera virgifera, assembly GCF_917563875.1. Lineage (NCBI taxonomy): Eukaryota > Metazoa > Arthropoda > Insecta > Coleoptera > Chrysomelidae > Diabrotica > Diabrotica virgifera. The sequence goes on along the minus strand of NC_065446.1, from coordinate 115,700,341 downwards.
ATTTTACATCAAAAATTAAAGATTAATAATATTAAGCAAATTAAAAGTATAGGAAGAAACCGTGTTAAAGTAATCCTCAAATCTATTTTGGATGCAAACAATTTAGTCAATAATAGTCACTTAAAGGACGATAATTTAAAAGCGTACATTCCAAATCACCTCTTGGAAATCAAAGGACTGATACGCGATGTTGATACCAAATATAATATTGACTATTTGAAAAAATATATGAGCTCTAGTTCACCAATTATTGATATTAAAAGAATGCACAGGAAAGTAGAAAAGGATGGAAATACAGAATACGTCCCTAGACGTAATGTTATAATTACTTTTGAAGGCAATTGTTTGCCAAACTATGTTGTGATAAATTATGTATTTTTCCAAGTGGAAAAATTGTTGGGTAAAGTGACGCAATGTTATAAATGCCTCAAATATGGACATATTTCCAGACAGTGTAAAGGTACACAGGAATACTGTATACAATGTGGACAAATTAAAAATGACATACATACATGTGATGAAACAAAAAAGTATTGCATACACTGTAAAACTAATAAGCATATATCGATCTCTAAAAACTGTCCTTTTTTCGAACATCAAAAAAAATAAAAAATATCATGATTGAACATAAAATCTCATATTTGGAGGCAAAAAATTTGAGTGACTCATCATTTTCTGGTCTTATTTCTAATAACAGATTTGAAATATTGTCAAATTCAGACAAAGAATTTCCAAAATTAACTAACTCCTCTGAAGTTAGTACATCTCCTTATCTCAAGCCATTGAGGCCTCACCTACAGAAACCCAAAAGTTTTAGCCAACCAAGCTGTAGTACATCAAGCACTGAGTATAGTGCAAATAAAAAAAGAAAAGTATCATCTCCAACTTCCGAAGATCCTACACCATATCTCATCCCTTTCAGATTTGGACCGTCTCAACCTTTACCTCCCTTAAATAAGGAAAGTTTGCCTAATACAGACAATGATAAAAATAAGTTAGTAGATTCCTTAGTACTTCTTTTCTCAAGTTTTATTCAAAATATTAATTGTTTAGAAGAGGCAAAATCACTTGACATGAATTTGTTAGCCAAAGGTATTAATAATGTTCTAGATAATATTTTAAAAAATAACTCATCTAATGACGAACAAATCTAAACTCAAAATAATACAATGGAATGCTCGATCAGCTGTTGCTAACAAAAACAGCCTTATTAACTTTTTAATAACCGAAGATATTGACATAGCTTTAATAAGTGAAACTTGGTTTAAACGGGATGTTGTATATATTTATAGAGGTTATAATGTGATACGCGAAGATCGCGATGACGGCTATTCTGGAGTTGCTATTTTAATTAAAACTGGTATTCCTTTTGAGCGCATAACAATTAAAAAAAATTATATTCAAGACTTGCTTGCTTGTGGTATTAAAATCAACTATAAACAAAGTTATTTAAGTTTACTCTCTGTATATAGGTGCCCAAAAACTAAAATCAAAACCGAAGATTGGGATAAGTTATTTTCTCAACTAAAACACCCTTGTATCATTGGAGGAGATATGAATGCACATAATTCTTTGTGGGGCTCATATAAAAATGATAATATAGGCCATCAAATTGTGGAGACAATTCAGAATTTAGATTATGTAGTAATGAATAATGGACAACCAACTTGCCAAACGAGTCCAGGAAACTCAGATTCCATGATTGATGTCACTTTTTGCTCACCATCCCTTTTTGATAAAACTTCGTGGTCTGTAGATCTTGATACCTTGGGATCAAATCATTTCGTTATAAAGGTTGTGATTGATGTCTTGGGAACTAATGCTAATACCATTTATCCCAGTACTAAGTGGAACATTAAAAAAGCAAATTGGTCATTATACTCTCAGCTTGTTGATACCTTATTAAACGAAAAACCTCACACATCCTTAAATACCCAAGAAAAATATAATTTCCTTATTGACTGTATTAATGAAGCTTCTAAACAATCTATTTCTGAATATAAACCATTTAAATGCAAACGGACTCCCCCTCCGTGGTGGGATTCGGAATGTGATCAATCCGTTGCAGAAAGAAAGAAGGCATTAATAAACTATAAAAACAATTCTTCTCCTGAAAATTTTTGTAAATGCAAAGAAGTAAATGCTCGTGTCAAAAAATTCCTGAAATTAAAGGCCAAACAAAGTTGGGTTGCATGGTGTTCAAAATTAAATAAACAAACTCCATCTAGTCTTATTTGGAATCAAGCAAGAAAAATGAATAGGAAAAAAGTTAATTTTTCATTACCTCTAAGTAATTCATGGGTAGACGATTTTTTCGATAAAATAGCTCCACCTTACGTAAATAACCAGTTAAATGTTATTAATTCTAAAACGCTTCCATCTGATCAGAATCATTTTCTCCTTACACCTTTTTCGAGAACTGAATTAGAATTTGCCCTTGATAATCGCGTTAGTACCTCACCAGGATACGATGCAATCAAATATCCTATGATACAACATTTACCAGATAACGCAAAACAATTACTTTTAAATATATTTGACCAGATAATTATTGAAGGCAACAGCATAATAGATTTTAAGCGTATTATAGTCGTTCCTATTCCCAAACCGGGGAAAGACCCTAAATTAGCTGAAGCTTACCGACCGATATCATTATTATCATGTATATTGAAGACTCTCGAACGGATGGTTAAGATTAGGTTGGATTGGTGGCTAAGGGATCAAAATCCTTTACCCGCTAACCAACATGGTTTTAAAAAAGGTTATGGAACTTTAGATTCCTTAACAACTCTTGTTGTAGACATTCAGAACAGTTTTTCCAGGAACAGTTATGTGCCCGCTTTATTTTTAGACATCGAAGGTGCTTATGACTCTGTCTCTCTTTCAATTCTCCAAGAAAAAATGATTACATTTTTTAATATTCCATCACAGTTTGCTTCTAACATTGTAAACCTGTATAAAAATAGAATAATTTATTTAAAAAATAATCATACTCTTATAGGCCCTAGACTTAATAATAAAGGATTACCTCAGGGCTCCGTTTTGAGCCCTATTTTATTTAACATTTACACAGCAGATCTACACAACATCACTATTAACAATGTTGCATTTAATGTTGTACAATATGCTGACGATTTCTGTTTGTACACAGAACACAAGAAATATCAGCAATCCATTGAAAACTTGAATAGTGTCTATGGTCTCCATAAAAAATGGTTTATTGAAAATGGCTTTGAATTATCATGCAGTAAATCACAAGTTTGTTTATTTACCAGACATAACTTTCCTAATATTAGCACAATCACCTTAGGTGGGCATAAATTTTCTTTTAAAAATAAAATTAAATATCTTGGAATGATACTCGACCAAAAATTGACCTGGAAGTTACATATTGACGACATGTTGAACAGGTGTAATAAGGGAATAAACTTTCTTAAATCAATTAATAGAACTTGGTGGGGATCGGATGTTGAAGTAAGTTTATTATTTTATAAAGCTTACATACGATCTATTTTCGATTACGGCAGTGTTTTGTATGGATCAGCAAGTAATGCACTACTAAACAGAATCAACGTTTTACAGAATTCAGCCTTACGAATATGTCTAGGAGCTATGAGATCCACTCCAGTACAAGCTTTATATTTGGAAGCCTTGGAACCTCCTTTAAATCTAAGACGAAGTTTTTTGTCCAAAAAATATTTAATGAAAGTATACTTAATTAACCCTCTTCTATACCAAAAAATAGTGACTTTAAGTTGCCATGATCTAACCAATAAATATTGGCAAAAAAAGAAATCTCCCTTACTGTGTGAAGCTTATAATCAAAATATAGTACTCTTAAAAAATATAGATAAAACAAACGACTTATTCAAAAACTACGCGTACTCTTCTTTCCTTTCTCCTACAGATATTATTGTACCAAGTTATAGTGAAAACATATATTTAAATAAAAATATTCTTTTATCCATAACGAATAGTTACAATGAGTCAATAGCTCTATATACAGATGCGTCTAAATCTGCAGATGGAACTGGATGCGCCTTTTTTATACCATCGGGACATATAGAAAAGAAATTCAAACTGGAACCGGAGACTTCGATTTATACAGCAGAGGCTATTGCAATATATGAAGCTTTACTATATGTAGCTGAATTTGATTTCGCCCATATTATAATTTTGTCTGACTCCTTAGCAGTATTGAAATCTCTTGGTAAATATGGACCCCCAAACATCCAAGACTGCCCATACATTTATAAAATTAAACATATTAAACAAAATCTTTTAACCAAAGGAATCAATGTACATTTTATCTGGATTAAAGCACACGCAGGATTTGAACATAATGAGTATGTCGACTTATTAGCCAAAGAAAGCGTTTCATCCGATACCAGTATTCTACATAAAATAACACTGACTGATAGTATAATCTCTTTCAAGTCAACACTGTATCGGGAGTGGAGCTACCAGTGGAAGGAATACTCTTTTGTGAATCAAAATAGATACTCGTTAATTCAGCCCGATATTCCCAAATTTCCTTGGTACAAGTCTTGTAGAGCTTCTAGAAAGTACATAACTTCTATTATTAGAGTACGATTCGGGCACGCATGTTATCCAAAGCATTTATTTAAAATACAGGTTTTGGATAATGATAAATGTGAGCATTGTGAAGAGGAAAGTGATTTAGATCATATATTTTTTGGTTGTTCTAAAAATACAATTTACTCATCTAAATTAATAAATGATTTATTAAAATGTAAAGTAGCAACTCCTTTGAATATACTATATTTATTATCACTTGGTTCTGTAGATGTATACAACTCTTTAATTAACTTTTTAAAAGACAGCAAATTAACATTATAATTCCCTTAAACATTTTTAATTAATACCTTTGGTAGTTAGTAGTTTTAGCTGTTAAGCTTAGTGTTACTTAATACCTTTTAGTTGTTATCTTTGTTTTAAACCTGTTTTGTATAACTTGATAACTTGTATTCCTTATGTGTCTGGCAGTATGACGGTAAGTCTAAGCCAAAATAAAAAAAAAAAAAAAAAAAAGATAAAAAAGTGAAAATTTAGGATTGTATGTATCTTTTGCTTCTACATCATACAAAATTAAGAAAAAACGGTTTGTCAAAAAATTAAAAAAATATATCAGGGGGGGCAAGCCCCTTTATGACGTACGGGCATGAATTCAGAGTTATGCCTATTCCCAGTCCGGTAGACTACACTTGTAAAATTTCATAACAATCTGATGAGCCGTTCTCGAGTTATTATCAGTGTAACTAACATAACTCGACTTTCTTTTATATATATAGATGTAAAATATTTAAATGGCTATTAAAAAATAACGGTTGAAGATAAAAAAGTGAAAATTTAGGATTGTATGTATCTTTTGCTTCTACATCATAAAAAATTAAGAAAAAACGGTTTGTCAAAAAATTTAAAAAATATATCAGGGGGGGCAAGCCCCTTTATGACGTACGGGCATGAATTCAGAGTTATGCCTATTCCCAGTCCGGTAGAATACACTTGTAAAATTTCATAACAATCTGATGAGCCGTTCTCGAGTTATTATCAGTGTAACTAACATAACTCGACTTTCTTATATATATATATATAGATGTAAAATATTTAAATGGCTATTAAAAAATAACGGTTGAAGATAAAAAAAGTGAAAATTTAGGATTGTATGTATCTTTTGCTTCTACATCATACAAAATTAAGAAAAAACGGTTTGTCAAAAAATTAAAAAAATATATCAGGGGGGGGCAAGCCCCTTTATGACGTACGGGCATGAATTCAGAGTTATGCCTATTCCCAGTCCGGTAGACTACACTTGTAAAATTTCATAACAATCTGATGAGCCGTTCTCGAGTTATTATCAGTGTAACTAACATAACTCGACTTTCTTTTATATATATAGATGTAAAATATTTAAATGGCTATTAAAAAATAACGGTTGAAGATAAAAAAGTGAAAATTTAGGATTGTATGTATCTTTTGCTTCTACATCATACAAAATTAAGAAAAAACGGTTTGTCAAAAAATTAAAAAAATATATCAGGGGGGGGCAAGCCCCTTTATGACGTACGGGCATGAATTCAGAGTTATGCCTACTCCCAGTCCGGTAGAATACACTTGTAAAATTTCATAACAATCTGATGAGCCGTTCTCGAGTTATTATCAGTGTAACTAACATAACTCGACTTTCTTTTATATATATAGATGTAAAATATTTAATTGGCTATTAAAAAATAACGGTTGAAGATAAAAAAGTGAAAATTTAGGATTGTATGTATCTTTTGCTTCTACATCATACAAAATTAAGAAAAAACGGTTTGTCAAAAAATTAAAAAAATATATCAGGGGGGGGGGGCAAGCCCCTTTATGACGTACGGGCATGAATTCAGAGTTATGCCTATTCCCAGTCCGGTAGAATACACTTGTAAAATTTCATAACAATCTGATGAGCCGTTCTCGAGTTATTATCAGTGTAACTAACATAACTCGACTTTCTTTTATATATAGATGTAAAATATTTAAATGGCTATTAAAAAAGAACGGTTGAAGATAAAAAAGTGAAAATTTAGGATTGTATTTTGCTTCTACATCATACAAAATTAAGAAAAAACGGTTTGTCAAAAAATTAAAAAAATATATCAGGGGGGGCAAGCCCCTTTATGACGTACGGGCATGAATTCAGAGTTATGCCTATTCCCAGTCCGGTAGACTACACTTGTAAAATTTCATAACAATCTGATGAGCCGTTCTCGAGTTATTATCAGTGTAACTAACATAACTCGACTTTCTTTTATATATAATATAGATGTAAAATATTTAAATGGCTATTAAAAAATAACGGTTGAAGATAAAAAAGTGAAAATTTAGGATTGTATGTATCTTTTGCTTCTACATCATAAAAAATTAAGAAAAAACGGTTTGTCAAAAAATTAAAAAAATATATCAGGGGGGGCAAGCCCCTTTATGACGTACGGGCATGAATTCAGAGTTATGCCTATTCCCAGTCCGGTAGAATATACTTGTAAAATTTCATAACAATCTGATGAGCCGTTCTCGAGTTATTATCAGTGTAACTAACATAACTCGACTTTCTTTTATATATATAGATGTAAAATATTTAAATGGCTATTAAAAAATAACGGTTGAAGATAAAAAAGTGAAAATTTAGGATTGTATGTATCTTTTGCTTCTACATCATACAAAATTAAGAAAAAACGGTTTGTCAAAAAATTAAAAAAATATATCAGGGGGGGCAAGCCCCTTTATGACGTACGGGCATGAATTCAGAGTTATGCCTATTCCCAGTCCGGTAGAATACACTTGTAAAATTTCATAACAATCTGATGAGCCGTTCTCGAGTTATTATCAGTGTAACTAACATAACTCGACTTTCTTTTATATATAGATGTAAAATATTTAAATGGCTATTAAAAAATAACGGTTGAAGATAAAAAAGTGAAAATTTAGGATTGTATGTATCTTTTGCTTCTACATCATAAAAAATTAAGAAAAAACGGTTTGTCAAAAAATTAAAAAAATATATCAGGGGGGGCAAGCCCCTTTATGACGTACGGGCATGAATTCAGAGTTATGCCTATTCCCAGTCCGGTAGAATACACTTGTAAAATTTCATAACAATCTGATGAGCCGTTCTCGAGTTATTATCAGTGTAACTAACATAACTCGACTTTCTTTTATATATATATAGATGTAAAATATTTAAATGGCTATTAAAAAATAACGGTTGAAGATAAAAAAGTGAAAATTTAGGATTGTATGTATCTTTTGCTTCTACATCATACAAAATTAAGAAAAAACGGTTTGTCAAAAAATTAAAAAAATATATCAGGGGGGGCAAGCCCCTTTATGACGTACGGGCATGAATTCAGAGTTATGCCTATTCCCAGTCCGGTAGACTACACTTGTAAAATTTCATAACAATCTGATGAGCCGTTCTCGAGTTATTATCAGTGTAACTAACATAACTCGACTTTCTTTATATATATATATATATATATATATATATATATATATATATATATATATATATATATATATATATAGATTAGTGAAAATCAAGAAAGCGGGAAAGAACAAAGCCTGACAGGAGAAGAATTTGGAAAAAAGCGTTAAACTTGTTGAAAGAACTGCACTTGAATCTGAAGATATAGGTAGAAATCTGTACTGACAAGTTGTAGATTAATAAGCCCTGAAACGGTCGGTGCAATAACAGAAATAAAAAAGGTCACAATAAATGCAGTTAGATGCACTTTCGGATCTACGGGGAGGGAAAAAGGGGAAATTTTCCCCCTAACAGGTTCCAAAACTATAGAAAAAAATTGTTGCACATAAAAATATATATTAGCTGACATGCAACTCAAACCACAGACAGACCAATTAGATTCAATAAATACGCTAGTTATTAAAATTAAGGGGACTTAATACATATAAGTTATTGTTTGTGTCTTTTATGCAGTTTGGTTTTATCTTTTTTATATCTTTTGGTTGATGTTTCATTGGAATTCCCCTCTTAGACAAATTTCCCCTCCCGAGGCAAATATATAGATCCGCCACTGGTTAGATGTCCTTGCCTGAATCATATTTTAAACAATTCCCTTTCAACTCCTATTAATGTATCGTCCATCAGAAACACGATGGGAACAATGAAGTCAGTAATTTTTTAACATGTCAACCAAGAGAACTGAAGTTTTAAAACCTAAAAAGATCTGAGACTCAGATCTCTCATTTTACATATAACTGAAGCACTAATATCTATCTCAACATGATCATGGAAGGATGGAAGGATCTAAGACTGCTACACTTGCATTAACGTTGCTTAATCTATATGCATGCATCTCTGAGTTTCTAGAGTCAATGATGTCACTGACTGACATACTAAAATTAATATTACCACTAAGCCGACTTCTATAAACAAAATCTCTTGATGCTAACCTGGCGACTAAGGCTGTTTCCAATACCATGTTGACTTTGAAAGTCAGAAGATCTAACTGCGAAGAAAATGTTAGTAAGATCTTTACCGAAGTTAAAGAATTGGCAGACGAATTGGACGTTAAAGTTAAGTTATCTAGATTTGTGGGTAGACAGACTAAGAGAGCCAATCATCCATGTGGCCCAGAAAAATATTGCCACCTCACGTGTCACCTTATTGAGTTGTTTGTGGCTACGGGGCATTCCTAAGGAGAAAAAGAAGTGGAACTATTAAAACCTTTGAATAAAGCAGTTGAACAGTTTTCACCTATCATAGACATTGGTGATACACAGACAAACATTCTTCTATTGCCAAATTAAGTAACAAAGGTGATTGACGTTTGTGACACAAATATTTTTAAGGCACTCAAAAGTAGGTAAAAGGAAGTGACTTAAAACTAACTATTTTAACACCGATTTTTAAAAAATTTCCCCCAGACTCCAGGGTATCCCCCACCAAAAAAAGTTTATGGCCCCTCCCGAAAGTCGGTCCTGGATCCGCCCTTGAGCAGTTAGAGGTTTAGAAATTGGAAGCTTTTGAGGGTTGATGTATAGAAGAATTTCATAGGTAGACAAAATGAGCAATATTGAAATCCTTGATAGAGTTAATAAGAGGGGTAATAATAGTTTTTTTGTGTATCCTATTTTTCTTTTAAATTTATACCTAATAGATACCTACTTACTAGTTCTTAAGCTAAGCTTAAACATTATTATATACAGTCGAACCCGCTTATTAGAATACCGGTTATAGGAATATCCCGGTTTAAGGAATAGAAATTTTCGGCCCCTAAACGTTTCTACTAGCCACAAATGATCGATTAAGTTATAAGAATACTTTTGCCTGGCACGAAGGCTATTCCATTAAGCGGGTTCGACTGTAGTATGTTAAACTAACTTTCGTAAAAAAATGGTTTCCCGACATTTATTTATGCCTATTTTCATTCTTTTTTGTATAATAATACATAGTACATTGTGTACCTAGTAGGAAAAGCTTAACATTCCCGGATGTATATTTGCAGATGCTCCTATAATACGTCACCAGAATGCTGAAATCGGTTATCATTTGATATACACTATTACGATACAAACCCTCATTGATTTCGGCACTTATTAAATTATAAGATATATATTAAATTTTGGTGTCTAAGTTTTTATTGCAGTTAATATTATTGTAAGTATTGTATATTTATATTTCAATTTATTGCTTGAAAAACAGGAATAGGAATGTCTTTCCTTTTTTGAAAAATGTCTTTGGCAGAGTCAATTAGCCAGACTTGTTTGTGATTGATTGCAGATTCATAGTCATAAATTTCTTATTTCATTACATAAGTACTACATTCATAAGGGTCATTCGGGAATAAAAGGCAATGAAATAGTTGACAATTTTGCTAAATCAGCTTATGTGATCGGAGAAAAAATAAACAAAAATTTAATTCCAGCTTCAGATATTGATACTTTTGGCAGACAAAAACTTAAAAATAATTGGCAATTGCATTACAGAGACTGTAATACTGGCTCAAATTTTGCTCATTGTAACCCTAAGATATTCTCAAAAAGATGGTTTTACACAGAATATAACAGACATTTTATAAAGACCATTAATCGGCTGAGAGCCAATCATGCTCTTACGCCATATTACATGCATATAATCGGCTTGTCAGATACTCCCAATTGTACTTGTGGCAAAATCGGAGATCTAACACATGTCATATTAGAATGTCATTTAAACATAAATAACATAAACGACCTTTATAAGGAATTAAAAGATTTAAAATGTTTTTTCCCAATAAACCTTAATACTTTAATATTTACAAATGATATCCATGGAAATTCTTCATCTCATTTATAAACATGTTAAATTATGTAAATACAAGTTGTAAACGTAATATAATAGGCATAATTTGTTAATGTGGTTTGAAAAAATTAAAAAAAATAATATATAAAAAAACACATAATAAAATAATAACAAAAAAATAATAAATAAAAAGAAAAGAAAAAAAAAATAGAAACAAAAATAAAAAAGAATAGAAAAAAAAAGTTTCGCACAAATTAAAATATATATTAAAAAAACAGTAAAATAATAAAAAAAAAACAAAATAAAGAAAAAGCTGCACAATGTACCAACGTATCTATAAAAATAATATTGTAGAATGTACTTATGTTTATAAGAAATTTATGACTATGAATCTGCAATCAATCACAAACAAGTCTGGCTAATTGGCTCTGCCAAAGCCATTTTTCAAAAAAAAATAAATACTACAATATTATTTTTATAGATATGTACATAGGTACATTTTGTTGCTTTACTTTTATTTTTTTTATAGATATGTGGAAATTTTTAATAGAAATGTCTAAACTGCAATAAACCTAGCATATTTAAGAATGTGTTTTTTGACCCTAACCCGAGAAACAAATAAAACAAAAAATATAAAAAAAACGCCATTGAATAAAAAAGAAATAAATATTTTTTATTTTTATTTATTCCTACATATATAATGCCTACTCTTATACATATATATTTATACAATGCGTCCTATACAATGCGTCCATAAAATATCGCATAATTTCACTATTAGCTAAATAAACAACATTATTAGAAATTACCGAAACAGGTCGACTTTTGATTTTAATTTATGATATTTGACTAATGACGTCATCCGTCTGGACGTAATGACGTAATCGATGATTTATTAAAGGAGAACAGGGGACGTGTGCTAGCTCATTTGAAAGGCAATTCAATTCTCTATTCAATAATATAAACATTAACATAATTATTTATACAGGGTGTCCAAATTTTTTTTATATTAAATTAATTGACACAAAAAGACGAATGTGCGTAATTTATTTAATTCAAAATACATTTTACTGCTGTCATAAAACAGAAATAAAATTTTTATTTGGCAAATAAACATTGGTTTTCGCTTAAATTAAATGTTCAAACTGTCAAGAGGCAGGTGAGTGGCAGCTTAAACATTGAATTTAAACAAAAAGTAATGTTTATATTTGAAATACACATTTTATTTCTGTTTTCTGACAGTAGTAAAATGTGTTTTGAATTAAATAAACTACGCAAAGTCTTCTTTTTGCCAATCAATTTAATTAAAAAATTGTTTTTGGACACCCTGTATAAATAATTATGTTAATGTTTATAACCGAATAGAGAATTAAATTGCCTTTTAAATGAGCTTTCACACGATCCCTATTCTTATTGAAAAAAATCATCGATTACGTCACCACGTCCGGACGGATGACGTCACTAGTATGATATAAATGCCAAAGATCATAAATTAAAATAAAAAATCGACCTGTTTTGGTAATTTCTAATAATGTTGTTTATTTAGTTAATAATGAATTTATGCGTTACTTTATGGACGCACTTTATACGAGTAATTATAATATCTGTACTTATAAATAAATAAAAATAAAAAATATTTATTTGTTTTTTATTCATTGGCGTTTTTTTTAATTTTTGTTTTATTTGTTTCTCGGTTCGGGTCAAAAAACACATTCTTAAGTAGGTATGCTAGGTTTATTGCAGTTTCGACATTTCCACTTGAATACAATAAATTGAAATATACATACAATATTTACAATAATATTAATTCGAATAAAAACTTAGGCACCATAATTTAATAGATGTCTTATAATTTAATAGGTGCCTAAATCAATGAGGGTTTGTAGCGTAATAGCGTAATAGTGTATTTCAAAGGCTAACCGATTTCAGCACTCTGGTGCCGTAGTATAGGAGCACAGGTCCGCGTTTAGGTCAACTGACGCCCTAGGCAATTCTCTAGTAGCCGCTCTTCAAACAAGTACCATTTTTGCAAAAAAAATGCAGACATTTTTATTTAAATAAGAATACACTAAAAATGGATTTAAACTATGATGTTTATATACCTATAATAGAAAAAATTTCCATTCTTCATTAAAAAATCTTCTTTTAAAAAAAAAACTACAAAAAAAATTTATTCTTGACAAAATCGACAAATTGTTAACACGTTCTTGCGTCATACTTAATGGGAAAATATTTTTAATTCTTGACATTTTCGAAAATGACCTTTCAGCGGACACGTTGGCAACTGGGAAGCACAAATAAATGTGCAAAGCAATGTCAAAATTAGGGAAAATATCTTTCATCCACTTAGTGCAGTGACTGAAGGTTTTCACCTACGATTTCGTTGAACCTCCATCGATTTTCATAAAAATTGTAAGTAGTAAGAGGATACCTCAAGAAACAAAGGTGACTGATGCCAACTTGCGCTTTTACCGTGGTGGTGAAAACTACCACTTTAAGTGGGGGTGAAAGAAATAATACCATAAATAGATAGATAGAGAGACAAATTTTAAGCCAAATTTGTTATATAAAGTTATTAATATAAATCAATAGTTTTTGAGTTATTAAAGATCAAAGATTTAATTTTTTCGTACAAGAATGCATGTTTTAAAGCTGTTTTTCACGTGTAACTCAAAAACTGTAAGCTTTCACAAAAAAGTTATTATTACCAAAATTGAAGATAATAAAAATCTGAATACACTAAACTAATGTTAATTCAAATTGAGTTATGGGTAATTGAATGTATATTTTTTCGACGAGTACTCAAATCTAAGTATTCAAGGTTAAATAACGGGAAAACGATGCACTTTATAAAATATACCTGCTAAGCATTTGTCAAAGTACTTCGGAGTACCTATCAAATTAGCTCCAGTAGAAGTTAGTAGCATCACAATTAAGCAAGTTATGATGAAAATAAGAGAACTCTTTAGAACTTTTTAGGAAAAGGTGAAAAATAAAACATACGCCATTTCCACAAAAATCAAAATTTATAGTAATCCTTAGAAGAATTTCTTTATATTAGCATAACTAATGATTTCAACAATTTTGACCGGTTTAGAATGCATATTTAAAAAAAAGATGTAATTTAAAAATATCAGAATTTTTAAAATTATCGTAATTTTCATTATCTTTTTTGGTTAATACTTAACTCCAAAAATACTCAATACATGTACGTAAAAAGTGATATTATATGTATAACCAAATTTTAGTTTTTTCTGAATCAAATATTTTACCTTTTTACTATTTCTGTATGGTAAAAAATAACCGAGATTGAAACGTTTAAAGCTTAAATTTTGCTGCGAGAACCATGTAACCGTGGCCATTTAACTTTTTATTTTTAAAAAAGTAAGGGGTTTAAAAGATTAAATTCAACGTGGTTTAATAGCCATTAAAATTAACTTTCAAATGGTTTTTAGGCAAACCTGACATCGTAAAAATTAACGGAGTTATTAAAAAAAAACAATAACTTGTTTGGAAAAATTTTTAAAAGATAAATTTTGAAAAATAATTGGTGCATAAATTTTAATGCTATCAACTTGTTCGGGGGCTCATTTGATAGATATTTCTAAGTACTTTGACAAATGTTTAATAAGGTTATGATATAAAATGCATCATTTTCCCGTTATTTAAGCTGAATACTTAGATTTGGAAATGATACTCGCCGAAAAAATATACATTCAGTTACCTTTAACTCACTTTTAGTTAACGTTAAAAGGTTTTTCCAGTACGGAGTTTATCTCGTTTTCTATTAGCTTTAATTTTGGAAATAATAAATTTTTTGTAAAATCTTATAGTTTTTGAGTTATTTATGGAAAATCGGTAAAAAACATGCATTATTCTCACGAAAAATTAAAATCTTTGATCTTTAATAACTCAACAAGTATTGATTTATTTTAATAACTGTAAGTAACAAATTTTGCTTAGAATTTGTCCCTCTATCGAATTTCTTATTTTCAGGGGATATTTCTAATAAAATAGTTTTCAGTCCCGAGAAGGGGTGTCATCCACCCCCAGGGTAAAAGCGCAAGTTGACACCATATCACCTTTGTTCCTTGAGATATCCTCTAACCACCCACCAATTTTCATGCAAATCGATGGAGGTTCAAGGAAATCGGAGGTAATAGCTCATATCCACCTTCAGTGACGGCACTAACTCTTCTTTAAATATATGTCAATTGGTGATTTTATTGTGGTATCCAAATTACCCTTTAAGTGAATGCATTCATGTATGAATGATGTATCTTGGTCGTCTTTATTTTGTATCAGATTTTCAGCTTCTTTAATAATTTCTTCATTGCTTAATTTTGGCAAATCTGTTAATAACACGAAAACGTTGATAAATAAGTCGATAAGGTTCCAGATTCCAGACGTCTATTCAGGTCTCTTATCAGAGTGTCGATTATAATGTGTGGATTTTCATCTCATCACTAGCTGAAAAGTTTAGTTCATCATCGGCCCCCTCGTCAAATCGAATTTCTCTTTCTTATTTCTTTATATGTTTTATTTGGGCACAATTTTTTGGCTTCCTTGCGGTAAAGTAATTTGAAAGAGATACTCTTTAATGACAGGACCTAGATTCATAATTTTTATATACAAATATTATTTGTACAGTATTTTTGCCGCCCTCTCATAATGTGCCGCCCTAGGCAACTGCCTATATTGCCTAATGGATAAATCAGCCCTGTAGGAGCATTTGTAAAAATATACTTCCCGGACGATGTAAAGATTGCCGTTGAGGCGCAGGCCGAGACAAGGCAATACAGAGTCCGGGAATGTGGCTTTTCCTACAAGGTATAGGTGCTTACTACTTTTCCAAAAATCGAACATTTATATTTAAATAAACATGTTAACATTTTGAAATAATAGACATATTATTATTTGGACTCAAATATTCGTGATGCCACCAAATCACCAAATACAAGTTTTGTAACTATAGAAACAAAAATATTGAATTGTCAAATTTGACGCATTGGCTTATTTTTGGATGTATAATAAACAAGAATAAAAAACCGCTAAACGCCGTAAAATTGAGTGGTGCATACAATATTCCAGCTACAAAAGAGCTGATATGAATATTACGTGGCGCGAAAATGTATTTTCATTTTGATGGAAAATAAAATTCTAGTTTTATTTTAAAAGATGTTTTTACTTCAAAATGCGTTTTACTTCAAATTTAGCAAATATTATGGAAACATCTTTTAAAATACAACTAGAATTTTATTTTCCATCAAAATGAAAATACATTTTCGCCCCACGTAGTATTCATATCAGCTCTTTTGCAGCTGGAATATTGTATGCGCCATTCATTTTTACGGCGTTTAGCGGATTTTTATTCTTGTATTTTGTTGTTTTTCAAAGTTATTTATAAATTAAATTATTAAGTTGAATGTAATGTTTCTCGAATCCATGTTAAGCGTTATAAATGGTCGCGTTTTTAACATTATCTCTCAAATGATCTAGTGTCCATCGAATGTACACCAGATTTTTTTCTATTCAAAATATATTGAAAAAAATATTGCGATGGCCGGTAAATGAACTCAGATTGCCCTATCAGATTTAGCGTCGTAACCACTACAACTACATAAAACATTTCGGCGATAACGGTCAAATGGATTATATTTTGGAGCTTGAAAACTTAGAAACGGCTTAACCGATTTTGATCACTAAATATGAGTTTGAAACGTGTTGACAAGTAGTATCTGATGCATCCAAGGTCAAGTATGATAACTGAAGGTATACAGGAATTATTGAGTTATATATTGAGACATATTAAATAGATTTGATCACAATTATGAAGCCTATAACTTAAAAATTCGAATATTTATAGATATGAGGTACACACCGTTAGACGCGTCTAGAGTGCTCCTACAAATGCTCGTTATTACCGCAATTCGGAGGTTGAAATTTTGAGGAATTGTCGAGGAACCAAAATTTTCCAAGTTCAGTTTTTCAGTTTTTCGTCTATACTGAGCCGTGTGTATGTCTGATCCTAACCGCTTAGGCACCATTTGGAAGCTTAACTCAACGCTATTAATGTTTTGTACCTATCCAGTCCTATAGCTGGCTTATGGGTAGTCGAAAGTCACAAAACTACACCAGTTCTGAATCGGCCCTGACCCCTCTTGAAACTCAGAAAAAAAATCAGATCGCTGTAACTTTTCCACACACATTGGTACATACACACATACAAACATTTTCTCCTGTTTGAATAGAAATTGAATAAAATTTCTGAGCTCAGTAACTTTTGAACCGTATAACCGATTTTCAAAATTAAACATGCGTTGGAAATATAATGACCAGTACTATCAGAAGCCGTAAAAGTCGGACTTAAATTTTCAAAATTTTTGGGAATTTTGGGGACGAGAACGAAAATAACAGACCCTAAATGGGAAGGGCCGTAAAATCCACACCCTTGGACCAAAATGGATGGTTGACATGGATGGGCGAGTCTTTTCCTGTACTTTAAGGCCAGATTTGGCCCAATTTTCAGTTCGGTCAGATTTAGAAAATCGAAGATTTCGTGTAAGTACCTATATATAGTGCCGCATGTACGGGGGTTGTGCGCCACTGGCGAGAACTGCCTTTCTCTGGGATTTGTTCTGAATCTGCTGTAAGGAAAAAATGTTTCCTTACAGTAAGGAAATAGCTAGATATTTGTATAACAAGGGAGGAAAGTGCTAGCTACTTTTCCTCCCGAGGATGAAGTTTACTGCCCGAAGTTTTATTCAAGGGAGGAAAAGGCACTTTACTCCCATGTTATACATATGGTTTTTCCACCTTTCTCAAATAACAAGTCATTTTTTCATTTTTACTTAATTTATTTATGTAACTAACCAACAAAATTTATTAAAACTAAAACTAACACGTAGGTAGAATATAACTGTCAACTGTCAAATATAAGTCAAATTATTAATGTAAACATTGTTAAATCAAAATAACAATTTACTGTTTTTTACCATTCTGCAAAATACAGAGTGTTTTATAAATAAACGTTAAAATGTATAGAAACTTACGTAAAAATGTAAGATATTGTACAGGGCGTCAATAAGTTATATTTCATGAATGAAATACCATGACGTCACTTTTACTTTTCCTCCCTAGGGAGGAAAAATATTTTCCTCCCTAGGGAGGAAAAGTACAACTTTGCTCCCTACAATCTGGTCCGGAAAAGTATACTTTCGGTAGAGGTAGGTGGAAAAAATGTTTCCTTACCGTAAGGAAATATCATTTCCGTACAGTTATTTTTCGTTTCCAGGCAACGGCTTACTATAAGTAAATATCGAACGTTTCTTTCAAAAATGTAGTCAAAAATGTCAAAATTCCTGACCGATTTTCGGAAAAATACTTTTTCCATAAAATCTTTATACTTTTTAAGGGCTTTATTCGTTTCTTTATTCTTATAAATCAGAATTATCCGAACTCTCCTAATCAGTCACAAGGGAGAACAAAAACGTTATACTGGTTGCCTACTTCTGGAAAAGCCGAGACCTTAGATGTATTAATAATAATAATTTAATAGAACTCTGTGATCGAGACTAAAACAGCTCTGTTTTAACAATTATTAATTTTTAATTTAATTTACCTTTATTATCTTTTTAATTATGTTGCCAAATTCAACAAACAAAATTAATATATAATATTATTATTATTTTGCATATTTCCATACCGAAGTCTTCTCGCGCCATCTATCTTTCTTGAAAGTATTTTGGATGTGTCACCATACCACAGTTACCCATTCGCTTAAATCCACCTAATTATTACAAGAATGCATCTACAAAAAATCAAGTAAAAACTAGAAAAACAATTGAACATCAACATTCGGAATTTGACTCCGGAAACCGAGTATGAGCAAATATTAGTCTACAAGTAGAGTGACGTTGTTACAGATTTCTATCGCTATTCCACCGGCTTTTCGGTATTTTATTTTAAATTTAAAATAATTGAATCGGGTTTTTCTAAAACCTAAACACGGTATATAAGGTAATATAGTGAGTAAATTTGGTAGTTTTTTCGGATCAAAGAGTACAATAGGTACATGACAGTGAAATGGTGGTTTTCCATAATATTCATACCCACATCTGATTTTTTTTCTAAAAGGTAAGCGACTGAAATATTTGATTTTAAGGAACATTTTAACTTTAATAAATATATAGTTCTGGTAATCATTTCATATGAATACTATTTATTGTTGAAAACGTTCATAAATACATGATTTTTAGCTTTGCAAAATAAGCAATATTATTCCTTCTTAATGAATTTTCATTGAAATATATTTTTGTGTTTTTATCCAAGACTAATCTATAACTGATTCATTATACATGAGTTGAATTAAATAATAACAATATCTATTATTCACTACAGTGAATAATGATTATATTATTCACTGGTTCTAATACAGTTTGTGTACCTAAAGATAAAATCCACTGGCTATGTCACGTCAAAGCGCTGTCTCAGTTAATTTTAATTTCAAACGTCAAAAAGTTGTTGGATTTATTTATCACTTTTTAACTATTTCGTTGGAAAAATCTTGTACACCCTCAGATATAAAGGAAGCGGCAACAATTGCTAGTTTCATATTACCTGACAAGGTAATGGAAAATGGAACAGAGCTGTAGCGAGTTAAACGTAAAAAACGTGATTTAATTTTTTTTTCATTTTTAGGTTAAAATTGCGATTTTGACAATGTTCCCTCACACATAAAATTCAAAATAAACTTCATTTTCATTTTCACCACCATCACCACCAAAATTAACCAGTCACCTCCCATATAGTCAGTATCTCGAAAAATAAGCGTTATTTTGGGGATGTATAACGTCTATATTAAAAGTTGCACCATTTTGTTTCTGTAAAACATTTATATCTAAAACTTTTCAGAAAACTTCTTTGTACTCTGTGCTTTAACATAAACGTGATTAATAAGATCAAAAATTTTAAATTTCGCCACTCAAGTTTTGCGATTAAACTTTGTAATTCACGAATCTGCACCTTGTATTTTAAAAATTAATAACTTACTAGAATAAGACTAAAAGCTTAAAACAGCTATCATTGTCTTCAGAAAAGTAAGCAATAGAAAATATAAAAATGGACCAGAGTTGTAGCGAGTTAAACACAAAAAAACGTTATTTCATTTTTTTTAAATTTCAGGCTAAAATTGCGATTTTGACAATATTCCCCCACCAAAAATTTAAAATAAATTTCAATTTCGTTTTCAACACCGTCAAAAACATAATGTAGGACCAAAATTAGCCATTCACAACTCATGGTCAGTATCTCGAAAAATAAACGTTATTTTATGGATTTCTAATGTCGATATTAAAAGTTGTTCTATTTTTTTTCTATATAACATTTTCATCCAAAAATTTCCAGAAAACTTATTTGTACTCTCTGTTTTAACATAAATGTGATTAAAAAGGCAAATTTTGTCACTCAACTTTTGGGATTAAACTTTGCAATGCACAAATCTGCACCTTTTACGTTAAAAAATTCATAACCTTGATTAGAATAAGACTGAAAGCTTGAAACAGGTAAATACTGTTGTCTTCAGAAATATTAAAATTATATAATGTAAACATTTCAAATCAAACATAGTTGTAGCGAGGTAAACGCAAAAAAAGTGATTTCATTTTTTTTTATTTCTAGGGTAAAATTGCGATTTTGACAATGTTCCTCCACATATAATTCAAAATAAATCTCACTTTCGTTTTCAGCACTATCAAAAACATACATTATTACTAAAATTGGCCATTCACCTCTCCGTGGTCAGTACCTGGTCATTGTGGGGGTGCCTGCCGCTCGCCTATAAATGATGGCATAGATCAGTGGTTCCCAACCTTTTATGTCTGGCGACCCACCTTCTGATGTTTTCTCATATTTACGACCCATCCCTCACCCATTACGATAGAAAAAAAAAATAAGGCGCACGGTCACTGTACGCTACCCAGCTACTGTAAGAGCCACGCCGCGACCCACCTGAAAGCTGTCCGCGACCCATTAGTGGGTTGCGACCCACCGGTTGGGAAACGCTGGCATAGATATTGAAAATTATTGCAAATTGAGAAGCCTTTTAAAAGGGAAATCTGAGGTTTCTCTACTTAAAAAAGCCAGTTTTTTTTACCGAGGATATAAATAAATTCATTACTAAAGCTTCTGACGATAAATATCTAGCAACAAAGGTACGAGATCTACAAACTGTTCAAAAACTCTTTTCAAACTTTAAATGGGTCCAATATTTTTCCACCGGATTTTGAGAATATTTTTCTTTTTAATTTAGGTAGTTATAGAGAAATTCGCTATTTTGTTTCGTTGTTACTTAGTTAATATTCTTCTTTTTCTCCTTCTTTATAAGCAATTTTGCTTGTTCATTGGCGGATTGATACCTCCATGGAAGGTTGTCACTCTATTCTACCGATTGGTGATTTATCTCTTGCTATTTTGACCACACGTGTCTCCCCCATTCGTCTTATTCCACGCTTTTTTTCTATTTAGTGTCCATTCGTTTATACACAGTACGTTACATTGTCTTCTAATGTCTTCACTACTCTTTCGATCTCTCAGCGTATTTCCTGTAATTTTTCTGAGTACTCTCATCTCTGCCGTTTGTAGTACATAGTCTTTGTGTTGTGCCTGTATCGGGTCTTGTTTCTGATGCATATGTCATTATTGGTCGTACACTGGCTCTGTAAATTCTGATGACTTCATCTCAGTGTTAATATGTCGATTTTGCCATATAGTGTTATTAAGACATCCTGCCAGCCTATTTCCTTTTTGTACTTGATTTCTCACTTCACTGTCCAGGTCTCCGTAGCTTGACAATGTAATTCTAAGGCAGGCCGCACATCAAAGAAATATGAAACTTAAATCACGTTTCATGGAAATAAAACACTGCTTAACAAATAGACGTCCGGCCATTTATGAAACTCTCCGAAAATAAAAATGTTTTATGAGCATGAATCACACTCGTTTCATTGGTAGGCGGACTTCAAGATTTGTTTACCTGTGTTTTATTTTCATTTTTTTTATTAAACACAAGCTGTGCTTAGACTACTGAAATCTGGTCATCAGTTGACTAATTATCAGTTCTTCTTTAACTTATATTACTAAATGATACATAATCTAAGATATTAAACCTATGGTGTCCTCTTATTTTTAACAAGTATGCATTTTCAAACTAAAACTAACACACAATACAACACTATGCTCTGCTTTTACACTAACTCAAATAGTTTTCTTCGTTTGAGTCTTCTTTCTAGCCCAGTATTATCGAGGAGCTGGATGGCCTCGATGTTTACATGACTATGGAGCCGTTGTTCGTGACTACCTGCCATCTTCTTGATAACTTTGTCTACATCTTCCATCTCAAGATCCTTGTGGAGGTCGACATTTCGGATATACCAAAGAGCATCAACGATGTTCCGTAATACTTTATTCTGGAATATCTGGATAATCTGAATGCATCAAATGTGATACCTAAATATTTTGCAGACGACGCATATGGTATTTGGGCATCATTTATTCTAATTGGAATGTTTTCGATTTTTTTATTTGTAAAATTGACATGAATAGATTTAGATTCATTTAATTTGATTTTCCATTTTTTAGTCCAGTTGTGTATTTTATTTATTGCCAACTGTAATTTTTTTGCTGCTTCTTCGCTGGTATCACCTACTGCTAAGATAGCAGTGTCATCTGCAAATGTGGCTATAGTATCATTTTCCATTTCAGGTATATCGTATGTGTATAACAGGTAGAGAACAGGACCTAATACGCTTCCTTGAGGGACTCCCGCTCTGATTTCTTTTAGATCAGTGTGCACGTCTTCTTGCTTAATTCTGAAATATCTGTCAGATATATATGATTGTAAAATTTCTGAGTATTGTTTAGGCATAGGAATTTTGAGTTTGTAGACTAAACCTTCATGCCATACTTTGTCGAAGGCCTTAGCTACGTCTAAAAAGATTGTTAAACAGACTTTCTTTTCTTCTAATGATTTCTCAATTATGTTAGTAATTCTGTGTACCTGATCAATCGTAGAATATTTATTTCTGAAGCCAAATTGGTGGTTTGGAATCATTTTTTTCTCTCCTATTATTGGTTTTATTCTTTATGGCAGAAGTTTCTCAAAAAGCTTCGACATCACTGGTAAAAGTGATAATGGTCTATATGAAGACACTTCATTTGGTGATTTTCCTGGTTTTGGTATCATTATAACGTCAGCTATTTTCCATAAATTTGGAACATATCGCAATCTAAATGCAGCATTGATGATGTTGGTTAATTTGACTATGGCTTTACGAGGCAGGTTTTTTAGTAATTCTCTAGTAATTAGATCATATCCTGGTGCCTTCTTAGGATTTATATTGTCTTTTATTTCATCAGCTACTTCCTTCGGGGATGCTGGTCTGATTCTCTTCTCTGTCTGATTAGGCTCTGTCGATATTTGATCATTATTTTGGTCATCATGCGGTTTTAAGGTATTTTCTAAATATGTGGCAAATCTCTCTGCCTTTTGCTCATTACTTCTAGCCCAGCTACCGTCTTCTAGTTTAATGGGTGGAGAATGGGTTACTGGTCTTTTTAGCCTTTTTGTTGTTTTCCATAGAGAGTACTCCGTGCTACTATCATCCGTCAACTCTCTCAGGTAATAACTGATTGATTCATTTTTTATATTTTTAATCTCTCTTTTAAGTTTTTGACTAGCATTGTTTAAATTTGTTTTATCTTGGGGTGCTCTGGTTTGTTGCCACTTCCTTCTAAGTTTTCTTTTCTCTTTAATTAACTTTTTAATTTCTTTCGGATAGTTGTTTCCTTTGACGTTTGATCTTATAGTAGGAGTACTTTCCCATGCTGATTTTTGTACATTTTGTACAAGCAACTCAATTTCCTCATCTAGTTGTTCAGGCTCTTTTAATGGTACTGCTAATTCAATTCTATCTTCAAGGATTGATCTAAAACTTTTCCAGTTTGTTAGTTTATTTGTTAGTATTGGGTTACAATCCTTTCTGATAATCGTGTCACTCACAGTGAGTATTATGGGTGAATGATCGGAATTCATATCCCAACCTTCAATAATATCTACATAGTTGGATGAAATATTTTTAATAACAAAGAAATCAATTAAGTCCGGTATTTTGTTTGTATCTGTTGGCCAATAACTCGGTCTACCTGTTGATATTACTTCAAATTTCTGTTCTTTTATGGCTGCCAGTAACTCTTTTCCTCTAGTTGTTGTTAATCTTGATCCCCATTGGGTGTGCTTTGCATTAAAGTCACTTATATCTTTTTCGCAAACTTTTCAAATATTCTACATACTGTTCGTTTTTAATGGAATGCCTAAGGGGGCTATAAATTGAGCTTACATTAATTTCGCAATTAGTTTTGAGTTTGACACATACCGTAGTTGCTTGTATATGTTGTGTTTCATATTTTAGCTCCTCATAATGTTCAATGTTGTCTTTTATTATTAGTGCGCTGCCTCCTTTTGCTGCATTGTCAGGATGTATAGTGTGGTATACCCTGTATCCTCTACGTTTTTTACGTTTCATGTTTCATGTTTCTTTGGTGTGCGGCTTGCCTAAGGTATTTTATTTCCATTACTTGTTCAATACTTATACCATCAATTTATATGTTACATCTGATTGGTTCTTTACTGATTATTATTGTTTTAGTTTTCTGAGATGAGATTGTTATATTAAATTCTTTTACTCTTTTCTTCTTAGCCTTCTATGGTCCACGTTTGGACATAGGCCTCTCCCAACTCCTTCCATCGGTCTCTATCCTGAGCAACATATTTCCAATTCGTTCCGGATACTCTTTTAATATCATCAACCCATCTCATCTGTGGTCTTCCTCTCGGTCGTTTACTTTGGTAAGGTCTCCAATGTTGTATCTTTCCATAGCTCTTTTTGTTGTGGCTAATTTATTCATATTTGCCTTGGTTAGGGTCCAGGTTTGACACCCGTATGTCATGATAGGAAGGATGCACTGGTTGAACACTTTGGTCCTCAAATATTGAGGTATTTTGCGGTTCTTAAGTATCCAACCAAGTTTTCCAAATCCTGCCCATGCTAGTCTTGCTCTCCAATTAATTTCCGCACTTTGGTTTTCTTTGTCTAGTTTCAGAATTTGGCCTAGGTAGATATATTCCTGGACTTTTTCTATCTCATTGCCATTTATAGTTATGCGTCTGGGGTCACCTGTGTTTGTCATTATTTTTGTTTTCTTCATGTTCATTTTCAGGCCGACGTATTGGGAGCTGCCTGCGAGTTCCTCCATCATAATTTGCAGTTCCTCGAATAAGCTCGCTATAATCACAATGTCGTCAGCGAATCTGAGGTGGTTTAGCCTCTTGCCATTAACGTTAATGCCATAGGTTGACCAATTTGTCGTTTTGAAGACGTCTTCTAGTGCTAGGTTGAAAAGCTTTGGCGATATTACGTCTCCTTGTCTCACGCCTCTCTTAATAGGGATGGGATTTGTATTTTCGTCTAGTTGTACTATCATAGTTGCATTTTCATATATATTATGTATTAGTTGTCTATATTTCGAATCTATTCTACAATTATTAATAGCTTGTTCTATGGCCCACATCTCGATACTATCAAACGCCTTTTCATAGTCTACGAAGGCAAGAAATACGGGTAGTTGGTATTCATTTGCCTTCTCTATCAATTTTCTCATTGTCAGCAGATGGTCTGATGTACTATATCCTTTGCGGAAGCCAGCCTGTTCCACTGGTTGGTAATTGTCCATTTTGTAGGTCAACCGGTTGTTAATAATTCTCATGTATAGTTTGTATACTTGACTGAGCAACGATATCGGTCTATAATTCTGTAGGTCACATTTGTCCCCTTTTTCGTGTAAAAGTATTACTAGACTTTCGTTCCACTCTTTAGGGATCTTGCTATTATGGAGACATTTATTAAATAGCTCTGTTAGTATAGGGATTGTTACTGTTTTGCTGGTTTTCAAGAGCTCGGTAATTATACCGTCCTGTCCTGGAGCTTTATTATTTTTTAGTTCTTTTAAAGCTCTTTATATTTCGAATCCCTTTATATTTGGTAGTACTTCTGATCCCACGTTTTTTATTTTTCTTTTGACGTTCTCCTTTGTTGATTCATTAGGCTGGCTTTGCGAGCTGTACAAGCTTTTGTAGAAGTCTTCGACTATTTTTGTAATTTTATATTTGTCCTTCTCTTCCTTACTATTGGCGTCTTTAATTTTGATGATTTTTTGAACACCCAGTGCCGGTCTTCGACATTTTAAGCCTCTGTTGTTTTCAATGACTCGCTCTATTAAGTTCTCGTTCCATTTTTGTAAGTCGCGTTTTAGTTCTTTTCTAATTTTTTTATTAAGTTCTATGTATTCTTGAGTATGGCGTTTGTTTTGCGTTAGTAATTGTCGTCTTTCCGTCATTAGTTGTTTAGTTTCTTTGCTTATTTTGTCTTCTTTAGTACTTGTTTTCTTTGCGACCTTTAGTCCGGCTTCGAGAAGGTTCTTATTGATCTTTTTGTTAATTTCGTCAATTTCATCTTGATTATGTGAAGGATCATATTTGAACTTATCCGCTAAGACCTCACGGAATTGCTCTTCATTTGTTTTTACTTTAAAGGCATCTATTCGCGTTGTTTTTTTAAATATTCTTTTTCTCTCTTCTTTCATGTTAATATTTATTTTTGCTCTAACTATACGATGGTCACTACCCGTTGTTACGTTGTTGATTATTGTTGTTACGTCTTCAAATATTCTTTTGTTGTTTGAGAGAAAATAGTCTATTTCATTTTTGGTGGTCCCGTTAGGTGCAACCCATGTCCACTTTCTGTTTGGTTTCTTTTTGTAGAAGGTATTCATAACATACATGTTTACTCTTTTGCTTATGTAAAATCTGTGGACTAATCTTTGCAGACTATCTTCATATTGGGCTATCAGTATTGCGTCGTTTGCGTAACAGAGTATTTTACTTCTTTGTTCCATTCTATATCCTCTTCCTTTATTGCTATCCCTCTTCTTAATATTTATTTTTGCTCTAACTATACGATGGTCATTACCCGTTGTTACGTTGTTGATTGTTGTTACGTCTTCAAATATTCTTTTGTTGTTTGAGAGAAAATAGTCTATTTCATTTTTGGTGGTCCCGTTAGGTGCAACCCATGTCCACTTTCTGTTTGGTTTCTTTTTGTAGAAGGTATTCATAACATACATGTTTACTCTTTTGCGTATGTTAAATCTGTGGGCTAATCTTTGCAGACTATCTTCATATTGGGCTATCAGTATTGCGTAATAGAGTATTTTACTTCTTTGTTCCATTCTGTATCCTCTTCCTTTATTGACGCTTTTGATGCTTATTAATTTCATCCATGACTAAATTGAAAAGAAATGAGATTTATTCCACTGCCAATGTCTATAGGTTCTGTAAGTTGTCCATCTATTCTGGCCTTTCATTTTGTTGTTTCCAATAGTTTTTATGATATTTTAAGGAACTTCTTTTCATACAGAAAAAGAAAATGGATTACATCTTGGAATCCTACTCTGGCAAATAATTTTTTCTACAAGTTAATTTGTTATGTAGGTTAATAATTAATGTTTTATCTTCACAATAATTATTTTTGAATATTTTTGTAAAATTAATTAATTCATAATGTTTTATTGATTCCTAAAATAACCCTTAGCTAAAGACTAGCTTCTTTTAAGTGTTTGATTTATTTTGTACTGTTGCCATCTAGCGGATTAAAATTCAATCAAATTAGAAATTTCGCATATTCAACGAACATTCTACATTGAGATATCACTCATTAGATGGCGCACCAGAACAAATAAATGACACAAAGCTCTAAATTAATAATTATTGCAAATTAATAGTAAAATAACAAAAATAATAGCAGGAAAATATAATGATTATTAAACAGTCAATAGATAAATTCAGACAACAATAATAAAGTAAGTATATACCTACTTAATGACATGAATAGTTAGGTATGTATTTTTATTCTTTAATTTTTTTTTAAGGAAATTTGTTCGATATTGGAAATTTATGTGGCATACCTACATACTTATACTGAATATTCTTTTCAAAGGCTATAGCGGAGCGGGATAAGATTGTCAAAAATGCCCCCGCACCGATCAGCCCCGCTACTTATGTTTTCGATAAATGATATAAAATTATGCCCTCATGCAAATTTTTAGCTTCCCATAGGTCCTAGAACCTCTTAAATCGAGAAAAGAAGAATTTGTAGGTCTTATTTTTTTGTGAGCGCAATTTTACTTTAAAAAATCTGAAAAAATTCAACAGGATGTATCTTTTGAATACAAAACAGCCTGATTTTTTTCAGATTTTTGTAATAAAAAATGAGCCCTGGAAAATTTTTTGAAATTTTCAAAAATTTTTTAGGTTATGATAATATGATTTGGCCAACTCTTAAGGTGATACAGTAGCGATCAACAGGTAGCCAAAACCCGTTCCAAGATTGCGGCTGTAATTTTGAATATTTTTTCGAGATATTTGGCACACGTATTCGTAATATAATAAAGAATGGCGGACCAGAGCCCAATTTGAAAAATATATTACTATGTGGAAATTACTCTGTAATTAAATACAATATTAAAAAAACGAACCTGTACCGCCATTAAAAAGAACAAAAAAATACACTTTCTCCAAATAAACTTTTTTATCCGATTCCTAGATTTTGTGTCATTTTGGAACTACTAATGAAATAAAAAAATTTAGTAGTTCCAAAATGACACAAAATCTAGGCATCGGATAAAAAAGTTTATTCGAAGAAAGTGTATTTTTTTGTTCTTCTTAATGGCGGTACAGGCTCATTTTTTTAATATTGTATTTAATTACAGGGTAATTTCCACATATTAATATATTTTTCAAGTTGGGATCTGTACCGCTATTCTTTATTATATTACGAATAAGTGTGCCAAATATCTCGAAAAAATATTCAAAATTACAGCCGCAATCTTGGAACGCGTTTCCGCTACCTGTTGATCGCTACTGTTTCCTCTTAATAGTATTTTTTTTGTGTATTTTTTCGTTCTTTTGAATGACAGAAACAGAATTTTCAATATCTGAGCGGAAAGAACGAAAAAATTGAAACAAACCAATTTGTTTTTTGCCAATTTTGGCAAAATTGGCAAAAAACGAAAAAATTACCTACTAAAATCACTAGCCAGTTATGTCTGAGTTTAGCGAACTGACTATAATAGCAATTTTCATTTCATAACAAATGGAACAGTCCATATATCATTAGGTACTCCCATTGAAGGGCAGGCCGTATACTCGTATAAACCTTTTTAAAATTGTTAATAAATTATTGCTTTCAAAATATACTCAAATTGTATTTTTTAATATCGTATTTATTTTATATAATAATTAAATTCACTATCAAATGTCATTGATATTTTATTAATACTTAATTTAAAATTTAGTTTGATATTCACGAAGTGTCAAACTCAAATGTAAGTAACCTATGCTTTCCTTAACAATATCAGATTAAGAAACTAGCCTACTTACTAACAACGATTTCAGCTTATGTTTAGGGTGTCGGCAGAAAATAAAAGGATTGTGACGTCACATTTTAGATTTTGAGGTCGATTATCTCGAAGACGGTTAGAGATATCGAAATGCCGTTTTCAGATTTGGATTCAGAAGACAAAACTACATAAGAATCCATTGATAAATCTGCTCTAAGTATTGTAGGAGCGGCAACGCAATAACACACAGACTTTGTGAATTTATAAACGAAAAGTTTTCGTTGAAAATACGACTATATTAGTTGCAATTAATTATCAAATTAATAATATACAGTGTGTCGCATTTAAGATATACGCCCCTATATTTCGGCTATCAAAATATAATATATTATATATTTGAAATTTGGCACAGTCATACAGATTGAGGGTTCACAATTTTTAAAATAGTCAACTGAAATTTATATATTAAATGCGGCCTACTGCGAATCCACAAACAGGAATCCAGGGTGAATTTCCGATATGCGATTCGATTTGCCTCGCGTTAGAGATATCGACAAAAGGTATTTGGAAAAGCTGTTCCAAATATTATTATAACCCCATATACCAAATTCCATGACAAAATTCACACTTTTAATTTATTTTTCGATTGTTGTAGTCAGGATCCTAAATCCTAAAATTGGCCGTCCCGAGATGCATCTCGAGACAACCAAAAAACGGTTTTTTCAATTTTTTCGTTCCTCCCGCTCAGATATTGAAAATTCTGTTTCTGTTATTCAAAGAACGACAAGAAATACATAAAAAAAGAGTTGGCCAAATCATACTAACATAACCTAAAATTTTTTGAAAATTAAAAAAAAATTTCCTGGGCTCATTTTTTATTACAAAACTCTGAAAAAATCGGGCTGTTTTGTACTCACAAGATACATCCTCTTGAATTTTTTCAGATTTTTAAAGTAAAATTGCGCTCACAAAAAAATAAAACCTAAAAATTCTTCTCTTCTCGATTTAAGAGGTTCTAGGACCTCTGGATATCTAAAAATTTGCATAAGGGCATAATTTTATATCCTTTATCGAAAACATAAGTAGCGGGGATGATCGGTGCTGGGGCATTTTTGACCATCTTATCCCGCTATAGCCTTTCCCTAATAACACACAGACGTCCAGTGAACATTCATTCATACGACGTCCTTCATGGACTTTCAGGACGTCTTTCAGACATCGGTTTGAGCCAGTGATGTGGGAGGGAGCACTCTCCCACATCACTGGTTTGAGCACTAAAGACATAGGTAGGGGAGAGTAGGGTAAAGTGGAATAGCTAAATTTTGAAATTAAATAAATTTTACAATTTTCGAAATGAAATTTTGTAAAAAACATATCTTATTACAGTAATGTTTAAGATGATTAGGTATTCGCGGTGTGCAAGTACTTGGAAGGGATACGTGAAACGATCGTGCGCGAATAGCGGAGAAATATTGCAACTTTCTTAAATAATTCATATTGCCAATTGAAATTGTCAAATTAACGTATATTTCATATCTACTGTCATTGAAGAAGAAAAATTATATGTTGCTCCACAATATTGATATGATATGCAATTATTATATAAAGGTAAATTAAATTAAGTGTATTTTGCTTGCAGTACTGCATTTTAATAACTAATTTTATTTACTACATACAATTGTTTACGTTTTAGTAACATAACCTGAAGCTTATTTTTTCTTCTTATTATTTTTTTGGGCTCTGACAATTATCCAGTAACCAGGACTAATATAATTCGCCAATATAATTAAAAGTGCGAATAAAGTTGCAGAACGTAGAAATAGGTGTCACTTTGCCGAACTTGCACGGTCCCAATATCGAAATATAAATTAAATTAAGTCAATAAATTTTTTGTTATGCGTGGGTTTGTCAGGCATTGTCTTTTTTTCACTTTGTCCCGCATGGTTGGGTAAAGTGAAATAGTCTAGAGTACGCTTTGAAATCGGCCTAGCTTCTCACTTGGCGCATATTCCTCATTATTCCGGATTTAATCCTCCGATTTAACGTACCTAGCAACAGAAATTCCCTGTTGGCTAGCAGCTTGATTTTGGCAAAGGATGCCCGTTCGCAAAGATCTGATTCCAGATGTTATTGGCTCCAGAGACTATTGTTATTGGGTCGTTTTTCGTTTATAATTTCGCATCTTACACCTGGAAATACAGATATTCTTTTTTAATGGTGGCAATCAAGTATAATTACATGTAGGACAAAGTGAATCAATATTTCACGTTGCCTCATCTAATATTATTTCTCATTGCCCCAAATGGATTTAAAAGCAAACTTGTCCAGTAAAAACTTTTAACCCTAACCTAACAATCTATATTTTATATTAAAGATGGTTAAGTATGATTGCTTTTGTGTGTTGCTTTCAAAAATATGTTTAGTTAAATAAGATGAATTAGCAATTACACTCACCTGCAGATTTTACAAATAGTCGCCCAAAAATGTATAAACATTGATATTTTCAATAACATCGACATACGACCGTTGCAAAATGGTCGAGCAAGCAAGCAATTTGATTTAACCCGACCTGTGGGAATGTCCACCCTCTCGAAAGAGTACATTCGGGTGTAACAATTCATTGGGGCGAGGTGTTTTGACCCGAGTATATACATGGATCACCCCACCTCGCTCCAATGCCCCAGGCCATCCCTTTCCCCCCCATAGCACGCTGATGCGCGATGGGGGCACAACTATCGTAGCCAAATGCTCTTCACAATGGAATCCTGGGTAATAAGATTCCAATGTGGTACCCTAATCGAATGCAAAAACTAGGCCAGCGTGATGCGCTCTATCCATTGTAGTCTCTTCTTGGGATCTTTTAGGGTCATGTTCTTTGCGTAATCCTCAATAATGTGTGTCATCTTTCGATAATCTTCCGGGTTTTTCGCCTGGATGAGGGTTTCCCTTCCGCTTCTGGAGATCTTATTTGTCGTGATTACGCCTTGTTTCTGGGCTATACTGAGGATAGCCCCTGTCTCGCTCACGCTCTGTAATTTAATTACAGGCGGCTTACGTTGACGGGTTACCTGTTGTTCAGGTAACGCGGCAGCTTCTTCTTGCTGGTTGGTCTCCATTTGGTTCGACTCTGAATCCTTGGGATGCCGTGCGGCAGGCGCATTTCCACCCGTGCTCGTAGATGGATGTATTTGTGGGGCATTTCCTCGGGGTAGGTTGAAGGAATCTTCTGGTGGGGGTGAAGCAGCTCTCATGGCGTTTCTAGCTTGATTTTCCCATGATGTCGTCTCGTCTTTTGAGATGGGTGACTTCAGTTTTGGGAAGTCTTCTTTATTTTTTGGATTCTCTCGTATTTTTCTTAGTCTCTCCTCTGCGGGTGACCTTTTGGCTTCAGGGATTGGCTGCGATTTCTCGACTTCAGAGACTGGCATCTGTTGGAGATTCTGTAGGAGTCCGTTCATCTTTATTTGTTGTTCTGTCATTGTTTTTTGTTGTTCTAACAGCTATTCCAATTGGGCTTGCAGTTGTAGCATCGTTTCTTGTTGTTGAGAGATTTTGATTAACAATTTCTCGTTTTCGGCCTTTTGATGGTCTCTCTCTGCCGTCATCGCCTCTAGCATCTTCCTCATCTCTTCTTGCTCGTTTGTCTTGAGTACCTTCTCTTTCTTGTTTTCTTCGGCTTCACTCTCTTTCGGCTTCGTTCGTTTGGTGGTGCCTCATCATCCATGGGCTCTGCTGTTGGATTTTCACCGTCCTTCTTCGCTTCTGCGTCGTTCTTCGGTTTCTCCTCTTTTTTCTTTTTGGATTTCTCCTTCTTCCTCTCGCTTCTAGGTTTCTTGAACCCATTTTCATCCATGGATGAGCAGTCATCGGTGTCGGAACTTAATTCCTGAAACAGGTTAGAGCCCACTTTGCGTGAGCCCTCATAGATTGGCGGGGATTGCGCCATGAATCGGGGGTGTGATCGAGACCTAAGCTCGATCAATCGTCTGGGGTTGGGGGCGAACGGTCCTAATTTTGGACGAAGCCTTTTTTTCTGTCGACTGGCCCGACGCCAGCTCGACTTCAGGGTTGGCTCCCTGCACCAAGCTCGGTTGTTCACGTACCCAGACAGAACTGTGTACGGGTTCCACTTGAATTTCTCAATCTACTGACCTAGGGGCCGGGGCTGCATCAATGTAGATTCTCAAAAGCTACACCCTGCAGTGTCGAGGTGCAGTGTTTTAAACTACACCCTTCCCTTACGGAGGCACAGTAGATATCCCGTAGCGGGCTCTCGTCGAGCCCGCTATTTCTTTTTCCGCTAGCCGATCTCTAGCTGTGGCGTCTCAGAGAACTCAATAGAAATTCCCTAAGTTTCACCACATCCAGACGAACGGCTTTTGCCTCACCTTCTTGCCTAAGACGAAAAAGTGTTACGGTTTCGCTATCACGCTTACATTCGTGATGGAATGAGAATTCCTGCTAGCCGAAAACAACCTTTTCACCGTCTGGCTTCTTGTCGTCCGCGTCTTCTCGCCTCGGAGAGTGAAAACGCTCAACTGTTACCTCGCTTACATTCGAGGTAGGACTAATAAGTCCCCAGCCGAACAATCCCCACTACTCGTTGGCTTCTCTTCGCTGCTTCTCTGCTCCGCTCCGCTCGCACGCGTGTTACTAGTCTAGTGGTCGGCACTAGACTGAGTCTCTATTAATACAAAATGGTCGATAAGCACGTACTACCTCTAAACATTGATTGGATTGTAAACAGTGACGGCTCCGTTTGCGGAAGAATTTGAAAACGAGCTATTTAACTTTACCCCACTATTTCACTTTACCCTTCCCACATCTACCTAGATACTTTGGACGTTTGGTCCACTGTGCTAGGTTCTCTAGTGGAGAGAAACCCTCATATTTGATGAACATCGTGTCGGACTATCTGTCCGAGAGGAAAATCATGGTAGAGAGAGGCGTGCTCGTAGATGTTACGGCTAGGGTGCCCCAAAGGTCCGTCCTTGGCCCGTTGCTGTGGAACTTGGCATACGAAGGGGTCATGCACTGCGAATTCGGAGAGGGGATAACCCCCTTTCCGTTCGCGGATGATCTCGCGGTGCTGGTAGCAGCGCGGGATAGGGAGGAACTCCTGTTCCGGGTATGGCATGCAAGTGTGCTGATTCAGGACTGGATGAATGACCATGGTTTGACTCTCGCGGTGGAGAAGACGGAGGCGGTCGTCCTTAAAGGCCCGAGAAAGAGAGATGTAATGGTGTTTGATTGTGCGGGCGGGCGGATTACTCCTAAGAAGTACGTCAAGTACTTGGGAGTGGTCTTACATACGAATGGTAGTTGGGGAGAGCACGCTCGGTAGGTGACCCGTAAGGCAGCGGAAAGAGCTTCTGCGCTGGGGAGGCTAAATCCGAAAGGAGGGTTCTACATGGTGTTGTTCAATCTATCACCCTCTACGCGGCACCAGTCTGGAGTGGAGCTGTGGAAATACAGTCAAACTCGCTTATTGGAATAGCCTTATATAGTGGCTAGTAGAAACGTTTCGGGAGCTCAAATTTCTATTCCTTACACCGGGATATTCCTATAACCGGTATTCTAATAAGCGGGTTAGACTGTACAGGCATACAGGAGGCTCTTGGTACGAGCGGAAAGAACTAGTCTGCTGCGGGTGGCAACTGCTTACAGAACTGTGTCTGCTGCTGCCCTGTGTCGCCGGCTGTGTCGCCTTACATGTGTTGGTGTGTGAGAGATAGAGAGTATGTTCCAGCAGAGAAATAGGGAATAGTACAAGGGGAGAACGTTAGAAGTGTGGAGAGGGCCACATCTATTGAGATGTGGCAGACCGATGTAACGGAGCATGTGGTACAGTGGACGAAGTCACTGATATCGAATCTGCGGAGCTGGCTGGACTGCGGACACAGGCGCCTAGACTATTATCTGACGCAAGTGCTCACACGGCATAGGAGCTTCCGCAGCTACTTGCACAGATTCAAATATACCGAATCGAACAATTGCCTGTATTGTGGGGCTTCGGACATTGTATCACATACCCTTTTGGAGTGTGTTAGACGAGCAAGGGAAAGGAATAAGCTAGAGAGAGTGTTTGAGGTTGTGAGAGAGATTGTAGAGAAGATGGATGAGCGATGGTGGGACAAAATCCACAACTATGTGAGAAAGGTGCTGTCGATAAAAGAAAAGGAAGAGCGGGAGCTAGACGCAGTTCTAGCAGGCATCGAGGAGGCAGAACTGGCCTCGGAGGTAAGAAGAAGTAGTGGTTGACAGAATAGGGGTAAAGGATGTGGTGGTCGGATGAGTGAGAGAGACAGAAGCTGATGCGTGATGGCAAGCGACTGAGAATCGGGCAAACGAAGGACATCGGGGAGAAGTTATGCTCTAACGGGCGATTCTACTCCGATGCCCTAGTATCAGAGGGATGGGTTTAGCTGGTCCCGGCCGGCCAGATCGGAGTTAAGGAGGTCAGGTAGATCCGCCTTAGTGCCAAACTGGTCGACGTGATAAGGTTTTAGCTCAGGAACCCAGCACTGTCGGAAATGTTTACCTCCGACGTCTGTTTGCAGATTCCCCACCTAGTAATGAAAAAAAGGTACTTTGGACGTCCTAGGTTGACCCAAATGTAGCGGTGCAAGCCGTCCAACAGATGTCCCATAGAAACATAATATGGACGTTTGAAGAGGCACACAATTAGGACCAGCTGCTTTCCCTATTAATACTTTTAGTATGGTATAACTGAACCCAAACCCAGACATTCAAAGTGAAAGTTATCCTCCAACACCAAATTGTTCTATATGGTCCACATAATGTTCAGAAAAAAGTCACACCATTTTGAGCGTCCGGTTTGGGGGGAGAGGGGGGAGAAATCGGTAAATTCGTAGTTTTTTACGTTTTTCGTCATTATTTCTAAAACTATGCGGTTTAGCATGAACAACCTTCTATACAAAAATGTTTTACATTAAATTTAAAATAAAAAGGCCCTAAGCATAATCCTTTTAAAATAAACGGTTCCAAAGTTACGGAGGTAGTATAGTATAATTGGTCCAAAAAAGGGCCTAACCCAAACATCCAAAGTAAAAGATTTCCTCCAACACCAAATTGTTCTATATGGTCTGCATGCTATTTAGTAAAAAGTTACAACATTTTAAGCATCCGGTTTGGCGGGAGGGAGGGAGATGGGGGAGTTGGAGTAGAAGTCGGAAAATTAGTAGTTTTTTTAAGTTTTTCGTCAATATTTCTAAAACTCTACTTTTAGCGTAAATAATGTTCTATACAAAAATGTTCTATATAAAATTTAAAACAAAAAAGGTCCTATACATGATGGTTATAAAATCAACGGTTCCAGAGTTACGGAGGGTGAAAATTGGAGGTATTCGACATTGTTTATATTTTTTGGGCAATTTATACTATTATTACTGATTAAACAAATTTTCTTTAACAGGATTGTGTTTTGTAAATAAAAATTAGCTTCTTTAGTGGCCGATGGTATGTTAGTGACAAGCCCTTGAAGAAACGTCGACCTCACCACCCAAAATCATCATCAATTGCCCAAAAAATACATATAAAAAGTATCGAAAACCTCCGCTTTTCACCCTCCGTAACTCTGTAACCGTTGATTTTATTACAATGTCAAAGTGATTAATTTAAAATTAAAATTAAAAACATTAATTATAAACAATATTAGTTGGTCAAAGCTGTGGTATATATTGTTACCTTAAATATACTTACGTTTTAAATACTGAATTTACGTTTTTTTAATGTTCCGTAATATGTAATTATAAATTAATCTTAGCGCCATCTACACGATAATTGTGAAAGTATCCGAAGTAAGAAATTAATATTTCATCAATAGAACGTCAAAATGATTAGCAAAATCTTAAAAAAATCTATTAAAATTTAATTACTTTTTAGCGTTGTAAATATTTAGCGATAACAATTAAATAATAAATTTAAAAATTACCGGTAAAAGTTGAATTAGTAATCCGCCAGGAGCGACACCAGCGAAGCTCAGAGCGTATAGGGCCTTTTTTGTTTTAAATTTTATGTAGAACATTTTTGTATAGAACATTGTTTACGCTAAAGTATAATTTTATAAATATTGACGAAAAACCTAAAAAAAAACTACTGATTTTCCGACTTCTCCCCCATCTCCCCCCCAAACCAGACGCTCAAAATGGTGTAACTTTTTACTGCACAACATGTAGACCATATAGAACAATTTGGTGTTGGAGGAAAACTTTTACTTTGGATGTTTGGGTTAGGCCTTTTTTTGGACCAATTATACTATACTAGCTCCGTAACTTTAAAACCGTTCATTTTAGAAGGATTATGCATAGGGCCTTTTTTATTTCAAATTTAATGCAGAACATTTTTTATAAAAGGTTGTTCAGGCTAAACCGCATAGTTTTAGAAATATTGACGAAAAACTACTACGAATCTACCGATTTCTCCCCCCTCTCCCCCCTCTCCCACCAAACCCGACGCTCAAAATGGTGTGACTTTTTTCTGAACATTATGTGGACCATATAGAACAATTTGATGTTGGAGGATAACTTTCACTTTGGATGTCTGGGTTATGCCATCTTTTGGATTAATTTGACCATACTATTTTCGTTGCTGTTGCTGTTTCTTCAGCCAGAAAATCATCAGGTCGAACGCTTACGTTATTTTGAGGGAACTGTTACGAGAAATAACGTATTACGTATTTCCTTCCTTTTTTTTGCACTAAAGCTCTCAGGGGTGTCAGTTCTTAATTCGATAGGCTTCGCATCATACAACATCTTCCATTCCTGTGCATAGGTTCTGCCAGCAAGCGAGTTCTTGCAGTCTACCTTATTCTCTCTTCCCCTATAAAATTATTTTTTTGCCAAGCTCAACAGGCCTTGAAGATCTAGGGCTAAAATACAATTAATATAATACTTATATAATAACTCATACAGAAGTAAAAAACTTCAATTTGTATATTGGTATAAAATATTTTATTAAAAAACTTCTTAAAATGACATCCAAAGGGATTGCAAAACGTTTTCAATCTAAATTATTATTTCCACGTTAGATTAAAGCAAAGGTTAAAATTGTGACTGTAAATAAGAAAAAACATGTGGAAAATACTTACATTCTGCTGAGTAGATGAAACTAGCACACTACTAAAATTGGTAACCTCAAAATATTATATGGTTTTCACAGTGATATTTAACAAAATATAGTGACTCCAAGTCGATGTTAATGGATTAAATTGTCATATAAATGCTCAAAGGGCAACATGGTTTCCTGCTAGAAAAAATGCTAGGTTCTTGCTAGTTCAATAGGCACAGACCAACTGAGAATTAAGAAATAGATATTAATTATGACAAGAGTGACATGGTTGGATTTTAGTTAAACTGTAAGCCAAGCCGCACACCAATGAAACATGAAACGAAAAACATGAAACATGAAACGAAAAACATGTTTCATGAAACTAAAACACTGCTAAACAAATCTCAAAGTCCGCCTACCAATGAAACGAGTGTGATTCATGCTCATGACACATTTTTATTTTCGGAGAATTTCATAAATGGCCGGACGTATATTTGTTTAGCAGTGGTTTATTTCCATGAAACGTAATTTACGTTTCATGTTTCTTTGATGTGCGGTCGGGCTTAGGCAAGCCGCATACCAAAGAAACATGAAACGTAAAACATGTTTCATGAAAATAAAACACAGGCAAACCAATCTTGAAGTCCGCCTACCAATGAAACGAGTGTGATTCATGCTCATAAAACATTTTTATTTCCGGAGAGTTTCATAAATGGCCGGAAGTCTATTTGTTTAGCAGTGTTTTATTTCCTTGAAACGTGATTTACGTTTCATGTTTCTTTGAGGTGCCTTAAGGTTGTTAATAAATGTCTGAAAATGCAATTTAAATTATTTAAATATTAGAATCTGTTATAAAGTCTAAATTAGCAACTCTCTATTACAGAAAAAAAACTTATGGATTATTAGATTTAAGGTGGGTATATTTCATGGCTAAATGTGTGACGTCATCGATTGTAAAATGATTAGATGAAAGTTTAATTTAATTTAATAAGATGAAATATACTACATAGTAAACAATTAATGAATTGAATTGGAAGAATTGGAAGCTGAATTTTTCAGCCAAGCATTCGACAAAGTGTGGCATACAGGACTCCTCCATAAGCCGAAGAAAAATCTTCCATATCAATATTATTTAATTATAAAATCGTATCTGACAGATCGCTTTTCATTAGTAAAACAAGATGCTCGCTCAGAACTATTTAAAATAAAATCCGGTGTCCCACAAGGTAATGTACTCGGTCCCTTATTATACCTGTTATTTACTGCTGACCTACCTACAACTAGATTGACATCAGTCGCAACATTCGCAGATGACACAGGTATTATCGCATCTCACACAGACCCCCAAAGAGCTTCGCATAACTTACAAGCCCTTTTAAATAAAATAGAAAAATGGTTAAAAAAATGGAAATTAAAAGCTAATGAAACAAAATCGACCCACATGACATTTACCATGTGAAGAGAGAGCTGTGCACCAGTATACATAAACAATAAATAATTATACCCTATTCCACGAATATACGCCTGTGTTGGATCATTTCGACAACGAATATTTTATTGTGCAAAATATGAAGAACGAACATAAATTGCAAATTACATTGCTGTTTATTGTAATAATTATTAGAGCCATTTACTTTCGTACTTCTTAAGTTGCACACTGAGATATTCGTTGTCGCGATAATCCAAAACAGGCGTATGTTGGTGGAATGAACCATAGTATAAGTAGATACAACCAAATACCTAGGCATACATTTAGATAAAAGACTAATATGGAGAAAACACATCACCAAAAGAAAGCAACTTGGACTCAAACTTCAACAAATATACTGGATCCTGGGCAGACATTCAAGACCGCCAATTGAAAATAAATTAGTGGTATACAAAGCCCTACTTAAACCCATATGGACCTATGGCATACAGCTATAGGGCTTAGCCAGCAACTCTAACTTGGAAATCATACGTTTTCAAAATAAGGCATTAAAAACCATAGTAAACACGCTCCATGGTACGTCCCCAACGCAATAATAGAGAGAGAGAGAGAGAGAGAGAGAGAGAGAGAGACCTGAAAGTTTCCAGCGTCAAAGAAGAAATCAGCAGATACAGTCAAAAGTATGAAGAAAGACTTAGTGCGCATCCAAATGATTTCGCGAGTGAATTATTAAACACGGAGGGTGAAGTTCGCAGACTGAAGCGTTATAAACCAACAACTGACTTACCAAATAGATTTTAGAAAAATAAGAACTATTTGAAGTGTTACTTTATTTTACTGGTAGTACTATCTATATATTAGTTGATAATTTAGAAAGGAAAGTTTTCATTGGAATTCTCACCTACATGTCATAACCTAAGAAAGTCATAACATTAACTGATTGTTCCTAACGGAACAGATTGTTAAATAAAATGGAGTAATAAAAAAATTTCAATTTGGTTGCAACACGAAACTACAGCCGCATCATATTCTTGTTCAATCAGAGAGTACAGCAAGCACCTCTACCGGTTTCGAAACTTATTAGTCTCTCATCAGGATGCTGCTCTCTCTGACCCAACCAGGACAAACTCCGGCGTACAGTTACGGATTGCAACGAACGAAATGGCAGGGATGCCCTAGCGGCAACTGCTAGCCAAAGACTAAGTTTTAAATTTAACAGCACATAAAATAACATTAAAATATTACTCTACATCCCATCAGATTGAAAACAATGGAAACCTTCTCCGAGGCTTCTAAAATTTGCAAGCCATAACGGATGCTGAGACTAAAGAAGATGAGGGAATTTTACAATTTATATTTCACGTCCCATCTGCTCAGCGCGGTAAACTTCCAACGAGAATAGTTCCTTTGGTACTCCAATCGGAGTAAACATGTAAATCAAAAATGAATAACTATTTTCAATTTCGTTGCAACACGAAACTACAGCCGCATCATATTCTAGTTCAATGACAGAGTGCGGCAAGCATCTCCACCGGTTTCGAAACTTATTAGTCTCTTATCAGGAGGCACATTAGGTCTGGATCCCGCGTATGAAAAAAAGTTGATTAATAGCAAGCTGAAAATTTGTTAATAGCTTAAGGGTGTCTAGTCGGATAAACTTTGATATATGGGAACACTGGAACAGGGGCAGTTTTAATTGTGGAACAGGTTAACAATTTGGAACGGTCAGACCACGAAAACGACAAATTTATTTTGTCCAACAGAACAGAGTTAAACTCTCCGAACAGAGATTAAACTCTCATGCAAAAATCAGACTGCTATTTATCACCTGTCATAATTCCTGTCATTTGACATATTCTACATGTTCCACTCATTAAAACGCCCATTTCGTGATAAATAGCAGTCTGATTTTTGCATGAGAGTTTATTCTGTTCGGAGAGTTGAATTCTGTTCTGTCGGACAAAATACATGTGCCGTTTTCGTGGTCTGACCGTTCCAAATTTTTAACCTGTTCTACAATTAAAACTTCCCCTGTTCCAGTGTTCCCATATATCAAAGTTTGTCCGACTAGACAACCTTAAGTTATTAACAAATGTTCAGCTTGTTATTAATCAACTTTTTTTTCATACGCGGGATCCAGACCTACATATGCTGCTCTCTCTGATCCAAGTTTTGTTTTCAATCTGGTGGGATGTTGAGTAATATTTTAATGTTATTTTATGTGCTGTTATATTGAAAACTTAGTCTGTGAAGTTTTTTACTTCTGTATGAGTTTTAAACTATGGTATACGGCCAGCTACTGTGATTTTCCCATTGATTTTAACCTATACAATACTAATGTAATACAAAACTTGTATCAAGTGTGGTGGCTTCTTGTGCAATCATGCTCCCTGCCTATTAAATTGACTTACTATTCACCTCCATATATCTACAGTTCCTCTAGCTCCCTGTTTATTCGACGCACCCAACCTTCCAGACGCTCCCTGTTTTTGCCTCCATAGATAGCCCTGAGCTTTTTCCTTTCCCCTGTTTCCAATTTTTCTGTATTTACTTATTTCATTGTCCATACTTCTCCACCTTACATCGCTGTGAGCCTTATTACCGTTTTATATATTCTTATTTTTTTTCGATACCTACATATTTCGATTTCATCAGTGTTCTTAGGATTCTCATCTTTTAGTTTGCCTTTTTAAATCTGGAATTCAGCTCCCCTTTTTTTTATTAAATGTTTGGCCATTGTTTCTGAACTTTCTCCTGTATAATAACACACAGATACATAAAATAATGGACCAATCTCTCGAAATTATATTCCCTTGTTTCATTAGATATGAAATTAAACAATCCCTCTTCTTTTTGCTCTTTTTTATTGCTCTCGGCCCTAGGCATTCGAGATGTGGTGCTACAGGAGAATGTGGAAATACCATAGACAGATAGAGTGGCAAATCAAGATGTTTGCTGAAGATGGGGAAGGAATGTGAAGTCGTAAAAACAATACAAACGAGAAAACTGGAATATCTAGGCCACATACTGAGAGGCGAAAAGTACTCCCTGCTAAAGCGTGTGATACACACGCGAGTAAGTACGCGAACTTATGGCTCGACGACCTTTTTCGCGCGTGTGTCACAGCAAGTACGCGTACTTTAAGTCCGCCGAATAAGTGCGCCGTCGATCCAACACGTTTGAAATCTTACTCGAAACCCGTATGTTATTGTGTTTAAAGTTACACTTATATTTTCACTAATTAAGCAAATTGCCTAGAAATAATTCAATCGTTTATTGGTGAAATAAGACAAGTTACATTTTATAAGTTTTGAGAAAACCGTAAAACACTATTTTAAGCTTTTTTGATTATTTGTTTTTTAGTAAACCTAATTATTTATAGGCTGTTTTATCCTCCTGATGAATATTA
Source organism: Diabrotica virgifera virgifera (assembly GCF_917563875.1). Lineage (NCBI taxonomy): Eukaryota > Metazoa > Arthropoda > Insecta > Coleoptera > Chrysomelidae > Diabrotica > Diabrotica virgifera. The sequence continues at coordinate 115,657,123 of NC_065446.1, read as the reverse complement.
TCTTACCTATGATATTTTGTTTGTTACCCACAGTTGTCGATTTCGTCTTTTTTATTAGTATTAAAAATATATTAATATGATAGGATACGATACGAAGTATGTAATACGATAAAATTCCTAAATAGCACAAAGCATCTTCTCTCGACGACATTGCAATGAGTTATGAGTAAGTCTGCCGTGTATCACCGACGGCGAGCCGAGTAAGTCCGCGATCTTTAAATTCGCGTACTTAAAGTTTGCGTGTGCATCACACGCTTAAGGCTCATAATCCAAGGAAAAAGAAATGTGGGACATAGAAGAATTTCCTGGTTGCGAAATTTAAGGGAATGGTACGGGTGCTTCTTCTTCTTTAAGTACCGTGCCCAAATTTTTAGGCGTACGTAGCTTCCATAACAATTTGCCGATATCGTTCTCGATCTTATGCGGCATGTAACAATTGATCTGCTGATAAGCCAGTCCATTGACGAAGGTTTCGGAGCCATGAATATTTCTTTCGACCAATTCCCCTTTTTCCGTCGATCTTTCCATTGAGTATTAACTGCAGCATCCTGTATCTACTACCTCTCATTATATGCCCCAGATATTCAAGTTTTCTCTTTTTTATCATCTTCATTAAGTCACCTTCGCCTTGAACTACTCCGTTTAAGACTTCTCTGTTTGAAATGCGTTGAACCCAAGATATTCTGAGCATTCTACGATACGACCACATCTCAAAGGCTTCTAATTTGTTCATCATGTTAACCTTCATGATCCAGGTTTCACATCCATATAGTAATATAGGATACACATAACATTTTAGGAACTTGATTCTTAGTTGTAAGTTCAGCTGAGAGTTTCTCAGAATAGATCTAAGTTTCATAAATGCTCCTCTTGCAATTTCTATACGAGTTTTAATTTTTTTATCCGGATTTAGTGTCTCGTTTATCCAACATCCTAGGTATTTAAAATGGTTAACTTTTGTTATTGATTCATCACTGACAACTAGTTGCATAGGGCCGACGTCTTGTTTACTAACCACAAGTAACTTTGTCTTTGTTGCATTTATGTTAAGTCCGTTGTTGGAGCATTCTCTAGTGACTCAATCTATAAGGAATTGAAGATCTTCGATATTTTCAGCCATGATCGCGGTGTCGTCTGCATATCTGATGTTGTTAATAGTTTCTCCCCCGATTCGAACTCCAAATTGTCCTTCCAAGGCTTCATTAAAAATTATTTCTGAGTATACGTTAAACAAAGTTGGGGATAACACACAACCCTGTCTGACACCTCTTTGAATGCAAATTTTGTCTGTTTCTTTGCCGTCTACCAGAATAGAAGCTTCTTGATTCCAATATAGATGTTGTAAAAGTCTCAGATCTTTATCATCTATTCCAATCATTTCTAGATATTTAAACAACCTATCATGTTGAACTCTATAAAACGCCTTCTCAAAATCTAGAAAGCAGACGTAAATTGGTTTCTGTACTTCCCATAATCGTTGAAGTAATGTTAACATTGAGAACAAAGCTTCCCTTGTTCCCGGTAGGTAATGGTACGGGTGCAGTTCAATACAATTGTTCAGAGCTGCAGCCGACAAAGTTAAGATTAGTGTGATTGTAGCCAACCTCCGATAGAAGACGGTACTGCAAGTTGAAGAATTGCTCTCTCTTAGTCTTAGAATCCAGGCTAATACCTTGTAACAGAATATCCAACAGAGCAACACCTCTATTATTTTCACATGTCAATCTATCCTCTTTTTGTATATGGGGCATAATAAAGCTTTAGTCCAATCTTTGGGCATATTTTCCTCTTTTCATATTCTTCTGATAATGCTATACATCCTTTTTTGTAGTTCTTCTGTTCTCCTCCATTCTAGCATTTCCGCAGCTATTTCGTTTCCTCCCGCTCTTTTGTTATTTCTTAGCCCATTGATAATACTTTTAATCTCTCCTTCACTAGGCGGTTCTACTATTACGCCATCATCCTCTAAGGAAATTTTCATTCTCATCCGTATTTTACCCATTCAGTGTTTCACTAAAATGAATATAATACTTAACGTATTTTTACAAATATCTTCTTGTTTCTGTTTTTATTTGCTTTCTATTTCAAATGTTCATTAGTCTTATTTATTTAATATGTAGGGGGTCAGCAGAAGCTTAAGTTCAAGTGTGAGGGGTCGCCACCCTTGTCCCCCGGCCGCCATCTTGGAAAAAGGGGTGTAAAGGGTCTCCAAGCTGTATCTCATAAACTAGCACCCTTACAGAAAATTTAATTAAACATAATATGTAGAAAATTAACTTTTCCACGGACTATTGGAATGATACGTTTACAAGATGTTTATGAGCAGATAACGGAATACCTACTGTAACATCTCAATGGATACTTCAATACAACGTGCCAACGAGGATCTTGAGGAAATTGATAATTGGTTTTCATCTCATGATTTTACAGTAGATCGCTTTGAACTAATTTATATTACTAACGATATCGTTGCTTCAAGAATTATTAACTGTCATCGTGCCATGTAGATAGGAAAAGGATTGATAACTAACATCATAGTATCGGATTTTCAACGTCTGTCATTCCATCGCAAATTTTCTACAATTTTATTTTTATTACTTTTTATCGTAAAGTGACCAACAAAAAAATTATAAACAAAAATAAGTGGAAATTTTGTAACAAGTTACTTATGAGAGTTTATAACTTTTTTTCAGTTCATTTTTCAATAAAATGACATCAGAGCAATTTGGTAGAGGGTTTTTCAACGAATAATTTCCACTACAAAGTTGTTTATTTTGAAAGATGAAGTTTTTCAATCCTAAAAGCAACATTAATAATATTGAAAATATTAATTAAAAATATTACCAAAAGATTTCTAAAAGGGAAAAATTAATGGTACATTTACCTGGTGACACCTCCAAGGCTTCTACAATTTGCAAGCCAAATGGATGCTGCAGTGAAGACAAAGGGAAGGAATTCTACACTATGCAATTCAAATCCCCCGTCTGCAGCTTGGTAAAGTTCCAACGGAAAATGCACCTAGTTACTCTACGGAGTAATACGAATATAAAATAAAAATGTATACCATTTTTATTATTCAGTTGCAATGCGAAGGCAAAACAATCTTACTTTTCAATTAGAATACGGAGTGCAATCCAGCTCTCTGAATCGCAACTGAATAATAAAAATGGTATACATTTTTATTTTATATTCGTATTACTCTGTAGAGTAACTAGGTGCATTTTCCGTTGGAACTTTACCAAGCTGCAGACGGGGGATGTGAATTGCATAGTGTAGAATTCCTTCCCTTTGTCTTCACTGCAGCATCCATTTGGCTTGCAAATTGTAGAAGCCTTGGAGGTGTCACCAGGTAAATTTACCAATAAGTTTTTCAATTTAAAAATCTTTTAGTAATATTTTTAATATTTTCAATATTATTAATGTTGCTTTTAGGATTGAAAAATTTCATCTTTTAATTGCCAGATGACGCTAGTCACCTACCCTATTTGTTTCAGTTGCAATGTGTGGGAGAAGCTCTCGGTGCTGGTCAGTTAGGATATGGAGAACAAGCCTGCGCTCTCTCCGATGAGATTCTAATAAGAATCGAAAATCGCACTTCAGAGAGCTGGATTGCACTCCGTATTCTAATTGAAAAGTAAGTTTTGCCTTCGCATTGCAACTAAATAATAAAAATGGTATACATTTTTATTTTATATTCGTATTACTCCGTAGAGTAACTAGGTGCATTTTCCGTTGGAATTTTACCAAGCTGCAGACGCGGAATGTGAATTGCATAGTGTAGAATTCCTTCCCTTTGTCTTCACTGCAGCATCCATTTGGCTTGCAAATTGTAGAAGCCTTGGAGGTGTCAGCAGGTAAATGTACCAATAAGTTTTTCAATTTAAAAATCTTTTAGTAATATTTTTAATATTTTCAATATTATTAATGTTGCTTTTAGGATTGAAAAACTTCATCTTTTAATTGCCAGATGACGCTAGTCACCTACCCTATTTGTTTCAGTTGCAATGTGTGGGAGAAGCTCTCGGTCCTGGTCAGTTAGGATATGGAGAACAAGCCTGCGCTCTCTCCGATGAGATTCCAATAAGAATCGAAAATCGCCATTCAGAGAGCTGGATTGCACTCCGTATTCTAATTAAAAAGTAAGATTGTTTTGCCTTCGCATTGCAACTGAATAATAAAAATGGTATACATTTTTATTTTGTTTATATTGATTTATTTATCTTTTCTTGAAATATTGTCAGTACGGTGCTCTTATCAAACTGTACCTCTGTCGATTGGTGCTTTTTAGTGCCATGCAAGCACTCCCATGACTTTGATCCTACGATATCAGGAATTTTGGAGTAGCCATCAAATACTATACTTGCAGACAATCCATAATGTTCTTGCACATACCGATCATACTTATCAAGAATGTTGTTAAAGGAGCAATTTCTATCCCAATCTATATTATGTTTCAGAACATCACCATCGATAACACAGTGGCTTTGGTGACTGTTATTACAGGGTCATTTTATTGGTGTAAAGGCATTAAGCGCAAAGATGATTTGGTACCTTTTCTCATTCCATCCTCTGTGAATAATTCAAATGGAAAAGGTGCAAGTTCGTATGCCAGATAAGTACTGTTTAACATCAATGACATGTTTCTCTCGAAATGCACATCCGTTGAAATTGAAGTAAGGGATTGATAACGACAGGAGATTTTTCGACTTCGATAGTACTTGTCATAGCAGTAAAGGGTAAAATTTTAGGTTTTCGATGGAATAACACACGTTGAATATCCAATCCTATGGTGTTACTTATCAATCCTTTTCCTATCTCTATGGCACGATGACAGTTAATAATTTCCGTAGCAACGATATCGTTAGCAATACAAATCAATTCAGAGCGATCTACTGTAAAATCATGAGACAAAAGCCAATTATCAATTTCCTCAAGATCCTCGTTGGCACGTTGTATTGAAGTATCCATTGAGATGTTGCAGTATTCCGTTATCTGCTCGTAAACACCTTGTAAACGTTTCATTCCAAGAGTCCGTGGAAAATTGAATTTTCGACACTTTATGTTTTATTAAATATTCTGTAAGGTTGCTAGTTTACGAGATACAGCGCGAAAACACTTTACACCCCTTTTTCCAAGATGGCGGCCGGGGGACAAAGCCCCGAACCTTCCTAGTTCCCTAGATCAGACCTTGCCGCCCTGCCACTTCACACGTGTGTAGTGAGATTGGGCCAAGTTGAGTCAGTTCGTACATAACCAACGCAGCGCGTGTCTCAGGAATCATTGCTAACATTAATTGAGGTGATATGATAGTACTAAATTTTAAATCTTCATAGCTTTGTCCGCTAACTTAATATCGTAGAGTAGTAGTTAGTCGTGCTCGTGCACTTATGGCATTCCGCATCAATGAATCTTGTTTTTTTATTATTGGTGTCACCATATCAAGGAGCTTTTCAAAGGAATCTATGTCCATTCGCAAAAAGTTCTTAAGATCATCTACTTCCAATAGGGAACTTGCATACATTTTTAAACATTAAAATAATATTAAAAAACATAAGGTAACATGATCTTAAAACGCTTGCATGCGAAAAAAACAAATATTTTTAACCCGTACGCTAATTACGATGTTTTGAAAATGCTATAAAATTCAAATATCTTAGGAGCCTCTAGAACGTCCTTCTATTCGTCTGACGTCAGAGGCCACGGTCAACCTGGCTAGCTAGCAGTCGGAAACAACGCGATTAGGTATTACGAGTATATTACATTTTAATTGTATTTAATTGGAAATTACCAGCTATTATTTGTATTCTTGCATAGTTATACAATCAGTTTATTTACTTTAAAGTGAAATTTATAAATCTTTAGAAATTACTAATGTGTTTATAACGTATAAGTACTATTACTCACGAGGGTTTCTCAAAAGAAAGCGATTAAGTACAAGAGTACATTTTAATCGTCTTTAATTGAAAATTCCTAGTATTTCGATCGTATTTTCCTTGTATTTCGATCACAAAATCATTGAGTAGACATACAAAAAAATAAATTTAAAATTACTTTCCCGATACTACTCCTGACTGTAAATTTATGAGTGCACAAACAATTTTTGTTATATTATCTCTATGTGATATCAATTTGCTATCAATACAGGCATGGGGGCTAAGCAAGCAAATTCTCTTAATATACGTATAACTCGTTCAATGTGAATTCTTAAACTAGCTACTCTTTTTGTTTCAAATACTTCACTTTTTGTAAGTTTTGTACTTGAAGATACACTTGGTGGTCTAATTAATTGGCAATCTCTGCTAACTAACAAATGCTCTATGTGTTTAAAACCCCTGTCAGCCATTACCGCCACTTTCGGTGGAAGAACATTCAAAAAACCACTATGTTCAAGAATAACTGCATCCGACGTTCTTCCACCGAAAGCAGTAGAAATAAAATTAATAATCCCATCAAGAGTGCAAGCAATTAAATATTTTAGAGTATTGCACTTTTTGTATTCAGACCATGTTAAGGACTGTTTAACAGAATCAGATGGTTTTTCAATTTCAATTTCTAAGCAATCGATAATACAAAATACTTCACTATAACGAGCTCGAAATGCTAATATATATAATGTTCTTGAACTCCTAAGTGGAGCATAGAGCTTCAGTGAAAACGCGCCATCGGGTTCTATTTTGCGCTAGGGCCTTCACCTCATTCCAAGACTTTCCTTGACTTCTTATCTCGTCCATGATGGATCTTCTCCAAGTTTGTGCTGGGCGACCTCTTTTTCTTTTTCCTTGGGGATTCCACTCTAGGGCAGTTTTTGCAATACTGGAACTATCTTTTCGGAGTGTGTGACCTATCCACCCCCACTTTCTGGATGTTATTTCATTTTCTACCCTATTTTGTTGGGTCAGGTGTAGCAGATCTTCGTTTCTGATGGTGTTTGGCCAGAAAATACGCACAATTCTTCGTAGACATTTGTTAACAAAGACCTGCAATTTGTCTGTAAGGGATTTTGTCACTTTCCAGGTTTCACATCCATAGAGTAGAACAGATATAACATTTGACTGGAATATTCGGATCTTTGTCCTTGTAGTATATTCCCCAGACGTCCAAACAGGGTTAAGCATGCTGAATGCTTGTTGAGCTTTTCGTATCCTCATACGAATATCGTTTTCTGTACCTCCGCTTCCTGTTATGACACTTCCAAGGTACGTGAAGTTTTCCACATTTTCAATCTGCATGTTGTCAATATTAAATAGCGTGTTGTTCCTTGCGTTTATTCTCATGGATTTGGTTTTACTAATATTGATTTTAAACCTATTTTATTGGCCTCAGTGGATAGTGTTTCCAATTGGTCGGCCACATCCTGGAACCTTTGTCCTAAGCCAAGCCGCACACCAAAGAAACATGAAACGAAAAACATGAAACATGAAACGAAAAACATGTTTCATGAAAAGAAAACACTGCTAAAAACATCTCAAAGTTCGCCTACTAATGAAACGAGTGTGATTCATGCTCATGACACATTTTTATTTTCGGAGAGTCTCATAAATGGCCGGATATATATTTGTTTAGCAGTGGTTTATTTCCATGAAACGTAATTTACGTTTCATGTTTCTTTGATGTGCGGCCGGGCTTACAGGCAGATATCGTCGGCGTATTCCAGATCACTTAGGCGTGTGGTTAACGTCCATCGTATCCCTTTTGTGTCGAAGTCTAGTTTGGAGAGAACATAGTCTAGAGCTATGTTAAACAGAAACGGAGAAAGCACACATCCCTGTCTGACTCCAGTAAGTACGTCAAATTCGTCACTGTTGATCCCATTGTGTCTCACGCTGCACGTCGCCTCAGTGTACAGTGACTTTATAATCGAAATTATTTTATGTGGAATGTTTCTTAGCTCTAAAATTTTCCATATAGCAGCATGAGATAGGCTGTCAAAGACACGTTCGAAATCAACAAAAACCATGTATAGAGGTGTGTTCCATTCAACCGATTGTTCCATTATTACCCTCACAGTATTAATGTGATCTATGCAGGAAGATTCTGGCCTAAAACTTGCTTGATTTGCTCGAAATTCAACCTTGTTTGTTAATGTTTTATGTACTATGGTCGTAAAAATTTTATTTATGACGGTAAGCAATGTTATTCCTCTCCAATTTTTGCACAGTGTGAGGTTGCCCTTTTTTGGAAGCTTAATAATGTTACCTTTTTTCCAGCCCGCTGGAATGCGGTTTGTTTCCCACACCTCTCGGACTATGGGGAGCAAAAGTTCAGCGGTTAGATGCGGGTCAGTTTTAAGTAGTTCGGCAGCAATGTTATCGATTCCCGGGGACCTGTTATTTCTCAAAGATTTGATAGCTGTTATTATCTCCGTTTTGGAAGGGGACTTGCAAGATATATGCAAGTCTATATTCTGAGGGTGTTCAACAATTTCATCTGCGTTATCCCTGGGCGTGCCTAGCATCTCCTGAAAGTGCTCTTTCCATCTCTCTACTTGGTCATCCGTTGTAGTAAGTAATTCACCTGTCTTGGATCTTACAATGTTCGAACAGTTAGGCCCATTTTTTGTTAATCGTCTAGTAATTTGATACAGCTCTCTAGTCCTGTTGTGTTGTGGAGCTGTTTCTGCTTGTTTTGCCAGTTCTTCAGCCCACCTTCTTTTGTCTCTTCTTGCATTTCTTTTAACTACTTTATTTAGTGTTTTATATTCTTGTTGTCGGTTCGTTCTTTCTTCTACAGTTCTTGCTTGCAAGATATCTTTTTTTCGTTGTTTTCTTTCCTCGATAAGATTCCAAGTTTCATCTGATATCTATTCCTTTCTATCTTTCTCTTTTTTACCCAGTTTGTCTTCAGCTATTTCTGTCAGAATATTTGCCAAGTCTTCCTAGCTATTGACTTCACGTTCTTTTGTTTTTACTTGAAGCTCCTCCCTAAACATGTGTTTTCCTGGGAGCGTTTTTAATTTGTTTAGATTATATGTGGGTCTGTTGGTATTTCCTGTGGTTTTGTTTTTTGCCATCTTGATTTTAATGGTACCAATTAACAGATGGTGGTCACTTGCGATGTCTGCTCCTCTTTTATTTCGTACATCAAGAAGGGATGATCTCCATCTTTTTGATATGGCGATGTGGTCTATTTGATTTTCTCTTGTATGACCAGGTGCAGTCCATGTTACCTTGTGAATATTTTTATGTGGGAAGATGGTTCCACCAATAACTAAACGATGATTGGAGCAAAAATTTGTAAAGTGCTCTCCATTTTCATTCATCACTCCCAGGCCATGTTTGCCCATTACGGTTTCTAAATTGATATTGTCTTCTCCAACTTTAGCGTTCATATCGCCCATCACTATTAAAATATCGCCTTTGTTTACTTGTTGGGTCGTTTGTTCTAGTTGTTCGTAGAAAATGTCTTTATCTTCGTGGAGAGTTGTGTTCGTAGGAGCATAGCACTGAATAACTGTTATCTTTCGGTGGAAGAACATTTAAAAAACCACTATGTTCAAGAATAACTGCATCCGACGTTCTTCCACCGAAAGCAGTAGAAATAAAATTAATAATCCCATCAGGAGTGCAAGCAATTAAATATTTTAGAGTATTGCACTTTTTGTATTCAGACCATGTTAAGGACTGTTTAACAGAATCTGATGGTTTTTCAATTTCAATTTCTAAGCAATCGATAATACAAAATACTTCACTATAACGAGCTCGAAATGCTAAGGGTAAGTTTAATTTAACTGAACTCACTTGGGGATTAAAAATACAATATCTTAAATATTTACTAAGTAATGGAACAGATTTTGCAAATATTCTCGATGCATTGCTTTCGCTTATGCCGAAATCATCTCCAAGAGACATAAACGTTTGTCCTGTTCTTATCTTTTTATGAGTTAAAAATAGATGCATTGTTTGAGTCTTACAATATTTTTCCATTAATTGAAACGTGTAAAATGCATATTCTGGTAGCCCATATACAGTCTAGGTCTGTATTGTAACTTCATCACTGTACACTTCAAAGACAAACTTTTAAATTGTTTTGCTTCCTCTTCTTTCGTATCTTCATCACAAGATAAAGAATCACTTTCATTGTACCAACAGTCGTCACTACCACTATATTCACTATACTCTTCAAATACAGAACTTCCTGATTCACTTTTTGTATCTTCAAATATTTGCAAGTCTTTTATAGGTGAAGTTCTTCTTTATTATCTTTATCTTCTTTATCTTTATTATGTATTTTCAATGGCGACAACCCGACTGTAACACTCCTTTGAAATTTGCACTGAATACCTTTACTTCTTATTTTGATGTGAGTCTGTGTTGATGCATTATTCAGTTGTTGAGGTAAAGCTGATTGGCTTAATTCAGGTCCTGATTGTACTAAGTTTGTGAAACTAAGATCACATTGTCTCTTATCATCATTGTCCTCTAAAATAGACTTAGATGTAGAAGCGGCATCTTCAAGAAGCTGTCGTTTAACCCTTTTAAGGGCTGCTTCCCTCACAGGCTGAGAAAAAGCTCGTTTTCTGTCTGGTTGACAATCAAATATGTGCGGGACAACACCTGACTTAATAATTTTGGGACCACCCATAATCTTGTGGGAATTTTATATAGTTATCCATATCTTGTTCCAACTGCAACAAATAAACAAGTATAAGTAGGCACTTTTCATGAAACGATAACTAATATTTTTTTAAGTAGAAAATAGGTACCTAATTAGATAAATACTTACATCAAAATGATCCTCACAGACATAAAGACCTATGCTTTTTTGTGAAATATCCTTTTTATCTCGCCTGCATGCCTTTAGCCATTTTAATCGACGTTTTGGTTCTTTTGGTAGAGTAAAAAATGTTTGTTGGATGTTCTGACAGTTGTGCTTTTGCATCCCGGCACTATACAGTACTTATATTGCGCAGATTTGTTTTCCATTTTGATAAAGTATATTACACAATAAATACACTAAACTACACTAAATACAATAACATAAATACCGAGCAAACGTCACAGTTATTCGACACGCACAACTGGCAATGGCAAACTGCATTCAAATCAATAGCCCACCGAACGGGCAAAAACGATAAGAGTGGCCTGTGACGTCAGACCCAAGCTCGCGCTTTTGAAGTTGTTTGAAACGGAAATTTTAGGCGCAGAACTTGGATCAGATGTTGTACGTACACTATTCATTGTTAAGACGTAATATTTTGAATATAACATTTTGAAACATAAATTAACAATTTTATGCAAAAAAAAATTTTTAGTGCAAGTTCCCTATTGTTGCATGTCGTTCATGTGACACAAATATTTTCTTTTCTGTAGCCAACCCTTCACCCAGTATCTTCTTTTTTTTCCTTTTTTTTGGTAGAACAACGGAAAGAGTTATGCTACACCAATTTTTTGCTGTAATGACAATACTTTCTCCATATTTTTGATTTAGCGCGGCACAACTCACACTCACTTGCACATTGAACCTGAACAGTAAAATAAAAAACATCCAGGGACATGTGTAGTAAGTTTCCTAGATTGCCCCTTCAGCCGTGCGCCCTAGGTTGCCCCTGCTGCAGGCGCGTGAGTAGCCCGCTTTTAAGCTTCTATTGACCCCCCCCTACACATTTAAAAAAAAAATAAAATTGTGCCTTCTAAAAAACGCAACCCTAAATGTAACGTTTCAATGGACTACATTTCAAATTTTCATTTTGACATGAAACGGCGATTTGAACGTATATTTTCAGCTGTTGTAAATCTGTGAAACAAAATCGTTAGGTGAGTTATCTTAATTAGAAGTCAGGTGTAACATAAACCTTCCCACATTGTTTTATTTCGGTCAACGTGAGCGGCGGAAATGAGCAAAATGTGACAGTTTATTTTGCGATATAAATCTACGGTAAAATGCTCGACATAGTTATCTAGAATTTCACATATAGTGAGCCGCGCACTGCTGATATATTTTTTGAAAAAAGCACTAAAGTGGACAGAGCTGAATTTCATGTCATATGAACTTTATCACTTTTAAGCCACATTTTCGTATTATTGCGGTTTTTATTTATACGATTTTTTTTTAACTTGCACTTGCTTTGAAATGTAGGTATACCTGATATATTAAGGGGAGCAGGGAGCACACCACCTTAAAAATAGGTTAATTTTGATGTCTTGGATTTCATAAACCTGTTGTCCGATTTAAGTGATTTCTCTAATATGTTATAGCCTTATTTTTTAATAATATCGTTGTAATAACATTGTTGCTAGACAGGTAAATTGGCATTGAATACCGGGTGTACCAATCAAACTGTGATTTTTTCTCAAAGTTTTGGTGACCCTGTGGAATATGTTAGCATTTGTAAAATAATGAAATTAAAACCCAGCTATAGCCTCAAGTTTTCTTAACACTCTGTTTTTTGATTTATTCTCTTATGTTGGATAATAAAAAAGTTAGGTACTTAAACAACTAGCCTTGTTTCTCGTCAATACAGGGTGTTTTTAAATAGGTATGGCAAAATTCAAGGGGTAATTCTGCATGAAAAAAATAATGACGTAATAGACGTAATATCCGCGAATGATTCGTTTCCGAGATAGGGGGTGTTCAAATTTTTCTTACAAAATGACGATTTATTTATTGTAGTTTTACAGTTTGTAAGAAAAATTTCAACACCATCTATCTCGGAACGAAGCATTTGCGGACATACGCTTATAAAACAAACTGCAATTATTTTTTCATGCAGAATTACCCCTTAAAGTTTGCCATACTAATTTAAAAACAGCCTGCATTGATGAAAAACAAGGCTAGTTGTTAAAGTACCTAACTTTTTTATTATCCAACATAAGCGAATGAACAAAAAATAATAGAATGTTAAGAAAACATGAGGCTATAGTTGGGTTTTAATTTCAGTATTTTATAAATGCTAGAATATTCCACAGGGTGACGCGAACTTTGAGAAAAAATCACAGTTTGATTGGTACACCCGGTATACATAGTGTCACCAACTAGTCCGAAAAATCCGGGACATGGCCCGAATTACGAAGTTGTGTCCCGGCGTCCCGGACAAGGCTTCCGGGCCATCCGAATTCTCAACATTTTGGTAAAATTCTATTTTGAAATTTAGAATACATTATTCTTCCAAGGATTCACATCACACTGAATTGATGGGACGAGAAAATATTTGATTTTTAAAGGCTTTCTTCTTTCTCTGATTTTTAAACAAATTCATAAATTGTTCAACAACTATGATAGTAAGATGTAATCAACATAAAAAAGTTCTGAAGCTATTTTCTTGTGGCACGTTTGACAATTATATTTTTGATGGGCCACAATTATTGATTGTAATGATAATTAATTTTTTATAAACTTAAGGTTATAAAAATAAATTATTAGGTTGAAAAACTTAGTCTTTTAGTCTTTTAAGGTTATAAACTTACGTGCATAGAAATCGGCCCACCTAAAAATTTGGTCATTTTTGAAGTCTCGTATTTCCTTAACTTGTTGGCCGATTTAAGTGATTTTTTTAATATATTATAGCCTTATTCTTCAAAAATATCGATGTAATAATATTATTGCTGCACAGGTAAGTGTTATTTTATACCGGGTGTAACAATGATAGTGTGTTTTTTCCTCAAAGTTCGGAACACCCTGTGGAATATTCTAGCGCATATAAAATATTGAAATTAAAACTCAACTGTAGCCTTAGGACTTCTTAACATTTTGCTTTTTGTTTCATTCGCTTATGTTGGATAATAAAAAAGTTAGGTATTTTAACAACTAGCAACGTTCTTCATCAATACAGGGTGTTTCAAAATAAGTGCGAGAAACTTTAAGGGGAAATTCTGCATGAAAAATAATGACCGTTTCATTTATAAACATATGTCCGCAAATGCTTCGTTTTCGAGATAGGGGATGTTGAATTTTTTTTTACAAACTGACGATTTATTTACTGCTCTAAAACCGGTTGAGATATGCAAATGGAATTTGGTGGGCTTTAAGAGGTAGTTATTGCGCATATTTGACGTACAATTAAGAATTTTATATTCACCATTGGCGTGCATACGGGTCATATTACCCGGTCATATTACCCGTATGCACGCCAATGGTGAATATAAAATTCTTAGCTGTATGCCAAAAAATGCACAATAATTACCTCTTAAAACCTACCCAATTTTATTTGTATATCTCGTGCGGTTTTAGAGCAATAAATAAATCGTCAGATTGTACGAACAAATTCAACATCCCGTATATCTGAAACGAAGCATATGCGAACATATGATTGTAAACCTAACGGTCATTATTTTGTTATGCAGAATTACCCCTTAAAGTTTGTCGCAGTTATTTAGCAACACCCTGTATCGATGAAGAACTTTGCTAGTTGTTAAAATACCTAACTTTTTTATTATCCAACATAAGTGAATGAATCAAAAAGCAAAATGTTAAGAAAGCCTAAGACTACAGTTGAGTCTTAATTTCAATATTTTATATATCCTAGAATATTCCACAGGGTGTTCCGAACTTTGAGGAAAAAACACACTATCATTGTTACACCCGGTATAAAATAACACTTACCTGTTTAACAATAATATTATTACAGCGGTATTTTTGAACAATAAGGCTATACCATATTAAAAAAATCACTTAAATCGGCCACCAGGTTTAGGAAATACGAGACTTCAAAAATGACCAAATTTTTAGGTGGGCCGATTTCTATGCACGTAAGTTTATTTATAGTAGGGGAGTAAAGTATGCTAAATTTGCAGTCACTCGAGCGTTATGGGGACCAATTGGGTTGTGATTATTAGGTCCTAAAATCAAAAAAAGTTAAGTAAAATTTTCCATTTTAGCGGGCGCTTGACATTTTTTAATTTAGTTTTCCATTTCCAACAATCGTTTTTTCCGATTATAGCGCCATCTATCCATAATTCGAAAAAATATCTCGAATAAAAGTTGCTTATTTTTACGTAAAGAATCCAAATCTGCAATAAAAATTTGGGGGTCCCATTTAAGATTTTAAAGTAACCCCCTTGCCCACCCCGTGGGGGGTCGTGTTTGGTACCATTCGATAGATCTTTCAAAAACATTTTGAAAGTGTATTTTGCAGTTTTTCGATCTGATGTTCATTTTTCGAAATATCGCGGGTTTGTATTTAAAATTTTAAATTTATTTGATTTGATTTTTGAAAAATATTGAAGACGTATTTTTTAGTTTTTCGATCTGACGTTCATTTCGCGAAATGTTCGCTTTACTTTTGTGAAACTTTTTGACTCGCCCATTTCCTTACGCCTAGCTCAAATTGTCAGATTTTTGAAATATACACTCTCTTGCATGTACTTAACTTACCTTATCTTAATCTGAAAATTTCGAGTATTTTTAACCATAGATATTTTTTTCGGGCCCCCCTTAACGAACCTCCCTGTGTTAAGAGTCAATATATGGTAGACTTATATCTGCAGGGTACCAGGTTTCTCCCATATGATAATCTGACGCGCTCGAGTAACTGCAAAAATCCCCGCTTGGGCTCCCCTACCATTACATGGAAATCCAACAGTTGATTTTCTAATTTTTCTCAAAGTTTGAGAACGAATACCGGATTGAAAGTCGAGACGTCAAAAACTAAGAAAATTGTAATTACCATTACAACCAATTATGGCTTAATCCCATTAAAAATATCATTGTCAACATAAAAATGGCCCGATTTTCATTGAAAAGTCCCGGATTTTAGGTATTTTTTTCAGCATTGTCCCGAATTAGACTGAATTTGAGTTGGTCACACTAGGTATACATTGACAATTTACCTCTCTAGCCACAATATTATTACCACGACATTGTTAAAGAATAAGACATGTTAGAAAAATCACCTAAATCGGATAACAGGTTTAGGAAATTTGAGACATTAAAAATGACCAATTTTTAACAGAGGTGTAACCAGGATGATCCTAAGGGGGGTTACGTCTACTTGAAGGTCTCTGGGGGTATGGAATAATAATGGTGTTAAGCGTATAGAGCTCAAAGTACATCCAAAAGGGGGGTTATAACCCCCAAAACCACCCCCTGGTTACGCCTATGATTTTTAAGGTGGTGCGTTAATTTCTTGGAGAAGTGTATTACTATTTCCATTCTCATCCAAATGAAGCACGTGCACACAACCACTATTTTTCAACTATCGGCGGATGACTGACTAGATTGTGTGAATTGCAGGGCGATAAGAGAATAAGACTGAGTCAGCTAAATTAGTTAATAATGATCAAATAACCTATGAAAAAGCCGTGTTACTATTTACCCCTGTTACAACAAGCCCCATGCTCCCATACAAAGAAAAGCGATATGAAAAAAAAAAAAACTAAAAAAAACTAAGTTTTCAGTCTAATAGCATATAAAACATAGCTCAAAAAGGTTATTCTACATTCTACCAGACTGAAAACAATGGGAGCCTCCTCTGGTAACACCTCCGAGGCTTCTACAATTTGCAAGCCATAACGGATGCTGATACTAAGAAAGACGAGGGAATTTTACAATTTATAATTCACGTAAGATCTGCTCAGCGCGGTAAAGTTCCAACGAGAATGGTTCCCTTCGTACTCCAATCAGAGTAAACATGTAAATCAAAAATGAATAACCATTTTCAAATTCGTTGCAACACGAAAATACAGCGGTATCAAACTAATGGCCCTCTTTATACTGTGCTAATGGTGCGATAATCGCGACATTCTCTTGCGTTTTTCTTTTTGAAAAGACAATGATTGTTTCAAATGATTTTATATTTTTTGTACAGTTTTTTATTTTTGCGGATATGTCTGTAGATTGTGTACTACGTTAAATAAACTAGTACGTCTGATATCGGTGAAATAACAACTTTACAAGAGAATTTTTTACTAAAACACTTATTTGCTGGCTTCCATACAATCCGTCATGAAATATAGATTTTCCAATTACACTTTGTAAAAGGAAATGTTTGTGAAAGTCCAGAAATTGTTTTTACCGCAACTTTATCAATAAACGGCTGAAGAATTCTTTATACATCATATTGATTATCGCTTGGAACGAAAGTTCCGAACAAAAAACTCCAACTGTTGCTATAACGAGAGAATAAAAAGATTGATTTAGTTTCTCTATTTAAGGAGACAATGCTGATCTAAATGAGTATCCAATTTTATTTTTTTTATTTATAAGCACAACAGGCCGTTAAGGCCTAAGACACTTTTATAAAACATATTCATAGGATAAACTATTTACAAAATTTTCAACTACTCTTGAGAGACAGGTAACATTGAACGATAGAATAAGATGTTTGAAATGAGAGTTGCCTATAGAACGGGCGCCAAACAAGTTTTTAACGGGAAAACAAGTTAAAACAATTAAAAGAAGATTATTATTAATGAAAAATAAAACGGGATAATACCCGAAGGTTGGCTGTATACCATCTAGTTAAATAAAATTAACATGAAGTAAAACTCCCTAGTGTAGTTGGTATATTTAATAAAAATTCTAAAAAAATTTTAAAAACCCAAACGGATTACGTTCAAAACGTTTTCGGACTTATCAGTCCATCATCAGTGAACCTAAAAGTAAGTAATCTCACTTAGTAAAACTGAAAAGGGTGAAATTTTGAATGTTAAAAATTGAAAAGTGTGGTTACGATTACTTACTCTCTGTCCTTGCTAAATAGCCACAATGCCAAACACTGGTCAAGATGAATGTTCTAACTACATGGTGAAATCTGATCTACAATTTGGCTTACATTGGATGCCAACGGATTAGTACTAGGTACATGATGCTCTACTCCATTAATTAAGAGATTTTTTTATTATTAGGTCTACATTGAACTACGTTTAGTCTGTCAATGATTTAGAAGGAAGTTGAAATACTTCAAATGTCAGTAACATTGACATCCAGGAAAGGGAATTTTTAAGGTATTAACCAAGGTCAAGATCCAATGTGGTTATGGAAATTTAAGTTTAAGACTGTGTTGGAATTTTAATTTTTAATATTAGAATTTAAATTTACTATTTTTATAAAAATATTACAACCATTATTATAAACCTGACTATAAAATTAAATTTGATCGAACTTATTGTCGTAATATGATAATGAAAACAAAATGTAAGATAGAATTATTGGTTAATGAAAGTTAATAATTTTTGGCCTAAAATAGCCTTGTGGGTGAAAGTTAAAACGTTGAAGTGATACAACAGTTGTTTAGTGTGTATAGAAATATAAATTTGTTAACTGTAATGTTGGTTGTATAAGTCTAGTAAGATATTGATTCTGTATGAAATTAACTATTTAAAAAATTGGTGAGAATTGAGGTAACTGATATAAGATTGTTAAGTGAAAAATATAAATAATTGACTGAATGTGAAAATGTGTTAGTTATAGTCAAAAATATAGGAAATATAACCTTATGCATAGAAAAGAAAAAGGAATTATTTGATTGTTAAATTAAAACGAAGTTGATAAAATGTGTAAATGAACAAAAGATTCAAAAGAAGTGCGTCAACCGGATGCACAAGACACAAACTGTATTTGGAAAATAATTAAAAGTTAAAAATAGTAAAATAAGAATAAAGTTGTAAAGTTAGAGATTAGAGTGGCTAGAAAGTTAAATGCAACATATTAAAATTTTGAATTTTTAAGAAAAAATTTTTAAAAATGAAAAAATAAAAAGAAAAAGAAAAATAAAATAAAAAGGAAAAAGGACCTGTATGAAAAAGAAGAATTAAATGAATAGCGTAGTAAAACATTTTGGAAAAGACCAACGAACGAAGTAAAGACCCAAGCGGCGAATAGACAAATAGATAAGGTCAATGATTTATGAAGGGAAAGTAGGGTGAGAAAATGGCAAAGGGTGAATTAGTTGTGTTGGTGTTACTGGGGGTTGTAGAGTAAATGATTAGTATGAAAGGAGATTTTGGAAATAGAAGGAAGTGAAGTACGAAAAATAATGAAAAAGAAGGTTAAGTTAAAGGTTTTATGGGTGAGGTCAGGAAAGTTGCTAAGTGTGAAGGATAAATTGAAAAAACAAGTAACTTAGGAAAAAAGTTGACGGTGAATGGGAGTAAAATTGCGATTAAGGGAGGTTTGTCTATTCACACAATTGGGACTGGACCTCAAGTCTCGGATAATCTCCAAATCCTCATACAAGTCCAATCGGAGTGTGTTTTTCTGCTGTATATTGTGCACCAACTGGACACCCTCAGGAATCTTAAGTTCATGTCTATTGACTTTAAGGTGATGTGAGAAAGAGGAAGTAGTATCTCTCTTACTATGTTCTAGGGATCTGGTGGCAAGAGATCTACAAGTTCTACCGATGTAGGTAGCATCACAATCTGAGCAAGAGAGTTTATATACACCACTACGGTTCATGTAGTTGATTGGATCCTTAGTATTGGTCAAACTCTTGTTAAGGGTGTTATTAACTTTAAAAGAAATTTTTATATTATCACAGGAGTTGGTAATAATGTATTTAACTCTTTCAGATGGATTAGGGTTATGGAAAGGCAATGAAGCATAAATCGGAGTTGTTGTAGATGAAGTAGAAGAAAAAGCTGACTGTTGAAGTAATCTGAGCTCTCTTTTATGTTGGAGTTTATTGATGATATCAGGGTCATAACCATTGTTTATAGCAATCTGTTTAATGATGTTTAATTCTTTGTTAAATTCTGTAGATGAAAGAGGAATAGAATTTAATCTGTGGATAAAACTACGGAATGAAGAAAGTTTGTGGGAAAGAGGATGATTAGATGATGAATGAATTACCTGATCTGTTTGAGTGGGTTTACGGTAGATCCCAAAGTTGAAATGGTCATCTAGTCTGGTGATAGAAAGGTCTAAGAAATTAATGGAGTTAGAAGTTTCTAGTTCCATAGTGAAAGTGATTTTTGGATGAATTTGATTTATTTTATGAAGTAAATTCTGTGCTGAGTTGGAATCGCCTGAGATAAGAAGTAAACAATCATCTACATAACGGAACCAGTGTAAAATCTCAGTATTTTTTATGATATAGTTGGATTCTAAATGATCCATAAAAACATCAGCTAGGAACGGGGATAAGCAACTACCCATTGCTAGACCATCAGGTTGTTGGTAAAAGTTGTTATTGAAAACAAAGTAATCTTGAGATAGACAAATTTTGAGAATGTTTATGATAGACGAAGTGGTATTAGGGGTGATAGAGTTATTTAAAAGAAGTGAGTTAACCAGACTAATAGATTCATGTTTGGGTACTGAGGTAAATAAATTGCTAACATCAAAGGAAAGCATAGTAATATTCGGATTAAGATTAATAAGTTGAAGTTTTTCAACTAATTGGCGAGAATTCAAAACTGTAAATTGGGGAGTGAAGTTTATGAAGTTCTTGATAATTTTTAGAATGAATTTAGATAAAATAGAAACTGGGGTGTTTATAAAACTGACGACGGGACGGATAGGAACGTCAACTTTATGGATCTTTGGTAAACCGTATAACCTAGGGATCAATGGATTAGATGGAATTTTATTGTATGGTGCTTCATGTTCAGAGAAGAAATCAGAATATTGTCTTAAATTATTTTTCAATTTTGAAACAAAAGACTTAGATGGATCAACAGGAAGAAGGGTAAAATTGTTGGTGTCAAGAAAGGAGGTGACTTTATCAATGTATAGTTGTTGTTCTAAAATAAAAAGACAGTTGCCCTTATCTGCTTTACTAAAAACAAGTTGATGGTTTTTAATCTTATTTTTTATTGACTTTAAGGTGGATAAAAGAGAATTGGTTTTTTTAAGAGAAAAATTGGGAAATGAAGAAGTTGAAGTTTTCAACTTTCCCACAAATTTCCCACAAACTTGAAGTTGAAGTTTTCAACTTCTTCATTTCCCAATTTTTCTCTTAAAAAAACCAATTCTCTTTTATCCACCTTAAAGTCAATAAAAAATAAGATTAAAAACCATCAACTTGTTTTTAGTAAAGCAGATAAGGGCAACTGTCTTTTTATTTTAGAACAACAACTATACATTGATAAAGTCACCTCCTTTCTTGACACCAACAATTTTACCCTTCTTCCTGTTGATCCATCTAAGTCTTTTGTTTCAAAATTGAAAAATAATTTAAGACAATATTCTGATTTCTTCTCTGAACATGAAGCACCATACAATAAAATGCCATCTAATCCATTGATCCCTAGGTTATACGGTTTACCAAAGATCCATAAAGTTGACCTTCCTATCCGTCCCGTCGTCAGTTTTATAAACACCCCAGTTTCTATTTTATCTAAATTCATTCTAAAAATTATCAAGAACTTCATAAACTTCACTCCCCAATTTACAGTTTTGAACTCTCGCCAATTAGTTGAAAAACTTCAACTTATTAATCTTAATCCGAATATTACTATGCTTTCCTTTGATGTTAGCAATTTATTTACCTCAGTACCCAAACATGAATCTATTAGTCTGGTTAACTCACTTCTTTTAAATAACTCTATCACCCCTAATACCACTTCGTCTATCATAAACATTCTCAAAATTTGTCTATCTCAAGATTACTTTGTTTTCAATAACAACTTTTACCAACAACCTGATGGTCTAGCAATGGGTAGTTGCTTATCCCCGTTCCTAGCTGATGTTTTTATGGATCATTTAGAATCCAACTATATCATAAAAAATACTGAGATTTTACACTGGTTCCGTTATGTAGATGATTGTTTACTTCTTATCTCAGGCGATTCCAACTCAGCACAGAATTTACTTCATAAAATAAATCAAATTCATCCAAAAATCACTTTCACTATGGAACTAGAAACTTCTAACTCCATTAATTTCTTAGACCTTTCTATCACCAGACTAGATGACCATTTCAACTTTGGGATCTACCGTAAACCCACTCAAACAGATCAGGTAATTCATTCATCATCTAATCACCCTCTTTCCCACAAACTTTCTTCATTCCGTAGTTTTATCCACAGATTAAATTCTATTCCTCTTTCATCTACAGAATTTAACAAAGAATTAAACATCATTAAACAGATTGCTATAAACAATGGTTATGACCCTGATATCATCAATAAACTCCAACATAAAAGAGAGCTCAGATTACTTCAACAGTCAGCTTTTTCTTCTACTTCATCTACAACAACTCCGATTTATGCTTCATTGCCTTTCCATAACCCTAATCCATCTGAAAGAGTTAAATACATTATTACCAACTCCTGTGATAATATAAAAATTTCTTTTAAAGTTAATAACACCCTTAACAAGAGTTTGACCAATACTAAGGATCCAATCAACTACATGAACCGTAGTGGTGTATATAAACTCTCTTGCTCAGATTGTGATGCTACCTACATCGGTAGAACTTGTAGATCTCTTGCCACCAGATCCCTAGAACATAGTAAGAGAGATACTACTTCCTCTTTCTCACATCACCTTAAAGTCAATAGACATGAACTTAAGATTCCTGAGGGTGTCCAGTTGGTGCACAATATACAGCAGAAAAACACACTCCGATTGGACTTGTATGAGGATTTGGAGATTATTCGAGACTTGAGGTCCAGTCCCAATTGTGTGAATAGACAAACCTCCCTTAATCGCAATTTTACTCCCATTCACCGTCAACTTTTTTCCTAAGTTACTTGTTTTTTCAATTTATCCTTCACACTTAGCAACTTTCCTGACCTCACCCATAAAACCTTTAACTTAACCTTCTTTTTCATTCTTTTTCATACTTCACTTCCTTCTATTTCCAAAATCTCCTTTCATACTAATCATTTACTCTACAACCCCCAGTAACACCAACACAACTAATTCACCCTTTGCCATTTTCTCACCCTACTTTCCCTTCATAAATCATTGACCTTATCTATTTGTCTATTCGCCGCTTGGGTCTTTACTTCGTTCGTTGGTCTTTTCCAAAATGTTTTACTACGCTATTCATTTAATTCTTCTTTTTCATACAGGTCCTTTTTCCTTTTTATTTTATTTCTCTTTTTCTTTTTATTTTTCATTTTTAAAAATTTTTTCTTAAAAATTCAAAATTTTAATATGTTGCATTTAACTTTCTACCCACTCTAATCTCTAACTTTACAACTTTATTCTTATTTTACTATTTTTAACTTTTAATTATTTTCCAAATACAGTTTGTGTCTTGTGCATCCGGTTGACGCACTTCTTTTGAATCTTTTGTTCATTTACACATTTTATCAACTTCGTTTTAATTTAACAATCAAATAATTCCATTTTCTTTTCTATGCATAAGGTTATATTTCCTCTATTTTTGACTATAACTAACACATTTTCACATTCAGTCAATTATTTATATTTTTCACTTAACAATCTTATATCAGTTACCTCAATTCTCACCAATTTTTTAAATAGTTAATTTCATACAGAATCAATATCTTACTAGACTTATACAACCAACATTACAGTTAACAAATTTATATTTCTATACACACTAAACAACTGTTGTATCACTTCAACGTTTTAACTTTCACCCACAAGGCTATTTTAGGCCAAAAATTATTAACTTTCATTAACCAATAATTCTATCTTACATTTTGTTTTCATTATCATATTACGATAATAAGTTCGATCAAATTTAATTTTATAGTCAGGTTTATAGTAATGGTTGTAATATTTTTATAAAAATAGTAAATTTAAATTCTAATATTAAAAATTAAAATTCCAACACAGTCTTAAACTTAAATGTCCGTAACCACATTGGATCTTGACCTTGGTTAATACCTTAAAAATTCCCTTTCCTGGATGTCAATGTTACTGACATTTGAAGTATTTCAACTTCCTTCTAAATCATTGACAGACTAAACGTAGTTCAATGTAGACCTAATAATAAAAAAATCTCTTAATTAATGGAGTAGAGCATCATGTACCTAGTACTAATCCGTTGGCATCCAATGTAAGCCAAATTGTAGATCAGATTTCACCATGTAGTTAGAACATTCATCTTGACCAGTGTTTGGCATTGTGGCTATTTAGCAAGGACAGAGAGTAAGTAATCGTAACCACACTTTTCAATTTTTAACATTCAAAATTTCACCCTTTTCACTTTTACTAAGTGAGATTACTTACTTTTAGGTTCACTGATGATGGACTGATAAGTCCGAAAACGTTTTGAACGTAATCGGTTTGGATTTTTAAAATTTTTTTAGAATTTTTATTAAATATACCAACTACACTAGGGAGTTTTACTTCATGTTAATTTTATTATTAATGAAGTATTAAAGAGAATACGTAGGGCCCGAGCACAGTGTTCAAAATTGGTCAAAACGTGATCGAAACTAAATTTGTTTAAGTTGTAAAAGTGATCTCGCTGAAAACTTGAAATATTTGAGGTATTATACCGTATAACGAGTAAATATATAATAGGGGTCGTCTTTTTAGTTTTCATCCCTTAATTAGGGGGTGAAATACTTAAAAAACATCGCTATACAGGGCTCATTAAGAATGTCCAATCTTTAAGTTGTAGATTCTAGACCTCAGAATATTAGGATTTAACCCAAATCACTTAAATAAAATGTGGCTCCTTACAGAGTTACAGGGTGTTTTATTTAAAAATTTAAAAATTATTTTTGCTCAGTGGTTTAAAACTATTCAACGTATCCTTTTTATACTTGGCAGAAAGTGCAGATACTGTACACCCTATAAAATTATGTTAAACAGATGTTTTTGTTTAAACACAATTTTACCAAAAAAATGATTTTATTAACGTTTCGAAGCCCAAATAAGGCATTGTCAAGATTGGATCGAATGGAACAGAACAACTTAGAACGGGATCCTACAACATTCACAAGAAATAATACAAGCAAAATATCAATACCATATATAAAAGGACTATCCGAGAAACTTAAAACAATAGGAAATAAATTCAACATTTCAACAACGTTCAAAACAACAAACACATTGAGATCTATTCTATCCTATCTAAAACTAAACCTAACAATGAACAAGAAAGAACAAAGAATTGCATTTATAAAATACCTTGTGAATGCGAACAATTTTATTTAGGTGAAACATCAAGGCTATTAAACGTTAGAATAAGTGAACATCAGTCTTATATTAGAAATTTGATAGATTTCAGATATGTCAACACGCATGGGATAATGAACATAGAGTTCAGTGGAGAGATACAAATATAGTCCTGAAAGAATCAGATAGTATAAAAGAGCAAAATATTTTTTGACAAAAATTGTAGAAACTGAAATTGTTGAAAATGCGATTTTCTATAATTTCATTTATTATAATTTTTTTCGTGCGGTCGATATTTTCCGAGTTATGAGGGGAAAATAGTGAGAGTTGGATCATAATTATTGAATTATTGAATTATCTCGTTTATTATTAGTTTTACAACAAATATGTACCTATACAAAAATGAATAGAATTAAATTCTACACAATTTTGGTCTCTTTCATTTTTTTGCTAAAAATAATATTTAAGTTAGTACGTATGCGGTAATGGCGCGAGCGTAAGACCGGATTGATTTTATAGCAATTGATTTTGTTCAATATCTACGCCATTTTCAACTAAAATTGTTCAAAATATAATTTCCTACAATTTTTTTCATGCGGTTGATATTTTCCGAGTTACATGGGAAAATAGTAAAAAGTGGTGGGGGGAGCATAATTATTGAATAGTGTAAATTTAAAATCTCGACTGAATTCCGCGGTTGCATTAGCCGCCATATTGATTTTAAATGACAACTGTTGTTGCTTAATATCTCCGCCATTTTCAACTTTTCGGCATAAATGGTGGGAAAGAAAATTGTTGGAAATGCAATTTCCTACAATTTTTTTGGCACAATTTTTTTATACGATCAATTTATACTCGGAGAATACAATGTATTCTCCGAGTTAAGGGGAAAAATAATGGAAGCGGAGGGGAAGCATAATTATTGAATTGTCTCATTTATTATTAACTTTACGACATAATTGTACATAAACAAAAATAAAGAGAATTATATTTTATACAATTTTTGAAACTTCCAATGAAACATCAACCAAACTAAATATATAAAAGACATAAAAAGACATTATATGCATTAAGTTCACTTAATTTTATTAACTAGGGGGTTTTATTGGTTGAATTTGTCTGTCGATATTTTAAGTTTTATGTCAGCTAATATATCGTGATGTTTCATCAATTTTTTTTTAAATTTTGGACCCTGTTGGGGGTATTTTCCCATTTCCCCCCTTGTAGACCCGCCACTGGTTCTCTCGAAAAATTGTAGTAAATCGTAATTGCAACAATTTCAGTTCTTACACTTTTTGTCGAAAAGTTGAAAATGGCGGAGATATTGAACAAAAACAATTGCTACAAAATCAATCAGGTCTTACGCTCGCACCTTTACCACATACGTACTACCTTAAATATTGATTTTATCAAAAAAAAATGAGAGAGATCAAAATTGTACAAAATTTAATTCTCTTCATTTTTGTATAGGTATATATTTGTTGTAAAACTAATAATAAACGAGATAATTTTATAATTCAATAATTATGCTACAACTGTCACTATTTTCCCCTCATAACTCGGAAAATATCGACCGCACGAAAAAAATTATAATATATGAAATTATAGAAAATCGCATTTTCAACAATTTCAGTTTCTACACTTTTTGTCAAAAAATTGAAAATGGCGGAGATATTGAGCAAAAACGGTTCTCGTTTAAAATCAAGATGGCGGCTAACGCAACAGCGGAATTCCGTCGAGATTTTAAATTTATACTAATATTGACCCTCCCTAAAGATTAGAAAAATAAAATTTGGGGCAGCTCCTAATGCAAGGTCAAATGCTATCCCGACTGGGCTAATTAGTTTTCGAGATATTGGAAGTTAAACATGTAACGACAAAGATATTTGATTAATGTATTGTGCCGCTTAATTTTAAACTTCAAATATCTCTAAAACCAATGATTTTATCGTTAAGACTGAATAGTATATTATTCATTCATAATGATAAAATCATAAGTTTTCCAGATATTTGAAATTAAAAATTAAGCGGCACAATGTATTAATCAAAATATCTGTGCCGTTACTTGTTTTCAAATATCTCGAAAACTAATAATTTTATCGTTAGGAGTAAGGAATATGTTATTAACTTATGCGCAATGTACTCAGTTGCGCACCTTTGCGCTGTTTGTTTTACATATTTTTTTATTCCGTACATTGTAATATTTTATTTAGTGAAGGATTTAATGAGTAGCAAGAAGTATCAATAAACGTAATACGCTGTCAAACATTAATTTTATCAAAAATTGTATAGGTTTTTAGACAGCCGATTATATCAAAATCATCTTTCGGTGAAGCTAACTATGCCATTTTAATCTTTAAAGTATGTATTTTCATCTCAAATAATTACTTTTATATTAGCTATCCACATAAATGAAGTAATAATCAAAGTATAAGGCAGCTTCTGAGGATTTAAATTTGATGTGTAAAATTATATTGAATTTTGTACTTTTGATCATTAATACAAACATAACAAAACATAAAAAAACAATTTTTGCTGAGAAGTTGCATCATGAGTAGTACAAAAAAACTCCTTAATTTCGGCATTCTCAGATTTATTTTTTTGTACTTAAGATCACGTTTGCTTCAACTTTGAACACTGTACGGCGTGGCTCAGGCGGTAGGATGCCTGACTCGCATGCTGGTAGGCCGGGGTTCGAGACCCAGTGCTGGCGAGAACATCTAAACATTTTTAAAAAGTCTATAGGCCCAGGTCGACTCAGCCTTAATAAAATAAGTACCTTGGGTAAAACCAGGGGTAATAACAGGCGGTTGAAGCGTAGCACTGCCCTGTTACCTTCCTTGTATACCGTAGGCCCTAAATATAGCAGATTACCCTGCTATAATCGCAAAGCCGCGTCAGCGGTATAGAACGAGAGACTATATCAGGGGTGGCCAAGCTGCTTGATAGTCCGAGCCATTTTTCAAAATTTGAAATGTTTCACGAGCCGCAATTAAACAATTATCTAAAAAGTGTATAAAAGGTATTACATTTTTCTCTAACCGTTTGGATTTCACGAATTTTAACGTGAAATAAAATGGATCACATCGTTGTTTCAAATATGAAAATAATTCTACAAGCAGCCTTTACTAATTCAGGATATTTCGATTCTACATCATCCTTCCATCTTTTTCTGGGATGGCCTATTGATCTTCTATCGCCTCTCAGAAAACACCGTCTTTAACACCCTGTCTTCCTCTGATCTACCACACGACCTGCTTATCTTAGCTTTTGTAAGTCGTCTGACGATGTTTTCAGTACCACTCTCCTGTAAATTCATCTCTTTGAGGACCAAATATCATTCTGAGTACTTTGCTTTAAAATACCAGCAGCTTATTTATTTCCCAGTAGCTTATTTATTTAATTTGTGACCACATAGCCGATCTTCAACAACTTGTCACTATAATCGGAGAATACAGTAAGAGAATGGTATTAGAGATTAATACCAAAAAGACCAAATTCTTGATCATCTCCAGAAACATGGATGCACTTTAAAACTCCACCATAACACTGAACACCAAGTCCATTGAAAAATGAGCAAATTAAAATACCTGAGAACGTGGCTTTTTGAAGACTGGGCATCGGACAGGGAAGTAAAAGGTCGCATTGAGCAAGCTCGACAAGCTTTCGTAAAATTCAGGAAGGTACTGACCTGTTCAGAGTTTGATCTTTAACTGAGACTAAGGTTTACTAAGTGCTACATATGGTCGGTGCTGCTATATGGCGTAGAGGGCTGGACACTCAAAACGAGAGATATAAACAGATTAGAAACTTTCGAAATGTGGCTTTATCGCCATATCCTAAAGATACCATAACAGCGAAAGTCATAAATGTAGATGTGATTACAAAAACAACCAAGAACGCCAACTTTTCGAAACCATTAAGAAAAGGAAAACTGTGTATCAAGGTCGCACAATGCGAAATGAAAAATACCAGTTCCTCCAACTTATAATCGAGGGTAAAATTTAAGACGAGAGAGGAATGGGACGCAAGAAAATGTCCTGGCTCCGAAACATAAGGCAATGGACAGGGATTAACGACAATCAATCTCTGATACATTTTGCAAGAAACAGAGAGTTAATGAAAAATGCGATCGCTACCATCCATTAGTGGATTTGCATCTGAAGAAGATTTATTTCCCACTGATGTTGAGTTCAAGTTTCACTTCCATATTTAACAATTGGGCGAATAATTGGCTGTATAGTCTTAATTTAGATTGTTTTTTAGCAGCTTAGATCTTAGTAATGATAATAGGGAGTGTAATGCTAGATACCGTTCCTAGATATTTACTCTTTTACTACTTCGAAGTTGTGGTCATTAATAGTTATGTTCTGCTTAACTCTTGATCTTAGATTTTTGGTTGCTAGCATGTATTTCGTGTTCTCTTCATTTATTCGAAGGTCCAGACTACCTGTTTCTTCCTCGAGTTGTGAAAACACCTCTCTCACGTCTCTTGTAGAATGATTGACTGCACCTGTATCATCAGGAAAGGCCAACAATAGTTTTGAAAATCGATTCGCAAATCCTCCTGTCAGCTCAGATGATATTTTACTTATTAGATATTCTAAGGCCAAACTGAATATCAACAGTGATAAGGGGTCTCCTTGGCCAAGTCCTGATGTTACGTTTAGTCTTTTATATTTGTTGCCACATTTTGAAACAAAAATTAAAAGTAATTCAGGGACATTTATTGAGAACCACAAATAAACCTTCAAAGAGCCGCATGTGGCTCGCGAGCCACAGTTTGGCCACCCCTGGACTATATTATTTAAAGAAAATACAATAAAATAATTATACTCTGGGCTAATTAGTAAAATTCATGGAAAAGTTATTTACCAGCAATTTTATTGCTGGAATCAAATTATAAGATCCTTTATATTAATAATATAGGTATGCAAAGTTCGCAGATAGTGTGCTACTTTTTTTATAAACAAAATGGCGCCGACAAATCGTATTTTTTTTTCAATTATTGCTCTATAACTCCGAAGATTTTAACTTTACAACAAAAACACCCAAATAAAAATTCACCGCAATTAAATTCTGCATAGAGATATGTTTTTCACGATTTGCTCCGACGAAAATTTTCCTCGGAAAATGCGGGTTTTCCTAACAAAAACTATAATTTTCAAATAAAGTTTTAGGTAAGTAATTATTAATCTATAATTAAATAACTTAGTGACATCAAAGATTTCTTGGTATAGATTGTAATTCCAGAAGCCGGTGAAAATTAAACGAATATTTTAGCAACAATTCAATTGTTAATTAACAATTTACGATCGCAATAATAACCAAAATAATCATGACACATTGATCAAACTTATAAAGATTATAAAGATGAGATGCTTGTTTAATATTTTATCGACAAAATATACATTTTTCTTTTTTTGCATAATCTTTAAATTTTGAAAAAAAAAATAGTTATAATACGTTGGTCTAATTAGTAAAGTACAAAGAAAGGTTATTTACCACAATTTTATTGCGTTAATCGAATTATAAGATCTTATATAATATTAATATAGGTATGCAAAGTCCACCGATAGTGTGGTACTTTTTTTATAAACAAAATGGCGCCGACAAATCGTATTTTTTTCAATTATTGCTCTATAACTCCGGAGATTTTAACTTTACACCAAAAATACTCAAATAAAAATTCACCCCAATTTAATTCTTCATAGAGGCATGATTTTCCCGATTTGCTCCGACGAAAATTTTCCTCGGAAAATGTGGGTTTTCCCAACAAAATCTCGAATTTTCAAATAAATTTTTTGGGCCAGTAATTATTTATCAATAATTATATAGCTTGGTGAAATAAAAGCTTTCTTGGTATAGATTATAATTTCAGAAGCCGGTTAAAATGAAACGAATATTTTAGCAACAATTCAATTGTTAATTAACAATTTACAGTCGCAATAACAACCAAAATAATCATGAGACATTGATCAAACTTAGAGAGATTATAAAGGTGTGATGCCTGTTTAATATTTTGTCGACAAAATATTAATTTTTAATTTTTTTGCATAATCTTTAAATGTTTAAAAAAAATTGTTATAAACAAATTAACATTTCTTAGAAATTGTTTATTATATTCTAATTTTAAAAAATACTTAAAATGCGTATTTCATAGGTCTTGAAAATGAATGCTTTAAAAAAATTTTCCAACCATTTGCAAAAAAGTTAGGAAACAGCAAAATAAATATACGATATCTCCATTGTTTATAATTTGTTTTAATTGTTTCAAAGCTTAAAAGTGAGTCTATGGTACAATCTAATTACTCACAAAGACTGTCAAAAATTAGTGCAATGGTTATATTTTAATCAAAGATTAAAAATACTTTTTTTTTGTAATTTTTAGCACGAAAGTAGGCTTGATACAGAGCCGGAGACAAAATGTTCACTCGAAGCGACTGACACGCTTAAACTCGCGCGAGTTGTGTATGTGGGCGGGTAGCTACGGTACTGTATTATTCTACTTTCGCGCGTGTAAATTACAAAAAAATATATTTATAATCTTTAATTAAAATATAAGCATTAAGCTGATAATCGATATTGTTCTATAAATAATTAGCTTGTACTTTAAGCTCACTTCTACGCTTTGAAAGAATTAAAAAAAAAATATTAACACCGTAGTAATCGTATGTTTACTTTGCTGTTTCATAACTTTTTTGCAAATGGTTGCAAAAAAGTTTTAAAGCATTCATTTTCAAGATATTTGAAATGCGCATTTTAGCTATTTTTTAAATTATAATATAATAAAAACTTTCTGAGAAACGTTAATTTGTTTATAACTATTTTCTTTAAACATTTAAAGATTATGCAAAAAAATAAAAAAATTATATTTTGTCGACAAAATGTTATATAGGCATCTCATCTTTATAAGATTTCAAAGTTTGATCAGTGTATCATAATTATTTTGGTTATTATTGCGACCGTAAATTATTAATTAACAATTGAATTGTTGCTAAAATATTCGTTTAATTTTCACCAGATTCTGGAACTATAATCTAAGCCAAGAAGGCTTTTAAGTCACCAAATTATTTAATTATTGTTAAATAATTACTTATCTAAAACTTTATTTGAAAATTAAAGATTTTGTTGGGAAAACCCGCATTTTCCGAGGAAAATTTTCGTCGGAGCAGATCGGGAAAAACACTTCTCTATGCAGAATTTAATCACGGTGAATTTTTATTTGAGTGTTTTTGTTGTAAAGTTAAAATCTTCGGAGTTCTAGAGCAATAATTGAAAAAAACACGATTTTCGGGCGCCATTTTGTTTATAAAAAAAGTAGCACACTATCTGAGGACTTTGCATACCTATATTATTAATATATAGGATCTTATAATTCGATTCCAGCAATAAAATTGCTGGTAAATAACTTTTCCCAAAAATGGCCTATTCTCCGATAATCAGCCCAGACTATTATTTAAAAATGAAATAACATAGACGTTTACAACCCGATGAACAATATTTCTCCATTCATTTATGTTTTGTGCTTTTCCTTTTCCAGTCCCTCATCTTCACGTGTTTAAGGTCTTCCTTCACTGTATTAATCCATTTCGTTCTGGGTCTGCTTATTCTTTTGGGACCGATTAGTTTTCTGGTAATAAGTTTATGAATATTATTCGGTATTCTGGAATAGGTATTCTGTTCCATTCATTTCCATTCTTTCTATATGTCCCAACCATCTGATTCTTTGTGACTTGACGAACCTGATTAGGTTAGGTTCTTTGTACAAAGTTATTAATTCGTTGTTCCTTCTTCTCTCCCACCGCCTCTTTCGTCCTCTGAATATGCGTTTCAATATTTTCCTTTTTCATCTTTCCTTTTTCTTCCTTTTTATTTAATGTCCATGCTCGCAGGTATATATTACTGTGGGTCTAATTATTGTTTTATATATTGTACCTTGTTTAGAAAGGTATTTTGAGTTCATTAGGGCTCTTAAACTGCCTAATTTTTGATTCCCTTTTGCTACTCTCGCATTGAGCTCCCATTTCTCTTTTTAGTCCAGTCGGGTTAGAAGAATAACAGGCCTAACCTTGCATTAGCAGCTGTCCCAAATTTTATTTTTCTAATCTTTAGGGTGGGTCAATAGTAGTGTAAATTTAAAATCTCGACTGAATTCCGCCGTTGCGTTAGCTGCCATCTTGATTTTAAACGAGAACCGTTTTTGCTCAATATCTCCGCCATTTTCAACTTTTTGACAAAAAGTATAACAACCAAAATTGTTGAAAATGTAATTTTCTATCATTTCTATTTTCACAATTTTTTCGTGTCATCGGTATTTTCCGAGTTATGGCGGAAAATAGTGACAGTTAGAGCATAATTATTGAATTATCTCGTTTATTGTTGGTTCTACGACACAAATGTTCTTATACAAAAATAGAAAGAATTAAATTCTACACAATTCTAGTCTCTTTCATTTTTTTGCTAAAGTTAATATTTAAGGTAGTACGTATGCGATAATGGCGCGAGCGTAAGACCTGATTGATTTTGTAGCAATTGTTTTTGTTCAATATCTACGCCATTTTCAACTAAAATTGTTCCAAATATGATTTCCTAAAATTTCTTTTTAAAAATTTTTTTCATGCGGTTGATATTTTCCGAGTAAGTGGGAAAATAGTAAAAGGTGGTGGGGGGAGCATAATTACTGAATTGAATCTTTTTTCCGAGCTACCCCAAATTTTATAATTCTATCCTTTAGGGGAGATCAATAATGGTATAAATTTAAAATCTCGACTGAATTCCGCGGTAGCATTAGCCGCCATATTGATTTTAAAGGAGAACCGTTGTTGCTTAATATCTCCGCCATTTTCAACTTTTCGACAAAATCGGTGGGAACTAAAATTGTTGGAAACGCAATTTCCTACAATTTCTTTTCCACAATTTTTTTATGCGATCAATATTCTCCGAGTTAAGGAGGAAAATAGTGGAAGCGGAGGGGAAACATAATTATTGAATTGTCTCATTTATTATTAACTTTACGACATAATTGTACATAAACAAAAATAAATAGAATTATATTTTATACAATTTTTAAAACTTCCAATAAAACACCAACCAAACTAAGTACATAAAAGACATAAATAATAACTTATATGCATTAAGTTCACTTAATTTTATTAACTAGCGGGTTTTATTGGTTGAATTATTGAATTTGTCTGTAGATAATTAAGTTTCATGTCAGCTAACATATTTTAATATTTCAGCAATTTTTTTTTAAATTTTGGACCCTGGGGGGAATTTTTCCATTCCCCCCCTTAGAACCCGCCACTGGTTCTCTCGAAAAATTGTAGTAAATCGTAATTGCAACAATTTCAGTCCTTACACTTTTTGTCGAAAAGTGGAAAATGGCGAAGTTATTGAACAAAAACAGTTGCATTAAAATCAATCGGGTCTTACGCTCGCGCTTTTACCGCATACGTACCACCTTAAATATTGATTTTATCAAAAAAATTAAAGAGATCAAAATTATACAAAATTTAATTTACTTCATTTTTGTGTAGGTTAAAATTTGTTGTAAAACTAATAATAAACGAGATAATTCAATAAATCAATAATTATGCTCTAACTGTCACTATTTTTTCCCCATAACTCGGAAAATATGGACCGCACGAAAAAATTATAATAAATGAAATTGTAGAAAATCGCATTTTCAACAATTTCAGTGTGTATATTTTTTGTCAAAAAGTTGAAAATGGCGGAGATATTGAGCAAAAACGGTTCTCATTTAAAATCAAGATGGCGGCTAACTCAACGGTCAAATTCAGTCGAGATTTTAAATTCATACTACTATTGACCCCCCTAAAGATTAGAAAAATAAAATTTGGGGCAGCTCCTAATGCAAGGTCAAATGGTATCCCGACTGGGCTATTTCCATTTTTTAGAATTAGAATAAGAATTAAAAATATGCTTTATTGCCATGAAAAATTGTACAATTTTATCGACAAAGCTTATGAGAACTCACGAAAACAAAACAAATAATAATACAATTGATTAATTTTTCAATCCAATAGCACATATAGCACATAACAATAGCACATAACAAATAATACCAAAAATATTACTCTACATCCCACCAGATTGAAAACTTTGGGAAACTTCTCTGGTTACACCCCCGAGGCTTCTAAAATTTGCAAGCCATAACGGATGCTGAGACTAAAGAAGATGAGGGAATTTTACAATTTATAATTCACGTCCCATCTGCTCAGCGCGGTAAAGTTCGAACGAGAATGGTTCCCTTCGTACTCCAATCAGAGTAAACATGTAGATCAAAAATGAATAACCATTTTTAATTTCGTTGCAACACGAAACTACGGCCACATCATATTCTAGTTCAATCAGAGAGTGTAGCAACCACCTCTACGGTTTCGAAACTTATTAGTCTCTCATCAGGAGGCACATATGCTGCTCTCTCTGACCCAGCCAGGACAAACAACCCGGCGTGCAGTTACGGATTGCAACGAACGAAATGACAGGGATGCCCTAGCGGCAACTGCTAGCAAAAGACTAAGTTTTTAATCTAATAGCACATAAAATAGTACCAAAAATATTACTCTACATCCCACCAGATTGAAAACAATGGGAACCTTCTCTGGTTACACCCTGGTGTACATGACCCATACTCTTCATTTCGTTCGTTGCAATCCGTAACTGCACGCCGGTGTTTCCCCTTTTTGGGTCAGAGAGAGCAGCGTATGTGCCTCCTGATGAAAGACTAATAAGTTTCGAAACCGGTAGAGGTGCTTGCTGCACTCTCTGATTGAACTAGAATATGATGCGGTTGTAGTTTCCTGTTGCAATGAAATTGAAAATGGTTATTCATTTTCAACAATACCATTATTTACTAAAATTACATAAAATGTCAATTAAATAAAAAAAATATAATAATATTTAAGTAAATTGCATAGTCTACCTTATTAACTAATAAGTTTAACTAATAAGTAACTAATAATTTTCATCGCACACTACACCCAGGTATTTAAAATTGTCCAATTTGATCTCTTTTATCTCTTTTAAAGCTATAGCTTTTACTACTTACAGACCTCACACTAAAGTCTCCTTCTTCTTTTTTTTTGTTCCTCTCGTGATCATATATTTGGTTTTGTCTTCATTTAACTCCGATCCGAATTTCTGTGCTTCTTCAATAATTTTCTTCACAACTCTTCTTAATTCTTTCGCGGTTCTTGTTACGATCGTCAGTTCATCAGCAAATGCCATGTGCTGGTGCTCATTTCTCATGATTGTTTCTTCCACCTTTGAGCTACATTTTCTGATTACAATAATTTCTAACCGTCTTGCAACAGTATCTTGATCTGAAATGTGTCCATGCCAAGCAATTTCACTGGTAGAGTTATTTAGCGTAATATTTTTTGCTATACCCAAACGTTCTATTGCTCCATACATTTTGACTCTCTCATATACTTGTCTAAAATCCACCAACAAAACATGCAGAGAAACTTTATCTTTATAGTAATAACTTGTTTGTATCTACTTTAAAGCGAAGATTTGATATACAGTGATGAGTGCGCCAATAACCGGCAAAATAGCGCAAAAGATGGAAAATATGTGTTAAAATTAGCGATAGTAACATAATATGTACATTGACATTATATTGATTGTTTCCCACCTTAATGTCCAGTTGCACCAACAAATAAATGATTGATTTGGATTGCCCGTTTATTTTAAAATATAATTGTCAAAAAACTGTCAAATTAAAAACAGAAATTTTAACGATTCTCCCAAAAATATTAAATTTGAACCTTTTTCGAAAGAAAAGAAAAGTGTTCTGTTATTATATTTGATGGTAAAAAACTTAATACTTTTCGGGAGAATCATTAAAATTTCTGTTTTTAATTGACAGTTTTTTGACAATTATTATATTTTAAAATAAACGGACAATCCAATTCAAAAAAACAATCGTTTATTTGTTGGTGCAACTGGACATTAGACGTATCAGAGGAGTATGCCTACTAAGACTGTCACTGTGACAGTGGCATTTCTCAAACTCGTCCGATACGTCTAAAGGTGGGAAACAATCAATATTATAATATCAATTTTTAAGTTACTATCGCTAAATTTAACACCTCTACTAGGTTCATCCCTTTTTATCTCACAACTAATATGTTTTCCATCTTTTGCGTTATTTTGCCGGTTATTAGTGCGCTCATCACTGTATAGTAGATCTATCCTTTCTAACGCCGGCCTGATACTCACGTAGGATTCTTTCCATAAAAATTTAGTCTATTTTTCTTTCATGTAGCAATCTTCCATGTAATAATTTAGCCTATTTCTCAATATTCTTGCCAAGATTTTGTGTATTTAGTATCTAAGTATCTAGTAAGGCTATACCTCTATAGTTGTCACGCTTCAGGTTGTCGCCATTTTTATGTTATGCAGCGGTCATAGGTGGACCTCATACCAATCCGTTGGAATTATTTCATTTTCCATACTTGCACTATCAGTTGACATATTTCTCTGCAGTTGATCGATCTCCACCAAACTTGATCATTTCTGTGCCTATATCCTTTTTCCCAGGACTTCTGCTATTTTTCATTTCTTGTATTGCTATCACCACCTCCTGTGTAGGCTGCCTTTTAATTATCCCATCTTCTCACAAGGATCTACAGACCGAGCGAGTCTCGTAAATTGCACGGCTTAGAGCCACGCTTCACGCAACCGTATTTGCGTACTTGTGTCTGGTCGAGTGGAGTTATAATTTACCAAATTTAAATATAATCGTTTCTACTGATTCATAATATGTATACTATAATATAATAGGTATATTTAAAGTTTTTAAATATTGCTAATATTATTAAAGTTTTTAACATTGTATTTTAATATACTTTGTTTTATTAATAATAATATTACCTAAGTATTGCACCTTGTTCAAAAAAAGTTCAAGATAAATACCGCGGTTTTTCATATGAAAATGCAAAGCAAAATATACAATTTGCAGAGTATGTAAATGCTTGTTTTTTGATAAAATAATACAAATTGTATGTAGGTAGGTAGAGTAGCGAAGCGTTGAGTAGTTGTAGCAAAAGTAGCTAGTATACTAGGCCATCTGAGACACGATAAGGATGAAATTAGTTTTATATTTTCTTTTCTCATGGAACATGCATGATGGAGAGTTTTTTAAAATACGTAACAAAGCATGTTGTTTTGTTATCTACGTTGCAAATATGTTGTTTTTTTTTTCAAATTACAAAATATGTTGTTTTCAATACAAGTACCTAATTGTTGTTATTTTACTGAACATTAAGGGCCGGTTGTTCGAACGCTAATCAACATTGATCACTATCAAATACTTAATTACTGTCACAACTTTCAATGTCAACTTTGGTTGGGTTGCCGAAAACATAATTATTGATGACAATTATGAAATTAGTTAATCAATTATGTTAATAATTGTTATGTTAATTGACTAACTAATCTCATAATTATAATTAACTATGTCTTCAGCAACCCAACCAAAGTTGACATTGACAGTTGTGACAGTAATTAAATATTTGATAGTGATTAATGTTGATTAGCGTTCGAACAACCGGCCCTTAGAATTTTGACTAACGCTCGATTTCATAATAAAGTTAAAGTGTGTGTTACCTTAAAAAATGCAATTGTTACAGTTAAAGAAAACTTTAAATTTAAAGTCCACTTTAACTTTATTAATATAAAATCGAGCATAACAAATTTTATAAACTTTGGAAAATAGCATTTCAAAAAAAGTACCGTAAGTATGCTGTATTTTTTATTTTTTCTCAAAAAAATAAAACAAAACTACAAAAATTATTTTTAGTGTTTTGTGACATTTTCCATTTAATACATTAAATTTTATTTAGCAAATTCTTATAAATGTGAATAATGATCATTGTTCTATTTACTACTAAAAAGAATTTTTTTTGAAAATTACTGTTTTTGGAAAAAATGGACTTAACACATCTTCGCTCTAAAAAATAAATTTTTGACTGTGACTTAATATTAATTTTTCTATCTATCCTATGGCAAAGACGGAGCTCTATTACAAAAAATATCGTACCTATTGTACAAAATTAAGGAAATGTTAGGATATAAATAACTAAAAATATTATACGGACGTATTTGTAACAAAACCATTAACACGAGTAGTGGAGTCAATGAAGGTGGATATGAGTTATTACCTCAGATTTCGTTGAACCTCCATCGATTTTCATAAAAATTGGTGAGTGGTTAAAGGATACCTCAAGGAACAAAGGTGACATAGTGCCAACTTGCGCTTTTTACATTTTAGGGGTGAAATACACCCCTTTTTAAAAAATTATTTTTTAGATTTCTGAAAGTGCAGTCACTGTAAGTTTTCACTTCCTATTTTGTTGAACCTTCATCGATTTTCATGAAAATCGGTAAGTAGTTAGAGGATACCTCAAGCAATAAAAGATATATAGCATCAACTTGCGCTTTTGCATTTTAGGGGTGTAATACACCCCTACTTTTTAAATTGTAAAAATTGCAGATTTCCGCATTATGGCGCAAGTAATCTCGTTTAATTAAGAAAAATAAATATATTTTTTTTATTTATGTGCATGAATTACATTTTTTTTTTAATTTTTCAAACCTTATAGAAACAAAAAATCCGAAAATTAACAAGTCGAAAATCACGAAAACCTTATTCTTCTATATTTCTGAAAGTGTAGTCACTGAATGTTTTCACCCACGATTTCTTTGAACCTTCATCGATTTTCATGAAAATTGTTGATTAGTTAGAGGATACTTCAAAAAAACAAAAGTGATATGGCACCAAGTTGCGCTTTCTGCATTTTAGGGGTGAAATCCACCTTTTTTTTTTAATGAGAAAAATGCAGATTTCAGCATTCTGGCTCAAGCAATCTCGTTTAATTAAGTAAAATAAATATTTTTTTACATTTATGTGCATGATTTATAATTTTTATTAATTTTTTAAACCTTATAGCATCCAAAAATCAGAAAATTAGCAAATCGACAATCACGAAAAAAATTAATCTTTTATATTTCCAAAAAGGCAGTCACTGAAGGTTTTCACCCCTGATTTCGTTGAACCTCCATCAATTTTCATGAAAATTGGTAAGTAGTTAGAGGATACCTCAAGAAACAAAAATGATGTGGTACCAACTTGCGCTTTTATCCTGGGGGTGGATGTTACCCCTTCTCATGGGTGAACACTATTTTATTAAAAATAACCCCATAATTACATAGAGGAGTAAATTCTAAGCAAACTTTCTTTTATCAAGTTTATAAATTTTTTATTTAAATAATATTTCATAATTTAATAAAATATTATTGGTACAGTAAAACCTGACAATAACGGCCACTAAAAATAGAAAACAATTGGCCGTTATAGAAATGTGGCCGCAATGCTAGGTTTCCTTTTCCACAAATACATAAAATATAATTGAAAATTTATTTATTTTAGTAATTAAAGCAAATCTAATTAAACATAATTCTACAAACAAACGGAACATACTAAAACTAAACTCGATTTACTACAATATAAAACAATATCTATACGAAAAAACAACTACAAGAAAAACAGAATTTTTGTTTGTTTTACATTTTTTAGATAAACGAAACATTTTTTTTTCTCTGATTCTGGCTTTGGTTTAGAACTAGAACCTTTAGCCACGTAATTGTATAACTTATCACTAAGTCAGGGGAGTAATGTGTAGTGTGTGTGTTGAGTAAGTGTCTTGTTACTTTGCAAAGTCGACGTCATTAAACGAAACATACTAAAACTAATTTAATATAGGTAATACATAATATAAAACAACATACTATAGCTACTACGAAAAATACGCTTATCACTAAAGTATCGTCGTGCTTCCATGCTATATTCAACAAAACCAACTTGGTAGGGCCTTTAATTAGATATCGCAAATCACTTTGGCTGATTTTGTCTGCATATATATTATGTTTGAGGAATCCCTTTTTTTGTGAGACTGGATATAGGACATTTCTCAAGTATGAATTCACATTCATGGTATATCGTTGCTATACAGGGATAATATTCTGTGCAATGTTATGGTACAGGCTACGTTAAATATGAAGTAAATGTGGAAGATATACACTGGTTATTCATTTCAATTTAATTTTATTGTTTTTTAATCGTTTAAAATATTTAAAATTATTAAAGACATAAAGTTAGGGATTTCAAAAATAAATTCAGTTCTCACTGGCAGGGTGGGAAATAATAAAGTGCCATACAATAGCATTTCATTACAATGCTCATTACAGGCATTACAGGCTGCTCCGTTTGAGAAAACTCATACTCTCAAACTTTGAGAAAACACTCATTCAGTTTCGACCAACCCTGTATTAGCTAAAATTAAACGTTTTGCTAGATTAATAATTTTTAACAATAATAGATTATATTAAAGATCACTTGAATATAAATTGATTTTCTGATGTCAAATCACTACAATTATACAGGGGGTGAATTTTGCTATAAAATTTGAAAATAAAAACGTAATTATCTTTTAAACTACTTCGTATAACATCACAAAACCTGATATTTTAAGAAATAAAACATAGAGGAGAATCCAAAAATGTAAAAATATACAGGGTGTTCCATTAAACAAAAGATAATTTTGTTTCACCCTGTCAATATGGGTGGCCCTGGAAATGTATTTAAATTCTGATATTATCTATGCCCCAATCTCACCTAAATAAACTTTTTTCGTATCTCCTACAACAAACGACTAATTGGACTTCCCACAACCTGTATACATACAAAATCTCCGCTATAAAATTTTTTCAAAGAAAATGTTATTGGTTTTTTTAAAATAACTCCGTTAAATTTTGAAATATGAGATTTATCTAAAAACCATTACAAAGCTAAGTAAAAGTTCTATAACACTGTATTAAACATAATTTTCTAAATCCTTTATTTTTTTTTAAATACAAGGTGAAAAGCCCCGGTTACATGGTTCTCGCAGTAAAATTTAGGTTTAAATGTTTCTATCTCGGTTATTTTTTGTCGTAAAAAAATATTAAAAAAAGAAAAAGCTTAAATAAGGTTAAAACTAAAATTTTGTTCTCTACCATTTTTTAAGTATATCGAGTATTTTTGGAGTTATTATCAAAAGAAAACGAAATTCACGAAAATTTGAAAAATTCTAATTTTTTTAATCGTATTTTTTTTTCAAAAATATGCGTTCTAAACCGGTCAAAATTGTTGAAGCTATTACTCATGTTAAAATAAATAAAGTTTTAAATGGGTTACTATAAATTTTAATTTTTGTGGAAATGACGTATGTTTCATTTTTCATTCTTCCCTAAAAAATCTGAAAGGGTCCTCTTATTTCCATCATAACTTGCTTAATTTTGATGCTACCGACTTCTTATATAGCTTTTTGATAGTTGCCTTTAAGTACTTTATTAAAATGTTTAATATCTATATCTAACAAAGTGCATCGTTTTCCTGTTATTTAAGCTTGAATACTAAGATTTGAGTACTCGCCGAAAAAAAATATACATTCAATTGCATATAACTCACTTTGTATACGCAATAAAGGATTTTTCGAATAAGAAGCTTATTTATTTTTATATTATCTTCGATTTTGGTAATAACAACTTTTTTGAAGAAACTTATGGTTTTTGAGTTATTTA
Organism: Diabrotica virgifera virgifera; assembly: GCF_917563875.1. Taxonomy (NCBI): domain Eukaryota; kingdom Metazoa; phylum Arthropoda; class Insecta; order Coleoptera; family Chrysomelidae; genus Diabrotica; species Diabrotica virgifera. The sequence continues at coordinate 115,614,547 of NC_065446.1, read as the reverse complement.
TGAAAAACTGCTTTAAAACATGGATTTTTTTCAGGAAAAATCAAAACTTTTGATCTTTAATAACTCAAAAACTATTGATTTATTGAAATAACTTTATATAACAAATTTTACTTATAATTTGTCCCTCTATCGATTAGTGGTATTATTTTAAATAAAATAATTTCCACCCCCGAGAAGGGGTGGCATCCCCCCCCCCAGGGTAAAAGCGCAAGTTGGCACCATGTCACCTTTGTTTCTTGAGGTATCCTCTACATACTTACCAATTTTCATGAAAATCGATGGAGGTTCAACGAAATCGGAGGTGAAAACCTTCATTGACTCCACTAGAGTACTAAAAAAAGATTTAATTCGACTTAAAAAGTCGAATTTAAAAAACAGAAATGGTTGTAACGCAACTGTATTTTTATTAACTAAAAAAATTAACAATAACTTTTTAAAGTACATAAAAAAATAATTAAAAACTTAACAAATGCAGGGCTACTGCCGCTATATCAGTAATTTGAATTATTTAGTCCAGAGAAATAAGGTTTTTCTCGTGACACATCCCCCTCCAGGCCGAAATCAAATTTTTTGAATAGTATGGACATCTATATTATTAACCTATATGTTTCCTGCAGCCGATTTTGATGATATACCTAGTTATAAACAAATGAAGATCGAAAAACGGTAAATTATCGCTTTTTTCGTCTATTACCAAAAAGTTAAGCACTTTAAACAAATTTGAGAGTAAGAAACTCATAAATCGTATAAAAAACTTTAATATGACATTCGCTGAATATGTCCAATCTTATTGGTTGCTTAGAAAATTGCAAAATAAATCATAAATATTTAGTTTTTATAAATATTCGTAACTTAGGTAAAAATTAACTTAGAATCTTCTTATTACGCGGAATGCCAAAACTTCTTGTACTTAAATTATATTTTAAATTTCAAAGCAATTGGTCAAATAGTTTAAAAGTTATTTAATTTAATTTTCCCAAATTCATTTTTTTTGCAACACTATAAGTCAGAAAATTATGAGGTTACAATAATACTTCGGAGAGTTTATGAAAGAAGAACATTTATACTATTACCTTAATTAAAAATAAATGACAAAAAATAATTTTAAACAGTGTAAAATTATTTTGCAAAAACATGTCCATTTTTTGCTTACTTATAAACAATTAGAATAACTTTTTAACCGTTACCCGTAGAAAAATTATTTTTTCATATTTAGAAAGACTGAATTTTTATACACATTTAGAAAGAAAAACAACTGTTCTAGGACATTTAGGGACAAAGTTAGCCCCCCCATTTTTTTAATTCACATATTTTTGCAAAATTATTTTGCAATATCTACAATTATTTTTTGTCATTTTTTTTAATTAAATTAATACTGTAAATTTTCTTCTTTCATAAACTATCCAAAATATTACTGTAACTTCATCATTTTCTGACTTATGGTGTTGCAAAAAAAATTAATTTTGGATAAACAAATTAAATAACTTTTAAACTATTTGACCAATTGCTTTGGAATTTAGGGTGTAATTTAAGCACCATAAGTCTCAGCATTCCATGTAATAAGAAGGTTCTAAGTTAATTTTTACATAAGTTATGAATATTTATAAAAACTCAAAATTTATGATTTATTTGGCAATTTTCTAAGTAACCAATAAGGATAGACATATTCAGCGAACGCCATATTGAAGTTTTTTATACGCTTTATGAGTTTATTACTCTCAAATTTGTTTAAAATGCCCAATTTTTCAGTAAGAGACGAAAAAAACGAAAATTTACCGTTTTTGATCTTCATTTGTTTATAACTATGTATATCATCAAAATCGGCTGCAGGAAACATATAGGTTATTATTCTAGATGACCATATTACTCGAAAAATTTGGTTTCAGCCTGGAGGGGGATGTGTCACCAACACGATATTTTTTTTCCTTATTTCTCTGAACTATATTATGTCTTTATGCACTAGAGTCTGAAAAAAATCGTGAATCCTCGATGAAACCCACTTTAGTAGAAGATCATTGAATTTTTTAGTACTCATCGGATTTAAGGTATCTCTCAACGAAATCAGAGAATCTTCTACAGATTGATTCGTCGGTTAAGTCTACACTCTTAAATTCCAAATCGAATTCTGGTTTCAAGTACAGAATCCCAGGATTTTCTTGACTGAATTCTGAATTACTTACATACTGTATGTGAAATTAATTTTTTTTATTCTCGGTTTTATTTTTATTTTGAAACGGCGAATCGTAAGAATTGCACAATTTATTAAAGTCTTTTAAGATTAGAAATTGTCATTTCATACACTTTGAAATATTTGTTTTTCCCGAAAATTTTAGCCAACTCTAACCAATTCTATGGAGTAGATAATAATTTGAAAATTATGGCATTTTTAGCCTCTCGTTCTATAACTGGGTGTATACTGTCCACCTCCATGTGCGTATGCCCTTGCAAAAGGAATTTGTGAGTGATTTCTTTTATATGTGGATATCTCGAAAGTAGATGAAAGTAGCACATAATCATTTGTAAGTTCCGGTTTTGGGATGAGCAATTATTGGTCCAAACAACAATAGCAGTTGTGCTTTGAGATAATGAATGAACGAATTGGATCAATCATGAGGCCATTTCGTTTCCACCTCAACCAGCAATTGATTCATCCCACATTAGACAGTTCGCCAGTTTTTCTGTTGAATCATAAATTATATATAATAATTAAAACACCAGAGTTTTAGAATGTAAAAACTTTGAGGATCAATTAGCTTTGGAAGACATTTTTGTAAATTTATCAATAAAACTTTTTGTCCAGGGCTATTGATGTCTATTTGTTTCAATTTGTACAATCACTTGAAATGTTTCTCACTCAGCTTCAGACTTTGACTCTTAGATTGATTAGAAATTCATCACATTTAGCACAAGTGTCTTTTGAAGGAACAGCTAGTGATAAATTAAATTCTGTATTAAAAATGTAACTGTAAAGCCATTCTTTGTCTACTCCGTCCGAAGGAATGTTTTTCTAATCTCATTCTTCCTTAAACCTCCTAAACATTGTAGAAATAATTTAGTGACCTAAATAATTTAGTAATTCTTCATACGGATATGGATAGTCCATTATATGCTTATGAATCCTATCCTTTACCTTGACCTCATTATTTTCTTTACTTTTAGATGGCTGCTTTCCTCTTTTGTCACACTCTAAAACTCCACTTTCCACTTGTTCGCTTTTTTTTAAGTGAACATCTAACAATAGATTGAGAAATATCTAGAGTATCTTTTCTTCAACGGTAAAAATATATTTCCAGTTACAATGGCTAACTTGAGCACCTATCCGTTCTCTTTTTCTTTTGATACACGTTTTTTCAAGATAAGAACATAAAAATTGTCTTTTTGGATCTATGGTTGTCTCATGATTCCAAAATTGTCGGTGAATTTGTGCCCCCTGAGGCACAAACTTGCCAAATTTTAAAAGATTGTGGACTTAATGCTTTGCCTGAATTGCATTATGTGGGACATAATTCTTTTTGTTGGACATAATATGGTTTTGCCCTGGGAAACGTATACAGCATTTTGGATCTAATACATTTGAAGTGCAGAAGATACTGTTTTGCTCTAAGCGAAGTGTGGACTTAATACTGTTCATACAAGGCTATTTTGGCCAATTTCAGTCGAAACAGCGAATAGGAAACACCAGTGAATAGAGCAGAAAATTGTAAGCCCAGTGAGCTAAAAAAGTAAAAAACTGAAATTTTGGACTTAATACAGTTTTGCTCTGAGGTACGGATATTATATACTGACACATAAAAAAATAAATTATTTTTGAATTAAAACTTTTGCAGCTAGCATATTGGCTTCTTCTGAGGACGGCTTTTGCAATTTTGAAGTTTTCTTTCCCTTTTTAATTTTTTTTGTTGGAAAAAATTTCCTTTGGGGTATAATTTTTTTATTGGAGGGTATTCTGGATGTGAGAACTGGCAAAATTATTATGGTTTCATGTTTATTTTTCGGGTCTAGCTACAATGATATTATGCAAAAAATTATGTTGTATCGCAGATTCAAAATGCGTTTATCTCGAAAACAGTAGTTAAGTTTATACAGGGTGGTGAATCGGAAAACGGGCCATAGGATACTCAATGTAAAATTCTAAACTGTTGAATTTCTGCTTCCCTAATTATGTTACATCAAAAGTCATGAGAAGTTATTTGTAGAGGATTGAAATCTGTATTAGAAACAGAAGTTACAATTGTTCTACGATTTAAACACATTCCAAAATTTTGAAAAATATAATGTATTTACCGCAGTAGGTATGTGTGGGCATGTTAGGCCACACGTTATTATTTAACTGACAGTGAGCACATTATTGACTGAAGAAGATATCTTTATTATTAATACTTCTCCTTAACTAAAGGTATCTTATCAACTTTATTGTGTTTTAAACAGTAATTGATAAAATAAATAAAAAAATTGACAGTTCAAATTGTTAATATAATAAATTTATTGTCAACAAATGCAACCTTATACACATTATGGTATTGCGTGTGGCCTAACTTTGGCGTATTACTCTGAAAAATGTATTATATTTTTACAAAATTTTGAATAATTATTGTTCGTAGAACAATATTAACAGTTGTTTTCAATACAGATTTCAATTCTCTACAAATAGTTTCTTATGACTTTTGATGTAAAATAATTAGGGAAGCAGGAATTCAACAGTTTAGAATTTTACATTGAGTTTCCTATGGCCCGCTTTCCAATTCACCACCCGGTATAGTGAGATTAATGTATTCTCCTTTTCATGACCATTTCCCAGTGCGTCACAAATTATAGATAGAAAAAAGGTAAGTCCGTGATAATACACATTTATGACATTTATTCTAACATGACATTTTAGTTAAATCTGATAGTTGTCACATTTTATTTTCAATTTGGAATAAAAACAAATCAATTGTGTCTATTGCATTTATAAAATTGTATTTTCTTTGATTTGTATAGTCTTATAAATTGTACAGATTATATTGATAATATTATTATTTTATTTAATAAATAATTATTCTTTTTTGATTATGGCGCCATCTATCGACAACTAGAATAACTAGAATAAATGTTATAAATGTCTGTAATCAGAGACGTGCGTTTTTTTCTGTCACATACAATTTAATGCGTTAGAGAGAAATCGAAACACTGTTACGCACTGAAAAATGGTCATGAAAAGGACAATAGTATACCTTTTTTTAAGTAAAAATATTGAGAGAACAAAAATTTTTGTCGAAAAATATACAGTGATGAGCGCACTAATAACCGGAAAAATATCGCAAAAGATGAAAAAGATATTAAGTTGTGAGATAAAAAAGAGATGAACCTAGTAGAGGTATTAAATTTAGCGATAGTAACTCATAAACTGACATTATATTGATTGTTTCCCACCTTTAGACTTATCGAACGAGTTTGAGAAATGCCACTGTCACAGTGACAGTTTTAGTTGACATACTCCTCTGGATACGTCTAAAGGTGGGAAACAATCAATATAATGTCAATTTATAATATGTTACTATCGCTAAAGGTAACACCTCCACCTCCACTAGTTTTATGTATAGAGTAGGGGATAAAAAATTGAACGTATTAAATGAGCGATAAAAGACGTATGTGGCGCCCTCTAGGTAATACATCAGTTTTGGTGGCGAATTTAGATTTCTCGTCCCAAAAAACCCCCGCTTACCAAATTTCAATATTCAATATTCAAGATAATAAATAGAATAAAAGTTTAAGTTTGACAAACTGTATTTCGGTTATTATCAACTTTAGTACTAAGGTAAGTTAGCTTAAATCGACCTATTTTAAGCTCAGAAATCTACGGTTAAGCTATGGCCTATTCTTTACCAAACACCCTGTATAAAATATGATATTACCTGGATGTTTTCTTTTTACATGTGCCGTCAAGTTAGAAGATTTCGAAAAGTTTATGTTACACTTAGTACAACGATTCATTTTCTATTTACAACAAAAAGAACACTTTGAAAATAAAACAAAAGTTTTTTTTTTTTTTTTATTTAAATTAACGTGCATGTGACATCTATGGTCATTAGCACGAGTTACAGTTTACATGGTAATATAAATTACAAATTATAAATATATAGTTAACATTAGTAGTAGTTAACATAAGTAAAAAAAAAACAGTTAACAATAATTATATTTTGTTTAACAGTTGATTCTTCTCGAGGAATTTGATAACCTTGTTGATTTGGTCTGTACTGTTGAGGACATCTTTGAAGTTAGGACTAATACCAAGCTGTTGGCGTTCTTTGGCATAAAAAGGACAGTCACTAAGTATATGTCTGCTCCGGAGAGTAGTATTGCAGTGTTGACATTTTGGTAGTGGAGATGATGTCATCAAATAGCCATGTGTTAGACGGATATGTCCTATACGCAGTCTTCTTACGATTGCCATGTTTTTCCGAGATAAACTAGGGCAGGTATATAGGTTCACTGAGGGCTTAATTTCATGCAGCACTGAAGTAATTTTATTCCAGTGAATTTGCCAGGTTGATAGAGTGTGCTTCTTCAGTCTGGCTTTTAGATCATTGCAGATTTGTACATTAAGTATGGTATCCATCGATGATGCATCTTTTTTGGCAAGGCAATCGGCTTTTTCGTTACGACTAATGCCAACATGGGATGGTACCCATAATAAAGTGACTTTTGTATTTTGATTTATAAGAAGCTGATAAATGTCATGAATATCTTGGACAAGAGGATGGTTGGTGGTTATAGTATTTAAATCATCTTGGAGGAGACTACTAACTCAGTGAGAGCTTTATTAGTGGACTGTTTAGCATAGGGTGAATTTAAAATAGAATAAAAAAAATAACAGTAAAAAAACCAGACCTTAAAGTAAATTGTAATAAAAATATTTCCTACCTTGTCATTTCTCGTTGCACAAGCTGGAGCAGGCCTGCTATTTTTCGTACTGCTATTGCTGAGTAGTATAAATCACTCGCGAGGACTATATTGAGTTTCTATACACTTTTCGGAATAATTGTAAGTGACTGTTAACCAAGAGAGTTGGTTGGCGAATTGTCTTTTTAAAATGAGGCGAGTAGGCAGGTAATTACATACAAAAAACTTTAAGGTTTTTACTTGAAAATAATGATAAAAATTAATACATACTCACTGAATTAGGTATTGGCCTACTCGTACCATAATATTGAAAAGAAAATGAATTAAAATATTCTTTACAAAAACAAGAAAATTAAAAATTGTTATTCCTACTTATGTGGACGAACCACAACCGCCCACCACAATACGCAGTATTGTTACGGCTCAAAAGGCAAAGGACACAATTTTACTATAGAGCGTTTATATATACCACTATTAGTTTTCACTGTGGCCACTCTAACTATACCATCAGATCCAGGATGAACCTCAATTATACGGCCCAAAGGCCATTGTAGCGGGGGAATATTATTTTGGCGGATTACCACTAAGGTACCTAGTTGGACGTTTGGAGACGGAGAATTCCATTTAGCCCTTTGATGAAGAGTTTGGAGGTACTCCTTAGACCACCGTTCCCAAATCTGTTGGTGCAACTTATTTAATAATTGCCAACGATTCAACCGATTGTGCGGAACATCGAGCAACGTTTCTTCGGGCGGAGCACTCAAAGGCTCCATGGTCAAAAAATGGCCTGGAGTTAACGCACTAAGATCGTTTGGGTCTGAACTTAACGGGCATATTGGCCTCGAATTCATGATGGCCTCAATTTGAGAAAAAATAGTATATAACTCTTCAAAAGTTAGTACTTGTTCTCCAATTGTGCGAATTAAATGACCCTTTACCGTCTTAATATTAGATTCCCATAAACCTCCAAAGTGTGGAGAAGAAGGGGGAATGAGATGCCATTGAATAGATTCATGAGAAGCAGCTTGTGATGCCAATCTGTTAAGTTCTGCTCTGGCTCCAACAAAGTTAGTGCCATTGTCACTATAAACATGTTGACATCGGCCTCTACGACTGACAAATCGCTTAAACGCAGCTAAAAACGCGTCAGTGGATAAATCAGATACGAGCTCTAAATGAAGAGCTTTTGTTGAGAAACAAATAAAAAGCGACAAATACGCTTTAAGAGTTTGAGACTTTCGAAGTTTGGAAGCTCTTATAGGAAAAGGGCCCGCAAAATCAACTCCAACATTACTGAAAGGTTTTAGTTGAGATATTCGAGCTAGCGGTAGATTTCCCATTAACGGAACTGGAGACAAAGGATTCACCTTAAAACATTTAACACATTTAGACAGTACTCTACGAATGGCTCGTTTGGAAGATATAATCCAAAAACGCTGAGAAATTAGGTATTGAACAGTTTGAAGCCCGGCGTGTAGATATTGCAGATGAGTAGATTCAATAATCATATCAGTTAATTTACAACTGTTAGGAAGTAATGCCGGAAATTTGCGATCATACGAAATGGGCGCATTAGCTAGGCGACTACCTACACGTAGAATTCCCTTTGCATCGATAAAAGGTGAAAGCTTTCTTAAATTTTTTGGAAGCAGCTGTTTATCTTGGATAAAATTTATTAAAGTATTAAAAAAGATCTGCTGTGTTCGTTTAACAAAAACCAGTAAGGAGTTATGTTGCTCCAATAAACTTAAACAACCTATTTCCAGATTACCATATCGGTTTTTGGTTACATAATGGAAAAAACGAATAATGTAACACAAACATCGAACACACCTATTTAAAGACGAATGACGATCCAATAAAATATCTAAAAAATTATTGGGAATTTCAGCAATCAATGCGACAGTCCGCACTTCCAAATTTACATTAGTAGACTCCTTTGAATTAAGTTCAAAGAACGTTAGCGGATCAGATTGTAAGAATGTTGGCCCCACCCACCATTTGGAACAGTTAATTAACTCAGAGGGTAAGCAACCCCTTGAACCAATGTCAGCAGGATTTTCTTCAGAAGGAACATAGTGCCAACATGAAGAAGTTACTCGATCCTGCACAAAAGCTACTCTATTGCTCACAAAAGTTTTCCACTGATGAGGGGAAGATTGTAACCAACGTAATGTAACAGCAGAATCAGAATAACAGTATATTTCCTTGATTTCTACTTTATCTTTAATAACAGAAGAAACAAAGGAGACTAGTCGAGCCACTAAAACCGCAGCAGACAATTCTAATCTGGGAATAGTAAGTCCCTTATTAATGGGTGCGACCTTAGATTTAGCTATAACAAAAGAAACAAAAGGTTGGCCTGAAGGTGATAAGCATCGAAAGTACAAGACAGCGCAGTAACCTTTCTCGCTAGCGTCACCAAAACAGTGAACTTCTAAGCGTAAAACATCGTCAATTAATAAACGACGAGGTAAATTTAATTTACTCAAATATGCTACATCATCAATGTCTTTTTTCCACAAACGGATAATTTCTTTTGATGGAGCATCATCCCAACCAATCTTTTGAGTCCATATTCTTTGAATAAGGTGTTTAATTAGAAATGTTATTGGAGATAAAAATCCAAGAGGATCAAATATTTTTGCTAAATTGGACAAAAGATGACGTTTTGTACAAGAAGAGTCTAAAACTTGAACTTTAAAAGCAAATGTATCCGAAGAAGCGTCCCATTCCAACCCTAATACTTTAAGTGTTTTGGACGAAATATCATCATTAAATGTAAGAGGTTTTATTGCTAAATCTGATACAGCTAATCCTTTCAATAAATCGGGTACATTACTGGACCATTTTTTCAACTCAAAACCTCCTTTGGCAAGTAAGGCAATAAGTTCGTCTCTTAGTGCTAAGGCATTCTCGAAACTAGGACAGGAAGAAACGATATCATCAACGTAGGTTCCAGTTTTAAGTGCCTCGGCTGCTAGAGGAAACGAATCCCCGTCATCATTAGCCAACTGATGTAGACATCTAATAGCAAGATAAGGAGAACAAGAGAGACCATAAACAACTCTGTTGATACGAAGATCTCGAACAGGTTCAGAATTATTAGAACGCCAAAGTACTCTTTGATAATCTGTTTGAGTAGGATTAATTAAAATTTGCCTATACATTTTAGAAATATCGGCCGTAATTACATAACCATGCAATCGAAAATTAATCAAAATTGTACAGATGTCAGTCTGAAGCTTAGGACCAGTGAATAATTTGTCATTGAGTGAGGGTTGATTTGGAAGATGCCCGGAACCATTAAAAACGACCCTTAATTTACTTGTTAGACTTTCAGGTCTTAAAACACAATGATGCGATAAATAGTAAACATAAGGTGAATCGAAGTTATTCAATGGGACAGGTTCCATGTGACCGAGCTCAACAAATTCCTTCATAAAGGTGCGGTATTGGTCATAAAGTTCAGGAGATTTTTGAAGCCTTCTTTCTAATGAATAAAACCTACTAAGAGCAAGTGATCTAATATTAGGAAAGACAGGATTTTCTTCCTTAAAAGGTAGATCTACTACAAAGCGTCCTGAATGTTCACGCGTATAAGTATTCATAAACATATTTTCCACTTTAGCGTCATCAGGAGCTAAGCAAAAAACTTCAGGGACTGCTTCTAATTCCCAGAATTTCTTTATTTGCTGATCCAAAGAAACCGTATCTTCAACTTGGCAAAATAAAGACGTAAGAGTAGGTGCCTTTGAAATATTTACTTTTCCCATAAGCACATAGCCAAATATAGTATTAATTGCATCAGGTTCATCTTGATTGCCGTAAATACGTCCATCCAAAAGAATTGTAGAGAATACATCAGCTCCTAAAAGAATGTCTATGGATCCTCTACGAAAGAAGTTATCATCTGCTAACTTTAAATTAGCAATATGGGGCCAAGTATTAACTTCTAAATTACATAAAGGCTGATCCTCACATATTTTTGTCAAGACTAACGCATCGGTTGTCAAAATAGGAGAAGATTTACGTACTGGTTTAAAAGAAATGGTAACCCCACCTAAATTAGTGTTCGACTGCATAGAACCTAATCCTTGGATGTTAGCTGAAGTTTTCATGGGACGTAAACCTAAACGCCTAAGGGTCTTTTGACAGATGAAGGACGTCATGCTTCCCGAATCTAACAAGACACCTAACAGGTTGGTAGTTACCGTGACAATCAAGCACCTCAATACATGCAGTGGAAAGCAAAGTACTTTTATCAGCGGAAGAAAAACACACAGAAACGGATGATCCAGTCGTTGAATTTAAAGTGGATGCCGCCGAATCTTGAACATTCTCTTCTTTCTTAGAAGAGGAGAAGCAAAGTAGTGTATGATGTTTTTTATGGCACGAGTGACAAGTCCATGTAGATTTGCATAGGCTAGAACGATGTTATCCAAGACAGTTAATACACATCTTGTTCTTTTTTATTAATTGAAATCGATCTACAGGAGATTTTGCCAAAAAAACGGAGCATTTATAAATGGCATGGGTATCATTAGTTTTACAGATAGAACATTTTGGTTCAGGTTCTGTTTGAGCAAGCAATGATGTAGATTTGGAAGAATTAGGTTTTTTAGAAAAGTTAGATTTTGGTTTAGTGTGAAAATCAATATTATCTAAAGCGAGACAACTTTGATTTAAAAAATCAATTAGTTTTTTATAGCTTGGGATGGTTGAATTATTATGAAAAAGCTCAAAACGTGTTACTAAAGAAACAGTTAATCGTTTTAAAATCATTTGAACAAGTATAAAATCCCAATGTACTGTGGGTAGTCCTAGCTTATTTAGAGATGCCACATTTTTCGAAAATGTATCTAACAACTTGCGTAGTTCTTTTGGATCTTCTGAAGTCAGTTGTGGTGAACTTTCAAGGTTATTCCATAAATTGGCAGCGATTACCCTAACATTATTAAACCTTTCACAAAGCAGATCATAGGCAATTGGATAATTGTTTGCTGTGATGTCAATATGATCCACAGCATCGCGCGCTGCACCCTTTAAACACGATAGTAACAAATTAAATTTGTCAATTGGTTGTAAGTAAGTAAGAGTATGAACGCGAGCATCAAACTGATCTATAAAACTTCTAAATTCAGTTATTTTTCCACTGAAAGATGGCAATTCCGGTTTCGGTAAATTAAAATAATTTATAGGTAAAGGATTTTGAGACTGTGAAGTTGATGTAGTTTGCTGACTTGATGTTGAAGATTTTCTAAAGGCTTGCACGTATGTTAATTTAATTTTATAATATAATTTGTCAAAATTACTACGGCAATCATCTTCGACTTTAAATAGCGCGTCCTCATTATCTTGCTCAGAAACTAACATAATTATTTTACTATGAAGATCATAAAAATTGTCACGAATTTTTTCCAATCCTTCATACATAACTTCCAAAACCGGGTAAAAATTCTTATCGTCAGCAGCTACCTTTAAAGCAACAGCATGAATTTCAGTCATTTGTTGCACTTCAACTTGTCTTAAAGATTGATATTTTTTAATTTTATCTGCCATTTTGTAAATTTAAATGTAGAATTAATAAATTTAGAAAAATATGAAATTAGCGTTAGGAAATAAAATAGGTTCACCACACGAAAATTAATAAAATACAACCGAACTTTGTGCTAATAAAATAGAAAACTATGTCCTCTGCTATTTGAATATTTATAGACAAAAAATAATTATAAAACATAAACCCTTTAAATAAAAATTACTGTGTAAAATAAACACACAGTTTCATCTATAATAGAGTCAACCTGTATAATAATTATTATAACAAAATTTGTCTATTGGCCGACGTTGACAATTTAATAATAATTACTTTTACATTAATGTGTTCCTTTTTTACTTAAAAAACAACATTAACTGAGGTATAGGTACCACTAACGATCGGCACAAACAAAAAACCAATTTACTAATTGATACGTGATTTTAATTTTGTAAAGAATATTTTATCGCCTTATGTTAAAGAATAACAAAAAAATAAAGTCAAAGGAAATGCGGTTAAATAACCTGAATTTGATTCTGATCTTTGTAAATTAGCAAAGTATGACAATAAAATCAAACAATTCAGGTTTAAAAGAAACTTTCCCCGACTATATTACCCTCTTAGAAAAATGAAAAATGCAAGAAAAAAATATAGAAAATGGATCTATCAGGCTCGTAACGGATCAATAAATCATCTTGGAGGAGACTACTAACTCAGTGAGAGCTTTATTAGTGGACTGTTTAGCATAGGGTGAATTTAAAATAGAATAAAAAAAATAACAGTAAAAAAACCAGACCTTAAAGTAAATTGTAATAAAAATATTTCCTACCTTGTCATTTCTCTTTGCACAAGCTGGAGCAGGCCTGCTATTTTTCGTACTGCTATTGCTGAGTAGTATAAATCACTCGCGAGGACTATATTGAGTTTCTATACACTTTTCGGAATAATTGTAAGTGACTGTTAACCAAGAGAGTTGGTTGGCGAATTGTCTTTTTAAAATGAGGCGAGTAGGCAGGTAATTACATACAAAAAACTTTAAGGTTTTTACTTGAAAATAATGATAAAAATTAATACATACTCACTGAATTAGGTATTGGCCTACTCGTACCATAATATTGAAAAGAAAATGAATTAAAATATTCTTTACAAAAACAAGAAAATTAAAAATTGTTATTCCTACTTACGTGGACGAACCAGTATTGATGGAGTGTATAGATGAAAGTGAATCAGTACATATGGCTATGTGTGTGTTTGGATATTTTTGAGCATGTTTGAAAGCACACAAGATAGCTAGCAGTTCGCCAGTGTGAATACTACACCAAGGAGAAATTTTACAGAGTTCGATAGGCTGTTGAAGAGTAGTTAGAGAATTTGTAGTAAAATTAGTATCTTGTAGACAAATAAAATCTGGATGGTAAATTGATGTAAGATATTGTATGTGTTCAAGGCGCGGATAATATCCGTCGCAATTCCATTGTAAAATAGTGAAAAGATATTTTTTTTATTTTTAGAAAAGATCGGTATCATTGGTGTTGGAGGTACATGAATTATTGGATGAAAGGCTTGCAACTTCGTCAGCGTCTACGGGATTTAATGTGATCTTAAGCTTTTTAGATAATCTTGTAATTCGATTTTTAAGCGATCTATCAGATACAGTTTGATATATTTGAGTAAGGTCTTCTAAAAGAGACTTAATGTTGGTGGTAAAGTTATGAGCTTCTTTGAGAGGATCACTGCTACCAAAGGAATTCTCCAGGAAGACAATAAGCTGTAATGCTGTCAACGAAAATTTCTCTGGATTAGCACTAATTAATTGTTCAATATTTGATTGAGCAGAGGGAGTAATTTTACCAAGTTATTTTTCATCAGTTTTTAATTTCTTTTTAGGAGCTGTTTTAGGAGTTGCAAAGGCTGTGGTAGATTTATCATTTATAGGATTTAAGTCTGGGGGGTTATCAGTAACCGATAAAGTGGGTGATTCGAGACTTGTGTCGGTAGAATAAGTTCTTTTGATGCAAGTATTTGAAGGCAAGGACACTGACATTAGAGACTGTTCATTTGGAATTATTAAGTCGTTATTAGTTGGATTGATTTCTTCTTTTGAGGAGGAGGAAGGAGGAGACATAGTAGAAGGAGGTTCAAATGGGATTAGGCTAGAAGTTGTATTTTGAGAAAGATTGGTAGATATTTCTTGAGGGTTAGAACAGGAGTCTGCAGTGTGTCCAGATTGTTTACATAAGAAACATTCAAGTTTATCCGAAGTGATAAAGATTCTATTATTGGTATTTTCATGCGATATTAAAATTGAGGTATTTAATTCAAAGTTTTCTTTATCCGGTGTAATACAGATAGAGCGTCGAAAACTGAAAATGTGAGCGTATTCGTCCTCAGGTGAGCCGCATCGGATAAAAGAGATAGGAGAAGCAAGTTGTAATCGAAGTTCGTCTTTAAGTGCTTGCTCTATGAGTGAATTCGGGATCGAAGGGCTCACGTTGGACAGTAGTAGCCTCTTTGCAGGTGTAATAAGTCTGCGAATAGATACTGTTTGATTTCTAACAGTAATGGTCGGATAATTTTGCAGAAGATTATCCACTACGGATAAGGAAGAAAGATATATGCATATACGCTGGTTAGAAATTCGTGAAGCAAAGGTTATTTCTTTAGGGGTAACAATTTCGCCGATTGCCTTGATGTAATCAAATAGCACGATGTCAGGAAGAGCGTGCATAACGATGGCGAAACTTCTACTGGGACATGATATTGCTGTTGCAGGTTTTTTAGTGTGATTTTTGTTACTGCAGCGAAGCTGGGTTGTACTGTTTGTGATGATGTTTGAGATGATGTTGATGCCATAATTTGATTTTAATATTCTGGATGCCAAAATATTAAATATGTATGGCCAGTAAGAACTGGCCTAATTTTTTGGTTGTCGATATTTGCTGTTAATTAAAAATCGCCTTACCAGTATTTTTGTTGGTAAACACAGCACATTAACTAACTAGTTTTTATATGAAACACTATTAGCAGAGACGATAAGCGAGGAGTACTTTACTCGTTGGCCTCTGAAATGGGAATGACAACAAAAGTTTAAATTATAAACACAAAACTAAATAAATAATTTCTCACAACGGTCAAAAACCACACTTAAAAAGTTTTAGAAATTCACACCACAGAATCAAGTTACTCAAATTTTCAAACACCTCACCTGACACAGTCTCTCAAGTGCGATTGCGCGAAGCCGTGCAATTTACGAGACGCGCTCGGTCTGTAGATCCAAGTCATCTTCTCCTGCTGCCCAGTTGTCTACTACGTCGCGCTCCACCTCACTAAATGAATATTAAATGTTTAGCTAAATTTTTCAAAAGAGAACAAACACATAATATACAATACGGTTTTTAACATTATAGTAACTTTGGGTAAAAAAAAGAAACAGAGAGCGTGGTGGTCCTAAGAAATAAAAAAGTAAGTAAAAGTGAACAAAAGAACATGGAAACAATATTTGAAACATAAAAATGAGAATTATAATAACGATAAAAATGAAAGAAAAAACAAAATATTACTAACAGCAGCAAATAGAACTAATTGGGAAAAATTGAGAGATAAAATGGAAGAATTGTTTATCATCTATAAAACAATGGATTGTGCTGCCTCATGTAAATAACGTCAATTTTCTCAATTTTATTATTGCATGTGTAACATTTGTATCTAGCTTGTATGCCCCTTTGATTTGAACTGTAACAATTATCTGCTTAATCATATTTGCAATAAGGCTTGAAGCGTTGAGCTTGACCTCATAATTAATTTATAAAAGCACTTAATAGATCAGAGATCAGATCTTGGTTATGAAACATTCGTGAATGGATTCAGATATCAAATACAGAACAAATATTCCATACTGCAGAAGATCGA
The DNA here is from genome assembly GCF_917563875.1 of Diabrotica virgifera virgifera. Taxonomy (NCBI): domain Eukaryota; kingdom Metazoa; phylum Arthropoda; class Insecta; order Coleoptera; family Chrysomelidae; genus Diabrotica; species Diabrotica virgifera. Next base: position 115,598,220 of record NC_065446.1, on the reverse strand, counting down.
GAAGCCTTCGCAATGGTGATCGCCAACGTTGGATATCAGTCTAATTTGTTTAAACAATTTTTGAAAAAGTAATTTTTTCCCAAAATCCATGATTTTAATCATACTATTCCTATTAATCATAGAAAAAGTTAAGGTATACTTTAATAAATAAATTATCTTCAATAAATAATTATCTAATAAAAATCATTTATTTATTAAAGTGTACTTTAACTTTTTCTGTGATCATTAATGATACTATGATTAAAAAAATAGATTTGTGTAAAAAAAATATTTTTTTAAGAATTGTTTAAACAAATTATACTGTTTATTAATTAATAAATTTATAAACAAATTGCATATTTGTAATGAACGTAAAAATTACATACCATTTAAAAAAAGAAAGATCAAAATCCATTGAGTTGATCCTGAGATACAGCAAATTATATTCGTTTGAAATTGTTTTTTCGGTATTTTTAACTCGCTGGATTTTTATGTTCCCCCTAGTAATGGTTTGAACTACATTTTTGAAAAATCGTAGAGGGTGCTGTGAAGGTATAATGTTTGTGCAAATTTTTTAAGAAAAAATATAAATCCCCTTCTTTAAAATGACATTAATGAGATTCCTTAATTATTATAAACAAATTAGCTGTGAATTAAAAAAAAACATATTGCTAACTTTGTCCCAAATGAGCCCAGGCTAAATTTTTTATCTGAAATTTCGTGTTAAAATACTATCTTTTCGAATATATAAAAATATTGTTTCTACGGACAACATTTTTAAAGTTAGTCAATGTTTATAAACTACAAAATTTTAAAAATTTGGCATTAGGATTTTTGACTATGTTGATCATTTTTTATCTTTTTTTTAATACATTTTGATACTATCACTCTTCTACTTTCATCTAGCATACTCAGAATTGCTCTACCCTCATTATTTTCTGTCTTATCTTATTGCAAAATAAAGGTCTCTGGGATAAACAAATAGAATAACTCTTAAACTAATTAATGGATCAGTCTCAGATTTTAAAAAGTTTATTAAGTACCCCAATATCCAACTTTGGGTGAAATACTAAAGTTCTAAGGTAGTTTTAGTAAAAGTTATTAATAAATAACAATTTTAACTTATTTTGCAGTTTGCGTAGCAACAAATTCACTTTTTAACTTTCAAAAATCGGCATTTTGAAGGTTTTTCAATGTTCTAAAAAAATGAATTTTGTAGTTTTATGTCAACTATTTAGTTTTTGAATGGAGTGCAAAAAATCGAAAAAATCGCGATTTTTGCACTAAATTATTATTAATTAAAAAACTCTAGGCAGGAAACAAGTAGGTTTTCTTCCTATAGGTATACAATAACTAAAAAAGTAGTCAGCTACCTGGATCTTTGAGTGTCCCGAGAAAATCCTTATTACCCTGGACTACTTTTGCTAGCAGTTGCCGCTAGGTCATCCCTGCCATTTCGTTCGTTGCAATCCGTAACAGCACGCCGGGGTTTGTCCTGGTTGGGCCAGATAGAGCAGGTAGAGGTGCCTGCTGCACTCTCTGATTGAACTAGAATATAATGCGGCTGTTGTTTCGTGTTGCAACGAAATTGAAAATGGTTATTCAATTTTTTTATTTTATAACAATTAATGTAAAAGCATAAATTAACTATGGTATTGTCGGTTATAATATCAACTTCTCCCTTAAGTACGAGTATCAAAAAGGTATTTATTGTAATGACATAAACTCAATTAATATTTAAATTGCGTAAAACTCAATAACAAAGCCTTTTGAAAACAGTGAACTATAAACGTCGATAAGGCCTTATTGTCCTCGACCAATTACCGAGAATGACGACAAACGACCGGCCATCCAAGAAATGAAATACCATTTTATCTCGTCTTTTTTACAAATGCTCGTGTATTAGCGTACACAAAAGCCTATTTGATGTTGATGCACTTTTATCGATTGACGTTGTGCAGCGACGAGATAATTACATGCTTTTCAAAGATGTATACGTGCATAAATTGTTTCATTGGATAATGTACAGGAAATGACATCAGGAATTTATGTCACAGACGAAGTTTTCATTTAAAACGGAAAAGAATGAAAAAAAAAACAATGGATTTTAATTATAAAAATGTAATATGTAATTAACCGCGTTATGTAATAACGGATTAACCGCCAAAAGTCCAAAATCGAGATATTAGTGCCATCTTGCAGCTAGGGTGCAAATCTATCTATAAAAATATGTTTTTTGTAAAAAAATTAAAAAAAAAAGCTGTTTTTAAATGCCTGTATTAAGCGACATTTTTTATTTTATTAAAAAAAATCTCACACTAGGATTTGTAATATCGAACTAAACGCCAATAATGGTACATAATCCATTGTCATAAACAAAAATCGGCATCTGTGTAAGTGTAATAACGAATCAAGCGCCACGAATAGTCGGTTAATTCTTTATTACAAAACATAACAGATTTACTAACGTTTAAGATATCGAATTAAAAGACATCATTTGTCAGGTAACATCAGGTATTCGGATCTTAACTCATGCATATCTTAAAAAATCATTAACGAATTAAGCGACATTTGATCAAAGACCTTTTAAAATATAAATTATTTTTAAAAAATTTTAAACACATGTAAAAGTCTATTTACATTTGCATTAATATATTAAATATGAAATATGTCAGTACTATATTTTAGAAATAGTACGAAAAACAAATTTAAAATCTTTAAACCGATTTATCTCAAAACTACATTTTGGCGCTTAATCCGCTATTACATAACGCGGTCCAATTTATCTACACCTCATAATATAGGGCAAGATTGCCGGAAGAAACGGACCAGGCCGAAGAAGAACATCCTGGCTCCGAGATCTCTAAGAGTGGTATCAAGAGATATTCACAATTTGTTTTGAGCTGCCGTGAACAAAGTTATTATTGCCAATATTGCCGCTAACGTTCGATAATCGTACAGGGTACTGACAGAAGAAGATATACAGGGTGTTTAGTAAATAAGTATGAAACATTTTAAGGGCTAATTCTACATGAAAAAATAATGCCGGTTTGCTCTATAAACATATGTCCGCAAATTCTTCGTTTCCGAGATAAGGGGTGTTGAAATGTTTATTTCAAACTGCCAATTTATTTATTGCTGCAAGACCAGTTGAGCTATGAAAATGAAATTTGGTGAGTTTTAGGAGGTAGTTTTTGCGCATTTTTTGACATACAATTAAGAATTTTGTATTCATCATTGGCGCTCATACGGGTGATAGTCTGAAGTTTTTAAAGAAAAAAAAAATAGTACGCCACCGAGATATTTCAAAATAAAAATTGTTTTTAAATTTCACGTATAATTTTTAATGAAAAACCTTTCTTGACTTTTTTTCATATGGTGCACCGTTTTTATGCAGAAAAATAAAATATCTTGGCGCGTATTTTTCATTTCTTAATAGGTGATTCCATGTCAAATCACTCAATTTTGGATCAAACAAAATTTTGGATCTCAGATTTGTCTGAAAATTGGTATATAGCTTCTACGAGATGTAAAAATAAGATAATATCTTTGACCTTAAATATTATTTAAGGTCAAAAATCTTCTTTTTTTTCTCAAAATGTTATTTTATGCGATTTTACAGTGATTTGGTGTTTATTTAAACAAATTTGCATTTTTTATCGTAAAGTATCAACGAAAAACATAAGATTTTAATAGAAGTGCCTCAAAAATGTCACTATATGACATTATAACAAGCTATTTTGATTCAAATTAAGTTGTTAATCAAATTTTATGGTGTAGAAAACGTTAAAATACCGTTTTTTACATTTTCCCCAATTCCCAAAATATATCATAAACGATTTGGCTGAAAATTTGCCCACAGGTAACCAAAAAATAGGACTTTAAGTGAATAGAAGAATTTGAATTATATTATTATACCAAAAAAGTTACATGCAATATCATGTAACTTTATGTAACTTTATGTAACTCATGTTACAAATATAGGCGTCTACTGTAAGTACAATTAACTCAGAAAATATCGACCTCACGACAAAAATTGTTAAAAAGAAATTGTAATAATTGTAAATACGATTTATTTGGAACAATTTCAATTCCTACCATTTTTGCCGAAAAGTTAAAAATGGCGGAGATATTGAACAAAACAGTTTCTCCTTTAAATATCAAGATGGCGGCTAACGTAATGGAGGAATTCATTCGCGATATTAAATTTAGGCTACTATTCTTTTTCTCATGATCATCTTTCAGTGCGTCACAGTTTTTCTATTTCTTTCTAACGCATTAAATTGTATGTGACAGAAAAAAGGCACGTCCATGATTACAGACATTTACAACATTTATTCTAGTTATTCTAGTTGTTGATAGATCGCGCCATAATAAAAAAATAATTTTTTTTAATTAGATAATAATATTACAAATATAATCTGTATAATTTATAAGACTATACAAATCAAAGAAAATACCATTTTATAAATGCAAGAAACACATTTGATTTGTTTTTATTCCAAATTGAAAATAAAATGTGACAACTGTCAGATTTAACTAAAATGTCATGTTAGAATAAATGTCATAAATGTCTATTATCACGGACTTACCCTTTTTCCTATCATTTGTTACGCACTGAAAAATGCTCATGAAAAGGACAATATTGACTCCCCTAAAGATTCATAAAATAAAATTTTGGGCAGCTCGGCATGCAAGGTCAAATGTTATCCCGACTTGACTAATATACTTTTGAGTCTGATATTATTGGATGCAACTTTTTTGGTATTGTTATATAATTCAAATCCTTCTAACCACTTAAAGTCTTATGTTTTGACTATCTGTGGGCAAATTTTCAGCCAAATCGAGTATGAGTATGTGTATTTTGGGAATGGAGGAAAACGTAAAAAAACGGTATTTTAACGTTTTCTACACTATACAATTTGATCAAAAACTTATTTATAACGCAATATAATGACATTTATCTACTCTATGTCATATTATAAGTTTTTAGTTTGTGAAAACTGTCATTATAGATAGTAGTGCGTGAAGGGTTTAAAGTGTGCGTGAAGTAACAATGTATTTTAAATAGGATTTACTTTTTCGCACATTTTCAATGGGTTTTTTGGCACACTTTCATATAATCAAATATCCTTAACTTTCGCGTTGTCATGGTGATGACACTATGAGCAATGACTTACAACAAAATGTTTGACAGTTTTGTGGTTTGAAAGTAGTTAGGATTTTTAGATGTCAAAGTTCTAAAAATTGTATAATAGAAATGAATTCCAGTGACGAAGAGTTACAGTTTTTTTATTTGTTTATCGTAGATAAAATATTGTATGAAACTGTGCGTGAAGTACTTTTTGCGAACTTACGCGATGTATAGCACTCGTTCCGTTGTCGCTCGTGCTCTAAATATCGCGTGCGTTCGCAAAAAGCATACTTCATGAACTGTTTCATAAATAACTATTTTGAGTCCCTTCTTCTTCTTGTAGTTTCATGGCCTCCACCTCTTAGGTACCTACTTGGCCAGTCCTCGTGGAGTCCCTTCTATTAAAATATTATTGTTTCCATTGATACTTTACGCTAGAAAATGCAAATTTGTTTAAATAAACACCAAATCACTATAAAAGCGCATAAAATAACATTTTGAGAAAAAAGAAGAATATTTTTTGACCTTAAATATCTTATTTTTACGTCCCGCAGAAGCTATACACTAAGTTTCAGAAAAATCAGAGATCCAAAAGTTAAAAGTTTTTGCCTGAGTGATTTGACATGGAATGTACGTAACACATTATCAAGAACTATCCCATATGCCGTATAATAATACTAAACTAGAACAATAACAGAAAAGATTACTAATAAGATTTAAATTAGGTGCAAAGCTGCAAGAAATGTTTAAAATGATCTCCTTTACAGCTAACAGAAGAATTTTATATTCATCATTGGCGCGCGTACGGATAATGGTCTGAATTTTTTTAAGAAAAAAATAGTACGCCACCAAGGTATGTCAAACTAAAAATCATTTTTGAATTCCTCGTTCAATTTACGACAAAAAATCTTTCTTGCCTTTTTTCATACAGGCGCCGTTTTTATACAAAAAAAAAATCATCTTAACGCTTACAAAGTATTTGAGGTAGTTTCCATATGCATAGAAACTTAGTTCAAATACTTACTTTGTAAACGTTAAGATGTTTTATTTTTTTGCATAAAAACGGCGCCGCATATGAAAAAAAGGCAAGAAAGGTTTTCTGTCGTAAATTAAATCAGAAATTCAAAAACGATTTTTAATTTTACATATGTCAGTGGTGTACTATTTTTCTCTTAAAAAAATTCAGACCATTACCCGTACGCGCGCCAATGATGAATATAAAATTCTTCTGTAACCTCTAAAGGAGGCATTTTCACCATTTGTTGAAGCTCTGCACCTAGTTAAAATCGTATTAGTAATATTTTCTGTTATTGTTGCAGTTTAGTATTAGTATGTTGGATATTTCTTAATAATGTATTAAAAAATGAAAAATACGCGTTAATATGTTTTATTTTTCTGCATAAAAACGGTGCACTATATGAAAAAAGGCAAGAAAGGTTTTTATCACAAATTAGACGTGGAATTTAAAAATAATTTTTAATTCGAAATATCACAGTGGCGTACTATTTCTCTTCTTTAAAAACTTCAGACTATCACCCGTATGCGCGCCAATGATGAATATAAAATTCTAAATTGTACGTCAAAAAATGCCCAATAACTACCTCTTAAAACTCACCAAATTTCATTTTCATAGCTCAACTGGTCTTGCAGCAATAAATAAATTGGCAGTTTGAAATAAAAATTTCAACACCCCCTATCTCGAAAACGAAGCATTTGCGGACATATGTTTATAAAGCAAACCGGCATTATTTTTTCATGTCGAATTAGCCCTTAAAATTTTTCATACTTATTTACTAACACCCTGTATAATTTAGCTCTCTAGGCCTAGAAGGCTCATGACTTGGTTTGCTATTCTTTTCCATTCTTTTCTGATTGCTGCTTTATTTTTCTAATTAAAAATTTTTACTTCTATGTCTTCTAATAGTATTATTTTAGTCAGTATTTAGTCTTCTCTATTAGTTAGTATTCTTTTAGGTAATCTCGTGTTTGGTATCCTTTAAATATGTCTCAACCACCTCTCTACGATATTCGATTCTCCATACACCACATCTCACATATCTAGTTCTATATTTGGTCTCTTTATTCACATTTAATTCCATAGCTTTCCTCCAAATATTTTCTTGAGGACTTTCGTTTCCCATACTTGGAGTATGGCTTGTTCGGATTTGTTCATCGTCCATATTTCACTGGCATATAATTCTAGAGGTTTTATTACGGCGTTCCAACCTAGACACGACCAATAACAAGAAGCGCGGCCAGAAAACGTTTGGGGAAGTGTATCAAGATCGACTATATAAGTGACTGTATCGATAAGAAGTGTCAGTTTACTTCAAGAAACATCGAGCACGGAACTACCTAAACTGAAGCAGGAACTCAGTGAGAAAGGGCCCCATATGCAAGAGTGTTATGACAATGGTAAACATGTATGAGTTGCGCTTCGAATTGCTTTCTCATCCGGCTTATTCTCCTGATTTGGCTCCCTTCAATTATTATGTCTTCCCAAGTCTGAAGAGATGGCCCGTAAATAAAAAATTCAGCTCGAACGAAGTGATAATTGACGAAAGAAACATCTATGTTGCAGAGCGTACAGAAATTATTGAAATTAACAAGGCAGTATATGTTTGTATTGAAAAAATATTAAAAAAGCAATAATTTTTTCAGATGCTAAAAGTGCCATCCAAAAAATAGATAACACCACCTGGGGGACAAACAACCATATTGTAAACCTAAATGAAAGACTAATTATTGAGTCAATGGAAGCAGGATTTAATATAATTTTAGCTTGGATTCCATACCATAATGGAGTAAAGTGGAATACAGAGGCTGATAAATTAGCAAACATAGGCAAGACTTTAAATGTTCCTGCAGACATCAAAATAGATAAATTTGACTTTTTACCTTTTATTAAACAAAAAATTGTAAATGAGTTTAAAGTTGAATGGACAAAACATTTCAAAACTAAAGGGAAATGGTATCAACTATGCCAAAGTCATTTTTCTACAAACCCTGTAACGGTCTCGAAGACACCCACGAATCACCCTATATGAATGAACTTATCGTTAGCAATATTAAGCAAGTGTAATGTTTTTTCGCTAAAGAACTGTTGAATTTTATCATCTATGATTGTGATTCTCGCGAACATCGAATGTACTGTTCTTACGATGTCAGTTGGACCAGTATAAAAACAAAATTCGACACCGATTGTCGGCACCGTTTGTAAAACATAGGCGGCGCAATAGAAATTAATGAGTAAACTTTTATTTTTAAATTATGGTTCAATATTTGTTAAACAGTAATAATGTTGTTAACTGTTCACATTTCTTTATGAAATTGACACCAAAGATATTTAAAAATACATAATACAAATGAAATTTAACGTGCTTATTAATTTGAGAACTAAAGAAATAAGACTACACTTTGAATATACACATAAAATACATGAAAACGAACAATTCCTCTTCCAGTCGAATTGTCTAATTCATGACTAATGAAGAGATCACTTTTACTACTGTATAGTATTTTTACTACAAAAGCGATATTACGTAGGTCAAAATTTTTGACGTAAGAGAACTGTCAAAACATTAGAATGTGACTCTTCATTATATCCATGTTTATAATAAACATGGCAATAATGAAAATTCACATTCTAGTGTTTTGACAGTTCTCTTACGTCAAAAATTTTGACCTACGTAATATCGCTTTTGTAGTAAAAATACTATACATAGGACATATTTTTGACAAGTTGAAATATATCACTATCCGTATGTTCAGAACTTGATTCGACACTTGTCGTGTTTATAACTACCACACCAATATTGGAAAAGAAGTGAAAGGCGCAATTTACACAACAGTTATCAGACCAATAATGACATAAATACGCGGCAGAAACACGACTTGATACAGAAAGGACAGAAAGAATGCTAGAAACAGCAGAGATGAAAATACTTTGAAAAATCGATGGGATATGGGAAGAGGTAGAAGTGCAGATATACGACAGATATGCAAGGTGGACAACATCAATAACTGGGTAAAAAGCAGAAGAGTATAATGGAACAACTACATGAGCCAAATGACAAAAAACAAAGTAGTAAGGACGGCGAGAGACGGTTCCCCAATAGGAAGACGATCAGTTAGGTCTGTATCCCGCGTATGAAAAAAAAGTTGATTAATAGTAAGCTGAAAATTTGTTAATAGCTTAAACGGTGTCTAGTCGGATAAACTGTGATATATGAGAACACTGTAACAGGGGCAGTTTTAATTGTGGTTAAAAATTTGGAACGGTCAGACTTAAACTCTCCGAACAGAGATTAAACTCTCATGCAAAAATCAGACTGCTATTTATCAGCTGTCATAATTCCTGTCATTTGACATATTCTACATGTTCCACTCATTAAAACGCCCATTTGGTGATAAATAGTAGGCTGATTTTTGCATGAGAGTTTAATCTCTGTTCGGAGAGTTTAAGTCTGTTCTGTCGGACAAAATACATGTGCCGTTTTCGTGGTCTGGCCGTTCCAAATTTTTAACCTGTTCCACAATTAAAACTTCCCCTATTCCAGTGTTCCCATATATCAAAGTTTCTCCAACTACACACCCTTAAGCTATTAAAAAATTTTCAGCTTGCTATTAATCAACTTTTTTTTCATACGCGGGATCCAAAACTAAGTGGGAAGACCACGAAAACGATGGAATGACAACTTACTGGAGCCACATTGAAAAACAGACAGTCATGTCTACACAAGAAGAAGAAGAAGGAAAAGAAGAAGAAGACATTAATATTGGTGACAAAGCAAGATAATATTTTTATTTTACTTGAACTTGAGCTACACAATTTTTCCAAATGTCACTTTTGACTTGTAAGTATATATATTGTATTAAAACAGAAAATAGTGAAGAATTACCAAGAATGATGGAAGCACTAGATAGTGAATCGACAAAGATGGGACTGAACATCGCTTACAGTAAAACAAAAGCCATGACCAATCAACAAGAAGAACCAATAATTACAGTGGCACAAACAAGAATAAAGCAAGTAAAAGAGATATTCTAGGACAAATCACTAAATTAAATAAAAAAAATCAGACCGAAGAAATAAAAAAAAATAATAAGATTGGCCTGGGCATCACTCGGAAAACTGTCTTTTATTCTAAAGAAAAAAAAAATACCCCCAATACCTAAAATCAAGAGTCTTCAATCAATGTACACTCCCTCTCCTCATATATGGCTCTTAGACATGAACACATACAAAGGAAAATATGGAAAAAATAAAAATATGAAACATGAAAAATTCCATTAATTACATTATCCAATCAGCGGACTGAGCAAATTGACGTCATTAAATCTCGCATAATATATGGGACATCCTGTATAAACAATACAGTTTCAGTATAATACAATACAATAAAATTTAAAATTGTTCATTAAAAGTATATAATACTTACAAATGCAATTTAATGTGCTTATTCATTTTTTAAGTACTAATGAAATGAGACAAAAAATGTATTATAAAAATAAAATAATTGTAAGTTATGACGACGACACTGTTTATTTAGTGTTTATATTGCTTGCCGCCTTTGAAACATGAGAAGGTATTTTGACCAGATAACGATATGATTTGAGCCTAAGCACTTCCGAACAATTTGACCAATTACTCTTCAGTATTGCCCAATAAGATACGTTAGAAAGTAGTAAGCCACACCCGCGTCCATGTGGACTAATACAAGGAGTGATCAATTTTGAAGCAAGCAAATGTTTATATGGTTTATCTTTATTTCTATGCTCTTCGTAGAATTATTGACCGGACCCCAAAAATGCTTCTGGTCCAACTGACATCGTAAGAACAGTAATATGGTTTGTTGTATCATGCCCATGACTTAATAACATTGTTTAAGTATATTTTTATGATTGTTTAATTTGTCGTGTTACAACCCTTGGTTCCACAAATTCGCATTTGTGGATCGAAGGCAATTGACATAAATTATTAGAATGCGAACGGGTCATTGCCTCACACCAGACCATTTGTTTAAAATCAATTGTAGTGATACTCCTTTTTGTGAATGTGGGCAAATAGGAAGTATAACGCCCACAGTATAACGCAATATGTTACTTGATTGCCCAATTAACAAAACAAATCAATTTGACCTGTATCAGCAACTTGTTAATGTAGGAAGTCCAACCCCCATTTCAATACAAAATCTCCTACATAATATTAATGACCAAATCTTAAGAAGGATCAATCAATTTATAACATTTCAAATTAAAATATAAAATAGTTATTTGACAATCATAATACAATGAATTTAACGAAGGGAATATGGAAAAATCCAGACCTTTTGAAAATAGGATTCCCTTCCAATTACAGTCTAAACACGAGAAATGTCCAAGCACCCAAGAGGTGGAGGCCAAGAAACTAAAAGAAGAAGAATCGTATTATTCGGACGGCGGGACGGCATAAGCAAGTTGAAAGATGACTGAATCGTTGCCTCGCTAAAAATTTTCTGGAAAAATATGTTTTTAATTTCGAAGGAGGTTACTTCTATCTATTGTTAAACACAATATTAAACTAAATGAAAGTGTTCCATGAATTATTGTGCTAGCAGAAAATGATGACTTATTTGCCTTACATTGGACGACGCACAACTTACTTCCATTAATTAATAACACGAAATGCTATCTGTTATTCCCTGAAGTGACATCTTTTTACTATTAGCAATTTTCTCCCACAACAACTAAATTGGCGCAATATAGGAGGTCTTAATGTGTATGTATACAGTTCGCCTCTGTGAATAAGCAAACAGATTCTGCAGTTAAATACCAGTGGCGGAGAAGCAATTAGGCCAAGTATTTGTTAAGAACTGGACACACGTGACCAAATTTAATAATCGGGTATTCTTTGATAAAGGATATACGAATACAAATATGGTTGGTACAGTATAAATCCCGATACACGTCAGAGATTTAAGTTGACATTGGTGCCAAAGTAAAAAAAAATTCCTGAGTTCATTTTAAATCAAATATATCACATAATTTGAAGTTATGACATAAAATTGGAAGTTTCGAAGAAGAAGAAATTATGGAAAAAGTATATAAGCGATAAAAGTGAAAAGTAACTATCAAGAATATAAGGAACAGAGACTACTGGTGAAAGATAAAATTCAAGAAGCCAAGAATCGGCAATGGGAAGAATTTGGAAATAAAATGGAAAGTGATAGTAAGGGTAATGCGAAGTTGCTCTATAGAACCGTAAAAAATCTAAGATAAAATAAAACAAACGGAGTAACAGGTTTAGAGGAGACTCGGAGTAACAAGTTTAACAGGTACTGAGGAGAATACTAGGACCTGTGAGGGAAAACGAAATCTTTAGAAGTCGATACAACAACGAACTTTATCAACTTTATAAGGAAGCACCCCTGTCAGACTTCATTAGAATACAAAGATTGCAATGGGCCGGACATATGATAAGAATGGGAGAGGATAGGCTACCAAAAAGAGCACTGAATGCTAGAATGCAGGGAAAGAGACCAGTTGGAAAGCCAAGAAAGAATTTGGAAGACACAGTAAACAGCGACGCACAAGCCCTTTTAGGAGTCCGTGTATGGAGAAGATCAGCCACAGACAAGCAAGGGTGGAGGCAAAAAATAAAGGAGGCCAAGGCTCAATTTGGGCTGTAGTGCCGTAGAAGAAGAAGAAGAACAGGTTTAGAGGACAAAGATGGTAACATATTATTAAAACATGAAGAGATTACCGAAAGATGACGAGATATCCTTGATAATATACTGCAGAAACTACCCCTATCCCTTGGCGAGGATGTTTTTACGATTTTCTCATTACCTATGCATTCTTTTTAAACAAAACTTATACAAGGTTAAAGACCACCACTTACTCTAAAAATTAGGTCCTATTCATTTTTTTCGTATAAGCAACCGTTACGGCACAGTGGCGCCGTAAACCTTATATATGCTTTGGAGGGCTCCAGTTTTTGTTTTTTTTTCATCTGTTCGTTTTATTGATAAAGTACTTATGTAAATAAAACAACACAGTGTAACCTACAAATTATGACCTATGCACATTTTACATTCTTTGCTCCCCAAAGCCACAGTGGTGGCCCAAAATCAATTTTTGCATATTTTCGCCACCTACAGGCATTTTATTGCATTAATGCTACCTTAATAGCACAATATTCACCCCTAAGTGGTCGCTGAGCAGTGGCGGATCCAGGGAGGGGCGTTGGTGGCGATCACCCCCACCCCTCTCAAACCAAGTGATATTATATTTAAAGATTATAAAAATATTCATTTATTTTTATAGAAATACTTATATTATATTAAATAATTTTTATAAGAATGACTTTTTATGCTTTAGCGACAGTGGCGGATCCAGCATCGTTAAGAGGGGGGTGCCAATTGGCTAAATTTCTATAAAAATAAATGAATATTTTTATAATCTTTGAATATATATCACTTGGTTTGAGGGGGGGGGAGGTGATCACCCCCATCACCCCTATCACCCCTCCCTGAATCCGCCACTGCTTAGCGACCACCTAAGGGTAAATATTGTGCTATACAGGTAGCATTAATGCAATAAAATGCGTGTAGGTGGCGAAAATATGCCAACATTGATTTTTGGCCACCACTGTGGTTTTGGGGCGCAAAGATTGTAAAATGTGCATAAGTTATAATTTGTAGGTTACACTGTGTTGTTTTATTTTACATAAGTACTTTATCAATAAAACGAACAGATGACGAAAAAAAAAAACAAAAACTGGAGCCCGCCAAAGCATATATGAGGTTTACGGCGCCACTGTGCCGTAACGGTTGCTTATACGAAAAAAATGAATAGGATCTAATTTTTAGAGTAAATAGTAGTCTTTAACCTTGTATAAGCTTTGTTTAAAAATAATGCATAGGTAATGAGAAAATCGTAAAAACATGCTCGCCAAGGGATAAGGGTAGTTTCTGCAGTATATTTTCAAGGATAGGGGTGGTTTCCGCAGAGATGTTGCAATAACCATATATATTTTTAAAAAGCACTATTGATGAAGCATATTCCCATATGGATCAAAAAGCAAAGAACCAAAAACTTTTCAACCCCCCGTTTTATTTATTTTTTTTGCTGCAAGGTTGCACTAGGAAATCGCTTTTGGTGTCCATGCATGGGTAATAATAACGTGCACAAAATGATATATAAAGCATATTAATAAAGGGCATTGTGTGTGAAGGATTCCAAGAAAATCACTTTATTTATTAATTTTTTTTTTTGGGTGGTTCCGGGGAAAAATGGGGGTACATTATACAAATTTGAAAAGAGCACCAGCACATGGGTAATCGCTAAAAGTCTTTTTGCTCTAGCATAAACGGTTCAGATGGTATAGAAAGGGGTTTTTTTAAAATGTAACACCCTGTAATTAAAAAAAGGGCAATTACCCTTAAGTGAAACCTATACCAAAAAATCAATCAATTATTTGTGAATAATTGCCGCAAGATAATTTCTTCTTAATTTCCGTTACAGTTAGGGAAAAGTATATATTTGTTTAAAAACATCTTTTTTAAAAACTTGTCAACTTTGGGGCGCCACCCCCGCTAAACGGTGGATGATAGACAGATGCTGTCGGGAAATAAATCGTAGAAAATACAGTTCTCTTCATATTTCTATCAAAGAAATTTTTTGTAAAAAGTACAGGAAGGGCTACGTTCCGCAAAAACCACAAATTACCCCGTTTAAAGGGGTGAAAAGCGGGGTTTCGGGGCGAAATTTTTTCAGAAAAAGTTAGTCTTATAATAAGCACCCCTTGATATACCAGAAAAAAAATTAAACCGGACTTGTGTCCATTTTGCAAGGTTCAACCTGTGTTTCCTACACTATTATATAAAACGTTAAATTTAATAAAATTAAATGAGATATCATAGTATTAATAAACATCACAATCAAAATACTCCATCAAGCATCAAGGATTTTAAAGGTTTATATGAGTTTAAGCCACAATTGATTTCAATTAAAATTACATTTTATAATTGCTTTTTACTCCATTTCCTATGCGGTAAAATATTGCAAAACCTCTAAATTTTCAAGAACCGTTTGAAATGACATGAAATTTGGTATACACATAGCTAAACCATGTCAAAGAATAAAAGTGATGTTGTTCCGATGTGTACTTTTGCCCTGAGGGCGAGTTTCACCCCTTCTCGGGGGTTAAAAAATCCGGAAAAAGTCCAGAAATGATTAAGGTATGAATAAGTCTATGTCAAATCACTCAGGCAAAAAATTTTGGATTTCCGATTTGTCTGAAAATTGGTATATAGCTTCTGCGGGACGTAAAAATAAGATATTTAAGGTCAAAAAATCTTCTTCTTTTTTCTCAAAATGTTATTTTATGCGATTTTATAGTGATTTGGTGTTTATTTAAACAAATTTGCATTTTCTATCGTAAAGTATCAATGAAAAACATAATATTTTAATAGAAGGGACACAAAAATGTCATTATATGGCATTCTAACAAGTTATTTTAAATCAAAACAAGTTTTGATCAAATTTTATAGTGTAGAAAACGTTAAAATACCGTTTTTTATATTTTCCTCCATTTTCAAACGTCATCTTTAATTTGGCTGAAAATTTGCCCACAGATAGCCAAAATATAGAACTTTAAGTGGTTAGAAGGATTTGAATCATATTACAATACCAAAAAGTTAGATGAAGTAATATCAGACTCAAAAGTATATTAGTCCAATCGGGATAGCATTTGACCTTGCATGCCGAGCTGCCCAAAATTTTATTTTTATTATCTTTAGGAGAATCAAAAGTAGTCTAAATTTAAAATCACGAATAAATTTCTCCGTTACGTTAGCCGCCATCTCGATTTTAAAGGAGAAACTGTTTTGCTCAATATATCCGCGATTTTTAACTTTTTGACAAAAATGTTAGGAACTGAAATTGTTCCAAATAAATCGTATTTACAATTATTACAATTTCTTTTTAACAGTTTTTGTCTTGAGGTCGATATTTTCGAGTTAATTGTACTTGCAGTAGACGCCTATATTCTTGACTATGATATTTCATGTAACTTTTTCGGTATTGTAATATATCAAATCCTTCTCACCACTTAAAGTCCTATGATTTGGCTATCTGTGGGCAAATTTTCAGTCAAATCGATTATGACGTATTTTGGGAATGGAGAAAAATGTAAAAAGCGGTATTTTAATGTTTTCTACACTATAAAATTTGATCAAAAACTTGTTTTAAATCAAAGTAACTTGTTATAATGCCATATAATGACTTTTTGAGTCCCTTTTATTAAAATATTATGTTCTCCATTGATACTTTACGATAGAAAATGCAAATTTGTTTAAATAAACACCAAATCACTGTAAAATCGCATAAAATAACATTTTGAGAAAAAAAGAAGAAGGAGACTTTTTGACCTTAAATATCTTATTTTTACATCCCGCAGAAGCTATATACCAATTTTCAGGCAAATCGGAGATCCAAAATTGTTTTTGCTCCAAAATTGAATGATTTGAAATGGAATCACCCATAAACTGACTAATTTTAAGCAACTTTTGTTCTATAGCGTTTTTTCACTAAGTTGATACTTTTTGAGGTATTTACAAGTGAATATGGGTGGAATGCATTAAACGTAGTACCTGCTAATGCTTCAAGTACGTACTACATTTTTGAAGAATTTGCTACACTTACAAAACATTTGCTTTCCTTCGTAGCATCTGCTACTATTTACCAGATACATAGAAGGATGTAATACGCTTTTGAAGTATTTGCTAGTTTAGTAGAATTTGCTTCAGTTTAGGTGAAGTTGGTGGATGAACGACTTCGGCGTAGGTGTTTTTTGTTAAAAAATGGGAGCATTTATGAATATTCGTCATAGAAAAATCTACATACCAGGAGAAAGATACAATGACGATATTTATCGTAAATTATTTATGTAATTATCATGAATCGTGCAGTTTTATTCATACAGTGCGCTGGAATAAGTGTTACCACCATATTAACTCAATTATTTTTAGTATATAAGCAAAAGGCCCGGAGAGGTCAATTTTTAAAATAATCATAGTATATTATAGTATCAATGTTTCGAACTTTACGCAATTCCTCTTCAGGTGACAGTTATAAATTTGATTTTTTAAATGGGAAAGTACATCATATGACACACAGTTTAAAAGCTTCTGAAATACTGATTACAAAAATGTATAATACTTCGGCAAAATTTCGGTCAAATGATTTTTAAATGCGTTCATGTTTTTAAATCCTGAGAAAACTAATAAGAGTTTTTAAAAATTTTAAACGCAGATTAAAAGATTACATTATTACCGAGGGCCGAAAGTCCCTAAAAATTCTATATTGTTTATTTAAATAAGTTGCAGGGGTGAAAACGATGAGGAAATTTAATATAATTTTTAATTTCAAATATATCATTCAAAAGAAAATTTCTATATGGTTGACTAACTGCTCACCAGCTTCAGTAAACTTTATCAATGCATTCGCAGCTCGTTCCTGAGCTTCTGCCGAAGACTGTTGAGCTCGAGCACAAGAAATTTGAGCTTCAGCTGCTTCAATGTGTTTTCGTAAGCAGGTCTTCTGTAGTTCAATTAGCGATCCTCCTTCGCATTAGGATATTTGGGAGCTCTCCCTGTTAGTTTTTGGCAACCAGAATTGGAGTTAAAGGCAACGTTTTCATCATTATTTTTTGTGATGAAACCCCAATCTCCTCTGTTACACCGGCCTGACAAGCACCTGGTACCCTGTGCAAGACTGGATTTTCTATGTTCCATAACTCATAGAATTTTCTTTGCCAGTCAGTTAGTACTATTTTTTTGTTACCAGTTTTTTTGAATCTAGGTTTTGAATTTAGGTTTTTTTTTATTATTTCATTAACGGCAGCAGTTAATTTATTCAATGTAGCTTCTTTTTCATTTTTAATTTTTGGGATAATTCTTTTATCAAATAAAATTTGGTAGTTTTCAAGAAGATTAACAAACAATACTTGTTCATTTTTATCCTCGCCTAACCCTTTTGTTGCTTCGGAATCTGAACCACTCATTTTTACTCACTACTCACTTATTCTAATAATAATTAGGTACGTAAAATGTGAATTTACAAAACACAAAAGCACATGAAAAACTAGTTCTAATACGATTGGTGTGATGCACACAAGGGCACTACGGCTGGCGCTACGTTTAGTAGTAGATCCTTCAGGTCCGTAGCAGGTACTTCGGTTGTGTAGTACGGTCTTCTCAACACAGCACTTACTTTTATGTAAAAGAAAATGCTACAAATTAGACACTATTTGATGAAGCAATAGCATCTACTACGTTTTATGCATTCCACCATATGTTTATTTTTCAACAAAAAAACCACGCTCTTAGACGGTTTTTGGCATTGTTGAAGAAAAACAGGCAGTATTGCCTATATAAAAGAAAAAGAAGAAGAAGAAGAAGAAACAAAGAAACAACTGAAGAAGATATAAAAAATATACTGGCACAAACAAGAGACTGCATACGAAAATTGAACACGGTACTGTGTCATAAGTCATAAGAACATCACTACAAAAACAAAAAGAAGATATAACACCATGACAAGAAGTATATACGGTTGAACTGGCATTGACGTGAATATTTCAACAAAGGTATAATATACAGGGTATTGTATTTAAAAATCCGAAGTGACTAATAATATAAGAAAATAGTAAAGCTGATAACGTTACAAATATGAAATTTCAAATCTTCAGGTGGTAGAGCAGGTGCATTCCTGTTTTTAGATAGATATTTATTTATTTATCATAATATATAATACACAAAACAAAAACATTGCACTCCACACCTTTACCAATTACATAAGAATTGTCAAGGCAAGGAGCGCTGTATAATTATCCTAAAATATTACAAAAATTAAAAACCTGAGACTAAACAAATAAAGAAATAAGCATTGTCAAATTAAATTAATCAGAAACATTCAATATACAAATAAAAAAAAAAGAGAAAATAAAATAAAAATAAAAACACTGGAAGTACAACAAACATTGCCAATTGGTTTCTAGGTCTTAGTTTGAATATAATGGACTAATAATCTCTTAAAGATAGTTGCATTATGGCTATTTTTAATGTGATAAGGTATATTATTGAACTGTACAATTCCTTTATGAAACAAGCTTTTCATTCAACTGGATTTGTTGGTTGTTCTAACATAAAAATTTATTGACTTTGCAGCTCTAGTGCTATGCTCATGAACATTTGCTATCGGGACCAACTGACTGTTCAAATACTCAGGCAATAAATGGTTTACCATCTTAAATAAGAATGTCATAGATTGGACATACATAAAATGTTCAACTCGATGCAATCGAGTATATCGATTGCATCTCAATATTATTTTGTACAATTCCGATCATCCATTTGATATAATTAGTTGTTTCTAGACTTTTCTTTTCTGAGATGCTACGTATTTTCGATATGGACTTGAAAGCTGAACATTGAAGCAAGTACACATAAATAAGCTACAGTTATTTGAGATGTGATATTACAAAAGAATGCTTAAAATAGCATGGGCACAGAAGAAAACTAACACGAAAGTGTTGTGAGAAACGGGCAAAGAATACGAAATTGTGAATACAACAAAAATAAGAAAGTTACAATACAGTGGAATCCCGAGAAGTAGGCCCCCGATAACCCGGAAGACCGGCTAACCCGGACCAATTTTCATCAGACAAACATTTCAACAATAAAAATGTATATATAGTGCGGCCGATATGTGAAACAATTGCACATTTAATGATACAAGCATATAATTTGGATCACATATACTACACATATAAAGGTTCAAATTTAGATATGAGGCCATCTCAGATTTTGTCTTTTACAAAAATGGCGGGCGTTCAATTTACTCAATTCAACTTCAATTTAAAATTTACTAATGTTTAATAGTACCATAACTCTTGAACGAAAAGTCCGATTTCAGCCAAATTTGGTATATAGGTTCTTTTTTTGCTTTACAAGGTCGATGTGGTAAACCGGAAGAATCGGTTTACCAGAAGCTATGTTTTTACTGGTTGTTTATGTAAAAATATGTTTTTTTTTCAATTTTTTTCCTCTGTATATATTAATTTTTCAAAAAGGTAATACCGCAATTGAAAAGAGCGTAAAAATATTTTGTAGAAAATATTTTGAACTTTTTAGTTATGTAAATTACCATTTAATAAAAGCATAACGTATCTTCACATGTACCTATGTGTGGCAGATTCGTGCAAATATTATAAGAATTATTGTGAATTTAATGGTAGAATCATATAATTTGGACCACATATACTACACACATCAAGGTTCAAATTTAGATACAAATCCATCTCAGATTTTACCTTTTACAAAAATGGCGGGCATTCAAAAAGGCGACTATACATATGTGACTAATAGCACGATAACTTTTGAACGAAAAGTCTGATTTCAACCAAATTGGGTATATAGGTTCTTCTTTTGCTGTGTAAGACCAAGGTCTTTAACCGAAAGAATTGATTTACCAGAAGTTGTGTTTTTCCTAATTTTTATGTAAAAACATGTTGTTTTTTTACCAATTCTTTCACCCTGTATATATTAATTTTTCAAAAAGGTAATACCGGCGTTCAAAAGAGCGTAAAAATATTTTTTAGCAAATATTTTTAACTCTTTAGTTATGTTAATTACCAATTAATAAATGCATAACCTTTCTTCACATGTACCTATGAACCTATGTGCGGCAGATTCGTGCAAATAATATAAGAATTATTGTGCACTTTATGCTAAAGGCATACAATTTAGACCACATACACTACACATACAAAGATTCAACTTTAGTTATGAGGCCATCTCAGATTTTGTCTTTTACAAAAATAGCAGGCATTCAAAATGAATCTGCAACACATAGCTACATGTGAAGATACGTTATACATTTATTAAAAGGTAATTAACATAATTCAAAATCTTTCCTAAAAAAAATATTTTTACACTCTTTTCAATGGCCGTATTACCTTTTTGAAAAATTAATATATACAGGGTGGAATTGAAAAAAAAAACAACATATTTTTACATAAAAAAAACAGTAAAAGCACAACTTCTGGTAAACCGATTCTTCCGGTTCAAAACCTAGATCTTACTCATCAAAAAACGAACCTTGGTGCCAAATTTGGCTGAAATCGGACTTTTTGTTCAAAAGTTATCGTGCTATTAGTCACATATCTACAGCCGCCATTTTGAATGCTCGTCATTTTTGTAAAAGGCAAAATCTGAGATGGCCTCATATCTAAATTTAAACTTTTGTATGTGTAGTATATGTGGTCCAAATTATATGCTTCTACCATTAAATGCAAAATAATTCTTATAATACCGGGTGTCCACTTATATTTTCCCCCATTTTAACTGCCTATAACTTCTAAACGGTTTAAGATAGAAATATGCGGTTTTCGCTGAAATGTTTTATTTTAGTAAAAGTTTTGTCTGAATGGATTGAATTTTTTATATCGCTTTCAAATACGAAATAAAAAATAGCGGATTTTGGAAAAAAACTTTGTTGACTTTTTTTTTAATGGAACACCCAGTATATTTTTTTTGTAAATTGAAAGAAAGGTCATTCACCTATCCAACGATATAAAGTTTTTCAAAATCCGTTGTCAAATCACTGAGTAATTAATTTTTAAAATGAGGGGTGCAACGTGGATATCACATACCTAAATAACATAACTGAAGCAAAATGATATTATGTTATGTGATTTCCACATTGCATCTCTCATTTTAAAAATTAATTGCTCAGTCATTTGGCAACCGATTTTAAAATTTTTTATGTCGCTGGATAGGTAAATGACCGTTTTTGCAAGACACAAAAAATATACTGGGTGTTTTAATAGAAAAAGTCAACAACGTTTTTTTTTTTCAAAAATCCGCCATTTTTTATTTAAAAGCGATATAAAAAATGGTCATTTACCTAAAAAATTGAAAACACGGTCATTTATCTATCCATCGATATAAAAATTTTTAAAATCGGTTGTCAAATGACTGAGCAATTAATTTTTAAAATGAAAGATGCAATGTGGAAATCACATAACTTGCTTAGTTATGTTATTTAGGTATGTGATATCCAAGTTGCACCTCTCATTTTAAAAATTAATTACTCAATGATTTGACAACCGATTTTGAAAAACTTTATATCGCTAGATAGATGAATGACCTTTCTTTCAATTTTACAAAAGAATATACTGGGTGTTACATTACAAAAAAGTCAACAAAGTTTTTTTCAAAAATCCGCCATTTTTTATTTCGTATTTGAAAGCGATATAAAAATGCCATCCATTCAGACAAAACTTTTACTAAAATAAAACATTCCAGTGAAAACCGCATATTTCTGTCTTGAGCCGTTTAGAAGTTATAGGCAGTTAAAATGGGGGAAAATATAAGTGGACACCCGGTATTTGCACGAATCTACCACACATGGGTACATGTGAAGATACGTTACGCATTTATTAAATGGTAATTAACATAACTAAAAAGTTCAAAATATTTCCTAAAACATATTCTTACGCTCTTTTCAATGGTGGAATTACCATTTTGAAAAATTAATATACACAGGGTGAAAAAATTGAAAATAAATTATTTACATAGTATAAAATAGTTTTACATAAGAAACCAGATAAAACATAACTTCTGGTAAACCGATTCTTCCAGTTCACGATATCGATCTTGTAAATCACAAAAGGAACCTTTGTAGTAAATTTGGTTGAGATCGGACTTTTCATTCAAAAGATATCGTGCTATTAGTCACATATGTATAGTCGCCCATTTTGAATTACCGCCATTTTTGTAAAAGGCAAAATCTGAGATGGCCTCATATGTAAATTTGTACCTTTATATGTGCAGTATATGTGGACCAAATTATATGCTTGTATCATTAAATGTGCAATTCTTATAATATTTGCACGAATCTGCCGCACTAACAATATAATATTTGCGAGATAATGTGTAGGTATTTGGGTAATTTGAACTATACGTTAGTAAAAATGACTCATGGCACACGGCCGCAGAGCGACGTTTATTTCTCGGATTATCGAAAACAACAGGCACCTCTATTCCTTTATTTACTTCAAACTGTCTTAGCATTGTTTAAAAAAGTTAGTGACAATGGAAAAGAAACTAGTCGCATTAGGTAGGATTGATAAAGGCGAATCTTTAAAAACAATTGCAGCATCATATGGTATCGAAGAATTTTTGTTTCAAAATGATAACAAAAGACAGTTTGGACAATCGGTGCAAAGCTAATAATGCTAAAACTGAGACTCTCTCAGGCTGAACTGCTTATCCCTTTCGGTCACCATGTTAGGCAAATTTATACACATTCTTGCACTGTGTGTGGCCTAAATTTGGCAAATACTTTGATAAAAGTTATTATATTTTACAAAATTTTGGAATGTGTTTAATTCGTAGAACAATTTTAACAATTGTTTTCAATAAAGATTTCAATCCTCTACAAATAGTTTCTCATGTCTTTTAATGTAGAATAATTAGGGAAGCAGGAATTCAACAGTTTAGAATTTTACATTGAGTTTCCTATGGCCCGTTTTCCAATTCACCACCCGGTATATATATTTCATGTTATTTCAATTATAACGGAGTTTATTTGTAAGTATACCGTATTGTCAAGAAAGATATCGTAGAAGATGTAACAGTAATAAATTTGGTCTCTCTGGGAAGCGATCATAGAATGGTTAGAGATAAACTAAGAATTGGGTATAGCAAACGTAGAACTAACTTTAAGAACACGACACAAATAGATACAGAAAAGCTAAAAGCCGATAAAGAAAAATATGCTAGTAAATTAAAAACCGCCCAAGCACTGAATCTAGAACAACTCAGCATAACTAAAATTAACTCAGTTATAACAAAATAACTATTGAATACCAGCTCTGAAATAGCGACCCGTCATAAAAATAAAAAATCCAAAATAAGTGCAGAATCGCAGAATATGCTGAAACAACGAAGAGAGCTCTTATCACGAAACAAAAGAAATACCACAGAATACAAGGAACTTAACCGAGTCATACTAAAACAGATAAAAGACGATATTAGAAAACAGCAAAAAGACCATATAGAAGAAGTGATAGAGACAAATCGAAGTCTGAAATATACCAAACCGAAATTAGGCAAGAAAAATATTATAGCTATAAAAAATCAACAAGGCCAACTAGAAACAAGCAACGCTCAGATATCGAAGATAATTGAAAACTTCTATACTGAATTATACCATTCAAAAAACGATCCCCCCGACTGTTCAAAGCAAAATCTGAAAAGACAAATAACAAACGTAAACTCTGAATTAATGCCCGAAATAAGCGAAGCAAAAATAGAAAATGCACTTAAAGAAATGAAAAGAAATAAAGCACCGGGTAACGATCGAATTCTGGCAGAAATGCTGAAAGACGGCGGGGAAGAAGTTATCAGATACCTAAAAATACTTTTTAATAAATGCCTATTTAAAGGAAACACACCAAAGGAATGGAATACTGGTAACACAATCTTAATACACAAAAAAGGTGACAATACAGATCTGAAAAATTATCGTCCAATATCACTACTATCACAATTTTATAAAACATTCACAAAACTAATTACAAATAGATTGACAACAAAATTCGATGTATATCAACCAGCAAAACAAGCCGGTTTTAGAAAAGGCTTCAGTACATGCGACCATCTTCACACACTAAAGATCCTAACAGAAAAAGTTAACGAATACAATTTACCAATCTGCTTAGCATTTATAGATTACGAAAAAGCTTTTGACAGCATAGAATTATGGGCTATTGAGGAAGCACTAGTCAATAGCAGAATCGATTCTAGATATAGGATATTAATACATAATATATACAAACATGCTGAAATGGTAGTCACAATGGATAACGACATGAAAACTAGGCCAATCAAAATCAACCGAGGAGTAAGACAGGGAGACACCATATCTCCAAAACTATTTACTGCCGCACTTGAAGACATCTTTAAATCATTAAATTGGGAAACAAAGGGACTCTCGATAAATGGAAAGTATTTAAACCACCTAAGATATGCAGATAACGTGGTACTAATAGCCGACAGCTGGAAAGAACTGAAGGTGATGATCGATGAGCTTCATAGAGAATCCTTGAAAAAAGGACTAAAAATGAACTTGAGCAAAACTAAGCTAATTTTGAACAAAGATGATCAACCAACGATAGCCATCCAAGGAACAAAAGTGGAACATGTAAAAGAATATATATATCTAGGTCAGAATATCAAGGGAAACAAAGAAAACCAAACTACCGAAATAAGCAGACGAGTAAGAATGGGATGGGCTGCATTCGGAAAACTCTCATATATACTAAAAGACAAAAAGATACCACAATACCTTCGAACCAAAGTGTTCGATTCTTGTATCCTTCCCGTTCTCACTTACGTAGCTCAAACCTGGACATTCACAAAAATGAACATGGACAAGATTAGAAAAACTCAAAGAGCCATGGAACGACAGATGCTTGGTATCTCACTCATAGATCGGCAAACAAACGAAGCAACCCGAAACAAAACAAAAGTAAGAGATGCCGTGGAACAAGCGGCTAAATTAAAATGGAAATGGGCTGGACACAACGAACGTCTCGAAAATGGTAGATGGAGCAAGGAAGTTGGAAACTGGCGACCGTACGAAGCGAAGAGACCAAGAGGAAGACTTCAAATTCGCTGGAGCGATGACATCAGAAGAGTCGCAGGACCAATGTGGAAACGCCTCACACACAACAGAGATGAATGGCGAGAAATGGGAGAGGCCTTTATTCGACATTTCGAATAGAAAAAAGGCTATAAAAAATACCGTATTTAATTAATTTTTACATATTCTCCGGCTAACCCGGATCGGCCGCGGTCCCGATTAATCCGAGTTGTCGAGTTTCCACTGTATCTGGGACACGTAATGAGGGGACAGCGATATGAACTGCTAAGACTGATAATACAGGGAAAGATAAGAGGCGGAAGGAGTATAGGAAGGAGGTGAGTGTCCTGGTTGAAGAATTGAAGGGGCTGGTTTAAATGCAGTTCTATGGAACTCTTCAGAGCAGCGGTAGATAGAGTGAAGGTATTGATGATGATATCTAACCTCCGATTGGGAGAAGGCACTTAAAGCAGAAGAAGACTTTTGGTCCACTCTATATTATAATATTTGTTCATATCTGTATAAATTTACGATATTGATCTTCGAACATTTTGCTGGCAACAGTTGTGAATAGTAGGTAAAAATTATTATTTTTCTGAATTTAGTTAAAATGTTTTAATTGTATTTTATCAGGGCAATTCCTCAGAGAATGATTTATAACGCTAACTAAAGCTCGTCCATTACGACTGTAGTGATACCATTTGGCCACATAATAAGCTGGAAATAAATTGAGCTAACGAGCCTAATTCACCCACAACAAAGCACGCTAATGCGCTGGGGAGACACAAAATCATGCACCAGGTGCTCGTACTTCGGCCCATTACCGTCTGATACATGACTGGAGTACTTACAACTTCTAATTAGGTTTGCCAGAAAGTATTTGATTTGCGCAGTGGTTTCTGTGGGAGAGAACCGACCAATTATGTAAAAATTGGTTTATTGGCTCCATTACGACAAACAATCTCAAAGCAACGGTAAATAGGGGCTCGAAAAGTGTTTTAAACTCGCTACTAATCAGGTTGTTTTAATATTTGAAGGGTTGTTTTTCTTTTTGATGAATTACGGACGAATTTTGGATTTTTAAATGTTGGTTTAGCTCGTAGAGACTGTTAGTTTTTCTGTGCTTTATTTCGGACAGTGTGTACATTTTGCTGCCGAACTTTTTAAAAAGTATTTATTTTGCTGATGTTTTAACATCGAGTTGATTTAAAATAATATTCGAACTAAAAGCGGCAGAATAAATAGATTTAGACTTTGACCAAAATTTTTTACTAAAAAAATCCAAATTCAGAGGTATTACGGTTTTGAAACTAAGTTCTTGGGTTATTTCTATACTAATTACTATATTTAAATAAAGGTTGGCGACTAAAATCTTCGTACACTTCCACAAAATTTATTACAATTTATTATAGACCAGGGCGCATCTGTAAAAATATTAGTACATTTGCTTGAAAATAATTCATATAAGAATATTTGAGTTATCCTCCCATTCAAAAAGGTCCGGAACATTGTTTAAATAATCAAAATGTCAAAAAATGAAGGAAAAATTCGACTTTTTTCTTGGTTTTTTGATTATAACTTTAAAAGTATTCATTTTCGAGAAAAGTTACACCGACATAAAAGTTGCTTAATTAAATTTCCTACAATATATAGCCAGGGAGGTAGTGTCAAATTTGACCGGAGCATTTTAGCATGGCCGCTTTCTTTTTATTTAGTTAGGTATTCCAAAGCTTATTAACAAATGATGTGTCAGCCGGCCCAAACGGGGGATTTTAGACAAGAAAAGGTAAAATATGAAACTTGATGGAAAAACGCTAAAACTTATGTCAAATATTGATCTACGTGACTTACAACTCTTAATATAGTCTAGGCGCCAGAGGGGTCACCGTGTCCTTTTCAATTCTGATGGACAAATTCAACGGTTTCTTATGGATTTTTGGCTGCTGATTACGAATTTCGAGGGTGGATTTCGATCCGAGTGGTCAAAAAATTGTTATAAACAATTTAATTGTTTATAAGGCTCTGGCTCATAAACTAAAAGAGATAAAAAATGTTTCAAATAAAATTTGTTCCTTAATAAAAGATAAAGAAAAAAACGTTTACAAAACTTAAATCCCATAATTAGAACTTAAGATATTGTAAAATTAGTGCACAATGCAAATTGCAAAATAAGTATTTTTCGAAGCTTTATCGATCGTAACTCGACTTCTACGCATGGAAATGAGCCTTAGAAGGTCTCGTTTTAAAGCTTTATTAATAGGCTTCCAAACAAAGTTTGTTAAATTACTTTATCTTCATTCGTTTTAAAGTTATATCCGTTTGAAGTTATAATTTTCTTAAAAAAATTGTACATTAATTTGTTTATAAGGGTTTCAAGCAAATTTGAGCTATAAAAATTTATACTTTAATTAACAATAATGATAGAAGAACTCAAAAGGAGCAATTTGAGCTTACGAAAATTTTTCGTAAGTGTATTTTTGGCCAAGATATCGATATTTTAATGCGCGCTAGGAGGCGCAAGATCGGCTCACAGTCAAGTAAGTATGTGTTCTTCGACGCTTTATCGACCGTAACTCGGCTTCTACGCATACAAATGAGCAATATGTGATATCCATATAAAAATGGATCGAATTCTTTTGCAGCATCATCATTGCATATAAAGCGAGCATTTATGATGTGGCGGCATACACACAATTGACGGGCCTTGATGATGCTGCAAAAGAACTAGATTCACTTTATATGGATATCATATAGATAATTAGACTCTGAAGCCCCAAAAAGTTTTAGTTTTACTGCCTACAAGAACAGACTTATTACCACCATGTAACTGTCAAAATTTCTCTAAGACCTTATGCAGATGTAAAAAAGCTGAGATTTCCTGTATATCTCTATGCACATGCATGAAAAAAAATGTTTGTAAAAATAGTATTAATAAATAATATCAACTTACTTTTTAGCTATACTTCTGAAATATTAGTTTTTAATGTTTTTCTCTCATTTAGTACAAAAAATAGAAGACAAAGTAAATAGAATGAAAGGTGATAAGAGGTACAGTATGATGATTTAATTATAAGAATTATATGATAAAATTTTATTAGGATCTTCAAAAATGAAAAATGACAGATAACGTATGTATACATAGAAATTATAATTTGCATCGAGAAGTTAGCGCGTGAACCTTTACGCGGTGAGCCGATCTTGCTCCTCATAGCGCGCCCTTTAAATATCGATATCTTGGCCAAAAATAAACTTACGAACATTTTCTTAAGCTCAATTAAAGTATAAATATTTCTAGCTCAAATTTGCTTGAAACCCTTATAAACAAATTAATGTACAATTTTTTTAAGAAAATTATAACTTCAAACGGGTATAACTTTAAAACAAATGAAGATAAAGTAATTTAACAAACTTTGTTTCCTAATAATGAAGCTTTAAAATGAGACGTTCTAAGGCTCATTTGCATACGTAGAAGTCGAGTTACGATCGATAAAGCTTCGAAAAATACTTATTTTGCAATTTGCAATTTGCATTGTGCACTAATTTTACAATATCTTGACTTCTAATTGTTGGATTTAAGTTTAGTAAACGATCTTTTCTTGGTTTTTGATTAAGGAACAAATTTTATTTGAAACATTTTTTTTATCTCTTTTAGTCTATGAGGCAGAGCCTTATAAACAATTTATAAACAATTAAATTGTTTATAACAATTTTTTGACCACCCGGATCGAAATCCACCCTAGAAATTCGTAATTAGCAGCCAAAATCCATAAGAAACCGTTGAGTTTATCCATCAGAATTGAAAAGAACACGGTTACCTCTATTTGGCGCCTAGACTAATAGCCTTGCTGACTTCTGAGCTTTCACTCAGGCAATCCGGGTTTAAATCCTGGCGTTGATTTTGTTTTTAAAATTGACATTTTATTTTGAAAAATAATTATTTTTATAATACCACGTTTGTATTATTTATACGAGACAATATAAAAAAATCTGTATGTCTTTTATAGAATTATGCATAGAACTTATGAAATAGAACTATGCATTTGATCATAAATATTATGACTGACCTTAATAAGCAAAGTTGTTGTAAATGAACCCCTGAAGCTTCCTGAGTTAGTACGACCAATCTAAGTGAAAAAGGGGGTTGCCCTCCCCACCCCCTCCCGACATTTTTTTTATTTTTTGGACAAACTGTTTTTTATTAATGTAATATGATGTAGAACTAAAAGATACATACAACCCTAATTTTTCACTTTCCTATCACCAACCCCCATTTTTTAATAGCAATCTAAATATTTCCCTGTTCTCTATAATAGGTATATAAAAATGGATGTTGGTCTATATGAGGAGCGAGTTAAATTAATACTAAATAGCTTTATGAAATATATCCAGTGGTTACAGCCAATTCCTTCCAAACGGAATATATCCAATAGAAAAAAGCTATCGAAAGTGTGCAAATCAGAACACAATAAATACAGTATTCCGCTGAATAACGCCCTTATTCTAAAAATAATTATTTTTCAAAATAAAATGTCAATTTTAAAAACAAAAAAAGTTTCAACGCCAGGATTTGAACCCGGATTGCCTGAGTGAAAGTTAGGAGAGAAGTCAGCAAGGCTATTAAGAATTGTAAGTCACGTAGATAAATATTTGACATAAGTTGTAGCGTTTTTCCATCAAGTTTCATATTTTACCTTTTCTTGTTTAAAATCCCCGGTTTTGGGCCAGATGACAGATCATTTGTTAATAAGCTTTGGAATACCTAACTAAATAAAAAGAAAGCAGCCATGCTGAAATGCTCCGGTCAAATTTGACACTACCTCCCTGGCTAATAGGATTAACTGAAAATTTCAAAAATTGTCACCCTTGTTGCAAAATAGCAATAATTTCGAAAGAAACATAAACAAATAAGTATTTGCGTTTTACGTTTTTCAACCATTTATGCTACACTTAGGACCTTCATATTTCACTCAGAAAAACTTTATGACATGAAAACAATACTATAAATTCCATTAAGATCGGTTTAACAGATTTTGCAAAATAAATTTTTCAATCCAGCTTTCCCAAAAAAAATTCAATTTTTCAAAATGTTGCAGCACTGAAAATAAAGCAGAGAGCAAGTTAAGTTTTTTTTGCATATAAAAGAATACTATACCTTTCATTTGCAATTTGCAAAATTAAAATCGGTTAACTACCACGGCGTCAGGAATTTTTTTAAATAAACAATAATTTTTGGTGCTACGCGCAGGACAACGAATACGTTAGCTCTGATTGGGCATTCCGATGACCTTTGATAATGATTGATATATTTTAATTTTTAGTACATTTCGAAATGAATAACTAAAATTGTGTTTATTGCAAAATAAAAACACATACTCTGTCCTTTGAAATAACACTTTTTTTAGCAAAAACTTTCTTTGTTTCATATATTCTAACTTAGAAAATAAAAGTGTATTATTTTTAATCATATGCAATTGTTTAAACAATTTTTCACAAACAATAATCAAATTAGTTTGATTTTTGTGGAATTAAAATATGAACATACAACAAAATATAGAGTAAGAAAATAATATATTAGATAAAGTTTGGAAGAAATTTTGGTGGACATCAATTGTGTGAATCGAACACCGCTGTCCTGCGCGTAGCACCAAAAATTAATGTGTATTTAAAAAAATTCTGACGCCGTGGTAGTTAACCGATTTTAATTTTGCAAATTGCAAATTAAAGGTACATTATTCTTCTATTTATAAAAAAAATTAACTTGCTATCTGCTTTATTTTCAGTCCTGAAACATTTTGAAAAAATGAATTTTTTTTGCGAAAGCTGGATTGCAAAATTTATTTTGCAAAATTCATTGAACCCATCTTAACTAAATTTACAGTATTGTTTTATCATATCATAAAGTTTTTATGGGTGAAATATGAAGGTCCTAAGTCTAGCAGAAATGGTTGAAAAACGTAAAATGCGACTACTTGTTTTTTTTATGTTTTTTTCGCAATTATTGCTATTTTGCAACAAGGGTAACAATTTTAAAAAATTTTTACTAATCTTATATTGTAGGAAATTTAATTACCCAACTTTTATTTTTGTGCAACTTTTCTCGAAAGTGAATACTTTTAAAGTTATAATGAAAAAATGAAGAAAAAATCAATTTTTCCTTAATTTTTTGACATTTTGATTATTTAAACAATGTTCCGGAACTTTTTGAGTGGGAGGATAACTCAATTATTATTTTAACTATTTATAATGGGAAATAAGCCACAATATTATTAAAAAATGAGTTTTATTAACGTTTCGACGCCCAAATCGGGTGCCGTTGTCAAAATACATATTTTGACGGTGCCGTTGTCAAAATACATATTTTGACAACGGCACCCGATTTGGGCGTCGAAACGTTAATAAAAATCATTTCTTAATAATATTGTGGTTTATTTTCCATTATAAATAGTTAAAATTGTAAAAATGCCACAAGAAAATAGCTTCAGAACATCAATTATTATTATATATATAGTGACTGTACACCCCAATATGGGTCTAAGTCGCGTAAGCTTTCTAGATCCTATTTCTTAGGAGGATCAGTCCCTTTTGCTTATGTTATCTTCTTAACGATTTCTCTCCATTTTTTCCTATCTCTAGTTTTTCCCGCCATTCTCTGACTCCTGCGTTTTTTAAGTCTTCTTCAACTTCTTGCAACCACTTTGATCTTGGTCTTCCTCTTTTCTTTCTTCCTCTTGGATTCCATTCTATCATAGCATATGTCGCTGCTTCATCTCCTGCCCGCCAGATGTGACCTAACCATCTAACTCTGCATTGCTTTATTTTGGTCACGATATCTTCTTTTAGTACTTTCTTAATCTCTGCATTTGTTCGGCTTCGATATTCATTTTGCTCTGTTCTGATTGGTCCCAGTATGGTTCTCATGATCTTGCTCTCCACTATTCTTAAGTTTTCTTCATCTTTTTTAGTCATCGTCATTGTTTCTGCTGCGTATAATAATATTGGTCTAATTATGGTGTTATACATTCTCATCTTGGTTTTAATAGACAGTATTTTGCTTTTAAGTAGTGTTTTATTTGCAAAATAAGCTTTATTCGCTGCCAATATTTTTTCTTTTATTTCTGGTATTCTTTCACCCGTTTTGCTTATTGTCACTCCTAGGTATTTGAAATGTTCTACATCTTCAAACTCTGAATTTCCTATTTTGGTTTTTCCTTTTATTGCTGGTTTCCCTAGTCTTAATATTTTCGTCTTTTCTTCATTTAATCTGAGTCCCATTGTCTCCCCTTTCTCTTTTATTTCTTCTAGCATTTCTTTCATTATGTTTCTATTTTTTGCAATAATAACAATGTCGTCTGCATATGCGATTATTTGTCCACCTCTTGTTCTTAGGTTTCCTTTGTTTATATTTCGTAGTACATATTCTAAAGCTAGATTAAACAGTGTCGTGGATAAGGCATCCCCTTGTTTCACTCCTTTATTTATAATGAATTCATCTGTCTCGCCTCTTTGCGTCTTTATGCTAATTTTGTCAATTATTATTATATGGGTTAATTCCAAGCAATTTCTGCAAACAAATTAGAGTCCCCTCTCAATGTCCATCTCAAAACAGATCTGCCCTGGACTATTATCACTACAGCTGTTTCGACAGAGTGCCTTTCCCAAAAAATGTATTTTTACTGTACGTATACACTTTATAAATAGTCTTTAACTGAATAAGTTAAGGAGTAGAGAGCTGTTTTGTGTTTTGTTTTCCTCAAATTGTATTTGTATTTTTAATTTATTAATTTCCAAAGCTTTTAATTTATTAATTTCTATAACGATAGCTTAAGGCCTTTTTTGAATATAGAAAATTTGAAATTGGTAATTAAAAGAATGATTACGATCTAGAATGTGAAGTGAATATTCAGTCGGAAAAATGAAAGAATACTCATGAACGATCACATCAATCACTTATTTTGTATTTGCTGTCTTTTTCTGTAAATAAAAAAACGTTTGTTTTAGAAAAAGACAGCAAATACAAAATAAGTGATTGATGTGATCGTTCATGGGGATTCTTTTATTTTTCCGACTGTATGTAGAATTTGTTTTATGCTCCGCTTTACGTTTGTTAAAGGTTCTACCATGGAACATTACATAATATGCAGTATCAGCAGTCGGTGGGACCTGAGAATACGTTACCACTGAGTTAGCAGTCACAAATCATCAACTGGCATTCATCAATTTTCATTCTTTATTATTCGTCATTATTATTAATTTACACACACACATATATATATATATATATATATATATATATATATATATATATATATATATATATACAGTCCGTCCAATATACTTACCGTTGCACGTCATCCGCGTCATAGCCCGTGACGTCACATGATACCAACACCAGATATTTAAGTCGTAGGTGTGTTCCTTTTTAGAATCATTTACCCGAGTACACTGGAATTACAGTCACTAGACATATTTTATTATATACGCGTAGAAATAATATTGAAATATTTCTATTAATGTACACTTAAAGAAACATAAGTACCATAACTTGTATCATTTAATTTGTATAAGTGAAATATAAAGCGTTTTTATAAATACTCTGGGCTAATTAGCAAAATACAAGGAAAAGTTATTTACCAGCAATTTTATTGCTGGAATCGAATCTTATGATTGTATATATTAATAATATAGATGCAGAGTCCGCAGATAGTGTGCTACTTTTTTATAAACAAAATGGCGCCCGAAAATCATGTTTTTGAAGTGAAAACTTCTTAAGGGACGTTGTGCGATTTTTGGATAGCATTTAGTTCGCGACCGTCATCGCGTATTTTAATTTAAAATAAATGTAAAACCTATTTTAGGATGGGGAAAAAGGATTGATTTCGCGACCATCATCGCGACCGTCATCGCTTCGGCGAACTAAATTTTGTACATATATTATTATAATGTACGTATAATAATAGTACGCTATTAAACACAGCATATAAAATCATGTCCGCCTTAACGACCTTCGGCAAACAATTAAGGATTTGCATGAAATTTTAGTATGTTATAATTTACTTCAAAAAACTAAGACTTGATTTTTTAAAAATTGTTTTACCGTGCCGTTTAATTATTATTAAGGGTCAAAGTTAAGTTTTAACATGGGCTCTTATGGGAATTCTTAAAAAGTTAATAACTTTTGACCCAAATTTACGATTTTTAATTATTTGTGCTTAAATTAAAGGTTTTTTTGTAAGGAATAACATATTAAAAAATGAGGATTGTTTACCGTACCATTTATTTTTAATTTATTTATTATGATTAATTCCGTAATTTATTCCGTAATTTCCGTAATTTATTATAATTTATTTTTATAAAGTATTCAACACTGAAACATATGATTTGAGTATTCTGCTATAAATGCATTGTTACCAACTTTCGCTTGCATATAAGTTTCCCCCCTTTCCTCTGAGAGGCATACCCCGCAACGAAGGTGTAGAACGTCGTTAATACAACGAAGACTGACCGAAGCTACCACGAATATCATAGGATACTACCAATGCGGATTTGTTAAGGGAAAGTCTACAACAGATGCCATACATACGGTTAAACAAATTATGAAAAAAGCTCATGGATATAAAATAGAAATTGAACTGCTTTTTATAGATTTTCAGCAAGCATTTGATACAATAAAAAGATCAAAATTAATGGTAGCTTTGAAAGAAATGGGAATACAAAATAAATTAAGAAGATTAATACAAATGACAATGAGTAGAACTGTAGTTAGTATAAAAACACACATTTTTACCTCGCCTTCGGTACAGGGCGTCTCAAAGTTAACATAAGGAAAACATTTCTTTTCTTCCACCCGGTATAACTTCAAAAAAGAAGTTTGAGTAAACGTTTGCACAACAGTGCAAATACTAAAGAAAAATCTAAAATAACAAACAAAAATTAGCGGAACCCGTTAATCTGTTCACGAAAAAATCAACTATTTTTTTTTATTAATGGCTTTGACGGAGCCAATTAGCCAGACTATTTGTGTTTTTTTGTATGGTATTACAGTAACAATAAAATCAACTATGAAAACGAGCATAATTTTCTATATCCCTAACTTTTGACGAGCAGTTTTTTTATTGAAATATTTCTCTTCCAGCCAATGATGTAAAGTCAATAAATGTGTTTATAGTTTCTTTTTGACTGATTGCACATAGATGAACAAGAAAAAAAAATATACTCGTAATTGACAGTCTATCTATATTTTTGTTTAGCACTCGAACAGCAAATAACCAATTTTATTTCGTCGCTTCCTGAGTTTCCAACCGCCAACAGTTGACAACTATCTGGATTTTATAAAATAACTCGATTATACGGGTTTTTTGCTTTTCCAATAAAGATATAACGAAAAAGTAGACGTTAGCCCTCCAGTCTGCTGGCTACACGCGAAAAGAACCGAAGTGGATGTCAATTTGGGCCATTTTATCATGCCAACCTTTTCTGAGAAGAAGGAGAGTCAAGTATATTATATGATTATAAGATGAACTGGGGAAAAATTGAACGACGTAGCAGTAAATATTTTTAAAATTTTCCTGGAAAATTACTTTATTTAGGGTACCGGTTATTTACGTTTTTCCGCAGATTATTTTCAGTTCACATATTTTTAAATTGCTTATCATAATTACTGTAAGCCTACATTTAATTCAAATTTAAAAAGAGAGAAGTAATATACCTTTATAAGTATCTTTTTATTTGCAAAAATGGATTTACTGATTAATCCAAAATAATTTATGATAGAATAGAATAGAAATAGGTATGCTTTATTGACACTGAAAATTTTACAATTTTATGGATAAAGCTCACAATGAGTCATAGAAGAAACAACAAATACAATTTACTGAAATTACGTACATAGTCAATATTATAAAATAACAGATAATGAAATAAAACAAAAACAATATTTTTGCAAAATTTAAATAAATTGCAAATTATAATACAACTTTAGGAACAACATAATAAGTTTAAGCTGCTGCATATGACACTCAAATACACATAAAAATACTTTAGTTACTTGTACCTACATACGGGTACAGTAATTTCTTAGTTATTCCTTATAGTAAGCCAGGGAAGTATGCTTAATGTGCAGTTACTCGAGCGCTTTGGGGACCTATTGGGTTGTGAAGAGTAGGTTCTACAACCAAGAAAAGTTAAGTAAAGTTTTCCATTTTAGTGGGGACTTTGATTTTTAATTTAATTTTCCATTTCCAACAATTCTTTTTTTCCGATTACAGCGCCATCTATCCAGAATTCGAAAAAAATGTTTCAAATAAAAGTTACTTATTTTTACGTAAGGAATCCGAATCTGCAATAAAAAAAATGGGGGCTCCAATTTAAAATTTTAAAGTAACCTTCACCCCACTTCCGTATCGGTCGTGTTTGCTGCCATTCGATAGATTTTTCAAACATATTGAATAAGTGTATTTTTCAGTTTTTCGATCTGATGTTCATTTCGCGAAATATCGCGGGATTCGTATTTAAAATTTTAAATTTACCCCCCACCCCTCTCCGTGGGCGGTCGTGTTTGGTATCATTCGAAAGATTTTTGACAAATATGAAGAACGTATTTTTTAGTTTTTAGATATATCCTTCATTTCGCGAAATATTCGCTTTTTTCTTGTGAAACTTTGTGACTCACCCATTTTCTTACGCCCCGCCCAAATCGTCAGATTTTTGAAATATAGACTATTTTGCATGTACTTAACTTACCTTATCTTAATCTGACGATTTCGAGTTTTTCTAAGGATAGATTTTCTTTCGGCCCCCCCTTAACCAACTCATAATATTTAAACATAATAATCATAATATTTAAAATTTTACATAAATATCCATAAATAACTCTTTTTTCACCTCTAATTTAAATATTTCTTATGCTTCGTGAGAAATATTGGTTTATCTATCGTTAGTTCCGTTCTTTTTGATCAGCATCATTTTTTGCCTCAAAATAATCACACTCGCAAATGACAGAATGAAAAATCATACTCCCACTTTCTCGTCGTAACTTGTGACAAGCAAGCAAGCAATAGAAATACTCAGCCATTAAGACTTCCACACCACTAAAATCACTTTCGGGTATGAAATTCGTTGGGTCGAGGGGGTGATCCATGTAATTCAAGAACCACTCTACCTCGCTCCCATGGTGAACCAATCTACAGACCCCAATAACAAGATGATGTGCTATAGAGGCTTCCAATCAGCAAAATGCTTGTCATATGGAAGCCCCGAGCATAAGAACTTCCGCATGATAACCTATCCCGAACTGTGGAGGACATCTTAAGAATCCGGTTTGGGTGTCTTCTAGTTCAGAGGATTTTGTTCTGGGTTTTTCTTCATCCATCATATTCAGTACCTTTATTTGTTTTATTTGTCCCTAAGGTAGTTGTTCTTTGCTGATTTTATATATTTTTTGTTGAAATTATTTATGTGTCCCCAGGCACGGGATGCATATGTATGTAATGTATAGTAGTAATCTTTGGGATTTCAATTTATCTTTAGAATTTTCCTTAAATAGGCAATTTTGTTTTGTGTTGATCCAGAGGCGGGATGCTGAAGAAAGTTATACAGATGGCTGTCTGCAGTTTATGCCCTGCCTCTGAATCCAAATAAAACATAAATTGTCTTTTTTCACTTCTATCTTTATTCAGATTGTGAGTACTAAGGAACCATTTCTTGTACCTTTTCCTATATGAAGGAAAACAGGATGTGATCGAATATTGTAGAATCCTTTCCGTTTTATATTTCGTCGTCTCTTTGCCTTGTAAATTATAGAAGGCAGATATGCAGGATGTTAACAATGAATGGTTCTAATTAAGGAAGGTTTCTAGATTTAAATTAGTGTATATTGTAATGTATTCTGTATCTGAGACCTTTCTACTTTCTATTGTTTCCAATGGCTTTAGTTGTCGAGATATTTTAACTAAATAAAAAAATATAACTTTACACGTCGATGTTACTAATTTTATTAAAAAAATTAATGGCAAAATTTACTTTCGGTGTGTCAAATTTTAAAGTGTATTCAAAGAAACATCTATTTTAGTTGAAAGTGACTTCTAAAAAACCTTCGCGATATATATCAGTCTGTCCGGAAAATTTTGTTTGCGTGAATTGTGGTGAAAAGTTTTTCAATAAGAACTGGGGTATTTGTTACCCTTCATAAAAGGAACAGATAGGGAGTCCTATATCAGCACAGGTCTAATACAGACGTATACGATAGATTTATGGTCATTGCTTTTAGCCAGAGTTATATTTTCACTATCCGCTAGTCAGAGAGGGCTCCTGTCCGGATGCCTGAGTTTGTATCGCAGGATATTAGATTTAATCACTAATTACCAGATATGCGTTAATTCAATTTACTGTTTGATTTTTAGCAGGGTTTGTTATCATTGTAAACTCATGTTGTCAACCAGAACTTGTGGTAGTGAATTTATTGGTAATCCTAAACCAAAACGGTTTATTTTAGTATGGAAATAATATTGAGAAACAAAAAATAATGATTCGTATGAATAAAAATGAGAATGTAGTTTATACTCCAAAATTTGGAGTACATACTCCACGTGGTATGGTGCTTCTCAGAGGCTTTTTTCAGTGCGTCACAAGTGACAGAAAAAAGTACATCTGTGATTATACACATTTATAACATTTACTCTAGTTGTTGATAGATGGCGCTATAATAGAAAAAAAAATGATTTATTATAATATGATTGCAATTTTGTATAAAATCAAATCAATCGTTTTTATTGCATTTATAAAGAGGTATGTTCTTTGATTTGTATAGTCGTATACATTGTACAGATTATAGTCATATAGATAATATCTACGTAAATATTTTTTTTTATTATACCGCCATCTATCAACAACTAGAATAAATGTTATAACTGACAGTGGCGGCTCGTGACATCAGTATGCGAGTAGGCGACATATGTATCCACAAATTCTATTTTTTCCAACTTCATCATTATATAACTTATTAGATAAAGAAATATGTCCAGCTAAAGTACTGTCAATAGTTTGATTATTTTTTTCTAACCGTTTTAAACCTAAGCAATTATTTAAATGTTCTTTCGAAGATTATTGTTTTTTGACACTAGCTGATAATTTTTCCAAATCTGAATATCCCTGACTCATCCGAACATTATTTTTCTTCAAATTTGAGAGCAACAGACAAGGCCAACAAAAAAGTGAATTTTTAAAATAACTTCCGCTTAACCATTTTTGGTTTTCAGACCATATTGTTTTAAACGATCTCGAAAATGGTCGATTGTATTTCTTCTTATCTGTTGATAAAATTTTTAAATTTGGTAAATAGTGTAGGAAATAGAGGTTGAACCTTGCAAAATGGACACAAGTCCGGTTTTATTTTTTTTCTGGCATATCAAGGGGTGCTTATTATCAGACTAACTTTTTCTGAAAAAATTTCGTCCCGGAACCCCCCTTTTCACCCCTTTAAAGGGGGTAATTTATGGTTTTTGCAGAACGTAGCCCTTCCTGTACCTTTTACAAAAAAATTTTTTTATAGAAATATGAAGAGGACTATATTTTCTACGATTTATTTCCGACAGCATCTCTCTATCATCCACCGTTTAGCAAGGGTGGCGCCCCAAAGTTGACAAGTTTTTAAAAAAGATGTTTTTAGAAAAAATATATTTTTCGCTAACTGTAACGGAAATTAAAAAGAAATGCTACGGAGATTATTCACAAATATATGATTGATTTTTTCGTATAGGTTTCACTTAAGGGTAATTGCCCTTTTTTTAATTACAGGGTGTTACATTTTAAAAAACCCCTTTTTATACCATCTGAACCGTTTATGCTAGAGTAAAAAGACTTTCAGCGATTACCCATGTACTGGTGTTATTTACAAATTTGTATAATGCACCCCCATTTTTTCCCCAGAACCACCCAAAAAAGAAGAAGAATTAATAAATAAAGTGATTTTCTTGGAATCCTTCACACACAATGCCCTTCATTAATATGCTTCATATATCATTTTGTGCAAGTTATTATTACCCATGCATGGACACTAAACGCGATTTCCTAGTGCAACCCTTGTAGCCAAAAACAATAAATAAAATGGGGGGTTAAAATTTTTTTTTTGTTTTTTGCTTTTTGATCCATATGGGCATATGCTTCATCAATAGTCCTTTTCAAAAATATATATGGTTATTGCAACATCCCTGCGCAAACCACCCCTATCCTTGAAAATATACTGCAGAAACTACCCCTATACCTTATCCAGCATGTTTTTACGATTTTCTCATTACCTATTCATTTTTTTTAAACAAAACTTATACAAGGTTAAAGACCACTATTTACTCTAAAAATTAGGTCCTATTCATTTTTTTCGTTTAAGCAACCGTTACGGCACAGTGGCGCCGTAAACCTCATATATGCTTTGACGGGCTCCAGTTTTTGTTTATTTTTTTGTCATCTGTTTGTTTTATTGATAAAGTACTTATGTAAAATAAAACAACACAGTGTAACCTACAAATCATGACCTATGCACATTTTACATTCTTTGCTCCCCAAAGCTACAGTGGTGGCCCAAAATAAATTTTTTCATATTTTCGCCACCTACACGCATTTTATTGCGTTAATGCTACCTTAATAGCACAATATTCACCCCTAAGTGGTCGCTAAGCAGTGGCGGATCCAGGGAGGGGTGATGGGGGCGATCACCCCCACCCCTCTCAAACCAAGTGATATTATATTTGAAGATTATAAAAATATTCATTTTTTTTTATAGAAATACTTATATAATATTAATATTATTTTTATAAGAATGACTTTTTATATGAGGGGACATATAAGAATGACATAGTTAAGAGGGGGTGCCAATTGGTTAAATTTCTATAAAAATAAATGAATATTTTTATAATCTTTGAATATAATATGACTTGGTTTGAGAGGGGGGGGAGGTGTTCACCCCCATCACCCCTCCCTGGATCCGCCACTGCGTAGCGACCACCTAAGGGTAAATATTGTGCTGTTAAGGTAGCATTAATGCAATAAAATGCATGTAGGTGGCGAAAATATGCAAAAATTTATTTTGGGCCACCACTGTGGCTTTGGGGAGCAAAGAATGTAAAATGTGCATAAGTCATAATTTGTAGGTTACACTGTGTTGTTTTATGTTGCATAAGTACTTTATCAATAAAACGAACAGATGACGAAAAAAAAAACAAAAACTGGAGCCCGCCAAAGCATATATGAGGTTTACGGCGCCACTGTGCCGTAACCGTTGCTTATACGAAAAAATGAATAGGACATAATTTTTAGAGTAAATAGTGGTCTTTAACCTTGTATAAGTTTTGTTTAAAAATAATACATAGGTAATGAGAAAATCGTAAAAACATGCTGGCCAAGGTATAGGGATAGTTTCTGCAGTACATTTTCAAGGATAGGGGTGGTTTTCGCAGAGATGTTGCAATAACCATATATATTTTTGAAAAGCACTATTGATGAAGCATATGCCCATATGGATCAAAAAGCAAAAAACAAAAAAAAATTTTCAACCCCCCATTTTATTTATTTTTTTTTGCTTAAGGGGTTGCACTAGGAAATTGCTTTTGGTGTCCATGCATGGGTAATAATAACGTCCACAAAATGATGTATGAAGCATATTAATAAAGGGCATTGTGTGTGAAGGATTCCAAGAAAATCAATTTATTTATTAATTCTTCTTTTTTTTGGGGTGGTTCCGGGGAAAAAATGGGGTTGCATTATACAAATTTGTAAATAGCACCAGTACATGGGTAATCGCTGAAAGTCTTTTTACTCTAGCATAAACGGTTCAGATGGTATAAAAAGAGGTTTTTTAAAATGTAACACCCTGTAATTAAAAAAAGGGCAATTATCCTTAAGTAAAACCTATACCAAAAAATCAGTCAATTATTTGTGAATAATTGCCGCAGGATTTCTTCTTAATTTCCGTTACAGTTAGGGAAAAATATATTTTTTTTAAAAACATCTTTTTTAAAAACTTGTCAACTTTAGGGCGCCACCCCCGCTAAATGGTGGATGATAGAGAGATGGTGTTGGAAATAAATCGTAGAAAATATAGTCCTCTTCATATTTCTATAAAAGAAATTTTTTGTAAAAGTTACAGGAAGGGCTACGTTCCGCAAAAACCACAAATTACCCCCTTTAAAGGGGTGAAAAGGGAGGTTCCGGGGCAAAATTTTTTCAGAAAAAGTTAGTCTTATAATAAGCACCCCTTGATATACCAGAAAAAAAATAAAACCGGACTTGTGTCCATTTTGCAAGGTTCAACCTTTGTTTCCTACACTAAAAGGCCGATCCATTGAAATAATTTCTATTCTTGCTTGATTTTGGCGCCTTGAAAAAGGCGTCAAAACTGCAGATTATATCGTTTAAAATATTCATTTTATTTTACTATGATGAAATGAAAAATCAAATATATCTAATCGACTGATAAATTATACTCCACCAATAACTATTCACAGATTTATTTGTTGTTGGTGAATAATTATTACTAAATTAAAATACCCTTCAATAGACCAATCTTAAATTTGCCTTAATTATTCAATTTCCATAAACAAATTTAAATTGTCCTACCTATTTTTATTGAATACTTAACCTACTAATAGCCCAAATCAAAAACAATTTAAAATAGTTTCACAACACACAAGAGAATCAACTGAGATGTGAGCGATTTTGTTATGCTGAAGGCCTGTAGTCTGTAGGCTCCAAAATCTGGTGCCTAACTCCCTAAAAATTCGTGGAAATTATGGCCCAGTACCGCCAGAGCTTAAGGGCTTTAGCTGGCGTAAAGAGCCCGATCGCACATCAATTTTGTTGCATCGTTGTTCTATTCTAGACGCCGTTTAAAAGTGCCTTACCAGTGAATATAGAATCTTAATACTACTACAACAATGGGCGTAAAATAATTACAATTTCGGAGAGAAATTAAAAAGTAGTTTTTTA
The DNA here is from genome assembly GCF_917563875.1 of Diabrotica virgifera virgifera. Lineage (NCBI taxonomy): Eukaryota > Metazoa > Arthropoda > Insecta > Coleoptera > Chrysomelidae > Diabrotica > Diabrotica virgifera. Next base: position 115,554,437 of record NC_065446.1, on the reverse strand, counting down.
TTGTAGGCATTGTGTCAAAATTTAACAATTGTGAAATATGTAATTTATATTAATAATTTATATTATTGTATATTTGAAGAGGTTACCTTGCCTACCCCGACTGGCCGCCTACCCCTGATAACTGAGTATCATCACCGACGTACTTTTTTCTGTCACTTCCAACTTAATGCGTTAGAAAGAAATCGAAAAAGAAGCACCATAGTATCTATTCTTATGTACGGTGGGTAGAAACTCATCACATCAAACTATTATTATTCATATGAAATAAGGTATAAAGTTAGGTATACTTTATGCTCATACTCATGAGAACATACTCTGAGTTTATTCTCCGTTTTTATTCATACAACAAATTGATTCTACTGGAATAATTTGTTGCACGTGATGTGACGTCCCTTGCCCTCAACATAAGATGAGAACCAAACTTATAAGTGGTTGATTATAATAACTCTGATTCGATGTTGAAGTAATTGTAGATTGTGAGTTTAAATAATTTTATATTTTTTAATTCTGTTTAAATAGACAGTTTGGTTTCATTTAGATTCAGAGCTGATCATGTAGCCCCTCTGATGAGGTCTGGGGAGACTGAAACGTACGTAAGGGGATGATTGATCATCTCTTAACCGAAATGACACATACGCTGTCTTTTCATTTTCTCAGTTTACTCATATTGTGAGTACACGGAATCAAATTTCGTTTCGAGTTATTCCTAGACGAATGGACGGAATGTAACTGCATATTGTAGAGTCCCTTTCGCCTCCTTTATTCATCGTCTTCTTGACTTATATATTTTAAAAGGCAGAGATTAAGGAAGTGTCCAGAAATTGGTTCCACGAGAGGTTTCAGATTTACGGATCTAGGACTTCTCTCATTTCGGTAACAGATGTCGCTACAGCGTCTGATACGCGAATTATTTTTATAATTCTGCTTAAATAGACAGTTTGGTTTCATTTAGATTCAGAGCTGATCATGTAGCCCCTCTGATGAGGTCTGGGGAGACTGAAACGTACGTAAGGGGATGATTGATCACCTCTTAATCGAAATGAAGCATAACCTGTCTTTTCATTTTAAATCATTTTATTTTATTTGAGCAATTACAAAAATTTTTATTTTACAATTTATGTTAAAACTTATTCTTCTTCTTAAGGAGCCCACGCACTGAGTCGGCATAGAGCGGTCGGCTCGGACCGGTCGGCTCGGAACGGTACGATCGACAAAGTGTACCCGCGCACTGAATCGGTCACCTCGGCGTCCTCATCATCGGCAGTTTCGCACCGCGACTGCAGTTTCGTGACAGCAACAGTGTGATATAGACTTCAGTAATTTTAAAAATGAGTTCTAATAGTTCATCAGATTCTGAAGAAGATGTTATGATTGCCTTAGCGTGCAATGAATTAAAAAAACGAAATCCAATTCGGCAAAATTTAGGTCCAATTCTTTTTAAACGCATCCTTTTTTTTGAATTCTGAGAAAACTAATAAGAATTTTTGAAAAAATTAAACGCAGAATGAAAGATTGCATTATTACCGAGGGCCGAAAGTCCCTAACAACTTCTATAACGTTTATTTTAATAAGTTTCAGAGATGAAAATGAAGAGAAAATTTAGTATGATTTTTAAGTTCAAATATATTATTATACATTTTTGTAATCAGTATTTCAAAAGCTTTTAAATGAGGTGTCACATGATGTACTTTCCTATTTAAAAAAATCAAAGTTATGACTGCCACCTAAAGAAGAATCGCACAAAGTTCGAAACATCGACCTCTCTGAGCGTTTTGCTTATGTACTGAAAATAAATAAGTTAATACGGAGGGTAACACTTATTCCAGCGCATTGTATAATTACAATAAAATTGGCATATTTTCAACTAATCAGTCAAACTTTGAAGTATTAATAGATAAATATATGTATCTAGTACTAAGGGAACATCCGTAAACTGGAAAAAGGGGGAAGGGGACTTTGTTTATTACGACGGTGTACAACGTATATTTTTATTATTTGCGGTACCTTACCTATTGTATGGTATATTTAAATTTAATTTAATTTAAACAAAAGGTTCACGAATATAATTATACCCTATTTTAGAATAAACAAGAATTTATACCTATTACTTTTATCACATACTCTTCATTGCGTTTCATATTTGCTTTTTATCAGTCGCAGTTATAATGTTACCATATAGCCCTTTTGTACCGAACGTCTGGCAGCAATAAATATTAAACTGTTGTTCATTTATTTACTGAATATTCTGTGTGAAACAATTCTTAAAAGAATGAATAGAAATAAAATATTCTATTCTATTTAGTTAGTAGGTACATTGTATTTTTATACTTATGAAAGAAATGGCGTTGAAATCAAAACAACATAAGTATCAAGATTTATATTTATGATGCAGTTAATAAAGCATATGAATTTCCGTTTCTTAAAAATGATAGACCTGTATCTTGCAATGGATAAAATACTACTAGACTAAAACATACACAACGGCGCCAACGGCATCGGATCATTCGGCGGGTTTTGCCTCTGCTATCATTCTCCGCCGAAGCCGAAGCGATCTGACCGTTCCGAGTCGAACGTTCGTAAGCGGTGCGCGGTGGCTCATTTATTTCTATGTATAGCAAAATCTGCCGATTGCCCTTAGCCGAGCCGATCGCTCTATGCCGATTCGGTGCGCGGCCTGCTTTAGTCGTTAACCTGATACAGGTATTGTGATATCACGAAGATATTAGCTGATTTTTCCAATGTTTCCCCATTTCTCTCTATCTTCTGACATTCTAACACATTCTGACAATGTTTTTTATGTTTTTGAAAATGAATCCCTGAATGTTTTTTAAAACCATTTTTTCGAAGTACGTGTCCATAATAGCCTATCATTTGTTCTGATATTCATACTCTTTTCTTTACGTTTAGTTGGTTCAATATAGATTAATTTGTTCTTTGGGCCACCCAGGGCATTCTCAGTATTCGATTCGAGCAGTACATCTCAAATACATTTATAATCTTTTCACATATCGACATAAAGGTCCAGCATCCCGATGCATAAGTGAAAACTGGAAAACTAGACTTCTTATCAGTCTCATTTTTGTATCTACAGTTATTTCATTGCTTTTCCAATTTTTTTTTAATTTTGCCATAGAGTTTCTTGCCATTGCTGACTGGTCCATTGTTTCTTCAGTATAGCCCCCCGTTTAAGTTAAAAAGAGCCTAATTTATCGTACAAATTTATCTACAACAGCGATATTGTTTATCATCGTTTTGATTTATCATTTTGATTGTTGTCAGCTCTGTTAATGATCTTGATTCTCGTTTTGTTTTTTTTTATTTTGAAATTCTGTCAGGCTCATGACGAGAAGGAGGAACACGTTCTGTGCAACTGTCCAGATTTGGCCAGGATAATGCTCAATATATTTGAGCATTATCAACTATGTAGATCCCAACGACTTCGTAGAAGTTAGATAGATATTTATTTATTTATCATAATAGATAATACACAAAACAAAAACATTGCACTCCACACCTGTACAAATTACATAAGAATTGTCAAGGCAAGGAGCGCTGTATAATTATCATAAAGTATTACAAAAATTAAAAACATGAGACTAAACAAATAAAGAAATAAGCATTGTCAAATTAAATTAATCAGAAACATTCATTATATAAACAAAAAAAAGAGAAAATAAAATAAAAATAAAAACATTGGAAGTACAACAAACATTGCCAATTGGTTTCTAGGTCTTAGTTTTAATGTAATGGACTAATAATCTCTTAAAGATAGTTGCATTATGGCTATTTTTAATGTGATAAGGTATATTATTGAACTGTACAATTCCTTTGTGAAACAAGCTTTTCATTGAACTGGACTTGTTGGTTGTTCTAACATACAAATTTATTGAATTTGCAGCTCTAGTGCTATGCTCATGAACATTTGCTATCGGGACCAACTGACTGTTTAAATACTCAGGCAATAAATGGTTTACCATCTTAAATAAAAATGTCATAGATTGGACATACATAAAATGTTCAACTTTTAACCAATTTAAAGTTTTCAGCATATCTTGAATTCGAGTATATCGATTGCATCTCAATATTACTCGCATAGCCTTATTTTGGAGAATTTGAAGCCTGTCATAATTAGAACATCCTGTATAAATCAATGAACAACAATATAAAAAGTGAGGTAGCATTAACGAATTATAAATTGTTAATTTAGTTTGAAATGTCAAAAATGGTGATACTCTTCTAAAAAAACCTATTTTTTCCCTATCTTTCTGCAAATGTAATCAACATGTTTACTAAAAGTTAGTTCCCTATCCAATATGAATCCCAAATACTTTATTTCCTGAACCATTTCAATTTTTTCATTATTTAATTTAATGTGAACATCCAAACTTAAGAATTTCCCGAAAAGAGTATTATTACCAATAAACATGTATTTGGATTTTAACTCATTGACTTTCAATTTGTTTAACTTAAATCTTTCAGTTAATAAATGCAATTCACGATTCATCGTGTCCACTACATCAACAAAATCTTCCCCATAAAAATATATTAATGTGTCATCAGCAAAAAGATGAATTTTACATTTACTTCATACGTTTCCCAAATCATTAATGTATAATATGAAAAGTAGAGGTCCAAGTACACTGCCTTGCGGCACACCAATATCATTTAACTGTGGATTTGACATTTCACTATTTAATTTAGTCCTTTGGTACCTATTTGACAGATAACTTTCCAGCCAATTAAAAACTGTCCCGTTAAAACCATATTTTTTTAATTTCAAAAGAAGTATATGACGATCTATTGTTTCAAATGCTCTTTTGAGATCTATAAAAACTGCGCATATACCGACCCCTGTCGTATCTAAAATACTTTTCATATCTGAGACAACTAACTGTAATGCGGTCTCACATGAATGAGAATTTCTAAATCCAGACTGGTAATTATACAGGATATTATTTGAAGTAATAAATTTAATCAGCTGATTGTACACCACAATTTCTAAAACTTCTGCACAAAATGGGAGCATATTTATTGGACGTAATTGATCTAGTTTATTAGTATTAGGAACTTTTGGAACAGGAACTATAGTTGATATTTTAAATTGCTTGGGCACCAGGCCCTTCTCTAAACTCATATTAATTAAATTTAATAAAGGATAACCTAACACATGAAATAGATTTTTAATAATATCAAGACCTACTTCATCCGTACTATTTTTTTTATATTGAAATTTGATTATATCATATAGTTGGTTAAGTGATATGCTCTCAAAAGTTTCAAAATTTACATCAGATGAAACAACTGTCTGCAAATTTAAATTAATATCACTATTTTGGTCAAAACTTACAATAATATCTTTAATACTATCAACATAATATTGATTTAATATGTTTGCCAAATTTACACTATATGTTACACCTTCATGTTCAAGACTTTGAAATTGTGATATAGTTTTATTAGTTCCTACTAACTGTTTGAGATGTTTCCACATTTGTTTAGAATTACCCCTATTCCTATCAATATTTGACTCATAAAATCTCATTTTAACTTGTTTTAAAATTCCAACACAGTTATTCCTTTCAATTTTATAGTTATTCCAATCTACGCAATCGTTTGTAAACAAAAATCTTTTATAAGCAAGATTTTTATTCTTAACTGCCAATTTACAAGTGTTGTCAAACCATTTATTACCAAAGTTCTTAACTTCCACAGTTTTAACTGGTGACACTCTATTCAAAACATCTACGATATTACTGATGAAAGTATCAGTAACCTCATCGATGTTTACCGAAGAATATGCCCAATCTTTTTCAATCAACATGTTTACCATATTATCATATATTATTTTAGAACGAATTTGTTTTGTTTCAATGACTTCACTTTTAGTTATTTTATTATTGAGCACATGGACAATACAGTGATCAGATATTATGTAATTTTCTTCTACATGAGCAGTTAACGTATAGTCATTATTTATGACAAGATCAATCATAGATTTTGAATCTTTAAAAATTCTTGTATATTCATTTACAAGTTGCTGCATTCCATTATTTTCTATATATTCTTTCAATTTACTTTTACCCTGACAATTTTTATCATAATGTATGTTGAAATCTCCAGCAATGACTATACTACAACTACTAGTGATTCATAATAATCATCCATCCACTTGAAAAATACATCAATGAATTCACTTATACTACCACTTGGCGATCTATAAATACCCACTATTCCATAATATGATCCATTAATTACAACATCCAAAGACAAAACCCACAAACTCTTGTCAATAATAAATGTTTTGATATTATTGACTTTTATGTATTATTTCGTATAAATTAGAACTCCTCCTGTATGACGACTACTAGAATCACAACGCGCCATTACATATTCAGGGATCTGTAGCTCAGAATTTGAAAAATCGCTAGTGATACAAGTTTCCTTCCAAGTGTCACCTAAGGCCATAATATACTTTGTTAAAACTGCTGGAATGAAAGGACAACATTAACCTAGGGATATGCCGCAATAGACCTATTAGATCGAGTGGAGCAGTGGTTAAGCGCCCATTCAAATTTAACCCAATATCGAAGAAATGGTAAACATAATGCATGACAACATACAGCCAGAATTACGTTGCCCCATTTTGAAGAAAATCAAGCCGATTTGTTGCATTGACCTCCTAGATAACAACAACCTGACATCAAAACAAAATAAGGGAAACAGAGATGGAATTCCTAATTTTTTTTTATATATAACCCCTAATGGATTCTGCAATCTGCCGGAAGGGCAATAAGCGTTTGCTTTGACAAATGTGAGATTGACATGTAGAGTATCACTCCAGTGAGTGATCTCCTTTAAAGAACTAACTAAATTAAAATTTAGTTTTTTTTGACAATGAGAGTACTTATTGGTGCCTATATGTCCTTAAAAGCTAAAACTTATCTGAGTCCTGTAGACAGGTCGGCAGGCAGCAGGCGTCCAAGTCTACGCACTTCGTTGACATCGGGCACGTTTAGGCGGTTGGCCAACACGTTAGGATGCACTGACACTCTTTCACTGTAACGAACACTGAACTGGTAGATCACTTCCTTGATGGATTCCAACTTGACGTCGTGTAGAATGACCCTGTTGGAGATGTAGAAAGGTGCATCGACGATGGTTCGCAACACTTTGTTTTGGAATCTTTGAAGGATGTCAATGTTGGAATTACTGGCGGTTCCCCAAAGTTGTATACCATATGTCCACACAGGTTTGAGAATGGCCTTATACAACAGTATTTTGTTGTCCAATGATAATTTAGATTTGCGTCCAATCAGCCAATACATTTTGCTAAATTTAAGGCCTAGCTGTTTTCTTTTGGTGAATATATGTTTCTTCCAAGTCATCCGTCGGTCCAAATGCATGCCAAGGTATTTGGCATCGTCAGCTTTTGGGAGGTAGCAGTCGTTGATTTTTACTGGTGGACATGTTTCTCTGCGTAAAGTGAATGTCACTTGTGTAGATTTCGTTTCATTAACTCTGATACGCCATCTTTTTAGCCACTTTTGGATTTTATCAAGGTTTGTCTGAAGGTTCTTTGAGGCTGAGGCCGGATTGGTGTGGGATGCCAAGACCGTTGTGCCATCAGATAATGTTGCTACAGTGGTGGTTCTTGTTCTTGGTAGATCAGCTCTATAAAGGAGAAACAATATAGGTCCCAAGACGCTACCTTGAGGAACGCCAGAATATATTGGATGTAATGCAGTAAGTTCACTCCGTTGTTTCACGAAGAAATGTCTGTCTGAAAGGTAGGATTTTAGTAGTAGATAGTGGGGATAGGGTAAGAGTTGTTTCAATTTAAATTGTAAGCCGCTATGCCATACTTTGTCAAATGCCTGTGATATATCCAAGAAGGCTGCTGAGCAATATCTTTTACCGTTCAGATCCCTGTAGATTTGGTTAGCTAATCTGTGCACCTGCTCAATTGTTCCGTGCTTTTTTCGAAATCCAAACTGATAATCTGGAATCAATTTTTTTGAATTTATTATTATTTCGAGCCTACTGGCGTGGAGCTTATCGAAAACTTTGGATAACATTGGGAGCAGGCTTATTGGCCTATATGAGGAGACGACTTCTGGTTTTTTTCCGGGCTTAGGGATCATGATGATTTATGCAACCTTCCAGGTGCAGGGGAAGTAACTCGTCCGTAGCATTGCGTTGAATATGAAGGTTATAAGTTTGTAACATTTTTCAGGTAACTCTTGTAGGATTTTTCCAGAAATTAGATCGAATCCAGGTGCCTTTTTTCTGTTGATTTCATGCTTTATAATGTGTTTGACTTCTTTTACAGTAAATTTATGTAGAGGCAAGTCCATTTGAAATGGAGCATCTAGGTAGTCCATTATTTCTTTTTCTTCTGCGGTGGATACCTCGGAAGGAAATGGTTTAAATACATTTTTTAGGTGCTCCGCGAAGGCTGATGACGAGAAGGAGGAACAAGTTCTGTGCAACTGTTCAGAGTTGGCCAGGATAATGCTCAATATATTTGAGCATTATCAACTATGCAGATCCCAGCGACTTCATAGAAGTGTCACCTAAGGCCATAATATACTTGGTTAAAACTGCTGGAATGAAAGGACAACATTAACCTAGGGATACGCCGCAATAGACCTATTAGAACGAGTGGAGCAGTGGTTAAGCGCCCATTCAAATTTAACCCAATATCGAAGAAATGGTAAACATACTGCCTGACAACATACAGCCAGAATTACGTTGCCCCATTTTGAAGAAAATCAAGTCGATTTGTTGCATTGACCTCCTAGATAACAACAACCTGACATCAAAACAAAATAAGAGAAACAGAGATGGAATTCCTAATGAGAAACTGCAGAATAACAAGAAGAGATATAATAAATAACATGGAGATTAAGAGAAGAATGGGTGTGAACTCAGATATAATAGACTACATCGAACAGAAGAGTTTAACCTGGTACGGACATGTCAGAAGAGCAGACCAAAATCGTTGGATAAATAGAATAATAGAGTGGAGCCCGATAGGAATAAGGAAGAGAGGCAGACCCGAAAATCCTTCAGAGATATAGTGGACGAAGCAATGGAGAGAAGAAATCTACAGGAAGAGGACTGGTTAAAAAAAAGAACTGAAGAGAACGGTTGAGTGAAGGAATACAGTGAAAACTGTGGAAATCTTAAGTATATGAATATACCTCCTAGGTCTCCCAATATTCCACTCATTGAACTCGTCTGAGGCATTTTAAAAAAATGACTACTTCGTTTACCTCATCCTCCAAACACTCTAGCGACACTTTGGCATGAGGTACAAGTAGCCTGAGATACTACCCCTCAAGATAAAGTCATCCGATCACCTCATGGATTCCTTAAATTGTAATTTTTGTCGATGGCTTATATAATAAGTGTGCCTCTTCTTCCTAAAGTGCCATCTCCGCAATAGAGATTGGCTACTACAATTGTAAACTCTGCTCTGTCTTCAGCTGTTCTCATTAGCTGTTCGAAATTTATCCCTGACCATTTTCAGATGTTCCTTAGCCATTATAGTCTTTGCCTTCCTAGTCCTCTCCTTCTTTTGATCTTTCCTTTAAATATTGAGCATGTAGCTTATAGCTTTCGCTATAAGTGTAGAAAGTAGAAACCTAGTAGAGAATACGAAAAGGATGAAAAAAAAAACAACGTTTTTTATGTTAGGCAGCGGTGTTAACAAACCGTATAAGCGTTGCTATAAGGTGGGATGAAAAGTTCGTAGGCTACACATAGATGGCACTACTGATATTAAATCAATATGATTTTTAGTCAGCCCTAACCTTCAAAAGATGCGTGAATAAATTTGACAACTGTCGAACTATTAGTCCTGTCGCCAGTGGGGGTGCAACGGCCTCCTTAATTCAGATGGACTTACCCAAGTTTTTTTATGTATTTCGACCCGTAGAACACGAATTTTTTGGGTAACAGTCGATCCGGATGTCGATAAGATTGTTATAAACAAAGAACTTGAGGAATCACATAACAGCGATTTTTCGTAAAACAAAACATTGTTTTGTACTTTTTGGGCCATTCTAAGCAAAAAATGTTTTTACAAGCTTTTTCGTAGGATGCATAGCTTTAGACATAAACGCGGTTAAACTTTCAAAAAATCTAAAAATTGCAATTTTTGAACCCGAATAACTTTTGATTGAAAAATAAAATAGCAATTCTGCTTACCGCATTTGAAAGTTCAAGTCAAATTCTATCGGCTTTGATTACTTTCATTGCTAAAAATTAATTTTTTTATTGTTAAACAAAGCTAAAAACACATAGTGATTGAATGATGTTTTCAATGCATTTCCCATTTGAAATCGAACGAGTAGGCGCATACAGATAATAGAGAGATTTTAGACCCTCTACTTTTTGACGTACGTTAAACGTAAAACGTTATACTTGCCATGCGCACTGAGTGATAAATAAGGGATAACGTGTTTTCTTAAAATAGTTTTTGAAACCCTTCAGAAAAATACACACACAGATTAACGTTAATTGACATTTGGCAAACGTAACCTATAAAACGGCAGTTGTGTGCTATAACTTATTTTATTGAATTATTTGCCATAATGGAAGAAAATGTATTAAGACGTTCACCAAAGACAATTTACTACTTTAGGAACACAAACATCCATCCTAAGTTTAACAAGACCACAGAATAAGACAAGACAATTCAATCCAGTGTCAGATTTCTCAAGAAATGGTGTAATTTAGAATAATTCTACCAGGGTTGCCAAGCAGATTATATTCAATTATATAATATGTTTATTACCTGATAGTTTTTAAGAAAAACAAATTTGATTACAATTTTATACATCGTTACTATATTTTTTATTCTAGTTATCTTTGGTTCAGCTCATATGACTTTTTTTTTCGTTTTTTATGATTTAGATATATGAAATTTGGCAATCTTACAAATACGTAATCCCTTAATAACGTGAACCTTATTTCTACCTAAATAAGGAGATACCTTATCCGCTAATAAAGTAATACGTTATTTTTCAGTTAATGCGCATGAGCAGAATAGCGTATAACGTTTAACGTTGCTGAAGTAAGGGGCTTAAAAACTCTCTATTTTCTACGTAGATTACGTACATTAAAACGCATGCATTGGTACGGGAAACACTATGTGTTTATGGCTTTGTTTAACAAATAAAAACTTAATTTTTAGCAGTGCAAATAATCAAGACCGATAGAATTTGACTTGAACTTTCAAATGCAGTGAGCAGAATTGCGATTTTAATTTTTAATCAAAAGTTATTCGGGTTCAAACATTGCACTAATTCGATATTTTGAAAGTTCAACCGCGTTTATCTCTAAAACTATGCATCCTACGAAAAAACTTGTAAAACCATTTTTTTCTGAGAATCACCCAAAAAATACAAAAAAATGTTTTGTTTTGCGAAAAATCGCTGTTATGTAATTCCTCAAGTTCTTTGTTTATAACAAACTTATCGACATCCGGATCAACTGTTATCCAAAAAATTCGTGTTCTACGGGTCAAAATACATAAAAAAAACTTGGATAAGTCCATCTGAATTAAGGAGGCCATTGTAGCCCCCCTGGCGACAGGACTATATCAGTTTATGAGATATATCATTTTGAGTGAGGCAACTTGTGTTAGTTTAAAAAAAAGGGATAAAAAGGAATTTAGTGTCTTAACCTTTAACTACACGCGCTGGCGTATTTTGTACGCCAGATATAAGAATTCTACTGCAAATATATTTAAAAATTTAATTTTTGACCTTGTTTATGTCTCTAACCTATCACTGGAATGTGCTTTACAATTTGGTTTTAGTTTCGTTATAATCGGCGTTCTGGTAAGATCGTAATTTACAGTTTATTATTTGTTGTTTCGGGTGGGGGACAATATGCGCTACGATTATATTAATATAAGTAGTAATATAAGTACATATTTCAATTGTTTTTTAGTCATTATGACACAAAATATATTTTTCCTTATAAACAATACTTTTTCTCCCGTAAATAATCTCATTTCAAAAAAATTTTTATTAGCAGTTTTATTTATCATGGAATCCAGTTATTCCATGATTCCAGTTATAAATCCCAATTGGCTTACTGAGAAGGAACTCCAAGTATTCACTGATGCCGAATAAGGTTTATAACAAACAATTAAGTGTATTTTTTCCCAAAAAAATTAACAAATCCGCTGTTATTGTGTATTTTCTTGTGGCGTATAAAGTACGCCACGCGTGTAGTTATGTTATAACTTGATGCGCGGGTAGTTAAAGGTGTCTTAATAAAGCATCGCTTGTTGACGAAAAAAAAAATACTGTTGAAGCAAAGCTTGGCTTGATAAAGATTATTCGAACTCTGCACCAGGAAACTCAACCGCTGAGAAATGGTTTGCTAAGTTTAAACGAGGCGAAATGAGCACCGAGGACGAAGCACGCAGTGGATGCCCCAAAGAAGCTGTTACTGATGAAAACATAAAAAAAGTCCACAAAATAATTTTGGATGACCGTAAAGTCAAGTTGTTCGAGATAGCTGAGACACTAGAGATATTGAAGGAACGTGTTAGATATATGCTGCCTGAATATTTGAGTATGCGAAAGCTCTGTGCAAAGTGGGTGCTGCGAGAGTTCACAATCGATCAAAAACAACAACGAATTGATGATTCTGAGAAGTGTTTGAAGCTATTCAATCGTAATAAAAACGAATTTTTGCGTCGATATATTACGATGGATGAAACATGGCTCCATCATTTCACACCGGAGTCCAATCGACAGTCTGCCCAGTAGACTGCACGTGATGAACCGACTCCAAAGCGTGGAAAGAAGCAACAGTCGGCTGGCAAGGTTACGGCTTCAGTATTTTCGGATGCGCATGGTATAATATTCATCGACTATCTTGAAAAGGGAAAAATCATTACCAGCGTCTAGTACATTGCGTTATAGGAGCGTTTGAAGGACGAAATCGCGAAAAAAACGGGGCCCCAATTCAAGAAATTAAAGTGCTATTTCATCAAGACAACATAACAATGTGTATACACAAATCAATGAAAACGATGGCAAAATTTCATGAATTGGGCTTTTAATTGCTTCCGCGGCCACCGTATTCACCAGATATGGCTCCCAGCGACCTCACCTGTTCGCTAACCCCACGAGAATGCTTGCTGGAAAGAAGTTTAGTACCAATGAAGAGGTAATCGCCGAAACTGAGGCTTATTTTGAGGCTAAAGACAAATAATTTGTACAATTATTGTACTATAAAAATGGTATTGAAAAGTTGTATGACCGCTACAATCGTTGTATCGCCCTCGAAGGTAACTATATTGAATAATAAAATCAAATTTTATCAAAAACATTCCTTTATAATATGTTAGCCTACGAACTTTTCAGCTCAACGAACAATATGCACATTATTTTACGAAAATATTTGAATTATGTAAATTTTTATTCCAATCAATGCCAATAATATTAAATCGATCTTATTCCGTCGAAGCGTGGGGAAGTTTTAAGGGAAAACTTAAAGAAAGAATGTACAAAGTAGAAATTTTATACCTCATTGTGCAGGTAAATTAAATCAGGACAAGAGAATGTTTTCGATAAGGGTGGAAAGATGACGTATCGGCCCACGGATATTTTCTATATTGATAGAGATATAATAAAAACGGTGATTAAATTAAAATGCTAAATTAGTAAACGGGAAAAATATGGTATGTAGTCCATTTACTTACGGTTTTTGCTGTAAAGTTTAAAGAACCGCTTGGATTACAATGAAATTTGGCATAGACATAGCTAACATGTCAAAGAAAAAAGTGATATTGTGTCGATGTGTGCTTTTGCACCGGGAGTGAGTTTTACCCTTGCTAGGGGGTGAAAGAATATATGTTCAAAATAAGTCCGGGATTGGATAAACTGACAAATTCTCGGCAACTTTTGTTCTATAGAGTTTTTTCACTTATTCGTTACTTTCCGAGTAATTTGCGAGTGAATATGTTCATTTTTGTACAAAAATAACACGTTCTTCGACGGTTTTTTGCAAATAACTAAAAACGTAAGTATTTAACCCATCATAAGCAGAGCTGTAGTTAATGAAAAGTAGGTTCTTATTCATCAAATTTCAAATCGAATATTCCAACGTGAAATAACCAAAAAATGAAGCACTTTTCGGGGAAAACTAATAACAACGTTTTTAAAGTGTTTAAGGGGGAGTATGGTTTGAAATATTTAATTTTTTTATTATTTCAAATAAAAGTCCATACTTTCAAGAATACTCTCTGAAAGTTTCAAAATAATCGGAGTAAAATTACCAGAGATACAGGGTGTTGAATATCCCTACCTTTGACTCGCTTTGCCGCGGCTTCGCGCCAGCACGCTTGAGCGTAGTAAGAAACGTTAAACAACTGTTCGCCTTCTCTCTTGTAGATTACTCCGCAATTCAAAAAACATATTCCAATGTTCATCACTTTACGATTTGGCAGACAAATAAGAAGATGAAAATGCAGTTGTCAAAACTTTAAACGCATTTTTCTCAAAACTACTTTTTCAAATGCGGTGGACATTGTAACTGAAAAACTACTTAACCGATCTACCTGAAATTTTGCACAGATTTTCTTTAGACATTTGATGAGGTAACAACGTCGAGATGCTTTTCGTTTTATGCTTATTTGTTGTTCAACAATATTAAATATGTTGGTTTTCACAAAATTTTTATCAAAAATTTCGTATTTTTGACTTCTGAGTGATACCAAAAATTCAAAAATCATTAAAAATAAAAAACTCAACGTTGTTACCTCGCAAAACTCATAAGCTAATTAAATCTTTTTGAATTTTTTCTTTCGTATGATCCAGTGATGAGTTCTGATGTCCACCGCAAAATAATTTTTTTTTGAGCTGCCTGCCAAAATTTGTCGCCAATGGCTTATTTTTCAATATTTTGGATTTAATTTTTTTTAAATATTCTTTGAATTGTACTTAATATGTTTATTTAATTTAAAAATAAAATAATTCTACCATAGCGTCGAAAAAAATTCACAAAAATTTGCTTGATATGTTGATTTCAAACCATACCCCCCCTTAAAAAATCATTAATTTCGTTTTTTAAAAAAGTTTCTAGCATAAAAATTAGCAAGTTACGCTTAAAATAAAGTAGCTCCCTTTATTTTTGCTAAAAAAATCGTAAAAATTACCCCCTTATTAGCATCCCAAATGAAATTGATAATTACCGCTTCATAAGTTATTTTAGTTATAGATTGTTTATATGATCTGTAAGTTCCATAGGATCAAAGTGCTCATTTTTGAAAAAAAAATTAGTTTTAAAGTAAATTTTTTTTTAAATTTTGAAACAAATTCTTTTTTTTTTTCATAAGTATCTTAAAAATTATTGGTGATACCAAAAATTTCAAAGAGTAAAATAATGTAGGTTTTCCCTTTCTGAATATTTCGGATTTTTTTGTTTTCCTGTGAAACAAAAATTGGTTAAGATATGACTGTTCAAAATTTGCATACACTCGTGATTAGTGACTCGTTCAAGCCCTTTTAACTAGAGCCTTTTCAAAAATAATCACTTTGAACCGATGAACCATATAAACAATACATAAATCAAGTAACTTGTGAAGCGGTACGGATTAACTTACTTACTTTGGATGTTAAAAACTTTTTTAAAAAACAAAAATTAAGGTTTTTTATCTACTCTATCTAATATTATGTGTACGTTTTTAGTTTGTGAAAACTGTCATTATAGAGAGCAGTGCGTGAAGGGTTTTTAAGTGTGCGTGAAGTAACAATTTTAAATGGGATTTACTTTTTCGCACTGTTTTTTGGCACACTTTCATATAATATAATCAAATATCCTTAACTTTCGCGTTGTCATGGTGATGACATATGAGTAATAAACAACAAAAACAAGTTTTGACAGTTTTTTTGTCTGAAAGAAGTTAAAATTTTTAAATGTCAAAGTTTTAAAAATTGTAGAATAGAAATGTGTTCCAGTGACGAAGAGTTGCAGTTTTATTATTTGTCTATCGTAGATAAAATATTGTATGAAACTGTGCGTGAAGTAATTTTTGCGCACTTATCCGATACATAGCACTCGCTACGCTCGTGCTCTAAACATCGCGTGCGTGTGCAACAAGCATACTTCACGAACTGTTTCATAAATAACTATTAAACACTTTAAAAAAGTTATTATGAATTTTCCCCGAAAAGTGCTTTATTTTTTGGTTATTTCACGTTGAAATATTCGATTTGGAATTTGACGAATAAGAAGCTTCATTAGCTACAACTCTGATTCTACTAGATCTACAGACTTCATATTATATACACCGTTTTTTTCACTTTTTTATGAGCTATATTTTTGTTAAGAATATTTTTTTCGATAAAATACTTACTTTTTGAGATATTCGAGAAAAACTGTCTAAAAACGTGGTTTTTTTGTTGAAAAATGAACATATTCACTCGCAAATAACTCGAAAGAATTCAATTAGTGAGAAAACTCCGTTTCTGAATATTTCGGATTTTTTTGTTTTCCTGTGAAACAAAAATTGGTTAAGATATGACTGTTCAAAATTTGCATACACTCGTGATTAGTGACTCGTTCAAGCTAGAGTAGCTAGTGTAACTAGAGCCTTTTCAAAAATAATCACTTTGAACCGATGAACCATATAAACAATACATAAATCAAGTAACTTGTTAAGCGGTACGGATTAATTTCATTTGGGATGCCAATTAGGGGTTGATTTTCACGATTTTTTTATCAAAAAAAAATATCAAACATTATTTTGAGCGTAACTTACTTACTTTTGATGTTAAAAACTTTTTTAAAAAACAAAAATTAAGGTTTTTTATCTACTCTATCTAATATTATGTGTAAGTTTTTAGTTTGTGAAAACTCTCATTATAGAGAGCAGTGCGTGAAGGGTTTTTAAGTGTGCGTGAAGTAACAATTTTAAATGGGATTTACTTTTTCGCACGGTTTTTTGACACACTTTCATATAATATAATCAAATATCCTTAACTTTCGCGTTGTCATGGTGATGAGTGATGACATGTGAGTAATAAATTGCAACAAAAGTTTTGACAGTTTTATTGATTAAAAGAAGTTTAAATTTTTAAATGTCAAAGTTATAAAAATTGTACAATAGAAATGTATTCATGAGAACAAACATGTGCATGAACATGTAGAACAAAAGTTGCTTAGAATTAGCCATTTTATCTAATTCCGGACTTATTTTGAACGTATGCTTTTTGACCCCCGAGAAGGGGTGAACCTCATCCTCAGGGCAAAAGCACACATCGGCAAAATATCACTGCACAATATCACTGCACAATATCACTCTTATTCTTTGACAAGTTAGCTATATGTATGCCAAATTTCATGTCAATCCAAGCAGTTCTTTAAAATTTAGAGGTTTTGCAATATTTTACCGTGAGTGAATGAACTAATGAAGAGAAACTTTTTTGTTATTTTATTAGGTGGGTGTTCGAGGGTGTCTGTAAATTCACGTCTGAATCCAACGAAACGTGTCAGGAGTTTTGAGTTTTTTTGCTTTTTAAACTTCACGTGTGCGTGTGTGTGAGTTGTGTATACTTTGTTTGAAATTTATATACTCGTAATTGAATTCATGGTAGGACAATTGTAACGAAATACGAGAAAAAAAAAACAGTATATTTTTATCATATACTTATTAAAATAACCTATATTTTTATATATGTCGCGATATTTTTTAAGTTCGATCTTCTTCTTTATATGCCATGCTGTATTACCGTGCTTATATTGGCTATAAAATTTGCCATACTAATTTTGTCGATGGTAAATTGGGAAAGGGATGCAAAGGATCTGTTAAACCATTCCCTCAGGTTTCTAAGCCATGACGTTCTTATTTGATCTGGCTCACCTCTACGTCTATTTTGCTTTGTGTTATTAAATAAAGTATATTATATCTCTCAGGCTGGCGCATAACATGGTCAAAATATTCCAGTTTGCGATTTTTAACTGTTCTGACCACTTCCGTATCTTTTCCTACTTACTGCAAAACAACCTCGTTACGAACTCTATCCACCCAACTTAGACCTATTATTCGTAGGAGTCTGCGATTCACCCAGATTTCAATAGTTTCCAGTTTTCTGGGAAGTGTATCCTTTAAAGTTCAACCTTCGACACCATATAAAAGAATAGAGAACATATAGCATCTTACTCATATAATTTCCACTTATTCAAAGTGATATTGTTTCCGCATAAGATTTTCTTCATCTTAAAAATGCAGATCTGGTCTTCTAGATACGTATTTTAATTTCTTTGCTCATTTCCCAGTTCTCATTTAGATTATAACCAAGATAAGTGATACTGTTAGGTATCTCCAGTTGCTTTCTCTTAACAGATATATGTGTCCTCCAATTTAATCGTCGGTTCAGATCGATTCCTAGATATTTTATATCTTTTTTTATTGTTGTAAAAACTGACCATTTAATACCGCAATTGGCCAGGCACCTCTTTGTAGGGTGTAGGTGACATGAATATTGAATATATTTAATTTCATTGCTTAATTCGCCAGGTTTTTAGCTAAGAGGAAATAACATCCAAGTGAGACTGCAAAATTTGAGAAAGAATGTCAGGATCTATGTAAGATGTACTTTATCATAATTTTTAAAAGGTTGTTAGGATAATTAAGGCACTATATTTGTGAACCCTCTATACAAAAAATTGATATTACATATATTTTTTTTATTTAGCTTAATGCCTCAACAACTAATGGCCATTGGCATGATACAGTAGATTTTCCCAATCTGATACCTAGTGTAATGTGTAGTGTGTGTGTGTTGGGTAAGTGTCTTGTTACTTACCAAAGTCGACGTAATTCTATTTGCAAAGAGACGCTACCTGTATCCGTACGTCTGCAGTCCCTCCGGTGAGTACCGATCCCACAAGGACAGAAACTATTTCCATTTATTCATTTTTAATAAATGAAAAATTCTCCACCCAGGATATTATATTTGAAATTGACTAAAATGCCTTTTTTTTATTTTCGGAATGAATAGCATGGGGATGCCGACATTTTTTGTGTGATGGTTATCGGTGAACAAGACGAATTGAAAGGTTCAACTGCTCATATCACGGAAGGAGGGGTAGACCATCAACGATTGAACTAATAGAATCTGGCCGTGGAAAAGCCTTGGACTACAATATTAAAGTATAATATGCTGAATAGTGCATACATTTTTTTATATCTACCTTTATATTTTTATGCAAATAAAAAAAAATTCAGCAATAGAAGATTTATAAGGGGCATTGCTTATATTTATTACTTTACCACATTTTTTAAGAGGTCATTAGAATAATGGGTCAATCATGACTTAAATTAAATAAAAATAACAGTCAAAGCATAAATGCATTATTGTTTAGGATGTTTTAGTAAATTTAATCGACCACTAACTCAATAATATTTTTTATCGCCAACCGTCACTAAAGTCATTCATTATTGTACTCATATGACGCCATTTGCGGCAGTAAAGTAACACTTTATTGTACTGAAAGAAGAATTTTACTTTACCTGCCGCGATTAATCAAATTAACCGAGATTGAATGTAAGTGGTCGATGGCAGTAATCGATTATTTATTTGAGTGAAATTAAAATTTATTTACTTTAATTATTGAAAATATTGTACACAATGTACGTTATTATTAATTAAATTTATGCCAAAAAGTGAAATTCTGTAGTATTTTGCAATTATATTCATATAAAATTAATCAAAATTTTACCGATTTAGTAATTATTCAATATTGATAACTATCTATCGATTAAAAATCGAAAACGGCATGCAGAAGTCACCTGCCATCACTGTCATATTTAAAAAATTTAAATTGAAAATTGTATTTATTGTAATAAAAGTGTTAAAACGAATATCAAATTATAGTACAGTAGTGCTGCTTTGGAAATGGAAGAAATTACATGCACGCCACTTGAAATCTGCCTGAAATACGCAAGAAATCATTAGAGGCAGTTTCAGAGCTTCTCCCAGCAAAATCCATCGAAAAATACAATAGGCCATAGGCAATATCACATATTTAAAGCATGGCGTGAAAAAAATTGTATTACAAATTATAGTGAAAGTGTTTTACTAGCATATTTCT
Source organism: Diabrotica virgifera virgifera (assembly GCF_917563875.1). Taxonomy (NCBI): domain Eukaryota; kingdom Metazoa; phylum Arthropoda; class Insecta; order Coleoptera; family Chrysomelidae; genus Diabrotica; species Diabrotica virgifera. Next base: position 115,534,313 of record NC_065446.1, on the reverse strand, counting down.
CTGAAATGCCTAAAGAATATTCTCCATCGATTATGTGGTCCTATTATTCAATGTTAAAGGCAACTTTGACCACAAATGAAGACATAGATATAAGCAATTATAAAAAATTTGCAGCTTTTTTGAAACAAAAAGGAAGGAATTACATTCCCAAAAAATCAAAAACCCTGCCGCAAGAAGAAGTGCTAAATTTCTTATTAAATGCACCTGATAACGATTATTTTTAATGATGAAGGTAATCCAACAAAAATAAAATTACTATTACATATTATATTGTACGTAAAGTTCTTTTTCATATCCTTGAATCTACCATGATTTATGTATAATGTCTTTTCATTTGATGTCAATTATTTTCTTTACATTTTTTACTTGCCTATTTGTTCTTTTTATACCTAATATCGGGCCGTGTCTACCAAGTGGTTGCGTAGGCCAGCGGTATGTGTAACTAGTTACGGACTTGTCAGTACTTGGTTCGAATCCCCCGTAAGGAAAACTTTTTTAATTAATATTAATGGTTATTGACATACTTAGGGCCGGTTGTTCGAACGCTAATCAACAATGATCACTATCAAATATTTAATTACTGTCACCAACTGTCAATGTCAACTTTTATTGGATTGCTGAAAACATAATTGATTATAATTATGAGATTAGTTGATCAACTAACATAACAATTATTAACATAATTGATTAAGTAATTTCATAATTGTAATCAATAATTATGATTTCAGCAACCCAATCAAAGTTGATATTGACAGTTGGTGACAGTAATTAAATATTTGATAGTGATCATTGCTGATTAGCGTTCGAACAACCGGCCCTTAGACTATTATAAGGACTAAGTACACACACTCTTTTTTCATTAGAAGGATATAATTAAGCAAATGTTAAGTAAGTGTTAATGTTTTTTATGATTGGCGATAAAATTTTGTATGCACCACGTCAGTAAAGACTCTTTATTGACTTGGTACATAAATAACTATTATCGCCAACCGTCACTAAAGTCATTCATTATTGTACTCATTTGCCCTCATTTGCGGCAGTAAAGTAACACTTTATTGTACTGAAAGAAAAATTTTACTTTACCTGCCGCGATTAATCAAATTAACCGAGATTGAATGTAAGTGGTCGATGGCAGTAATCGATTATTTATTTGAGTGAACTTAAAATTTATTTACTTTAATTATTGAAAATATTGTACACAATTTACGTTATTATTAATTAAATTTATGCCAAAAAGCGAAAGTCTGTAGTATTTTGCAATTATATTCATATAAAATTAATCAAAATTTTACCGATTTAGTAATTATTCAATATTGATAACTATCTATCGATTAAAAATCGAAAGCGGCATGCAGAAGTCACCTGTCATCACTGTCATATTTAAAAAATTTAAATTAAAAATTGTATTTATTGTAATAAAAGTGTTAAAACGAATATCAAATTATAGTACAGTAGTGCTGCTTTTTTAAATGGAAGAAATTATATGAAGGCCACCTGAAATACGCAAGAAATCGTTAGAGGCAGTTTCAGAGCTTCTCCCAGCAAAGTCCATCGAAAAATACAATAAACAATATGACATATTTGAAGCATGGCGTGAAAAAAATTGTATTACAAATTATAGTGACTATTTCACTAGACTGTTTTTAACTGATAAAACGGCATAGCAACGCTTCGTTTCCTACTGACAAAACTCCTTAACGACGTGAAATCTCAGCGACAAAATTATGACAGATAATAAATAAAGATAAATAAATAAATAAAGAAATAAAGATTATATTTCGTTGATATGGTGCATTAATTGTCTCGTGAAATAGTCTTGTCGAATATCATTCGAGAGAAAATTATTTCCGGCAAAATTTTCTCCTGGTTTCATTCAAGTTCGTTGCCTTTTGGTAATTTTCGCTTATGAAATTTTGACAAAATCACTCGACTGACATCTCGTGATTTAAGTCAAAATTTAATTTGCGAAAATTGCCAGGCAACAAACTTTCATACCAGTCGAAAATATTGCTGGCAAAATTTTCTCTCTTGTGATATTATATACGATTATTTCATTCATAAGAGATTCTGACCAATAGAAAGCTAGAGAAATCTGAATTAAATCGATAATTTTTGATAATCTCCCGTCGTTAAGTATATTACGTCAGATGCCCTTCGTTGCTACGAAAAAATACATTCAGTGACATTAATGACAATCAGGGCCGGCTGTTCGAACGCTAATAAAAAATGATCATTATCAAATATTTAATTACTGTCACAACTGTCAATGTCAACTTTGATTGGGTTGCTGAAAACATAATTATTGATTACAATTATGAAACTAGTTAATCAATTATGTTAATAATTATTATGTTAATTGATTAACTATTCTCATAATTATAATCAATTATGTTTTCAACAACCCAACCAAAGTTGACATTGACAGTTGTGACAGTAATTAAATATTTGATAGTGATCATTGTTGATTAGCGTTCGAACAACCGGCCCTTAATGTTCTAAAAATTATAGAAGTGATGACTTTCAATCGTCAAATATTTATAAAAACTGTTTGTTTAATGGTACTTACATAAAAAAATTACAATAAAATTTTGGTTTTGAACAGTTTTATTCATGAAATAATCGCAACAAATTGCACTCGACCTCTGAAATTAATATAGAATTTGTGCTCTCGTGACACTTTGACATAATTTCACTTGCCTTCGGCTCGTGAAATTAAAACTGTCAAAGTGTCACTCGGGAAAAATTCAATAATTTCAGAGCTCTTGTGCAATTACTACTGAAATTGTTTTACTAGCATATTTCTCTGAATTGCCTAAAGAATATTCTCCATCGACTATGTGGTCCTATTATTCAATGTTAAAGGCAACTTTGACCACAAATAAAGACATAGATATAAGCAATTAAAAAAACTTACAGCTTTTTTGAAACAAAAAGGAAGGAATTACATTCCCAAAAAATCAAAAACCCTGCCGCAAGAAGAAGTGCTAAATTTTTTATTAAATGCACATGATAACGATTATTTTTAATGATGAAGGTAATTCAACAAAAGTAAAATTACTATTACCTACATGTACAATAATAATATATATTATATTGTACATACGTAAAGTTCTTTTTCATATCCTTAAATCTACCATGATTTATGTATAATGTCTTTTCATTTGATGTCAATTATTTTCTTTATATTTTTTACTTGCCTATTTGTTCTTTTTATATATAATATCGGCCGTGTCTAGCAAGTGGTTTCGTAGGCTAACGGTATGTGTATCTAGTTACGAACGTGTCAGTACTTGGTTCGAATCCCCCATAAGGAAAACTTTTTTGTTTAATATTGATGGTTATTGACATACTTAGACTATTATAAGCACTAAGTACACACACTCTTTTTTCATTAGAAGGATATAATTAAGTAAGTGTTAAGTAAGTGTTAATGTTTTTTATGATTGGCGATAAAATTTTGTATGCACCACGTCAGTAAAGACTCTTTATCGAACTCGTCTGTTATTCGCCTTGCTCGCTACGCTCGCTCGGCTCATAATATCAGACTCGTTCGATAAAGAGTCACTTTACTGACTTGGTATATAAATAACTATTATCGCCAACCGTCACCAAAGTCATTCATTATTGTACTCATTTGCCCTCATTTGCGGCAGTAAAGTAACACTTTATTGTACTGAAAGAAGAATTTTACTTTACCTGCCGCGATTAATCGAGACTGAATGTAAGTGGTCGATGGCAGTAATGGATTATTTATTTGAGTTAATTTACAATTTATTTACTTTAATTATTAAAAATATTCACTAGTAATACCACTAGAGGTCAAATTATTTCCGGAAATTTTTTTGAGATCATGAATATTTTGAAAATTTCCTGAGTCGCAGACGAGGGAAATTTTCTAAAAATATTCATGATCAAAAAAAATTTCCGGATATTAATTTGACTTCGCGTGGTATTCGGTAAGAAAATTCCACACCAAATTTGCATTTGAAAATCCAAAGCTGCATGAACAGATTAATAGCGCGCCATAGCTTTGTCAGCAATTATTTAGGCTTTCAAATTCGTAATTTCTACTCATTGTAGTTGCATGGGAATACCATTTCAAGATAGAAAATAGGATATTCTTCAATTTTACATAAGTTTTGAGTAACTACAAGTGATAGAAAATTATTTTTTGGCGTTTTATTTTAAATTATGTAAACAAATAAAAACCAGTCTGTCAAAAATGTTCTGTTATTGTAAACGTCAAAAAATTTCCACTATAATTCGCTGTTGGGTACCCCACGAGCAAAAAATTTCCGATAAAATACCTCCGTTGCCATGGTGATCTGTCAAAATAACGTATTTTGATTGGTTCAAAATTACAGGTGTGGAATTTTCTAAAAAATTTACGACATTGTAATTAAATTTATGTCAAAAAGTGAAATTCTGTAGTATTTTGTAATTATATTCATCAAAATTTTACCAATTTAGTAATTATTCAAAATTAACTACTATTGATTAAAAATCGAAAGCGGCCATCATGCAAAAGTTATCTCTCATCTCTGTCATGAAATTTTTATTACGTCTAAAATTTAAAAAACCCTTAAATTATAAATTGTGAGTAAGTGTTAAAACTAAGATCAAATTGTTGGCGATAAAATTTTGTATGCACCACGTCAGTAAAAACTTTTTATCGAACTCGTCAGTTATTCGCCTCGCTCGCTACGCTCACTCTGCTTATAATATCAGACTCGTTCGATAAAGAGTAACTTTACTGACTTGGTACATGAATAACTATTTTCTACAATCACTTGATAAAGAAGACTTTTCGCTTGTCAATAGCAACGAAAAGTTGACGTATACTGAGTACCGTCACTTTATCGTACTAGCGCGTAAAGTTTGATTTTACGCTTGTCGTCCGTAGCAACCGTAGAACCCTACAATACAAACACATTGAACATTCAAACTGAAAGATATAAAAGTTAATGTTATGACATTATAATGACAGATATAAAATAGTTACAATAAAGTTTCAACAGATATACGGAAGATACCCCAGGTGGGTAGGAAGTTTATTCCACAGTCCCACACCGAAATAACGGTCTGCCTCGAGGATTCTGGGGGAGGCAAGTCGACATTGAAAAAGAAAAAAAAAAAAAGAAGAACAACAAACAACTCCATATAGCAACTTACAACATCCGTTCCATGGCAAAAGACGAAAAACTCTACGAACTAGAAGAGGAATTAGGGAATATGAATTGGGATATAATGGGACTATCAGAAGTTAAAAGAAGAGGTGAAGGGTATGTGGACTTACATTCAGGCAACAGGCTCTATTATAAAGGCAATGAAGACTATACATACGGTGGAGTAGGTTTCTTAATCAACAAGAAGAGAAAATCACAAATTCAAATAATTGACAGCATCTCAGACAGGGTTACATACATGATTTTAAAACTAAATCCAAAAACCAAATTTTAAGATTGTGCAAGTTTATGCTCCAACTGAAAAGGCAACTGATGAAGAAATAAATACTTTTTACGAAGATCTTAAAAAAGCTATAGACACCAACAGAGAATCCAAAATAATAATAATGGGAGATTTTAACGCCAAAATTGGAAGTAAGATTGAAGACTCTGAAAGCAAGATTGGAAATTTTGGATTCGGCACAAGAAACACAAGGGGAGAAAAACTTATGGAATTTCTGGAACAAGAAAACATGTATATTGTGAATACCTTCTTCAAAAAGAAACCTAACAGAAAGTGGACATGGGTTGCACCTAACGGAACCACCAAAAATGAAATAGACTATTTTCTCTCAAACAACAAAAGAATATTCGAAGACGTAACAACAATAAACAACGTAATAACGGGTAGTGACCATCGTATAGTTAGAGCAAAAATAAATATTAACATGAAAGAAGAGAGGAAAAGATTATTTAAAAAAACAACGCGAATAGATGCCTTTAAAATAAAAACAAATGAAGAGCGATTCCGAGAGGTCTTAGCGGATAAGTTCAAATATGATCCTTCACATAATCAAGATGAAATTGACGAAATTAACAAAAACATCAATAAGAACCTTCTCGAAGCCGGACTACAGGTCGCAAAGAAAACAAGTACTAAAGAAGACAAAATAAGCAACGAAACTAAACAACTAATGACGGAAAGACGACAACTACTAACGCAAAACAAACGCCATACTCAAGAATACATAGAACTTAATAAAACAATTAGAAAAGAACTAAAACGCGACTTACAAAAATGGAACGAGAACATAATAGAGCGAGTCATTGAAAACAACAGAGGCTTAAAATGTCTAAGACCCGCATTGGGTGTTCAAAAAATCATTAAAATTAAAGACGCCAATAGTAAGGAAGAGAAGGACAAATATAAAATAACAAAAATAGTCGAAGACTTCTACAAAAGCTTGTACAGCTCGCAAAGCCAGCCTAATGAATCAACAAAGGAGAACGTCAAAAGAAAAATAAAAAACGTGGGATCAGAAGTACTACCAAATATAAAGGGATTCGAAATAGAAAGAGCTTTAAAAGAACTAAAAAATAATAAAGCTCCAGGACAGGACGGTATAATTGCCGAGCTCTTGAAAACAAGCAAGACAGTAACAATCCCTATACTAACAGAGCTATTTAATAAATGTCTCCATAATAGCAAGATCCCTAAAGACTGGAACGAAAGTCTAGTAATACTTTTACACAAAAAAGGGGACAAATGTGACCTACAGAATTATAGACCGATATCGTTGCTCAGTCAAGTATACAAACTATTCATGAGAATTATTAACAACCGGTTGACCTACAAAATGGACAATTACCAACCAGTGGAACAGGCTGGCTTCCGCAAAGGATATAGTACATCAGACCATCTGCTGACAATGAGAACATTGATAGAGAAGGCAAATGAATACCAACTACCCGTATTTCTTGCCTTCGTAGACTATGAAAAGGCGTTTGATAGTATCGAGATGTGGGCCATAGAACAAGCTATTAATAATTGTAGAATAGATTCGAAATATAGACAACTAATACATAATATATATGAAAATGCAACTATGATAGTACAACTAGACGAAAATACAAATCCCATCCCTATTAAGAGAGGCGTGAGACAAGGAGACGTAATATCGCCGAAGCTTTTCAACCTAGCACTAGAAGACGTCTTCAAAACGACAAATTGGTCAACCTATGGCATTAACGTTAATGGCAAGAAGCTAAATCACCTCAGATTCGCTGACGACATTGTGATTATAGCGAGCTCATTCGAGGAACTGCAAATTATGATAGAGGAACTCGCAGGCAGCTCCCAATACGTCGGTCTAAAAATGAACATGAAGAAAACAAAAATAATGACAAACACAGATGACCCCAGACGCATAACTATAAATGGCAGTGAGATAGAAAAAGTCCAGGAATATATCTACCTAGGCCAAATCCTGAAACTTGACAAAGAAAACCAAAGTGCGGAAATTAATAGGAGAGCAAGACTAGCATGGGCAGGATTTGGAAAACTTGGTTGGATACTTAAGAACCGCAAAATACCTCAATATTTGAGGACCAAAGTGTTCAACCAGTGCATCCTTCCTATCATGACATATGGGTGTCAAACCTGGACCCTAACCAAGGCAAATATGAATAAAATAGCTACAACAGAAAGAGCTATGGAAAGAGCAATGTTAGGTATACGACTGTCAGATAAAAAGAGGAGCGACTGGGTAAGATCAAAAACAAAAGTCGAGGACATAACAACAAAAGTTGCCAAACTTAAATGGAGCTTTGCAGGCCACACTGTTAGACAAAAAGACCAACGTTGGAATGCCACGATACAACATTGGAGACCTTACCAAAGTAAACGACCGAGAGGAAGACCACAGATGAGATGGGTTGATGATATTAAAAGAGTAGCCGGAACGAATTGGAAATATGTTGCTCAGGATAGAGACCGATGGAAGGAGTTGGGAGAGGCCTATGTCCAAACGTGGACGATAGAAGGCTAAGAAGACAATAAAGTTAATGATTTAAAAATAGCTTCACTTTATTAAGTGATGTATGTGTTACAAGCGCAGTGATATTATTGCTTTCTACGCGTCGAGCGGTAACTCTAAGGCCGTCCGCACATGGGGCGACGCTCAAACTACCCTACTCGATTCCAGTCAAGTAGGTCTCTCCCCGCCAGTAAAGTTCCTTCGTTGTGGCACTGAGCTCCGTACACGGAGCGTTGGGGAAGTAGAAAAATGCACTCAATATAATGCTCATTGTATTCAAATTATACTAAAAATGTAACAATACCGTACTTTTCATAGATAGAAATCGTCGTTTTGGTTCATATATAAAAAATGCGTTCTTCCTGGTTGACAGATATGAGCAAACTGAATCGACAGTCATTATTTTATTTGTTTCCTTCGCTTTTTGTTGATTTTTGCGCAAAATTAAATTTTAGTTTTTCTTAAGAACGGTGAATGATATGTTCGTTGATTGTAATGTTAGTAGCTTTGTGGAAATATACAGGGTGTAACAAAAATACAGGTCATAAATTAAATCACATATTCTGGGGTCAAAAATAGTTCGATTTAACCTAACTTACCTTTGTACAAATGTGCACATAAAAAAAGTTACAGCCCTTTGAAGTAACAAAATAAAAATCGATCTTTTCCAATATATCGAAAACTATTTGAGGTTTCTTATTGAAAATGGACATGTGGCATTCTTATAACAGGAACATCTTAAAAAGAAATTATAGTGAAATTTTTGCACCCCATAAAAATTTTATGGGGGTTTTGTTCCCTTAAACTCCCCCAAACTTTTGTGTACGTTCCAATTAGATTATCATTGTTGCACCGTTATAAACCGGGAGATATTAACAGAAGTTCAACCACGATTTTCTATCCTGCACTTTGAAATACTGGAAGGTTAGGGAAGGTACTTACAATTTGTGGAAAAATCCACGGGTTTCCTGTGACATTTTCCTGTGAAAATTAGATTTTCCATGAAAAAAAAAAAATTGGGAGTTGCGATGAATTTTCAAGTCCTGCCATATCCATAGAATAACAGGATACTATCTATTTTATGAAGAAAATTTTTTGGGCAGGACGGTTGCAAAAGGACTAAGGGAGTATACAGATATACAAACATGTAATGAAAATAATGAAATTTTGATAATTTTCTAAGTCCTGACAACTTAATAAATTAATCATATTTATTTCAAAATGACCAAAAAAAAATGTTGGCTTGGCGTCACCTAATGTTTAACTGCACTTGTTTCTTGGAAAATTCTGTATAAAATTTTCACTCTGGTTCCGTGATTTTCTAAGCCATAAAATAAATTTTGTTATAAAATAAATAATTTCAGTAGACATTATTCAAAATGGCAGGATGTTTAGTTACACCTTTTTTACTATATATAGTTGTAAGAAAATAATTTGTAAGAAAATTCGTGGAAAATTACACGATTTTCTAAGTCATGCCATTTCGCACATATCTCAAGAAGGTTAATATAAATCTATTTTCAAAGAGGCAGGATTGTTGTATAGTTATTTCGTATAAAAAAATTATTGTGTGTCTGTAAAATTATTTCAGGGTGTTATACAAACATATTCATATCACCACAATTTTCTGAGTCATACCATGTCGAGTATGCTTAAAAAACACTAATCTAAAACCGTTTACAACTTGGCAGGATAACCGCAAAGATGAATAATACAAAAAATTAATTTGTATATCATTGAAACAATCGTATCCTATTAAATATTATTTTCCTGAATAATGTCTCGGAATTTTTACACACTTTTCAAATCTAATAGCAAACTGTAACATCTTTATTTTAAGTGATTCGATCATATTTTTATCTAAGTAAACGCAATAAAAGTAAATAAACAATTTTTACAATTTATGGGTTATAGTAGGGAATTTACCTATCCGTTATATTTATTATACAGGGTGTCCAGAAGCTCTCATAACAAACGAAAACCGGAGATTCCTCAGACAATTTTAAGAAAATTTAACTCAATTCACCTAGTTCAAAAATGCTTCCGTGGAAAGCTAGATCTCTTTAAAGATGGCGTCTTGTAATTCATCATCGTCATAATTCAACCCGGATCTATCCAATGCTGGATATAGGTCTCTCTCAGTCTTCTCCATGCATTTCTGTCCTGTGCTGTCTGTATCAAGTTTCTGTCGATCCGTTTGATGTCATCAGACCATCTGGTTGGCGGACGACCTCTACTTTGATATGCTTCGTCTAGAAGAAGCATATCGAAGTCTTGTAATTAGTTTCTTTAAAATAGCTGCAGAACGCTTTTATTTGGAAAAACGAAAACTTGTACACTTATTTATCTTCCAGAGGTCAATTTTCAAATGTCAATTATCAATTGTCAATTTTTAGTACCGGTCATAGGGGTCCGTTTTGGGTACGGAAACGGATATTTTATCGAATAACTTTTCTGTCTAACTTTTAAGCATTTCTGACACTGGATTATTAAATTCCGGGATAGTTTTGTACTAAAAGGTACTTTTGCTTTAACTTCAGAAGAATACACAGTGTTCTAGAAAAATCGATTTGAAAAATTTTTCGTTTTTTGGTTTTTTGAGTTTAAAAGAATTTAGAAAAATTCTATTTAGGAAAACGAAAACTGCTACGTTTATTTCTCTTCCAGAGATGAATCGATGATCAATTGTGAATTTCTAGTACTGGTCATAGGCATCCGTCTTGGGTAGATCAACGGATATTTTATCTCATAACTTATTGGTCTTTAAATTTTTAGACATTTTTGAGAGTAGAGTATTAAATTATGAGGTATTCTAGTACTAAAAGTTAGTCTTGCTTTAAGTCGGCAAATACACCGTTTTTTTTTTAATTTTTTTAAAATTTTTTCAAATTCAACAAACGAAAAATTTTAAAATGGATTTTTCCAGAAAACCGTGCATCCTACCGACTTAAAGCAGGAGTACCTTTTAGTACTAGAACACCTCACAATTTAATAATCAAGTGTCAAAAATACTTTTAATATTTATTGATAAATATCTGAATATATTTGAAAATCTCTGAAAAACTTTCAGAAGTATTCCGAAAATATCTGTATGTTTAAAAAGTTAATTGTTATAGTCATATGTTATAGTTAACATTATTTTCTGTATGTTTTAAAAGTTATAACTTAGTGAATTTTTTCACAGATACACAATTTATTAAAATATTAATTAAAAAAATTACACTTACCACTATTTCAGCCAACAAAATTCAAATCGAATATATAAATGTGGAGTCGGTTTTTCTGTTGTCATCAGTAAATTTTTGTTGCGTAGCAATTTTATCCCGCCTTCTTACTTGTTCGAATACAAAATACACACGCATGTAACAGGCGCTAAGTTGCCGCACTCAACTAGTTTTCCTGATATTGTAGGATTGTAGATATTGTCCTGATATTGTTTCCCATATTTGATAGCAAAATATCCTAACACTAACAACACCAGAATAAATCAATTTTTAAATACAGCATCTATCTACTTGCAACTTTTTGCATTGTGTTCAGGATAACATCAGGAAAATGTGTCCAATGTAAAAATGGGTGGAAATTGCATTTTAGTGCATAGCATGCATCCAAAAGTGCATAAACCTGTCAAAATCAGTGTATTAAGGGCAAAATTTTGTTATTTGGGAGGTTTATGGAGTTACGAATACGCAAGCAGAACCGACCTCCGAATCACCTAGTGCCAAGAGTTGCTGCTAAGGCACGTCATCTGGAGTTTCGTGGGATATCGGCAATAAATTAAAGAAAACAGATTACTCGAGGGTTTTTGGGATGGCCGAACACGAATATGACATTACAACCGACCCTAGGAGCACCTGGTGCCCAGGGTGACTGATCTCGAATTTAGAGAGTTTTTGGAGGTCGATTCTGATGGCGTATTCATGTTCAGCAACCACAAAACTCCTCGAGTAATCTACTTGCATCACTTTAGTGTCTGAAAGCCTCGAAATTTAAGAATATGGCGTGTATATTAGTCACCCTGAGCACTAGGTAAAGATCTGTTCTAATGTGACATTCTTGTTCAGAAACCCCAAAACCACCTGAGTAATCTGTCTGTATCAATTTACTGCCGAAATTAATATATAAATATGGTATAGAAAATGATTAACAAATAAAAAGGTACCATTAAATATCATTTTATTATAATACTAAAATACAGGGTGTCCCATTTAAGAAAACTCAGAAAATACTCATTCCGAGTTTCAACCAACCCCGTATACTAAAATTAATTATTTTGGTATACTATTAACAACTGACAATAGTAGACTATATTAAAAATCGTTTAAACATAAATTAATAGAAGTTTAGATATCAAATCACTAACAATATGTATAGGGTGTGAATGTTCCTACAAAATTAACAAAAAAACGTAATTATATTTTAAACTACCTCGTATAATATTTCAAAACACTATATTTTATTAAAGAGAACATCGAGTAGAATCCAAAAATGTAAAAATATACAGGGCATTCCATTTAAGAAAACATAAATTTGTGTCACCCTGTGAAAACTGGTAGCCCTGTATATTAGAAAATACTGTTAAATCATAGCTCTGTCTGTGGCCCATGTTTTACCTAAATAACTTTTTTCATATATCTTACGACAAACGAGTAATTGGACTTTGTCACACTAATGCCCTACCCTGTATACAAAATAACCATAAAACCATCCTGCCTCTTTGTAAATAGACTTATATTAAGATTCTTGAAACATGTGCAAAATGGCATGACTCAGAAAATCGTTGACTTTTTCACGAATTTTCTTACAAATCTAGGACTCCTGCCGTCTTACAAGAACCGTTTAACCTTCCTGCCGAGTACCGAAAAGGTATTGATTGTATTTGAGTATTATAACTTTTTAAAGGCAGGACTAAGAAAATCACGGAATCAGGGTGAAAATTTTCCGCAGAATTTTCCAAGGGAAAAGTATACTTAAACATTAGGAGACATCATGCAAATTTTTTTTTTGATAATTTTGAAATAAATATGTTTAGTTTATTTAGTTGGCAGGACCTAGAAAATCATGAAAATTTCATTATTTTCCTTACATGTTTGTATACATATATACTCCATTACTCCGTTTGCAACCCTCCTGCCCAAAAAATGTTCTTCATAAAATCGATAGTATTCTGTCTATCTACGGATATGGCAGGACTTAGAAATTCATCGCCAAACCATATTTTTATTTTTTGTGAAAATCTAATTTTTACAGGAAAATGTCACAGGAAGTTTGTGGATGTTTCCACAGATTGTAAGTACATCGTCTACCCTTCCAGTATTGCAAAAGGCAGGACTTAGAAAATCGTGGCTGAACTTCTGTATAATATCTCCCGGTCTATTAGTTGAACACACTATTTTTAAAATGTTTTTGCCTCTTAGTACTTTTTCTAAAAGCTAGTTTTTATCGAGATATTTTGCATATTTGTCAAATCCACCACATATTTGTATATACTGTTATGTACGATTAAAGAGACCTATTAATAATATGAAAATTTATTTATAAATTACAGTTTCAGGTATATTTTGAACCATATTAGAAACGAAGCCACCTCTCGATAAAAGGTGCCTTATTGGAAAAATACTAAGAGGCAAAGAAGTTTTAAAAACACTGTGTTTAACTAATGGTACCGCAATAATAGTTTAATTGAGCCGTACATAAACATTTGGGGGGTTTAAAGGCACAAAACCCCCATAAAATTTTTATGTAAACATATTAAAAAAGAAGCCGCATCTCGATTAAAACTGGTTTATCGAAAAAATAATGAGGGGCAAAAAAGTTTTAAAAACATTGTGTTTAACTAATGGTACCACAATAATAATTTAATTGGAACGTACATAAAAGTTTGGGGGGGGGGGTGGAAAGGAAGAAAACCCCCATAAAATTTTTTATATTTTGCACAAATTTCACTAAAATTTCTTATTGAGATTCTGCTGCCATAATAATGCCACATATCCATTTTCATTAAAAAATCTCTAATAGTTTTCGATATATCGGAAAAAAATCGGTATTCATTTTGTAACTTCAAAGGGCTGTAACGTTTTTGGTGGGCATATTTGTACTAAGGTAAGTTAGGTTCAATCGAACTATTTTTGATCCCAGAATATGAGATTCAATTTATGACCTGTATTTTTGTTACACCCTGTATTATTTGTAATATAAAATTCTGAAAGCATTGAACTTTTGTTTCTAGGTGTTTATTATAAAATTCGTTGAGGAAATAAAACCCTCAATTGTATAATGCTCATTGTACACAAATGATACTAAAAATGAAACAATACCGTACATTTTACAGATCTAAATAGTCGTTTGGGTTGATAACTAAAAAATGCGTTCTTCTTGGTCGGAAGATGTGAGCAAACTGAATCGACTAGTGTGCGGAGAGCAATCGCTTGTGCCGCAGGGTTCGTACAAGACGAGCAAGACGCGCGAACTTCGAGAGGGGTCTTCGATCGACCCATGTGCGGACGGCCTTACTCTCAAGCAATAATGTATCACTTTTCGCTCTTAATACATAAATATCTAATATCTCGTAGACAAATCTTTTAAGACTCAATACACGAATTAAAAAAAATGTTTTATTAAACCTGAGAAAAAGATATAACCAAAAACATTTTTCACTGTTTCGTGCGATAAATTCTAGGTAAAAATAAGTTGTGTTAATAAATAAAGCTGACAGTTGTTTTATGTGTTTTAAAAGCTTTACAATAAATATGGTTTTTAATGAAAAAGAGCGAATTACTATTTTAATGATGAGGGGCTAAGGCGGTATAAAAGATATCGTTCGAACTGGTACACCAAAAACTGTCATAATTTACACTAAATTTTTAGATTTAATGCAAAGTTTCGTTGAAAATCCATGTATGTATATCCTCACTCAGAGTTGCACAAATATATGATGTAGGTCAGTCTTCAGTCTTGCGTGCATTACAACAACAATTTATTTTAACCCTACAAAATCTAGGTGTCGCAAGAATAAATGAAGATGACTAAGATGGTAGATTACAGTTTAGCGAGATAGTGATGAATAACATTGTAACTGACGAGAACTTCGTTAGCAAGATAAGTTTTTTCGACGAAGCAATCTTTACACTAAATGGGAATGCAAATTGCCAAAATTTAAGGTATTATAGTGAGGTAAATCCATACCAGATAAGTGAAAACCATACTCATAGACCACAAAAATTAAGTGTCTGGTCGGGTATAGTGGGTATTCGGTGTTGGGCCGATTTTTGTACAGAAAATTTAACAAGTGATAATTATGATATGCTACTAAGAAATCATATTTTACCTGTTATGAAAACAAATTTAGAGCCAATTTTAATGAGATATATATGTCTTCAGTAAGACGGAGCTCCAATTCATTTTGGTGTAAAGGTTCGGCGTTATTTAGATCAGGAATTTCTTGGACGATGGATTGGTAGACTAGGTAGAATTGAATGGCCTCCTCGTTCACCCGATTTAAATCCTAAAGATTATTTTTATTGGAGATACTTCAAAAGTAGGATTTATAAAACTAAACCAGCAAGTGCTGTAAAGATAAGACAAATAATTATCGATGAATCCGTATTAATTTCTAGAGAAACATGGAGAAACGTAATAGGCACGTTTTACTATCATTAAGGATACTGTCAAATTAACAAGGTAGTAGGTACATTCTGAATACTTGGTTCTGTAGACTTAATATATATCATGTTCAAATTTAACAGTCAAAGCAAAAATTAATTATTATTAAGGGGAACGGAACAAAATGCAAAATTTTGACGCATGTCAAAATTTTCAATGTATTTTAAATGTATTCATTTTTTTCGAATCCTGAGAAAACAAATAAATATTTTTGAAAAATTTAAAAGCAGAATGAAAGACTACTTTATTGCCGAGGGCCAAAAATCCCTTAGAATAAATAAAAATTTCTTTTAAATGAAATATTTGTATTTAAAAATCACACTAAATTTTCTCTTTTATTTTCACCCCTCTAACTTATTAAAATAAACATTATAGAAGTTTTCAGGGACTTTTGGCCCTCGATAATAACGTAAACTTTCAATCTATGTATATGTACATTCTTCAAAAATATTATTTATTAGATTTCTCAGGATTCGAAAAAAATGGATACATTTAAAACACATTGAAAATTTTGACATGCGTCAAAATTTTGCATTTGGCTCCGATCTCCTTAAGGACTTTATTAATTTTTTAGTAAACTTAATTAACGAATAACGAAGTAATATTTTATTTCTTGTAGAAAAATTTTTCAAGACCCAATACACCCGTTCGTATAAAAAAATGTTTTATTAAACCTGACAAAAAGATATAACCAAAAACACTTTTCACTGTCTCGTGCGATAAATTCTTCTCACGAATTTATTTCTAAGTTTGAAAGGAACAAAACGTTAGAACGTTAAATAAAATTTGTAGAAGAAATGATGGTCTTTTTGTGGTCCCTGAGGAATTCGCACACCACAAAAGTCATCGCAGGCAAAACGCTCTAATAAAAATAAAACAAACGACCCCTCTTGGTTTCCTTCCCTACCTTTTCTGGATCGACCTTATGGCTTTGTCTGCCTGCTCCCTTGGAAATTTAGGGAAGGCGGTGTTGGTATTACTGCGATGAATTTTTTTAATTAAGTGATTTTTTAGTGTACTACAGTATTACTTAAATAACTGTATACTAATACAGGGTGTAACAAAAAGGCAGGCCATAAATTACATTACATATTTTGGGAACAAAAATGGTTCGATTGAACCTAATTTACCTTTGTACAAATGCGCATATAAAAAAAGTTATAGCCATTTGAAGTTACAAAATAAAAATAGATTTTTCCAGTATATCGAAAATTATTTTTTTATTGAAAATGGACATGTGGCTTTCTTATGGCAAGAATATCTTAAAAAATATAACAGTGAAATTTGTGCACCCCGTAAACATTTTATGGGGGTTTTGTTCCCTTAAACCCGCTAAATATTTGTGTACGTTCCAAGTAAATTTTTATTGTGGTACCCTTCGTAAAACACAAAATTTTTTAAACTTTTTTGCCTTAGTACTTTTTCAATAAGCCAATGTTTATCGATTTTCTGAGAAGTTTTGTTAACTGAAAACGAACATTCTCTCTTAACTGTTGGCAGCAAAGGCAACAGAAGTACATATACCTTTCTTGTGTTACCCGCCGAAAGGTAAAGAGTTTCTTGTGTTAGCTTTCATTGGAAACACATCTCTCTTAGTACCCGCGAACCTTTTTCTGGGTTCAAATATTATGACTAACCATTTTCTGGGTATAATTATCTTTGAACAAACGCTTTTTCTCTCTGCGCAATAGGATAAGATGCCAATCCGATATATAGATAAACCGTAATCCGCTGTAAGTTTCTAACCACGTGGGTGATATCTTTTTGAAATCCACTAGGTATTGACTTAGGATCGTGAAGAGGTCAACCTTAGCTAAAGTGTCTCCTCTATAACGCCACAAAGACAATCATGGAGACCTCTACCCTGGTTAGCTCTTTAAGAGGTAGTTCGGCTAATCCCTAAAAATAATGGTAGCAAGAACGAACACAAAGGAGATCAAAGCATACGAAGAAAATTTAAATAAACATTTTATTTAAGAAATAACTAGACTTGCCTCTACGCTACAGCAAGTACTGTACAAAATGGCTGAAGGCCTAAAAAGGGTGACTGAAGGTTTAAATAAAATTAATTTGCTGAAGGCTCTAAGATAAAAAGGTGGCTGAAGGCCCTAATATTGAAAGAAAAATATCTTTTCCGAAATTCGGTCAGAAATTTAGACATTTTTGACAACACTTTTGAAAGAAACGTTCGATATTTCCTTATACTTAGCCGTTGGCTGGAATCGAAAAATAACTGTACGGAATAGTATATTGTACAAGTGAGAAAAAAGACATAATTCTCACGAGCGCAGAAGCTTGTTGGCACGAGCCGAGGCACGATCAAATTAAGCGAGGGAGAAATATGTCATTTTATCATGTGTTCTCATGTCATTTTCTCATATGTCACTTTTTCTATGGATGCGGTTTTGTCAAGAGTTCAAAATTCAAAAATAAATAATTTAGGTGCTTTTAGGTATATTATATGCATACATTGAAATAAAATACATAATATAAATATTTCATTATGGTAAGGAAATACCATTTTTATATGGATGCTATACAATGTGCAACTTCTTTCACAACTTACATACATTTAAAATCAACAATTTCTCACGCAGTGAGAAAAGTCGGCCAATGCAGTGAGAAATATTTTTTCTCACGGGTTCTCCTACGGTTTTCCATACATATGATCGCCGTTTGCATGGTAACATGCACAATACAAACACAATTAATGTTGTCAAACAAAATGTGTTGAAGCAAAACTCACCAAGAATTACCTTTCAAAACTGTTCAAAAATAAAAACTTATTTATTTTTGAACAGTTTTGAAAGGTAATTCTTGGTGAGTTTTGCTTCAACACATTTTGTTTGACAACATTAATTGTGTTTGTATTGTGCATGTTACCATGGAAACGGCGATCATATGTATGGAAAACCGTAGGAGAACCCGTGAGAAAAAATATTTCTCACTGCAATGGCCGACTTTTCTCACTGCGTGAGAAATTGTTCGTTTTAAATGTATGTATGTTGTGAAAGAAATTGCACATTGTATAGCATCCATAGAAAAATGGTATTTCCTTACCATAATGAAATATTTTTTCCACCTACCTCTACTGAAAGTATACTTTTCCTGACCTGATTGTAGGGAGTAAAGTCGTACTTTTCCTCCCTAGGGAGGGAAAGTATTTTTCTCCCTAGGGAGGAAAAGTAAAAGTGACATCATGGTATGTCATTGATGAAATAACTTATTGACGCCCTATACAATATTTTATTATCTATTACGTAAGTATCTATACATTTTAACCTTTATTTATAGAGCACCCTGTATTTTGCAGAATGGTAAAAACAGTAAATTTTTATTTTGATTTAACAATGTTTACATTAATAATTTGACTTTTATTTGACAGTTGACAGTTATACTGTACCTACTTGTTAGTTTTAGTGCTCCAATACATTTTGTCAGTTAGTTACATAAATAAATTATTTAAAAATGAAAAAATTACTTGATGTTTGAGGAAGGTGGAAAAATCATATGTATAACATGGGAGTAAAGTGCCTTTTCCTCCCTCGAATGATTACTGCCCTCCGCTACACGTCGGGCAGTAAACTTCATTCTCGGGAGGAAAAGTAGCACTTTCCTTCCTTGTTATACAAATAGCTATTTCCTTACAGCAGATTTAGAACAAATTTATTAAAAAACAACTTTATTGTTCTGGATGGGTACCAGGAATCGAACACTCATCATCACTCATGATTAAATTAGCTAATTTTGCTTTTTAAAATGATTATAATCACAGAAAACAGAGAAAACATCAAAAATACTGCCAAAAATAAGCAAATGAGTCAAATTTGACAATTTAATGCCGAGCTGAGCAGATGTGACGTGAATTGTAAATTGTAGAATTTCCTCATCTTCCTTAGTCTCAGCATCCGTATGGCTTGCAAATTGTAGAAGCCTCGGAGGTGTAACCAGAGAAGGTTCCCATTGTTTTCATTCTGGTGGGATGTAGAATAGCATTATGTTGTTTTATGCGCCATTAGAGTGAACACTTAGTCTTTTTGCTAGCAGTTGCCGCTAGGGCATCTATGCCATTTCGTTCGTTGCAATCCGGGACTGCACGCTGGGGTTTGTTTTGGTTGGATCAGAGAGAGCAGCATATGTGCCTCCTGATGAGAGACTAATAAGTTTCGAAACCGGTAGAGGTGCTTGCTGCACTCTCTGATTGGACTAGAATATGGTTCGGCTGTATTTTCGTTTTGCAACGAAATTGAAAATGATTATTCATTTTTAATATTTTTGTTCCTATAGTTACAAAACCTGTATTTGGTGGCATTATGAATATTTAAGTCAAAATAATAATATGTCTATTTGAAAATTTCAACACGTTTATTTTAATATAATTTAAATTTTCGGAAAAATAGTATGTATACCTTGTAGGGAAAGCCACATTCCCGGACTCTGTATTGCCTTGTCTCGGCTTTCGGCTTGCGCCTCGACGGAAATCTTTACATCGTCGGGGATTGTTAAGTTTTTCCTACAGGTACATATACTATTATGAAACATTTAACTTGCATTTCCATATATAGCTTCTGGAAGGAATGTTGATGGTGTTCCAGATCTGGAATGCAGCCGGTGGAATGATGGGTTTATTACCAGTCCATATAAGATGAGGAGCCGGTGGAATGCAGGCTTTATTGCTGGTTCTATTTAAGACGAGGTGCCGGAACGTAGGCTTAATCGCCGGTTCATTTTTATATTTCAGACGAGGAAGACCAGGAATACGAATTTATATTTGTTGGACCATCTTGGAAGCAAGTTGATGACGAAAGATGCCTATTCTGTTCGGGACGAAATATTTAAAGATTCTAAGTCGCAAGAAGTAGGTAGGAATATTGATAGGGAAATTAATTATTGTATTAGTCCAGTCGGGTTAGACGAATAACAGGCCTAACCTTGCATTAGGAGCTGCCCCAAATTTTATTTTTCTAATCTTTAGGGAGGGTTAATATTAGTATATACTTAAAATCTCGACTGAATTCCACCGTTGCGTTAGCCGCCATCTTGATTTTAAACGAGAACCGTTTCTGCTCAATATCTCCGCCATTTTCAATTTTTTGACAAAAAGTGTAGAAACTGAAATTGTTGAAAATGCGATTTTCTATCATTTCATTTATTATAATTTTTTTTGTGCGGTCGATATTTTCCGAGTTATGAGGTGAAAATAGTGACAGTTGGAGCATAATTATTGAATTATTGAATTATCTCATTTATTATTAGTTTTACAACAAATATGTACCTATACAAAAATGAAGAGAATTAAATTCTACACAATTTTGATTTTTTTAATTTTTTTGCTAAAATTAATATTTAACCCTTTCAGTACGGATGACGAACATATCCGTCAAATATAAAATTGGCACTCCCGACGGCTGACGAATATATTCGTCAAAAGCTTAATATGATATTTATGCTAATGTCGTGTATATGTGACATCTTTAAAATCTTAACTTGATGCACAGACGGCTGACGATTGTATACGCTCAAAAAATATTTGTCCACAGACGGCTGTCGAAAAACTTCGTCACTGACGAAATTTTACGACAACCGCCGATTAAGCAGCACATGTTTGAAGTTGATGATTCACCTCAGTTTCATGGATAATTTACGCCAGTTTGCCTTATAATGTCGTTCGTACAACACGCAGGTCTTTCTCGAAGTTCTAAAATGGCCAAAAGGATTAAAATTGATGGTAATTACTTTGGCTTGAGTGAAAAAGATGTACGACACCTCTTGGCAGTTGTAGACGAGGACGATACATATATAAGTGAGGATGAACCTTTTGTGGATAGCGGCAGTGAATATTTTCCGACTTCTGGAAGTGAAACTGAAAGTTTTGACAAACCTCAGAGCTTTGATGAAAATGCCGAAGAAAGTGAACACGACAATCAGGATCAAGAAGGAGAAAATTTCGTAGTGGGTAATGTAATTGACCAAACATATTTAGAAATTTTGTGGACAAAAAATGAATTTACTCCTTATTTGCACGAATTTGATAAGAGTTTTTCTGGCCTGCAAAATAAAAATCTGAGTGCAGAGTCAAAAGAAATAGATTATTTTTTAAATTTACTTTCTGACGAAACTGCATGTATTATAGTACAGGAAACAAATAGGTATGCAATACAGCAAAATGCAAAAAACTGGAAAAATATTGACCTTCCACAATTTTATATTTTTGTAGCCTTAACTATGCTTATGCCACGCATTAAAAAACTTATCGTAAAACATTACTGGTCTCAAGACGTTTTACTTCTTACGCCTATTTTTGGTCAGCAAATGTCAAGAGACAGATATTTTCAAATACAACGTTATATACATTTTTCTAATAATGAAGAAGCCCCACCAGACAATCGTTTGCATAAAGTTGAGAATATATTAAATATGCTGAGAGAGAAGTTCAAAAGTCAGTTTTACCCATTCCAAAATCTTGTTATAGACGAAAGTATGGTCCTCTTCAAAGGAAGGCTAAGTTTTAAACAATATATTAAAACTAAAAAACATCGTTTTGGAATAAAATTATATGTTCTATGTGATTGTGAAACGGGTATTGTTTAGATTTTATAGTATACATGGGTAAAAAAACCAATATTGAAACAAAAGATGCCCTAGGCCTTGGCTCTTCTGGTGCCGTTGTTTCCAAACTTTGCAACTCCTATCTAAATAAAGGGCATTCATTGTTCACTGACAACTTTTATACTAGCCCGTCTTTATCAACTTTTCTTTTTGATAATAAAACCCAGTCATGTGGGACAGTTCGACAAAATAGAAAGCATATGCCAGTATTTGATCAGAAACTAAAAAGAGGTGAAACTGATTGGAGAAGCAGTGAACACATATTGGTACTCAAATGGAAAGATCGTCGTGACGTAGTTATGCTAAGTACTATGCATGAAAATAAAATGGTTACTCTTTCCAAAATAGATACAACTACAAACGAAAACATAAAAAACCATTGTCTGTGCTTGAGTACAATAATCAAATGGGGGCAGTAGATAGATCAGATATGATGATAAGCAGCATCGATTGTACTCGCAAGAGCCTGAAATCGTACAAAAAATTATTTTTCCATACACTAGATATCTGCTTGCTCAATGCCCATGCAATGTATTTAACCCAATGCACCAAGAAAATTCCACTTGCAAAATTTCATCTAGCAGTTATTCGGCAGTTATTAGAAAGGTATTTTTATATTTTTATTTTATATTTCATTAAGTTTTATTATTGCGCGTTTTTAGATATAAATCCACACAATTGAAATTGCCTCATTATGATCTTGGTAATGAAAGGCTGACACAGCGACACTTTCCCGAATTATTTCCTCGAAAAGAAGGTAGTAAAAAAGCCACTAGAAGATGCTTTGTTTGTTCCCATACCAATAAAGGCCAGAAAAAAAGGGAATCTAGCTATATGTGCAAGGAATGTGACGTTGGGTTATGTGTAGTCCCATGCTTTAAAATATATCACGAAGAAGATGAGTTTTCAAAAAGGACATACAGGCAATATGTTTGATTTTTTGAGTTAATATTTTCGTTCTTCATGTTTCTGTTGATTTAAATTTGTTTTTTTTTGTTGCAGTGTATTTTTTAGATATTTTTAATAAATATGTTTAACGTCTGTAAAATGACAAATTTTGCTGTTAAAAATCAAAAGATAACAAAAAAAAAAAAAAATGAATGACGTATATATCCGTCATCAGGCCGTACTACTTTACGAAAACTGCCGTCGGTACGACTATATTGACAAAAATATCGTCCCTACTGAAAGGGTTAAGGTAGTACGTATGCGGTAATGGTGCGAGCGTAAGACTGGATTGATGTTATAGCAGTTGTTTTTGTTCAATATCTACGCCATTTTCGACTAAAATTATTCAAAATATAATTTTCTACAATTTCTTTTTAACAATTTTTTTCATGCGATTGATATTTTCTGAGTTACATGGGAAAATAGTAAAAATTTGTGGGGGGAGCATAATTATTGAATTGAATTTTGTTTCCGAGCTGCCCCAAATTTTATAATTATATCCTTTAGGAGAGATCAATGGTAATGTAAATTTAAAATCTCGACTGAATTCCGCGGTTGCATTAGCCGCCATATTGATTTTAAATGAGAACTGTTGTTGCTTAATATCTCCGCCAATTTCAACTTTTCGACATAAATGGTGGCAAAGAAAATTGTTGGAAATGCAATTTCCTACAATTTCTTTGGCACAATTTTTTATACGATCAATATTCTCCGAGTTAAGGGGGAAAATAATGGAAGCGGAGGGGAAGCATAATTATTGAATTGTCTCATTTATTATTAAATTTACGACATAATTGTACATAACCAAAAATAAAGAGAATTATATTTTATACAATTTTTGAAACTTCCAATGAAACGTCAACCAAACTAAGTATACAAAAGGCATAAAAAGAAATTATATGCATTAAGTTCACTTAATTTTATTAACTAGTGGGTTTTATTGGTTGAATTTGTCGGTCGATATTTTAAGTTTTATATCAGCTAATATATCGTGATGTTTCAACAATATTTTTTTAAATTTTGGACCCTCTTGGGGGAATTTTCCCATTCCCCCCTTGTTGACCCGCCACTGATTCTCTCGAAAAATTGTAGTACATCGCAATTGCAACAATTTCAGTTCTTACACTTTTAGTCGAAAAGTTGAAAATGGCGGAGATATTCAACAAAATCAATTGCTACAAAATCAATCAGGTCTTACGCTCGCACTTTTACCACATACGCACTACCTTAAATATTAATTTTATCAAAAAAATGAATGGCATCAAAATTGTACAAAATTTAATTCTCTTCATTTTGGTATAGGTATATATTTGTTGTAAAACTAATAATAAACAAGATAATTCAATAATTAAATAATTATGCTACAACTGTCACTATCTTCCCCTCATAACTCGGAAAATATCGACCGCACGAAAACAATTAAAATAAATGAAATTATAGAAAATCGTATTTTCAACAATTTCAGTTTATACACTTTTTGTCAAAAAATTGAAAATGGCGGAGATATTGAGCAAAAACGGTTCTCGTTTAAAATCAAGATGGCGGCTAACGCAACGGTGGAATTCAGTCGAGATTTTAAATTTATACTTATATTTACCCTCCCTAAAGACTAGAAAAATAAAATTTGGGACAGCTCCTAATGCAAGGTCAAATGCTATACCGACTGGACTATATGTACCGGGTGTCCCAATAAGAATGGCTCTCGGCCATATCTCAGGAACCGTTTATAGTAGAGCTTTGAAATAAAAAATTTTATAACAAAAGTTGCCTCAGGAAAAGCCTGGAAATTATTTTCATAATTGTGGACCACCGCTAGAGGGCGTAATTGAATATCAAAAATTAAAAAATCTAAATTTTACAAAATTTTCCTAATGAAGGGGCACTATAAATCCGATCGTCGTATTCTTCATAAAATTCTACGCATATTTGATTTGACAAGTTTAGGTCTACCTTTGGAAATAAGAGGTGGGGGTGAGTGGGAACCTTGTTATGAAAAACTGGCTGTGAGTCCGGTTCTGCTTAATCAAATTTTGCAAACTTGGTCTTGTTGAAGACAGATCTTTTTCGTCAATGTAAAAGTTATGATTTCCAACCAACTTACTGAGTAATATGCCAGCTAGAAGGCGTTATTTAATTTTTTCAGAAATCTAGTGTTCCTTTGGAAAATATTAAATACAAACATGCATTTTTAATACCATATTACAAAATTAGATAAAATTAGCAACAGAATAGCGAAAACCGCATGTTAATACCTTTTTTCTATCTCGAGATATCTTACAAAACGTGTAAATTTAAAAACATAACTGTTACTGTCACCGGTAAACGAAATTAATTAAAAGTAGTGGGCTATGGAAACAACAAAGAAACATTTTCCAGCTGTCAACGTATATTAGGTCTTTTCAACGCTTCTCATTTGTTTCGAGCCTCGTTCATATCTCGTATATTAATATTATACACGGATTATACGGCATATGACAGAGGCTCGAAACAAATGAGAAGCGTTGAAAAGCCCTATTACAAAGAAATAAAAACAACTATTTAGTGATGACATAAACGTTCAAATTTTTGCCCATCATTTTCGTTGCAAACATTTACTCTTTCAATAGTAGATTGAACAGCAGTCTCAATTTCTGCTTTCGATATGCTTTGAATGGCGTTTAGTATTCTCT
Source organism: Diabrotica virgifera virgifera (assembly GCF_917563875.1). Lineage (NCBI taxonomy): Eukaryota > Metazoa > Arthropoda > Insecta > Coleoptera > Chrysomelidae > Diabrotica > Diabrotica virgifera. The sequence continues at coordinate 115,508,444 of NC_065446.1, read as the reverse complement.
GGATAATGTATCCTAGAGTAGTGTATGATGGGCAACAATTTGAATATTTAGGTCGTCACTAAGTAGTTCTTTTTGTTCTGTGTTATATTTAATTTTAATATTGTCTCTTGTTTGGAGTATTGTCTCTCTTTATATTGTTGTTTTAATTAATTATATTTTTATACGTTGACATCTGGAAAATGTTATTTTGTTTTTTTCCACAGCACACTACTTTTCATTAACTTAGCTTACCGGTGATAGTAACAGTTATGTATAAAATTTACACGTTTCTCGAGATATCTTGAGATAGAAAAAGGGTATCGACATGCGGTTTTCGCTATTCTATTGCTAATTTAATCTAATTTTATAAAGTATGATTAAAAATGCAACTTATATTTAATATTTTCCAAAGAAAACTAGATTTCTGAAAAAAATTAAATAACGCCTCCCAGCTGGCTTATTACTTATTAGGATGTTTCAAAATTATCACGCTTACATTGAAGAAAAAGATCTGTCTTCAACAAGACCCAGTTTTCAAAATTTTATTTAGCAGAACCGGACTTACAGCCATTTTTCATAACAAGGTTCCCACTCACCCCCACCTCTTATTTGCAAAGGTAGAGTTAAACTTGTTAAATTAAATATGCGCAGAATTTGATGAAGAATACAATCATCGGATTTCCAGTGCCCCTTCATTAGGAAAATTTTGTAAAATTTTGATTTTTTTATTTTTGATATTCAATTACGCCCTCTAGCGGTGGACCCACAATTATGAAAATAATTTCCAGGCTTTTCCTGAGGCAACTTTTGTTATAAAATTTTTTATTTCCAAGCTCTACTATAAACGGTTCCTGAGATATGGCCGAGAGCCATTCTTATTGGGACACCCGGTACATTCGTTGAAATTTTGAAATACCAGGGGCATCGAAAAGTTAATAGACAAGACAGAAATTAAAAAGAAGAATTTGACAGCCAATTATTTTGATTTTGAGAATAAAAACAAAACAATAAACAAAAATAAAGGATCATTATATTAATATAAATTATTTAAAAAATGGGAAGAGAGAATATAGATGAGGCGTGTAGATGCAAAACCGGACATGTCACATTTTGGTCGAAATGAAACTAACACCAGGATTCTGTTCATTATAACCTATTGCATCAGTCTACAATGAAAATTCGTTGCAAAACACGTCTTTTACCGTAAAATATTACAATCAAATATTGATTGTAGTTTCAAAAGCGGACAAAGCCCAAGCGTCTTAGTTGCAAAATCGGACATCGACATTTGACCAATGGACTGCAATCATATGACGTAGCGCAGCACGTGTCTGTTTTGTTATTCCCGGCAGCGCAACGTGATCATTACGTCTTACATTAAACCGTACATCCAAAAACAATATCCTTGCAATGGGAGAAATAAATTATAAATTATTATTCTTCTGCGTCAAATGCATTGCCTATTACTAAAAAAGGTAAAAAATATCCCAAATTACTCCAGCAGAACTGCCAATCGGTGTTCCATTGAATTTTAAAAAGAAGAAGGATATCGAGACATTATTATGCTGTCATTTTGGTAATGATTGGTCATCTATGCCTGAATGTGATTTTTACAAAAACATTCTCGATAGTGGTCAAGACCAACACACCACTGAACATAACGATAATGATGATAACAATCCACCATGCGAATATTTAGAAGAAAAATAATATTCCATGTTTAATATAAAAATTGTTCTTTTTTAACAAAAAAAACATCTTGTTCATTTTGCCTTTTTAATAGAATAAACTGTCAAAGTAAAAAAAATCTCATTAATTTTCCCATCGCTTTTGTCATATAAGTTTCAAAGCAGGACATATCCAAATTTTTGTTGCAAACTCAACAAATAATCAATAATGAATTCCACCTTCTTCCATAATCCATTATAAACCACAATTCATTACCCGTTCTTGTTTCATTATCAACTGTTTGAAAGTGTCCTGTCAAAGTACCGTAACCGGTCCTTTCAAAGTTAAAACGCCCGAATATGCCATCCCGAATTTTCGGAAACGTCCAGTTTAGTCCATTAATAGGTTTTGCCGATGATTACTGCTATCTGAAGCGACTACAACTTCATTCTAATCTGGCAGAAGCTGTCAGTCCAGAACCACTTAACGGACAATTATCGGTCAGTCATATTAATGTACGTTCGCCGCCATTTTACCCATTAATTACTTATGATGGCAATAGTTATTAATTATCGTATTGCTCGTGTATACTTCACACAATTCATCAATGCTGATAGGACGAGGAAAGCAAAAAATGCTTTATTGGAACAAGATAAGATTGATAGTCTGTTTATTTTGAATGATAATGAAAATATATATACTGTTTTGTCGTTTCAATTTATCGATATACAGAGCGACTGTCCGGTATCGAATGCTGCAAATTTAACCGAATAGATTCAACCAACAATTAATAATAAACTGAACAACTAAGGCATGTACACAATGCGAAATTATTAAAATAATTTTAGTTATTAGGACTGTATTATAGGTTTGGTTCAAATGAATTACAAGAGGTAATTATGTTATATAGATAATATCTAAATTAAGTTTATAAAAAGGTTTATGGCGCATCGATAATCGTCACATATGCAGGTTTCACATGCGGTGGTTTATCGCGGATAAAACTGGGATACCTTTTCTATCTTGTCTTTTTCGAAAGCACGTGTACACATCACTGTTTGCATTTTAAACTAGTTTACAAAGGGAAAAAGCGTTTATTTATTACAAGAAGCAGGATAATTCGTGGTGTTTTAGCACGTAGTACTAGCAGTTATTACTAAGCGTTCAACGGTTGTCTTCATGAACGGTTATTCATAATGACCAAGATGAACTAATAATGAACCTTTGCGATATACTTAATACCTGGTACTCAGCTAATTTGCTCAACGATCAGAGAACACAAAAGCCACCACAATTGGAAGATTATTTGAATTGTCCAAGTATTAAGAAAGATGAGGTTGTATACTCTGATGAGGAGGAGATGATATGTTCACAGAAACAATTAAGTTACTTAATGAAGAAATTTCTCTCGCCATGGTCGTCTTCATATGACCAATCCGGTTCCGAGGCTTCACATTGTTTCTTTGAGCAGTATTCGTTTTTCCGATTGGTAGGTTGCTAACCTTGCCAATTAACCCTCCACATTTTATCCGTACTTGAGACCGGCTATGGTAAGCGCAGAGCTACTTGATCCACCCTGCAATTACCCCAGGCAGTGTTATATACTCGATAGAGGTACCTCTAGGAATAATTAAAACGATCGAAAACATCTACCAGAACAATACAGTAAAAGTAAAGGTGGAATATGAATTAACTGACCCCATTTAAGCCAGCAATGGAATAAGACAGGGGGATTCCTTGAGTCGTTTATTGTTCAACCTGATCATGGACGAAATAATAAAAAAATAAGAACTAAAAAAGGATACCAAATGGGAGAAAAACAACTTAAAATAATCTGCTATGCAGACGATGCAATACTAATCTCTCAAAGTGAAGATGATTTAAAACGTATGCTTCACCAATTCAACATAATCGCCAGAAAATTTAACATGTTAATTTCCTCACTGTATGATAAAAGTGAAAATGGCGAAAATGATATCAGCAGTAAAAATTCAAAACGACTCGTCAACCCCATTTGAAATACATAGGGGGTTAAGGCAGGGAGATGCGCTGGCGTGTCAACTTTTTAATGCAGCATTAGAAAAAGTCGTACGAGACACTAATATAGATAGCAGGAAATAAGCCACAATATTATTAAAAAATGATTTTTATTAACGTTTCGACGCCCAAATCGGGTGCCGTTGTCAAAATACAAAATACTACTAACATAAACAAAAATGTTGTTGCTTTTAAAGTAAAAAAAATTCTTCTAATAATTTATTTAATTTGACTCATTTATATCGGCAATTCAGATACATATGATACATTTTAAAGTAGAAGACTTTAAAATGATATTGCCAATATTTATGAGTTGCGCTCCTGGGACGACTTTACTGAAAGATAGTTCATTCGATTACATGAAATCAACTCCAACTCAAGAATATCCGTCACAAAAAAATCATAGCATGTGATCTGTCTTTAAAAAGACAACCACATGCAACGGTGATATTAAAATTCTCGCGTTAGAGATCTCATAGTAAATCACAAGGGAAAACCAGGAAAAACCTCGTGATACTATCCCGACATCGTAAGTATTTGGTCTTACATTTAATTTACTCTCAAAATTAATACCAAATTCTGACTTAACTATAATTTTGTTTAAATTATAAATAATATCAATAATACATGGATATATAAGTAATACTAAAATATAAAATAAGTACTAACTCTACTATTGACTTACTAACTGTGGTATTTTCTTTCTATTGACTTCCTCTTTCAGTATGGGTATCCACATCCTACTGCATTCCACTGAGGAATTTGCGACACAATTGGTTTCGTTTAGCATAATTAGAGCCGCTTCTTTGATTTTTCTCTTTTTACTATCTGTTTCTTTCAGGACTATACTTGAATCTCTCCACTTAATTGCCGATATAAATGAGTCAAATTAAATAAATTATTAGAAGAATTTTTTTTACTAAGCAACAACATTTTTGTTTATGTTAGTAGTATTTTGTATTTTGACAACGGCACCCGATTTGGGCGTCGAAACGTTAATAAAAATCATTTTTTAATAATATTGTGGCTTATTTCCCATTATAAATAGTTAAAATTGTAAAAATGCCACAAGAAAATAGCTTCAGAACAACATAGATAGCAGGGGAACAATATTCAATAGATCTCTCCAAATTCTAGCATATGCAGACGACGTGGACATTATAACAAGAACCAGAGCGAGAACTGCGGAAATCCTAACCGAGCTAGTAGCAGCAGCAGAACGAATAGGGTTACAGTTGAGTCCGCGAGTCTTTACCCTTGCGTCATCACTTAAAGCATACGAAATAAGTCGGAAATCTATTTCACGCAACAACAACTGACAGAAAGTGGCTACTGTTCCGATTACGGGTTTTATTATAAAATTTGACGTTATCAAATATATAGAATGTCAAATGTAAGTTTTGCTTCAAAATTTTTGCGCAGAATTACAGCTACATTTGAAGTAGCTTAATAAATTCTTTTATTATTATTGATTAATAAATAAATAAACAATTTATAAAAAAATCCAATAACATATTTTATTTTTGTTATTTTATTCACTTTGACGGAAATCTAAACACAGTCATTTCTTTACTGTGTGAATGACGTTAGCTTTGTATGTTTTAAATATTAATTGCCTAAATATAATTATTTACCTTAAAATTTCAAAGCCCAATATAAAATTAGTTGTGAAAACAACTGTTTGTGTAATATAAAGAAACTTCAAAACGCAAAAATTTGACAAAAACCGCAAAAAGTTCAACTGACTGACAGCCACAAAATTAAACAAATCAGAAACTTCAAACAAATTGTGCTTAAAATATGAAAACATACCGAATCGTCTTTTTTTGTACCTATCTCTTTTCAATGCACTGAGTCTAGATGGTTCATAAAAATAACATGTGTTGTTACTTAATAACAAACGGCAGCTGGTTTGTCATGAGTTTCATGCATGGAAGAGAATGATGCTAGATAAAAAGTATGTGTTTTATCTCGCCAGGTATTAATGACGCATGGGTAAAGACTCGCGGACTCAACTGTACATATAAATCGAAATAAAACAAAATTCATGGCGACTAACACAAACACAAGAGATGGAAATGTTGACGCAGATCTAATCATCAATGACTAAAACTTCGAAGCGGTCAAAGAGTTCATATATCTAGGAACATCGGTTAACCCCAATAATAACACATCAGAGGAAATAAAAAAACGAATAATAATTGCAAACAGGTGTTATCATAGTCTATCAAAGTACTTAGCTAACAAACGTCTGTCTCAAAAAACTCGTATAAGGTTGTATAGAACATTGATAGTCCCCGTTCTCACATATGGATCAGAGGCATGGACGCTAGCTAAAACAGATGAATCCGCTCTGTCGATTTTTGAAAGAAAGGTGCTACGTAAGATATTCGGAGCGGTCTGTGAGAACGGAATATTGAGGCGTAGATATAACTTTGAACTGCAGAATATCTACAAGCATACGTTTGGTGGAAAAGATATTATCAGTAGTAATTGCACAAGAGCTCTGAAATTATTTAATTTTTCCCGAGTGACACTTTGACAGTTTTAATTTCACGAGCCCAAGGGGAGTGAAATTATGTCAAAGTGTCACGAGAGCAAAAATTCTATATTAATTTCAGAGGTCGAGTGCAATTTGTTGCGATTATTTCATGAATAAAACTGTTCAAAACCAAAATTGTATTGTAATTTATTTATGTAAGTACCATTAAACACACAGTTTTTATAAATATTTGACGATTGAAAGTCATCACTTTTATAAATTTTAAAACATTAATTGTCATTAATGTCACTGAATGTATTTTTTCGTAGCAACGATGGGCATCTGACGTAATATACTTAACGACGGGAAATTATCAAAAATTATCGATTTAATTCAGATTTCTGTAGCTTTCTATTGGTCAGAATCTCCTATGAATGAAATAATCAGTAGTAATTGCACAAGAGCTCTGCAATTATTAAATTTTTCCCGAGTGACACTTTGACAGTTTTAATTTCACGAGCCGAAGGCGAGTGAAATTATGTCAAAGTGTCACGAGAGCAAAAATTCTATATTAATTTCAGAGGTCGAGTGCAATTTGCTGCGATTATTTCATGAATAAAACTGTTGAAAACCAAAATTTTATTGTAATTTATTTATGTAAGTACCATTAAACACACAGTTTTTATAAATATTTCACGATTGAAAGTCATCACTTTTATAATTTTTAAAACATTAATTGTCATTAATGTCACTGAATGTATTTTTTCGTAGCAACGAAGGGCATCTGACGTAATATTCTTAAAGACGGGAGATTATCAAAAATTATCGATTTAATTCAGATTTCTGTAGCTTTCTATTGGACAGAATTTCCTATGAATGAAATAATCAGTAGTAATTGCACAAGAGCTCTGAAATTATTGAATTTTTCCCGAGTGACACTTTGACAGTTTTAATTTATGTCAAAGTGTCACGAGAGCAAAAATTCTATATTAATTTCAGAGGTCGAGTGCAATTTGTTGCGATTATTTCATGAATAAAACTGTTCAAAACCAAAATTTTATTGTAATTTATTTATGTAAGTACCATTAAACACACAGTTTTTATAAATATTTGACGATTGAAAGTCATCACTTTTATAATTTTTAAAACATTAATTGTCATTAATGTCACTGAATGTATTTTTTCATAGCAACGAAAGGCATCTGTAGCACCAAGATGGTGATGATGATTTCCTCACAAAAGACAAAATGCATGGTTATAACAGCAGATCCAATAAGATGTAAATTGGAGCTGGAAGGTCATATAATAGAACAAGTGATGGAGTTTAAATATACCTATGCATCACACTATCTAGCTACGAAGGGCTTGATGGAGTTTAAATATACCTATGCATCACACTATCTAGCTACGAAGGGCTCGAAACAGAAGTGGAAGATCAAGTGAATATAGCAAACAGAGCTCCAGGTTGCCTAAATGACACAATATGGAGAAATAAAAATATCAAAATATCTGAAAAGAAATTAAAGGCAGAATTTACAAAACAGTCATCAGACCAACAATGACATACGTGGCAGAAACATGACCCGACAAAGAGAGGACAAAAAGATTGCTCGAAACAGCGGAGATGAAAACCCTTCGAAAAATCGATGGTAAGACTGTATGGGACAGAGCTAGAAGTACAGATATACGACGGAGATGCAAGGTGTATAACATTAATAACTGAGTAAGAAACAGAAGAATAGAATGGAATGACCACATTAGCCGAATGACAGCAAATAGGGTAGTCAGGACAGCGAGAGACGGTTCCCCAATAGGAAGACGATCAGTGGAAAAACCACGAAAACGATGGAACGACAACTTACTAGAGGCACATTGAAGAAACAGAAAGTCATGTCTATACAAAAAGAAGAAGAGAAGAATGAAGAAAATCTAGACCTTATTGTGAAGCTCTTTAACGATATCTACGATACAGGCCAGATTCCAATAGATTGGCTTCGCTCTACATTTATCGTCCTACCCAAATCACCACGTGGGAACTTCTGCAAGGACCACCGATTAATAAGCCGAATAAGCTACTTTTTTAAACTTTTCTTGGGAATACTAGACACAAGATTATTTAAGAAATGTGAAGAGGTCAGTGGCTCGAGTCTGTTTGGTTTCAAATATGACTTTGGCAGGAGAGGGGCGAACTTTAGTATGCGAATATTAATACATAATAATTGTTTAGATCAATGAAATAATGTTTTTCTCTGTTTTATAGATATGAGAAAGCATTCGATAACATATACACCAGCTAACGATAAAATATGTACAAGAGTTGGGATTAGATGCCAAGGGTATACGAGTATCTCGAATAAAGTACGTGCCTCCTAGTGGCGGGATACGGGCAACAATAAATTAGATTATAATAGGGCAGTCCTTACAGTAGGGATCCTGGCCTATACAGAAAAATGCAGGCGGGTGTGGGGTAATCATGCATTTTGGTTGCATTGGTGGTGTATTGGCTAAACGTGCAGGGCAGGGTATGGTGCTGATAGAAAAGGCATTCAGGCATCAAATATCCAAAAATCTTCTCAGGCCATAATAATGAAAAGACCTTCTCCAAACGCAATAAAAACTTATACTGAAATGATGGCATCTCCTGAGGTAAAACGTTCCGGGAGTAAAATGAGCCTCCGTTCGGATCTCCGCGTGAGGACGATCTCAGGGGGAACACCATTACAGGTTAGAAAAATCAGGATAGGGTCTTGGAATCTTGGTAGTTTTACAGGTAAGAGTCTGGAGTTAGTGGATGCGCTCAAACGAAGAAGAGTTTAAATTGCTTGTATTCAAGAAACTAGGTGGAAAGGACAAAGGGCGAAAGAACTAGGTGATGCATATAAATTGTGGTATGTAGGGAGTAGTACCACTAGAAATGGAGTTGGTATAATTGCTGATAGTGAATTGAAAGATAACGTAGTAGAAGTTGTAAGAACGAGTGATAGAATAATGTCAGTGAAATTTGTAATTGATAAAGAGGTATTGAATGTTGTGTGTGTATGCTCCTCAAACAGGTCTGGGTGAGAATGAAAGAAGAGCTTTCTATGACCAATTAGGAGACGTACTGAGTGATATTCCAGCAGAGGAGAAAGTTATAATAGGAGGTGATTTCAATGCACATGTGGGCCAAGCCAAGACAGGATATGAAACAATACATGGGGGATTAGGCTTTGGAACTAGAAATGAAGCTCGAGATGACATGCTAGAATTAGAAACCGCATGGGATATGGCGATTGTTAACACATTCTTTAAAAAGAGAGAAACTCAACTTATTACCTACAAAAGTGGACAACATCGATCCCAAATAGACTACTTCATGATAAGGAAAGAAGACATACGTGAATGCAAGGACTGCAAGGTAATAATTAGCGAGACAGTAAGCCAACAACATAAGCTGCTTGTTATGGACATCCAAGTAAAAAGCGAAACTAAACAAAGATATCGGAGAGGATCACAAAAAATCAAGTGGTGGATGCTTAAAGATGAGAAGGAAGGTCTATTCAGGGAAATAATAGTAGAAAAAATATATTGGAACATGAAAGGGAGCCCTAACACAATTTGGAGAAAAATGGTCAATATTATTAGAGAGACGGCTATTGAAATACTTGGGAAAACGTCAGGAAAGAAGTCTGAGGATAAAGAGACTTGGTGGTGGTCAAATGAAGTACAAGGATAAATAAAAGAGAAGGGAAAATTATATAAAAATTGGCAAGAAAACAGATCGGACATAGACCTTCAAAACTATATGGTCGCCAAAAAGGAAGCTAAAGTACCAGTAGCAAAAGCTAAAGCAGAAGCGTATTCAAACCTATGCGATCAACTTGATACCAGGGAAGGCGAAGAAAATATATATAAAATTTCCAAACAGAGAGCAAAGAAAGCAAGAGATTTTAATTAGATTAGATGTATCCGAGATGAAAATAATAAAATACTAATTCACGAAAAGGATGTCAAAAAGAGATGGAGAAAGTATTTCGACAGTTTATTAAATGAAGAATTTGACAGACAGCCTGTGGAGTTAACGGAGACAGTAACAGCAATGGTTACCAGAATAACAAACGAGGAAGTGGCTCCAGCGCTTCAAAAAATAAAGAAAGGAAAAGCAGTAGGACCAGATGATATTCCTGGGGAAGTATGGAGAGCATTGGGAGAGACAGGAATAAGGTGGCTAGCAGGTCTATTTAATAGAATTATGGAAGTTGGACAAATGCCAGACGAATGGAGAAGCAATATATTAGTACCTGTCTACAAAAACAAAGGAGACATACAACAATGCACAAACTACAGGGCTATAAAACTACTTAGCCACACCATGAAAATATGGGAGAGAGTAATTGATAGACTGATACGTGAAGAAACCGAAGTATCCGATAATCAATTTGGCATTATGCAGGGCAGATCAACAACAGATGCAATTTTCATTGTGAGGCCATTAATGGAAAAATACAGGAATAAAGAGACCAACGCTCATATGGTATTCATCGACCTTGAGAAAGCATATGATAGAGTTCCTCGAGAGATTCTGTGGTGGGCACTCAATAAGAAGGGAGTCACTGGCGAATATGTAAAGATTGTGAGAGATATGTATGAGGGAGTAACGACTAGTGTTAGCACAGGTGTGGGAGAGACTGATAAATTTCAGGTAAAAGTAGGATTGCACCAAGGCTCGGTGCTTAGTCCTTATTTATTCTCATTAATATTGGACCAGATAACAGCGAAACTACAGGGTAGTATTCCATGGTGCCTAATGTATGCTGATGATGTAGTGTTAGTAGGAAATAGTGAAAGAGATATAGAACAAAAACTGGAACAGTGGAGACAAGCTCTGGAGGAAAAAGTTTTAAAACTTAGTAGGACAATAACAGAGTATTTGGAATGTTCATTTAAAGATGGAGTTACTACAAATAAAATGGTATCTTTGGATGGTGAAATGATTGTGAAAAGCAATAGTTTTAAAATACCTAGGATCGGTATTACAGAGTAATGGAGAAATAGATGGAGATGCATGCAGTAGAATTAGGGCTGGATGGATGAAGTGGAAAGAAGCGAGTGGTGTGTTGTGTGACAGAAAAAATCCAATAAAGCTGAAGGGAAAATTCTATAAAACAGCCATAAAAGCCGGCTATGATGCACGGAACTGAATGTTAGGCAGTGAAAAAGAAGGAGGAACAACGAATGTATGTGGCGGAAATGAGAATGCTTAGATGGGTGAGTGGAGTGACAAAGAGGATAAAATTAGGAATGAGTATATTAGGGGAAGTCTAGGTGTGGCACCAATTGATGCCAAAATGAGAGAGCATAGGTTAAGATGGTTTGGTCATGTTCAACGTCGAGACGTTAATCATCCAATACGAAGAATAGCTGAAGTGCAGATTCCTGGAAGGAGTAGGAGAGGAAGACCAAAGAAGACCTGGGGGGAGACGATAAGGCAGGACATGTTGGTAAAGGGGATTAACATTGCTATGACCCAAGATAGAGTTGTGTGGAGAAATGCAGTTAGGGAAGCAGACCCCGCATAGGGATAATGCAAAGAGAATGATGATGATGATGATGATGGTATACGAGTTATCGCCAATCTATATTGGAACCAGACAGCATCAATACGTCTTCCAAATTTCAACGAAACGGAACATTTCTCAATAAAAAAGAAAGTAAAGCAAGGTTGTATACTTTCTACTTTTTCCAATGTTCTATCTAGTATATCATCTGGTTAGACAATGTACGGTGGACGCCTATGAAGAAATGCACGGCATCATAACAAGAAGAAAGAACGTTATCAACTCTATTGTTGCTTAAGGCATTGAGAATTGTCCAAATTTCTATGATGCCGAATGCCTTTTTATAATCGACCATTCCTAGCCATTGTAGCATATTATATTGTATTTGTTTGACTTTTCGATTAGTTTTCTTATTACTTGTATCATCATCATTCTCTTTGCCTTATTCCTATGCGGGGTCGGCTTCTCTAATTGCATTTCTCCACACAATTCTATCTTTTGTCATATCAATGTTAATCCCATTTACCAACATGCCCTGCCTTATCATCTCCCCCCAAGTCTTCTTTGGGTGACTAACGTCTCGACGTTAAACATGACCAAACTATCTTAACCTATGCTCTCTCATTTTGGCATCAATTGGAAATCTTGCTGCCACACCTAGACTTCTCCTAATATACTTACTTCTAATTTTATCCTTCTTTGTCACCCCACTTATCCATCTAAGCATTCTCATTTCCGCCACATGCATTCGTTGTTCCTTTCTTTTTCACTGCCCAACATTCAGTTCCGTACATCATATCCGGACTTATGGCTGTTTTATAGAATTTTCCCTTCAGCTTCATTGGAATTTTTTTGTCACACAACACACCACTCGCTTCTTTCCACTTCATCCATCCAGCCCTAATTCTACTGCATGGATCTCCAGCTATTTCTCCATTACTCTGTAATACCGATCCTAGGTACTTAAAACTATTGCTTTTCACAATCATTTCACCATCCAAAGATACCATTTTATTTGTAGTAACTGCATCTTTAAATGAACATTCCAAATACTCTGTTTTTGCCCTACTAAGTTTTACACCTTTTTCCTCCAGAGCTTGTCTCCACTGTTCCAGTTTTTGTTCTAAGTCTTTCACTATTTCCTATTAACACTACATGATCAGCATACATTAGGCACCATGAAATACTACTCTGTAGTTTCGCTGTTATCGGGTCCAAAACTAATGAGAATAAATTATAAGGACTAAGCACCGAGCCTTGGTGCAATCCTACTTTTACCTGAAATTTATCAGTCCCTCCCACACCTGTGCTAACACTAGTCGTTACTCCCTCATACATATCTCTCACAATCTTTACATATTCGCCAGGGACTCCTTTCTTATTGAGTGCCCACCACAGAATCTCTCGGGGAACTCTATCGTATGCTTTCTCATGAATATCATCTGGTCCGACTGCTTTTCCTTTCTTTATTTTTTGAAGCGCTTGAAGCACTTTCTCGTTTGGTATTCTGGTAACCATTGCTGTTACTGTCTCCGTTAAATTCTTCATTTAATATACTGTCAAAATATTTTCTCCATCTCTTTTTGACATCCTTTTCGTGAATTAGTATTTTATTATTTTCATCTTGGATACATCTAATCTGATTAAAATCTCTTGCTTTCTTTGCTCTCTGTTTGACTATTTTATATATCTTTGCTTCGCCTTTCCTGGTATCAAGTTGATAGTATAGGTTTGAATACGCTTCTGCTTTAGCTTTTGCTACTGCTACTTTCGCTTCCTTTTTGGCGACCATATAGTTTTGAAGATTTATATCCGATCTGGTTTCTTCCCACTTTGTATATAATTTTCCCTTCTCTTTTATTTTTCCTTGTACTTCATTTGACCACCACCAAGTCTATTTATCCTCAATTTTCTTTCCTGACGTTTTCCCAAGTATTTCAATAGCCGTCTCTCTAATAATATTGGCCATTTTTCTCCAAATTGTGTTAGGGCTTCCTTTCATGTTCCAACATATTTTTTCTACTATTCTTTGCCTGAATAGACCTTCTTTTTCATCTTTTAGCATCCACCATGAAACAAAAAAAAAGGAATTTCTGTTGGAGTGTAAGTAAAGAGAGTAATAAACTCCAACAGAAGTAAGAAAAAGAAAATAAACTAGATGTAAGCTATTGGAACAAAAATGTGTGGCTTCTACGTTGAGAAGCCGAAGTAACCAAAATACTACTGTTGCAGTAGTATTAGTAGAGAAATATGCAAAGATGAAAGGAGTAAGTGGGATGAACTGATAATAAAAGTATTAATAAACAGGAGGCAAACTGAATAGAGTTGGCTAGCCAGAGATGCATGAGAACAACTTGACACTCAAGGATGGATACGGCTCGTTTGCGTGCCTGTCGAAGAACAGTAGCTCAAAGTAGATAATGATGACTATGAAAGATAAATATTAAGATAAGGATAATGTACTGAAAATGTATAAAGATGGATAAGTGCTAAAGAAGAACAAATTAAATAACACTAACAAATCATGGGCGCCAAGAAAATGATCTTCGATTACACTCCCAGGTATCTTACACTGCTGTCAAATATTAAATATAATAAAAATGTAAGTAAATGTAAATATAAGGAATAATAGAAATGATATGCAAAATAAATAAACATTTATTAAAAAATAACTACTAGATTTTTGACAATCTCTGAGTTAAACAATGCATGTAATGTGACTTTAACATGACAAAAGTTATCGTTAAATATGATATACAATATAACAGCAGTCCTGTTATATGTGTGTAAAAAAGATATACATCTTACTTATATATTATAGGGTACAACTCACATGAGACTTCTACCAAATGGTTATATTACGCTTGCTACGTACCACTAAATTGAAACAGAGAAAGGTGAAAATAATACAAATAAATAGGCACAAGCCTGACTAAGAGAAAATACAATAATGAATTAATCAAAAATTAATGAATAAAAGTTATAGAAATGAAGTTAAGATAAATACCGAAACGACGAATTAACCGAAAAAATGAAGTAAAGCGCATAAATAATCAAATATTTGGGAACAAGCAATTAATATTACAAAATAAATATCAAACCATTAATAAAGTAAAAAAAACCTAATTTTCTCTAGGCTTATTCCTTGTGCACACAAGTAACTTACCATAGATACAATAGTTTGGGAACCTAATACATTAATATACAAATATCTGAAAAAGTAATTAATAAACACAGTGCATTAAACCAAATGTCTGAAGTATAAAACCAATAGTTACTCAAAACACAACACTAAATGTTCCCAAAACAAACCCAAACGACTCCTAAAGGTTGCTGCTGCATCCTCGAAAATGAGCACTAGGATGGTGCCAAATCATGCCTCCTTTACGCCCAAGTGTCCAGACGAAAATGGAGCTGGAACACTTCAAAAAATGTGTTCCCAATGACATACTCCCAGTGACTTATGTTTGGAGATTGGCCTCTCGGTGTTTTTAAGTTTTCACGTGGGTGGCGTGTGATACGATGATGTTATGCTAAAAACCCCATTGGATTAATTCCTTCTTTCTTCCCAAATACTCCTAGATAAGTTTGGTGATCCATAATTCAAAATTCACGCATTTGAACTATAAAACGAGGTCTAACCTCTAAATTTGATTTCACACGCCATCCATACTAGTCGAATCTTCAACCAAAAAATGAAAGTTCCCGTTCTTTACGTCTGTCACAAGGACGAAGTAATATCCACCGCTCCCAACCCACGAAACTAACAGGTAGTTTCCAGTGTGTTGAGGTATGGTGTCATAAAATAAATATTTTTAAGATATAAAAGAAAATAATAGTTGTAAATGGGAATTACGAGCAAATTAGAGAAATTTAATTAAGCGATCAAGAGAAAATAATTATAAAACTAATTAAAGACCTAATTTTGTAACGTGAACCGCTACAACCACTTGATCTTTTGTGGTCCTCTCCGATATTTTTGTTTAGTTTCGCTTTTTACTTCGATGTATTCCAGAATAAGCAGCTTATGTTGTTGGCTTACTGTCTCACTAACTATTACCTTGCAGTCCTTGCATTCACGTATGTCTTCTTTCCTTATCATGAAGTAGTCTATTTGGGATTGATGTTGTCCACTTTTGTAGGTAATAAGTTGAGTTTCTCTTTTTAAAGAATGTATTAATAATCGTCATCTCCAATGCTGTTGCTAATTCAAGCATGTCATCTCCAGCTTCATTTCTAGTTCCAAAGCCTAATCCCCCATGTATTGTTTCATATCCTGTCTTGGCTTGGCCCACATATGTATTGAAATCACCTCCTATTATAACTTTCTCCTCTGCAAGAATATCACTCAATACGTCTCCTAATTGGTCATAGAAAACTCTTCTTTCATTCTCACTCAGACCTGTTTGAGGAGCATACACACACAACATTCAATACCTCTTTATCAATTACAAATTTTACTGACATCATTCTATCACTAGTTCTTACAACTTCTACTACGTTATCTTTCATTTCACTATTAGCAATTATACCAACTTTATTTCTAGTGTTACTACTCCCCACATACCACAATTTGGATCCTTCACCTAGTTCTTTCGCCCTTTGTCCTTTCCACCCAGTTTCTTGAATACAAGCAATTTGAACTCTTCTTCGTTTGAGCGCATCCACTAACTCTAGACTCTTACCTGTAAGACTACCAAGATTCTAAGACCCTATCCTGATTTTTCTAACCTGTAATAGTGTTCCCCCTGAGATAGTCCTCACCCGGAGATCCGAACGGAGGCTCATTTTACTTATGGAATATTTTATCTCAGGAGATGCCATCATGTCAGTATAAGGGTCGATTTCTCATACCTGCGTTAATCTATGGTTCAGTTGAACCAGGTTCACCCGTGATCTGTGGTTTTGTTTGAAATGCATTTCTCATTGCGCGTTCATGTCAGCGCTCGTTCTACAGCTTTCGAGAAATGCCAATAGATGGCAAAAGGTAAAAAACTGTCGCCATTTTGAACTACCATTTTTATGCTTTTTTTGAATAAAGTTAAATTTAAGTATTTATAGTCAAATAGTCATTTTAATAATTATAAATAAATATTATAAAAACAAAAATAATGTTATCGTTTATCGTTAGGCTTAATATAATAAAATAGGATATATTTATATTATGACCGCGTTTCGTGTTAATACAACGCATGCGTAGTCCATGGAATCATCTGAACTGAGTTCTGAAATCTTTGAACGGCCGAATTCCACCGTTCAAGCATCGTTCAAGTTTAAACTGCCATCGGTTGAACGTGAATTGAGAAAGACGATTTTGACTTTAAACTGACGTTTACTAGAAGTTCAGGTTAAACTGGAGTTGAACTCGATATGAGAAATTGGCCCTAAGTGTTTATTGCGTTGGAGAAGGTCTTTTCATTATTATGACCTGAAAAGGTTTTTTGGATATTTGATGCCTGAATGCCTTTTCTACCAGCACCATACCCTGCCCTGCACGTTTAGGCAATACACCACCAATGCAACCAAAGTGCAGTAATACCCCACACCCGCCTGCATTTTTCTGTATAGGCCAGGATCCCTACTGTAAGGACTGCCCTATAAGCCAATGTATTGTTGCCTGTATCCCGCCGCTAGGAGGCACGTCCTTTATTCGGGATACTGAATAAAGTATCTTATTACTTGTATATGATCTATAAAATAATGCTATAATCCTTCCTAAATCCTGCCTGTTCCCGAGGCTGATAACTATTCAGTTTGTTTGTGTGTCGCTGTATAATTGAGTCGCTCAGAAGCAGAGTGGCCTAAGTGTAAAATTGATGTTTTGAGATATCGGCAAATAAAGAATTGAGCTAAAAATGAAACCAGTTTTTTTTATTAAACAGTATTATTTTATTCACTTACACAAACATTTCTGGAACCTAAGACATTATATGAGTCGAATGCGCAAAAAATTAACAAAAAAAATCTTTTTTTTCTATAAAAAAAAGTCAGTTGGGCCACTATGTCAAATATTAAGCTTTTACGAAAAAACATAAAACTTTCACTTGGGTCACCTATTCATCTGTTTCCGATCCAATATCATTATCTACTGCCTCCACGTTTGTCTTCAGGTTTATGTAAAATTCATGATAGACCGGCGGAATGTAAGGAAGAAGACTCTGAAGGTCTTTATACTTTAGTTGCTCTATGGGTCTTCCAGCAGGATAGAGGATGTCCAAGTAGAAGTCTTCTCTTTTTATCTGAAAGACGTCTGTTCTTTTTTTTGTGACGTCAACACAATTAAATAATACACTCTCGTTATTAGAATACTTAAAATAAATTTTGAATGGCTCTTCTGATTTGAACATTAGCCACTGTATTTTAAGCCATTCTACTTTTATATCTTGCTCTCCTTTTTTTCGGTTTGTAAGTAACTTCTCTAGTTTTTCAGTACACTTAAAATTTTCAGAGGTAATTTTAAATACCTGAAATTTGTTCTTCTTTTTGGAACTGGAAATAACTTTCACCCAATCGTCTGGCAAAAAAATGTCTTTAAAATATCGTTTTTGTTTTTCGATCACTCCAAAGTCTCTGTCACATGGCAAATAGGAGTGACCGGAAACTAGAAACTTGTGATGTATGACTGTGGGACTGAAAGTATTGGAGACACTCATGTATGTACAAATAGATGCCAGTTTAATATTTCGATTTTGACCTCCGCATTGGTCGCTGTACAAGATCAAAACTGGTGTGTTAACATATGTTTTTACGTAGTGTAAAATGCAAGAACCAATTTCTTGTGGGCCACGTGAGGCTATGCCTTCATGCCATACATACATGTGTATCTGTCCTGTCGTTAGATTGTGGATGCCAAAACAATACGTCCACAACTGTCTCTTGTAATAAGCCACTCCTGTAGAAATACTAGGAGTAGCTAAAGTTTTCATTAAATCAAATGCAATTACTGTTGTGGTATCTTTATTCTTGGCTGCATCTTCCTTCATTCCACTTCGAGCTGCTTCTGCCTTCCGCAGGTGTAACTCTTTCTCTATTTCCATTCTGCTTTTTTCTACACCTACACAGCTTTTTATTTTCATGTTATAAGCGTCACATCGTTTGCAAGTGTCAGTGAGAGGATAACGGAAATGAAGATTAACATCTTCATTAAATATTTTCGAAAAGATGAATTTGGATACCTTCACTTCTGGTTCTTCACCTTGCACATACAAATCAAAAAGTTTTGAGATATTTAAATCAGGTGACAGATACTCTCGATTAGGATTTTTGTTGCGGCTATAGTGTGATGTATATTTGGCAAATTTGTTAATGAAATCTTTTATATTTTGGATATCGGTTTCCCTTGTCTTATTCTTAGGGGGGTGCTTGCCTCTTTTATCTAGTGGCGGAGTGATTAATTCGCCACCTATTGATTTGTTTATTAAAGCTCTGGTGAGCCTTCCATCTGAAACTTGTAGAGCTTTTTTGAAAAATGATTTACAAACAGTTACCATATCACCTGATTCTTTCGGTAATGTATAAATTCGTGTCTTAGAACGTTTATTATTGTTTTGAGCTGCTGTATGTCGACCTTTATTGACAACATTTACTTGTATATTAGTGTAAGCAGTCTGTAAATTAAAATCAGATAAGTTGTAGAAACTTTGGAAAATATTTTTTCTTTCTTTAAGAGATAACAACAAATGACACTTTCGTGGACAGCTGCAAACTCCATGAAAAAATTGTTTCTTAGACACAATTCTACCACGAGAATTCAAATATGATTTTCCTGAATTTCTTTCCAACTTAGACTTAGATCTTTTCCAAACTGAATTATTTTTCTTACGTTTTTTACCCCTACTTGATCCAGGTTCCATAAGTCCATCTTCTGTGAAGCTTTCCCTAGTTGTAGAAGACTCAGCATCAGAAGGTGGATGGAAGTCAGAGCCAGAATCTGTTTCAAATTCACTGGGTTCACGAGTACTGGATGTATCCGACAACGGCATTTCCAAACTATAACAAAAATATTCTCTATTAATTATTAATTCAAGTGATCAAATGTCTGTAAAAAAAACTTTTGAATAAAATCCTTTACAAAAATGTCTTTAAGTTAAAGACTAACCTATACTTTTGGCAACATCGCTTAGAAAACCATAAACATACCATAGATATTCATACCTATTCTGTAACTCATTTCGATGATAGAAGTCAGTAAAATCGAATAGAAGTGACCAAGTCGAATAGAAATAGTCCAAATCCGTATTCCATAACTACTTCGGAATCTCTACAATCGTAATGTGAATAGAAATCACTTCGACAGCATTTACCCTGTCGAGATGAGATTCCGATTATCGGAATTGTGGTTGACGCAAGCGCATTTTGTTTTGTTTTGACGTTTATATTTTATATATAAAAATAATTAATTACATACTACTTATTTATAATTATTTATAGTATTTGTACCTTTTTTTAGCTGCTTAATTTTTAGTCTGTGGTGTTATTTGTTTAGAGAACTATATATATTTCATTTAGACATGTTGTACGAGTATGAATAATTGGACCTAACCTTATTTATTTGCTACTTGGCGTCTGAATGTTTCCCATTCACATTGTTGCCATATTTTGTTTGTATATTTCTTGTACAATTGCAAGCAATGGTATAATGCACAAGAATAGCTTGATAAATAAATATTATACCAGTATACTTGTATATTTATCAGTCAACGCTCATAGCCTGAACAAATTATAGAAAAGATGCCATTTTTGGGAAAAGTTGTTTAGCAGTTATTTCAACTGAAATCGAATCTTAAAGATTGCATATTATTAGTAATATCAATTTTAAATAATTTATTAATAATAATGAATTAATAACATCAATTTAAATATCTTTGATTTAAAAGCATTTATACTTCTTATCTTCACTTATCTTTTTTATTTATCAGTTTATCTTCTTTTTTATATCAATTTTAATTAACTTTAATTTAAAACCATTTATCCTCTTTCAAGCTTTTTGCATCCAGTATTTACACGAATATTTTATTTACTTCTCAAAACTTTGAGGATAGTATGAAGAAAGTATGAAAACATTGAGGAAATGGCAACGGTGTCATATCTCAAGTAACAAAATAAGTCACAGAACACAATTTCGCTGGTTACTGCGCGGCTGCCACCTCCTCAGAACCGCGTGAAATAGAAGTCAGAGATTCCGATTACGATATGAGTTACAGAATACCGATCCAAACACAAAAATGACGCGATAGATATCAAACATTCCGATTTTGGGTAATTACGATTCGACTTGGTCATTTCTATTCGATTTGTTAAAAGTTACAGAATAGGGCTGATTATGAAAATATGTCTAAGTAGAAAACTAGCCTGCTTTCTTCATTTTAAGGTTATAATTTTAAGGTTATAATCTTAAAAAATTTAGAATCCTAATTTAAATTTTGAGCCGAGATATTTACAATCACTATTAATTTACACTAAAATACAATAATTTACTCACCGTTGCTCAAGATTGCACAAACATAAACCGTATAAAAGGCTGATAGTACTTTAAAGAACGAATTAACGCTAGACGAGACTGATACAAACACACAAGGCAAGAGTGACAATGTCTAAAATATCATACTGCACACTGGCCCAACTGTCACTTGGGCCACGTTTCCATAACTAGATCATGTGAAATGTTTACGTAGCCTAACTGTACAAGTCGCGTCATCTCTTGGTATACAACTAAATGTTAGTTGAGCCACTCTGAAATGAAAGATATGATAAAATGCCACCTATTGTACTACCTACCTGAATTATACAAAAAAATCAGTTGGGCCACTCTGCTTCTGAGCGACTCAATTATCTTCACAAACAACTTATACAAGGATCTATGGTTTTCTAATTTATATTAATTTCCTTTTTAAAATATCAGTAGTATTACAGTTCCTTTGTCTAACATATCCAGTGGTCCAAAATCATAGATAAATAATATAGTATTACCGGATCCAAAATTATTGTCATCATAATGGGCTCCGAAGGACAGACATATATACCGGGAGATATTAACAGAACTTCAACCACGATTCTCTAAGTCCTGCCCTTTGCAATACTGGAAGGCTAGAAAAGGTACTTACAATTTATGGAAAAATCCACGGGTTTCCTGTGACATTTTCCTGTGAAAATTAGATTTTCCATGAGGAAAAAAATGGGTAGTTGAGATGAATTTCTGAGTCCTGTCATATCCATAGAAAGACAGGATACTATCAATTTTATGAAGACAATTTTTTGGACAGGAGGGTTGCAAAAGGACTAAGAGTGTATATGGATATACGAACATGTAATGAAAATAATGAAATTTTCATAATTTTCTGAGTCCTGCCAACTTAATAAATTAAACATAGTTATTTGAAAATGATCGAAAAAAATGTTGGCATGACGTCTCCTAATGTTAACTGCATTTGTCGCTTGGAAAATTCTGTGGAAAATTTTCACCCTGGTTCCGTGATTTTCTGAGTCATAAAATAAATTGTATAATAAAATAAATAACTTAAGAAGACATTATTCAAAATGGCAGGGTGTTTAGTTACTCCTTTTTTACTACACATTGTTAAAAATGTGTAAGAAAATTCGTGGAAAGTTACACGATTTTCTGAGTCATGCAATTTTGGACATATCTCAAGAATGTTAATATAAAGCTATTTACAAGGAGGCAGGATGGTTGTGTAGTTATTTCGTATATAAAAATAAAATTTTAAGTGAGTAAAATTTTTGCAGGTTGTTATACAAACATATTCATATGACCACAATTTTCTGAGTAATGCCATGTCAAGTATGCTTAAAAACACTAATCTAAAACCGTTTACAACGTGGCAGGATAACCGCAAAGATATTTAATACATAAAAATTAATTTTTATATCGTAAAAAGAATCGTAATGTCTCGGATTTTTACACACCCTTCAAATCTAATACCAAACTGTAACCTATTTATTTTAAGCGCTTAGATCATATTTGTATCTAAGTAAACGTAATAAAAGTAATAGGAAGAAAATCAATAATTTTACAATTAAATGGTTATAGTAGGGATTGTACCTATTAAACAGGGTGTCCAGAAACTCTTCTAACAATCGAAGCCTGTAGATTCCTCAGATAATTTTAAGAAATTTAACTCAATTCACCTCGTCCGAAAATGCTTCCCAAGAAAGCTAGAGCTCTTTAAAGATGGCGTATTCTAATTAGTTTTTTTTTAAATAGCTCCAGAAGACTTCTATTAAGAAAAACAAAAACTGGTACACCTATTTATCTTCCAGAGATAAATCTATTCCATCATTTGTCAATTTTTAGTACAGGTCATGGGCGTCCGTTTACGGTAGGGAAACGGATATTTTATCGCATAACTTTTCTGTGTTCAACTCTTAAGCACTTTTGACACTGGATTATTAAACTATGGGGTATTCTTGTACTAAAAGGTACTCTTGCTTTAAGTCGGTAGGATACGCCGTGTTCTAGAAAAATCGATTTGGAAAATTTTTCGGTTTTTGAATTTGAAAAAATAAATAAAAAAAACTATTTAGAAAAACGAAAACTGGTAAGTTTGTTTCTCTTCCAGAGATGAATATTTTATCAATTGTCAATTTCTAGTATCGGTCATAGGCGTCCGTCTTGGGTAGATCAACGAAATCTCATAACTTGCTTTAATTGTTAAGCATTTTTGACAGTAGAGTATTAAATTATGAGGTATTCTAATACTAAAAGTTACTCTTGCTTAGGTCGGCAAATACACCGTTTTTTTTAATTTTTTTCAAATTTTTCTTAAATTCAAAATAAGTAAAATTTTGAAATTGATTTTTCTAGAAAACGGTGCATCCTACCGACTTAAAGCAAGAGAACCGTTTAGTACTAGAATAACTCACAATTTAATAATATAGTGTCAAAAATTCTTAAAAGTTAACGACAAAAAAGTTATGCTATAAAATAACCGTTGCCCTACCCAAAACGGACTCCTATGACCGGTACTAGAGATTCGCAATTGATGGAATCGACTTATCTCTGGAAGATAAAAAGGCGGACCAGTTTTTGTCTATCGAAATGGAAGCGTTCTGGGGATAAAAAAAATCTAATTACAAGGCGCCATTTTCAAAGAGCTCTAGCTCCCTTAAGAAACATTTTTGGATTACGTGAATTGTGTTAAATTGTCTTAAAATTATCTTAGAAATCTTAAAATTATATACAGAGTGTTCTATTAAAAAAACATAAGTTTGTGTCACCTTGTCAATACGGGTAGCCCTGTATATTAGAAAATATTTTTAAATTATGATCCCCTCTTTGCCCCATGTTTTACCTAAATAACTTTTTTTCGTATCTCTTACGACAAACGAGTAATTGGACTTTGTCACACTAATGCCCCACCCTGTATACGAAATAACTATAAAACCATTCTGCCCCTTTGTAAATAGACTTATATTAAGATTCTTAAGACATATGCAAAATGGCATGACTCAGAACATCGTGTAATTTTTCACAAATTTTCTTACAAATCTAGGACTCCTGCCATCTTACAAAAACCGATTAACCTTCCTGCCGAGTACCGAAAAAGTATTGATTGCATTTGAGTATTATAACTTTTTAAAGGCAGGACTCAGAAAATCACGGAATCAGGGTAAAAATTTTGCGCATAATTTTCCAAGGGACAAGTATACTTAAACAGTAGGAGATGTCATGCCAACATTTTTTTTGATCATTTTGAAATAACATGTTTAATTTATTTAGTCCAAGAAAATCATGAAAATTTCAATATTTTCCTTACATGTTTGTATGGGCGGAGGTAAATTCCTCACCAACCAGTAGAACCATATATTCCGACAGGTATTTTCCTCACCAAGTTTAAGGGTTCGTATTAATCCGGTAGGTATTTTCCTCACCAACTCACTCAGGTAATAAAATAAAAAATATAGATGTAATTTAAGAACGATTATTATGAAAGCATCCGAAATCCGAATAAAAGACATTCATTTCCTTACGTTGTAATAATAGTTTATAATATAGATAATGTGTAAAACGTATAACTTATTATTTATTATTTACTCTAATAAGAAACACACTTTACAAAATCCATTATAGTCGTTTGATTAGACTGATAACTTATTATAGTTATTAAGGTACCAAGGGCATTATAAGGATAATAACGCTTGAGGTCAATAGTGTATAGACCGAGGGCCTTCGGCCCGAGGTATATACGTTGACCGAAAGCGTTATTATTTTATTATTATAATACCCGTGATGCCTTCAACGTTTAATGTCCGACTAAATTATTCTTTATATGCAAAAAATTTGAATAAATTTTGAATTAATTAGTTTTCGAATAAGTACATTTACCAGAAATAGTCGTAACGTAATTGTGGTAACCATAGTTTTACTTAGAGTTTTATTTGTCAACTTGACAGTATTTAACTCGTTATTTAAATTTAATAGGCACTAGAGCGTTATTTTTCTATAACACCCCCTTGGGCGTTATATCGTACTTAATAGACTTCGAAATAAGGTCATTATTTGTCAAATAATGGACCAGTCGTACGTAAATTTTCTACATTTTTCTCAGCTTACTTGCAGACTGCAGTAATAAAAAAAAAACATTTTATAGTTTGCATGACATTAAATCAAACACAAAACAATCTGATACGTCTTCCGGTTTTATATAATGTAAGGCCAAAAGTATGTTTCAGCCTACTTCAAAATCAATTGTATATTCTGATGTTAAATCAAAAGACTGAATTTTCTATACCAAGTTTGGTGTACTTAGGTGATATCTTCAATCATGTATAGTGTTTGGACACATTTGAATGATTGAATTATGTATAAATATAGCCTTTTCAAAATCTACAAAAACTTTACTAGGATTAAACTCAATTTCGAGAGCTTTAAAAATTTCTGACATTAACAAATAGAAAAGATTGTTTTAAGTTTCTGTTTTTTTTGTTTGACAGTAAAAAGTATAATAAAGAAATACGAGTATAATGCCCATTAATTGGCCCATGAATCGTGAATAATTTCAAATAATATGTGGTACGGTAATTGTGTCATACATATAATATACGAGAGGGGCAAACTTATGGAATAAATTAATTTTCTCTAAAACGGACAATTTTGGAGAAAAACCCCGAAACAAGTCGATTTTTATTTTTAAATTATAATTTTTTGGGCTATATTTTCATAGTAGTAACGTCATCTAACTGTGCGTGATCACGAAATCAATAATTTTTTTCAATGGGAATAGGGGTCGTGTGGTAGCTTATTTGAAAGGGTGTTTGTTATATTCTCTATTCAGTAATATAAACATTAACGTAATTATTGATTGATTGATTGATTGATTGATTGATTGATGACGTCACTAATATGAAATATAGATATGCCAAAAAATTGTGATTTAAAAATAAAAATCGACGTGGTTCGGGGTTTTTTGTCCAAAATCGTCCATTTTAGAGAAAATGAATATATTCGATAATGTTGCCCCTCTCTGTATAAAATTCAATGTTGCTAAAAATCTTATATTTGTTTCACATTCACAACTAAATACAGTTATCTTACTTTTGACACAGTTTATAAAGAGAAAATTTTCCTCCTTGGTTGTTCTTTGAGCTCAAATTCTTGAACCTCATCAATATTAATATTGGAAGGAAGTCGACCAGGCATCATTTCCGTCGATAATTATATATATTTTTTCTCATGTAACAGACATCAATCGTAGTAATTGTTTCAGGCAAATTAGCTGCAAGCTCTTGGCGAATGATTTTTGGCGGTTTTTCAGTATATTCTCTTCGGTTTTACGTTTACAAGAGTTAGAAACAATTTTTCGATCTATTTTCTGCAGATCTGGTTCATGATTATGTTGTAGGCTACTTCTAGTTATTGTAAAATTTGCCCCAATAGTATTCAATTTCGCACTAAAAGTAATTTTATTACCTCCAGAACACTTCTTCACTTTCAAAAACTTTCACCTTATAAAAAATAAAATTTTCAAATACCACGATTACTTTCTCTTAAACATGCCATTTTTGTCAAAATTCCAATTATGACTAAAAATAAAATACTATAAAATTAATTAATCAATTATTATAGGTACCTACTGTACTTTTATAGTAGAAAAATAATTTCCTTGAATGCCTTTTAGTAAAATCTACCTGAAACTACCATTTCAGTTTTGGTGAGGAAAATACCTGTCGGATTATGATATACCCTTCCAAACTCAGGTATAAGATTATTTTGGTGAGGAAATTACACCCGCCGGTTTGGTTTGTTTGGTTTGGGGCGGAGGTAAATTCCTCACCAACCAGTAAAAACATGTAATCCGACAGGTATTTTCCTCACCAAATTTAAAGGTTCCTATTAATCCGGTAGGTATTTTCCTCACCAACTCACTCAGGTAATAAAATAAAAATATAGGTTTAATTTAAGAATGTCTATAATAGACATAATAATAATTATGAAAGCATCCGAAATCCGAATACAAGACATTAATTTCCTTACATTATAATAATAGTTTATAATATAGATAATATGCAAGACGTATAAATTATTATTTAATATTTACCATAATAAGACAGACACTTTACAAAATCCACTCTAGTCATTTGATTAGACTGATATCTTATTAATACTACATTTTTCAATTCCAGTTTAACTTGTTTATCTTCGATAGGTTTTGCAATATGCAAACTTTAAATTTTAACATACGTATCTACCTAAAATTCTTTAATTTTTTCAAAGAAAATATATATGGATGGATGCGTATTACAAAACGATAAATAAAAATGGTAATGAAAAGATTCGCAAACATTCGTAATACGAATAACAGAAGAATTTGCCTCTGTCCACAAATATCGGGAGAATATGGCATTTTCGTCTATATAAGTTTAAACTAAATAATTAACATATCTATCTTAAATTTCATTTGGGGGCGTTCAAGTATTACGTATACGTAACGCAGTTTTTGAAGATTTTTGACCCCCCCCCCCCACCAAGGGGCGTTACGTAATACTTGAACGCTCCCTTTCCTGGTTTGCATGACATTAAATCAAACACAAAAAATCTGATACGTCTTCTGGTTTTATATGTAAGGCCAAAAGTATGTTTGAGTCACTTGCCTCTTTCAGAATTATTTTTATATTCTGATATTAAATCAAGAGACCAAGACATTTCTATACTAGGCTTAGTGTAGGTGAAATTTACAACCATGTATTTCAGTGTTCGGACACATTTCAATGACTGCATTCCTTTTCAAAATCTTCAAAAATTTTACTAGCATTAAACTCAGTTTTGAAATTTCTGATTTTAACAAATAAAAAATATTGTTGTAAATTTTTGTTTCTTTGTTTGGCAGTAAACAGTATAATAAACAAATATAATGCCCATTTATTAGCCCATGCATAATGAAATAATTGCAATGTGCCATCCATATAATAAAATTCAATGTGGATAAAAGTCTTATACGGTCGGAAAAATGAAAGGATACCCATGAACGAACATATACAATACGCTGTATTTCCTGTCACCGTGTCACAAAGAAAATTGTCCAGTGCAAGTACATGTAACAATAATTATTACATGTACTTGCGCTGGCCAATTTTTTATGTGACACGGTGACAGGAAAATACAGCGTGTTTTATATGTTCGTTCATGGGTACTCTTTCATTTTTCCTACTGTATTTGTTTCACAACTAAATACAATTATCCTAGTTTTGACACAGTTTATAAAGAGAAAATTTTCCCTTTTGGTTGTTTTTTGAGCACACCCCGTCACAAATTCTTGAACCTCATCAATATTGGAAGGAAGTCGACCAGGCATCATTTTTCATCGATAATTATATATTTTTTCTTATGTAACTGGCAACAATCGTAGTAATTGTTTCAGACAAATTAGCTGCAAGTACTTGGCGTATAATTTTTGCTGGTTTTTCAATTCTCTTCGGCTTTACGTTTACAATAGTTAGAAACAATTTTTCGATCTAACTTCTGACAATCTGGTTCATGATTATGTTGCCGGCTACTTCTAGATATTGTAAAAGTTGCACCAATAGTAAAAAATTTCGCACTAATGTTATTTTATCCTCCAGAATACTTCTTCACTTTTTAAAACTTTCACTTAATAAAAAATAAAATTTTCAAATACCAATACCGCGTAAGATTTACCGTAATCACGTTCTATTAAACATGCCATTTTTGTCAAAATTACAATTGTGACTAAAAATAAAATACTATAATTAATTAATTAATTATTATAATTATAGGTACCTACTGTAATTTAATAGTAGATAAATAATTCAATTGAATGCCTTTCAGTAAAATCTACCTGAAATAACTGAAATAACCATTTTGGTCTTGGTGAGGAAAATACCTGGGGGATTATGACATACCCTTATAAACGCAGGTAAAAGATTATTTTGGTGAGGAAATTACACCCGCCGCCGGTTTGTATACATATATACTCCGTTAGTCCGTTTGCAACCCTCCTGCCCAAAAAATTTTCTTCATAAAATCCATAGTATCCTGTCATTTTACGGATATGGCAGGACTCAGAAAATTCATCGCAAAACCCTATTTTTATTTTTTGGGAAAATCTAATTTTTTCAGGAAAATGTCACAGGAAAGTTGTGGATATTTCCACAAATTGTAAGTACTTCGTCTACCCTTCCACTATTATCCGTTCTTTAACGGCAAAATATTGCAAAACCTCTAAATTCTAAAGAACCGCTTGGATTGGCATGAACTTTGGCATACACACGGCTAACAAGTCAAAGAAAAAAAGTGATATTCTGCCGATATGTGCTTTTGCCCTGGAGGTGGTTTTCACCCGCTCTTGATGATGAAAAAATATTCGTCCAAAGTAAGTCCGGAAATGGATAAACTGACTAATTTTAAGTAACTTTTGTTCTATAGAGTTTTTTCACTAAGTCAATACTTTTCGAGTTATTTGCCAGTAAAAATGTTCATTTTTTCAACAAAATAACCACGCTTTTAGACGGTTCTTCGCAAATAACTCAAATAGTAAGTATTTTTTCGAAAAAAATTTTTTAGCAAAAATATAGCCTATAAAAAGTTAAAAAAATGGTGTATATATCACGTCTCTATACCTAGTAAAAGCAGAGTTATAGCTAATAAAAAATAGGTTCATATTCTTCAAGTTCCAAATGGAATACTTTAACGTGAAATAACCAAAAATGAAGCACATTTCGGGGAAAACTTATTATAACTTATTTAAAGTGTTTAAAGAAAGCTTCATTTTTGTCTCATAAAAAAAAATTCTAGCATCAAAAGTAAACAAGTTACGCTCAAAATAAAGTTAGTAAAAAAATTGGGAAAATCACCCCCTAATTAGTATCTCAAATGAACTTAATTGTTACGACTTCACAAGTTTCTTGACTCGTCTATGTTTTTTTTTATGTAATCTGTAAGTTTCATCGGTTCAAAGTCATTATTTTTTAAAGGGCTGTAGTTAAAAGGGGTTGAACGAGTCACTGATCACGAATGTATGCAAATTTAGAAACACCAAATCTTAATCAATTTTTGTCTAACAGAAAAACAAAAAAATACATGATATTCAGAAAATCAATGTTGACTTTTTTTTGTTTTTCGAGATTTTTGGTATCTCTAACAATTTTTAAATTATTTTGAAAAAAAGCATATTTTTCAAAATTAAAAATTTTTAAAAATTTTACTTTAAAACCAAATTTTTTTAAAAATAAGCACTTTGAATCGATGAAACTTACAGATCATATAAACACAACATAAGTAAAATAATTTGTGGAGCGGTAACAATTAATTTCATTTAAGTTGCTAATTAGGGGGTGGTCTTCCCGATTTTTTTTGCCAAAACAAAAGGGACCAACTTTATTTTGAGCGTAACTTGCTTACATTTAATGCTAGAAACTTTCTATAAAAACAAAAATAAAGCTTTTTTAAACACTTTAAAAAAGTTAAAATGGGTTTTCCACAAAAAGTGCTTAATTTTTTGGATATTTCACGTCGAAATATTCTATTTGAAATTTGGGGAATATGAATATATTTTTCATTGGCTGTAACTCTGGTTCTACAAGGTCCAGTGACCTAACGCGTACAACATTTTTTTTACTTTTTTACAGGCTATATTTTTGCTAAGAACGTTTTTTTCGACAAAATACTTACTTTATGAGTTATTTGCGAAAAACCGTCTAAAAATGTGGTTATTTTGTTGAAAAATTAACATATTCACTAGCAAATAACTGGAAAAGTGTTGACTTGGCGAAAAAGCTCTATAGAACAAAAGTTACTTAAAATTCACCCCCAACTGGGGGTGAAAGTCACCCCCAGGGCAAAAGCACACATCGGCACAATATCACTTTTTTTATTTGACATGTAAGCTATGTGTATGCCAAATTTCATGTCAATCCAAACGGTTCTTTAAAATTTAGAGCAAAAACCGTGAAATAATGGACTGACTATATTGCAAAAGGCAGGACTTAAAAAATCGTGGCTGAACTTCTGTATAATATCTCCCGGTCTAATAGCTATATATGTCTATCATTAATTCAGATATACTTGTCAGTTTATGTCAACTTTGACTATGTTCAGATATACTTTTCAGTTTACTTAAAATTTGACTTTTCAAGTTTTAGTAAACAAAATTATCATAAAAAATGGTTTTCACGGATGAACAAAAGCGATCTGTGCTTGAAATGTATTGTAGAAATGGCCAAATAATTAACAGAGAGTGGGTTTACTCCAATCGAGATGCTTTTGAAGATGAAGATTGAAGATTTTTTTAATGAATTTCCCAATGTTGCGGTTCAATATTTAAGTCTTTTGCAGAACTATTCGTCACGTTGTAGATGTTTATAGAGAAACGGAAAGCAAAACTCACAAGCCAGGTTTGTTTCGACAAAGACTACATAATCAGAATCATCGTCGTAGGTCCTAAACAATATTATAGACTCAATGAGACAAATAGTTACTGTAAGATGGGGTTACTTTGATCAAAATTAATCTTTCATCGCACCTAGCAATTATAAAGTTATGATTTTATTTTTGAAAAAAATATATTTAAATCGGTTTTTGACTTAGCTATTACACTATATAAAAATATTCTCAAAAAATAAAATATTTTAATAGAAAAAAAAAAAGATAAATGCCTGATCAAAGTTACACTTCAAGTGGGGTTACTTTGATCACACATACAATTTACCTGATATTTGTATTGTAACCCCTAAAATTAAAAAACAAAATATTAGAAAAAGTGTTGTTATGTTTGCTGATAATTATAAACAAAAATAGGTGAAAATTCAAGGCTAGGTATTAAATATATATAAAAATTTAACATTTCTAGGCTTTAATTAAACACGAAAGCTTTTACAGAGAAAACTAATCAAAGACAGAATTAGCAAAAGTATGTCGACCTCTGTGTATTATACAAGAATCTACAGGTCGAGCAAGTCTCGTAAATTTCACGATTGCGAGCCACGCTTCACGCAACCGTGTTTGCGTACTTGTGTTTCGAGTTGCGTGGTCGTACGGAGTTATATTTACCAATTCGCGCAATCGTACTTGAGACGCTGTGTCAGGTGAGGTGTTTGAAAATTTGTGTAACTTGATTCTTGATTCTGTGGTGTGAAGGTGGTTAAACTTTTGGTTTATTTTTTTTTCGCAGAAAATTTTTAGATGAAGTAATTTATGATGAAGATAACACAGAAAATACAAGAGGGCAGCATACTTTGCAAAACAACTGTTACAATTTGAAATCAACAAGTTGTTGTCTTGCAGGTAAAAAAAGTGACTTTTAAAAAAAATTATATCTTGGAAACTAAAAATTATTTTTATTTATAATTGAAACATGTAAAAGTATAGTACTCTCAAAAAAATTTCAGCCAAAAATATTCATTTTTGTAGAGTTGACTGCAATTTTTCGACAACAGCCCTTTTTTGCGGTGAGCAGCCTAAAAGTCCAGTCTCATCTGAAATCAAAGTTTCTTGTAGTTTATACCTCTGGCTAGTGAATGAACAAAGGATTTTTAATTAGATGAGGTCATTTTTGTTTTATAAAAAAAAACTACTTTAAAAATGAGAAAAATTGGGGTCAAAAATGTGTTTAAACTTATGTAAAATATTCAAATTTCATTTTTTTTAATTCCTTTGTTCATATTCTAGCCAGAGGTATAAACTACAAGAAACTTTTTGATTTCAGATGAGACTGGACTTAGTTATGCTGCCAACGCAAAAAAAACTTAAACTCTACAAAAATGAATATTTTTGGCTGAAACTTTTTTTGAGACTACCTTAAGTACTATACTTTTACATGTTCCAATTATAAATAAACATAAATTTTAGTTTTCGAGATATAATTTTTTTAAAAAGTCACTTTTTTTACCCACAAGACCTATGTAACCCCTTAAAAAAATGTTTCGAAGAATATGTTTGATGGCCAAGATGCATACATATATTTAGAAGGAAAGTTCCTGATTTCTGTAGTATAATACATAATACCAAAGAGGAAGTAGCCCTAAGCGCCGGACTCCACTTGCGATTTGTAGTTGTGAAGATTGAACACATTCTTTCAAATAGAAGTCAATCCATGATTATTTAGTCACAAATGGATTGACTTGTATTTGAAACAATGTGTTCAATCTTCCTGATTACAAATCGCAAGTGGAGTGCGGCGGTAATAACACCAAAATATTCCATATAGGTCCATAGAAGGTACACAGACATTGAAAAATTCCTGGAATATCCCCGAAAACATGTTCCCTGAACATCCCAGGAAAATCCTGTGTCAGCATTTTAAACATTACCTGAATGTCTTATTGGAACATTCCATGAATGTCCACGAATGTTCTCTGGACATTCAAAATATATTTTGTAGACATTCCCTGGATATACCAGAAATACAGTGATGAGCGCTCTAATAACCGGCAAAATAGCACAAAAGATGTATTAAGTAGTGAGATAAAAAGACATGAAACTAGTCGAGCTGGGAAATTTAGCGATATTAACTTATATATTTAGATTGTATTGATTGTGTACCACCTTCAGACGTATCAGACGAGTTTGGAAACTACCACTGTCACAGTGACAATTTTAGTTGACATACTCCTCCGATATGTGTAAAGGTGGGATCAATATAACGTAAATTTAAAGGTTAATTTCGCTAAATTTCCCAGCTCGACTAGTTTCATTTCTTTTTATCTCACAACTAAATATGTTGCCCATATTTTGCCGGTTATTAGGGCACTCATCACTGTACATCCTTGCTGATGTGACAATACCTCCTATCTGTTTTTTCATGAGTTTTGTATGAGAGATGGAAAAACATGTTTTAAGGTCACCTCCTGTGTTCATATGTAAGTTTTGACTTGTTTTGTAGTTCATAGATAGTTTAATTTACTACAAAACAAGTCAAAAAATATCATATGAAAACAGGAGGTGACCCTAAGACAAGTTTTTAGTCTCTCTTACAAAACTCATGAAAAAAAAAACAGATAGGATGTATTATTACATCACTGACGATATGTGGCCATACCAAATAATACATCCTTGATAAATATAAACATTTTTATTGAACAAAATCTTTTCATACATTTTTTTAATGCAATTTACTGATATTCCTAAATATTTCAGAAAAATGTGTCACATTTGCTTTGTAAACCTTTCTTTTGCCTTTCGTAACCATATTCCGTTTCCTTCCTGGTTTTTTGTAGACCACTTCTCTCAGCTGATTCTAAAAAAAAATAAAATAAATGGTAATTTTTCTATCCTTTACAATTAACAATCAGAAGAAATATTATTTACAGATAATGATATGCATAATAATAATAGGTTTGTTCTAGCATCAGTTTCAAACAGTTTGAAACCATCAGCGAATAGTGGACCAGCGCGAGTAGAGGGGATCGCACTGGTGACTGTATTATGTTCTTTTACTGACCAACTGTTTGCTGACGGTTTTTGACTAGTTTGACTGTTTGCTAGAATAAACCTATAAATAATGAATATTTTGTATTTTGACAATGACATCTGATGTGGAAGTCAAAACATTAATAAAATTATTTTTTCAAGTTAACTTTCACATGCGCGTCTTAAAATTGTACTTTTAATACTTATATCATAAATAACTATTAAAACTATCTTAAGAGGAAACAGTATCGATCAACAGGTAGCGAAAATGTGTTCCAAGATTGCGGCTGTAATTTTGAATATTTTTTCGAGATATTTGGCACACATATTCTTAATATAATAAAGAATGGCGGTACAGAGCCCAATTTGAAAAATATATTAATATGTGGAAATTACTCTGTAATTAAATACAATATAAAAAAAACGAGCTTGTACCGCCATTAAGAAGAACAAAAAAATACACTTTCTTCAAATACAACTTTTTTATCCGATTTTGTGTTATTTTGGAACTACTAAAATGTTTTATTTCATTAGTAGTTCCAAAATTACACAAAATCTAGGCATCGGATAAAAAAGTTTATTTGAAGAAAGTGTATTTTTTTGTTCTTCTTAATGGCGGTACAGGCTCGTTTTTTAAATATTGTATAATTACAGAGTAATTTCCACATATTAATATATTTTTCAAATTGGGCTCTGTACCGCCATTCTTTATTATTTTACGAATACGTGTGCCAAATACCTCGAAAAAATATTCAAAATTACAGTGGCAATCTTGGAACACGTTTTGGCTACCTGTTGATCGCTACTGTATTAACTTAAAACATTGTAATTTGCTAAACCAGTATATTTTACTCTACTACTACTCTACTAGCTACCTCATTTTCCAGTTTCTAAAGACTTGTTTACATGGGTAGAGTTTTGAGGAGAGTAGAGTAGCGGTAGTACTCAACCAAAAATGGCTTGATACCATTCACATGAGGAGAGTACAAGTATAGTACTGATGCTAGTATAGTGAAACCGATTTTTGTATTTTTAAACACTCTTGATTATAAGTGGACCTTAAATTCTTAATTTTTTGCTTAAGCTCGTTTACTCCAAAGCCCCCTTTGCCATTCTTTCGACGATTTCATCCTCCGCAGCTTGCTGCAAACTTTTATTTCTGTAGTATACACTACCTAAATTCCATAAACACTGGTATTCGCCGTATTATAGCTCTACAAGTTTTAAAGTTTCATCTTCGGTGAACTTCATTTTCACTATTTACACAAAACACAATTCCAGCCAGAATGACAGCGCCCCCATGTACTCTCCTACCTACTCTATTCTGCCATAATTGAGCGTGTTCCATGGGTAGAGTGTGCAGCCGAGTAGACATTTTGGCAGTAGTGGTGGTCATAGAGTAGTTACTTTGCCATAGGTTGCTAGTCACTCTACTTTAACTCCAACTATACACTCTACCAGCTATTCTACTGTGCTGAGCATTTTTACAGGTAGAGTTACTCTACTCTATCAAGTACTTGCATCATTACTCTACCCGTGTAAACAAGTCTTAAATCTACTGAATGAAAATCTACTTAATCTTAATCTACTCTTAATGAAAAATGTCTAAAATCATTTACCCACCTAGTATTATTGTAGAATTTAAGACAGTCCAGTGCCTTATAAATAATTTCAATATGAATATTTTTTCCTTTAATTCTCCTTTGATACCACTCCATTTTAGATTTTGGGGAACTTATTTCATTGTGTTTATAGCCCATATTTATTGAAGGAATCTGGAGATTGTTATTATCGATTAAGTCGGCTGGTTTTCCTATTTTCCTATAAGATTAAAATGTTAACATCTTCAAAAATCGTTACTGTTGTAATTGTAACTTACCAGATATAAAATGATTACAGCAGACAGGACAGGAAAATTTTCATTTCGCTAGTAAAACCTGTACATTGTATTGCATTTAACCATTGTTGTCTCTCAGATACCTTATTTAGTTCAGTTTAAAAGTGAACTGTATCTTGACTTTACAATTACTTTGCATTTCACACTTCAAAACACAACACCAATGAAGCATATTATCTTTCTAAATTAATACTTCCAGAGAAGATGTTAAATTAATCTTTGTACAACACAAAATTACAAAGAAATACAACTAAAATTATCTAAAACTCATGAAGAACAGATAGAATAAGATTTATCTTTTACACCCAGTAGCCATATTGAGAATAGTATACCTTCATATTATTATGAATCACTGAATCAGTAGAAACGATTATTTAAATTTGGTAAATATAACTCCGCACGACCACGCAACTCGAAACACAAGTACGCAAACACGGTTGCGTGAAGCGTGGCTCGCAATCGTGAAATTTACGAGACTTGCTCGACCTGTAGATTCTTGTGTGTATTATAGGCTGACACAATTTTAAAATGATATTATGTAAGGGTACTTCACAAATATCGTTAACATGTGGAAAAATAAAAGTAGTATTTTTTTCACCATATGTCCTCATACAATTATATAAGATATGACTGTTTTGCTTTATCTGCTTCCAATTTTTGATCTACAAATTTTTTAATTTTCTCAGTTTTTAACGGTTCGTCATAAATAAACTGCACCTTACGAAACAATCTTTTTCGAGATTATCAACACTAGGTTTTATAAAAGGAGAATTTTTTATTGGTCCCATACCAGAACATTCACCAATATCATTTGATATATTTGAACTTTCGTTCTTTCCATGATGTTTTGTACTACCAGTTTCTTTCTCATCAGAAATTAGTTTATCAGTTTCAGATTCTAGTTTGTCATGATCGGACTCTTGTGCGTCGTGAATGCTAGAATTTTCACTATCACTGCTCTCAATTGTGCTCTCAATTGTTGCTCTTACCCGAATCAACATTTACTAGTTTCTTTCTTAGCGGTTTGGACGTATTGTTGTCGTTATTGCCAAACCTTTTTCCTTTTAGAAAATTCGTTAGGACACTTTCTACATTTTACACAATTTCACCGTCGTTTTCATTTGAAGGTAATTTATTTAATACTTTACATTTATTAAGGAGATATGTACCTGTAGCAGCAAAACTGTTTATTAAATTTCGCCGTACGGCAGATTCTTCTTTATCGCCTGTACGTGGCTCACTTGACCTGTGTTTAGATGGTTGAAACTTTGATTTATCCATCTGATCTAAACACTGTCTTAAAAGGATAGGAAAACGATTTTTAGGCACAATAGTTAGACGTAAATTTTGTAGTTTCCAAGTTGTTAGTGTAGCACGCCATGCGCTCTTTATGGGTCTAAAAAATCTACATCGACATCTATGGATTGGCACAGATGAGTCGAATTTGGCACAAAGCAAACGAAACTGATGTTGTTCTCATTGCATGGTTTTATTACATCCCCATCTAAGTGTGAAGAAAGGTTATCTCCTAAGAGTACTTTTCTGCCTTGTAATCTTTTGGCATGCGGTAGAAAGGAGTTCATAAATTAGTCGCGAAAAGTGACTGTATCTATCCAACCGCTAAGTGTCCTATTGTATCTACTGCCTCTCGAACAAAATGGTTGATCGCAACAAGGTGCTCCAACAGGACCATTTTCTTTCCACACTGTCGTAAAGATGGGTACTTTTATAGATAATGTAAGGAGGTAACAGTATTCCACTAGCAGAACCACAAATCATTATATTAGTTGCCGTCTTGGAATGATTACATATTTTTTCGGGGTATTTTACCACTCGTTTGTGTACTCCCTATTTTTTTCCTGGGTCGTCAGATACATTGTACTCATCATAATTAAATAAGTTTTCAGGTTGTACATCTTTTAAAGTATCTGATAAGTTTGCAAAATAAGCCTCAATCGTTTCTCTGGAAATTTTACTTCTTACTTGTTTAATGTTTGTGGATAAACGTTGGCCAAATGAATTTTTGTGCCGTATTAATAGACTAAGGGCCCAATCTTTTCCCGGCATGGTATTGACAAACTTATTGACCACCCTTCCTTGACGTTCCAAATAACATTTGGCCATCATTCTTATATCGAGTAAAGTTTGCGGACAACCCTAATCTGCACACTTAGCCGCTGCTGCTAAAATAGCTTTTTCTTCAACATGACTGAAAACCGGCTGAGCTCCTGGATTTTTAATATGTGCCCCTTTGAATTTGTTACGAAGTGTTCCAAACGGAATTTTATACGTTGCTGAAGCTTCTCTTAAGGTAAGACTTCCAGTAACGATGTCATTAAGTGCTTGTTCTACCGTTTCTTCATCGTAATTTTTGTAAGGCCTACTGCCAAGACGTTTTGTGTACGTACGCACCATATTTCTGAAAAAGAAAATGTACACCAGTAGACTATTTCAAACGCTGGGGTTACTTTGATCACTGATTAAAGAAGCCCCACCTCTCCGATCAAAGTTACCCTGCGACACAATAAATATTAAAAATAAAAACATGGTAAAATACAGTACGTTAGAAGTTGAGGTTAAACCTACATCATATAAACACCTATACACCTACCTATATTAACACCTACACCTACCTATACACTATATAGACACCTACCTATATTAACATAACGAAATGATTTTGTTACCTAAATAACATGCCTATAGCTTACCATAGAAGTAATTTTGGTGCTAAAATATGCACAAATTATTGTTTCTTACAACAGTACTTACATGTATGTACAGGGTGAGGCAGATAAAGGGCCTATTAGAAATATCTCGAGAACTAAAGGTAAAAGAATCAAGAAAATTGGAATACAGGGGTTTTGAAGTATGAACTATTTAATGAAAATATTTTAATCTCTTTGCTACTTCCGGTTATACCGGAAGTTGATTATAACTTCGTTTTTAAATGGGACACCCTGTATATTTTTACATTTTTAGATTATGCTCGATGTCTTCTTTCTTAAAATATGAGATTTTGTATTATTATCCAGGGTAGTTTAAAAGATAATTAAGGTTTTTTATAAATTTTGTAGCAAACTTCACACCCTGTAGAATTGTACTGATTTGATATGAAAAACTCCATTTATGTTTAAGTGATTTTTAATATAGTCTATTATTATCAAAAATTAATAATATAGCGAAATGTTTAATTTTAGTATAGAGGGTTGGTTGAAACTCGGAATGAGTATTTTCTGAGTTTTCTTAAATAGAACACCCTATATTTTTGTATTGTAATGAAATGATATTTTATAGTAGGTACTTTTTTATTTATTAAGCATTCCCTATACCTAACTGCTTTAATTTGTAAGTTATTCGTAGTTCTTTAAGCCAAACATTAATTGCAACAAAAATTACGTGAAATTTTATTAAGTTTGCCGTGAAAATATTTAATCATAAATAATTTTTCGAAAATAAACACATGTTAATCTCGACTGACCCTTAATTTATTAATACTGGTTGATATATCAAAATACCTACTTAGTTAAAATTGTTGGTGTGTTTAATATTAATAAATATACACAATATTCTATCTAGTTGGCTATGATTTTGACACTAAATATGCTTAAACTAAAATAAGCTTTACTTAAACGTTCTACTATTTTTGAAGTTCCAGTTGCTTTGCTACCATTACTAATATGAATTTTTCTAATGAGGAACTGATTGATGTTTTTTTTTGTCCTAAGATAGTAGAACAGATAAAAATGTGCTACTAGCAATAAGAATTTATCATCATCAATTCCATGATAGATGACAACCAAAAAGAGAAACTTTTCAAAATTTACTGGAGCAGTTTCAACGAACTGGACATTTAGATTACGAGAAATCTGATCGAACAAAAACTATTGTAAATGATTAAAATAAATTAAATGTTATTGTCACTGAAAATCTGCATATTAGTATGAACGTTCTCGTAATCTAAGTGTCTATGGTTTGTTTTTAATAATATAAGGATCATTCTAGATTAACATATATTTATTTTCAAAAAATTATTTATGATTGAATATTTTCACGGCAATCCTAATAAAATTTCACGTAATTTTTGTTAGAATTAATATTTGGCTTAAATAACTACGAATAACTTACAAATTAAAGCAGTTAGGTATAGGGAATGCTTAAGAAATGAAAAAGAACTATAAAATATTATTTCATTGCAATACTAAAATATAGGGTGTTCCATTAAAAAAATGATCATTCCGAGTTTCGACCTACCCTGTATACTAAAATTAAACATTTCGCTATATTAATAATTTTAATAATAACAGACTATATTAAAAATCACTTGAACATAAATGGAGTTTTTCATATTAAATCAGTACAATTATACAGGGTGTGAAGTTTGCTACAAAATTTATAAAAAACCTTAATTATATTTTAAACTGCCCTGTATAATATTACAAAACCACATATTTTACGAAAGAAGACAGCGAGCAGAATCCAAAAATGTACAAATATACAGGGTGTCCCATTTAAAAAAACGAAGTTACAACCAACTTCCGGTATAACCGGAAGTAGCAAAGAGTCCAAAATATTTTCATTAAATAGCTCATACCTCAAAACCTCTGTATTCCATTTTCATGATTCTCTTACTTTTAGTTCTCGAGATATTTCTAATAGGCCTTTTATCTGCCTCACCCTATATATTTGCCAGAGAACACGTGAATCACGACTCACACGGTTAACAATAACATTCCACTGTTGCCACGTATAAAAATTACAGCGAAATATTCGATCAGTTTCGATTGAAATGAAATATATTTTAGGCGGGAAGTTATGATTAAAGTAGCCCCCGGGGATTAAAGTAGCCCCATCTTACGGTACGTTATGTAGAAATGTTGGTGATGGACATACGTAAACAGCATCTTCTTTGATTTTATTTATTATAGTTATTTATATTTTGGTTCATTTTTTAAAATTTTTGATTACAGTTCTGTGTTAAATTTTTGGCTGATTTTTTATGTTTTACAATGTTAATCAAAATTATTTTATAAACCAATGATACAAATTCAGATTAAAACAAGACATACGTATTTTTGTCACGGATAGCTTTGATGAAAATAATTGTGGATCGCTCGTTATGTAATACGTTGTACATTTTATTCTTTTTACTTATTCCTTCTAATTTACATATTTTCTTGTTTTGGATTTTCTCACTGTCCCATTCCGATTAGTTGATATGTTCATTACATTTTTTAAATGCTTTCACATACAGGTTCATTTAGGGTTGTGTGTAAAAATCCTAATTACAAAAAATACGATCGTTCATCTCGTTGAGACGGAGGTCTTAAAGTGGAATATAGAATATAGCAGCAATGAACTGCGCCCTATATATTTCTGCAACCTATAAATATGCAAATCAAGATACCCGCAAACATATCTACTCTAGATTTTATATATAATCAATAAATGTGCACATCGCATTAGCCTGCTAGCTTTTCTGGATAACTACTGGGTTTATTCAGTAAGCTTTGACATACAA
The DNA here is from genome assembly GCF_917563875.1 of Diabrotica virgifera virgifera. Taxonomy (NCBI): domain Eukaryota; kingdom Metazoa; phylum Arthropoda; class Insecta; order Coleoptera; family Chrysomelidae; genus Diabrotica; species Diabrotica virgifera. Next base: position 115,466,444 of record NC_065446.1, on the reverse strand, counting down.
GGAAAATATTTATGGCAAATATTATTTTCTATATAAACTGATATCAAATTTCAAAAGTTACTATGGTATAATATTATGATTATTTAGTAATTTATATTATATACAGCCGGATGATATTCCTGAGAATATATAGAAAACGTTAGGGGAAATTTGAATAATTGGGGAAGTTGTACAAACATCAGATCAAGGACTGGTTCTCACATTTATCCTGGTTAGAAAACTAAAGGATATATTTAGCAATTTATATTACATTTTTCAGGAATCTATATTTCTTTATCTAAATCTAAGCTAATCAAATATTGAATTTCTCTAAGACAGCATAAGTTTATTAGAGCTTTTAAAATCTTTAATTTAATAATTTTATATTATTAAAACATGGTATATTATTAATTATTTAATGCATAATTATTTTTCTATACATTTCTTAAATAAATAATCGAACACCCCGATTTGAATCCTATTCTGAATTCTCCAATTCTTTTTTGAGTAGTGAAAAAACTAACAGTGTGTGGTAACGCTAATTATTCCTTTTTAATTCATTTAAACATGATATTAGAAGATTTTCAGGGCCATTTTTCATAGCACTAAACGCTATTTAATCAAATACTTTAATTTTACTATTTTACGACCAGGAAGTGTTTTTCGCCGATTTTTTATGATGTAATTAGAATGTTTATTAGAACGCAATAAATCCTAATATTAGGACGCAAAAACAACGACTTCTTGAAACAAATTATGTGATACAAACGTTACATAAACAAATGCAATAACGATCATTCATAACAGCACTAAAACACTAAAAAGCAAACTTTGTAAATTTATACCTAGGTATATGAATGCCATAACCCGATCTTTTTTCTTTTTAAAACAATTTGCTTGTCACATAAAGAATCCACTGAGGTAAAATACGGCCATTTTCTTTTTCCTTTTTCTTGCCGAACTTCGGTTGTACAACAATGGGCCGGTTTTGGGGATCTATATGTAACTGCCAATATGGTCATAGCAGCTAACGTATTCGTTCAATATTCCCTTTGTGTCTACACTATTAAACTTTCGCTGTTGACGTTGTTTAGCCACGGACTTTTGTGGAGTTATCAATTATGTTTTGGCGTATTGAAAGCGTACACGTATGCCGATATGAAATTTATAATAACTGTGAGATTAATTTGTTTTCCCTCTTCTTGTTTGTAAAAATTATTTGTTGCATGTGTACAATTCAGGAATGTACATTATATACAATTATTAATATAATTTCAGAGTTGTGTGGATTGTATGTATTTAGATTGCTTGTTTAAAGTCGATTAGAGACGGAATATGAGGATACAGACAATATTATAAGTTTACAAAAAATCTTACCAAGTCACTGGTTGGTCACTGATCACCAAAATTTATAATAATTGTGAGATTAATTCGTTTTCCCTTTTTTGTTTATAAAACATTATTTATCGCATGACAAAAAGAAATTGAAGATATACAACAATACTATACGCTTGCTCAATTGAAAGTTATCTTTGGTCAGGTTACCCTTAGAAATAATTGTCATCACTCAGCTGATGTTCTGAAATATTATGCTCTGTTTTTAAACCAGGACGAGTAGTTCAAATTTACCGCGCCTCGATACTTGTTTGTAATTGATCCAACCTCAGACAAGTTTACTCTACTGTTATGAAATTTTGACTTTATTGACATTTATGAAATTTTGACACTATTGCCATTTCATAGGTTAATTAAGTTATGTCTGCGGTTTTTTGTGTTTTCTGCGTTATTGCTTTAGATTTTTAGTCTGCTTTTATATAAAAAGCAATTGTTTTTAGAACTTGTTAGCGACGTATCAGTGCAATATAATATTTATAGATTACCGTCGAAAACCGACATGATCAACAAAAAAAGAAGATGTATTTGGTGATTTTTCTAGCGACATTCTTGGATGTGAATCTGTCTTTTTAGTTCACTCCTCCTGGTTTAAAAACAAAGCATAGTTATGTTTGTAAACGTCACACTGATCAGTTCCTGTCATTTTTATTTGACTATTATTTTAAGTATTGTGACTTAAAAATGGCGTTTATTAATCAGCTTGTTATCACTCAATTTTTATGTGCTGAAGGTTTGCAAGCCTTGCAAATTCATACACGAATTTACACAACAGGATTTACCTACAAATTTAGACAACCGACCACGATTGGTCGGTTGGTGAAACAATGGAAATTATTTATAGATATACACATATTTGCCAAATAAGTTTTTCTGGACTAAAGATGTGTTTCAATTGAATAATCCTCGTATATATTCCAGGCGTAATCTGTCGAAAAGTAGAATCTATGTTTTTGCTGGAATTACTTCAGGGTATACCTTGTAGCAGTAACTTTAATAATTGCAGTATTTTAATAAAAACTTTCACTCTTAGGAGAAAATAGAGAAGAAATGTCTCTAAAATGCATTCAACACATTTAAATCTAAGTGTAATATTAAACCCACAGGATAGGAATTTTTTGTAATTATTTTGACAAAACTATCGTTTTGCTTGATTACAAGTCCTGTTTGATAAAGCACGTCCCAAACTTCACTCTTCTATCCTTCCGCAACTAACGTAGGATTTCTGAACATTAAAGCTAACATCGGGTCTCAGAGACCGACATAAAAAATGTTTCCATTGACACACTTTCAAGCGTGGGATTGTGTTTATTCCTATTTTTAAATTAATAAACCTTTTTAACATTAGCAAAGTACCAAAGAAAATAAAACAATCACATAACATCTGATTTGTCAAAAACAACCTCAATATTTCCATTGCTGTTTTCTTCTACCTAGGTTCACTTTTTACTCCTGGCAGTTGGGTTACTAAATTATCAGCACTTGTTTGCACGGTCTTTCGTCAATCTAAATATTTTTTTCATTAAGTAGATCAGCGGTTTCCAACCATTTTTAGCTTAAGGCACACTAACTTAAAAACTGGTTCATCCACGGCACACTTGGGTAAATAATCTCAATAATGATAGTGAGTATAATCAAATTTCGCGGCACACCTACAGGGAATTCAGGGCACACCAGTGTGCCGCGGCACACTGGTCTGGGCACACTAGATCATGGGTCCAACTTGGGTCCAACATGGGTCTCTGAGACAAGATTTGCCGATAATTGCATAGTTAGTTGACACCGGCCGGTGAAGCGACCGTCCGGTGCAACCTTACCGGTGCTCCCTCACGATTAAACTAGCAAAACAGAACCAGTTGGTAATTACGAGTAACGCCAAACATTCTTAGTTTCATCAATTCATTCATTCAATACACACATTCATTAAAAAATCTCAGACTTAAAACAAGGAGGCAGTTGGCGTAGGTTGGATGTAAAAGGTCCTCCACCGCCAGCTGCCCCAGGACGAACACGGGTAGAACAAGGAAAATAGAAATCAAAACAGAAACAAAACGAGAAACACAAGAGGCACTCAGCCTGAGTAAAAGGTAAAAGTCCCCTACTGAATGCCTCTTGAGACATGCACCACAGTTAAATAAGATTAGAATAAAAACAGTAAAATGTTATATAAATAAAATTGATAAATAAATAAATAGATCGGTAAAACATAAAAAATAAAATAAAACAAGGGCAGTCAGCGTATCTTGGATGTAAACGGTCCTCTCCTCCCCCGCTGACTGCCTTGCATGACACAAACACGTTAAAAAAATGAATAATGACGATTGGTGACTTGGTGCAAAAGCAATGATCAAGTCGAAGTCTCTCTTGCTGTCGATAGCTTTATCGATTAGCTCATGAGGCTCGCCTAGAGGGGATCCCAGACCCAGCTGCACCTCGGTACGCCCCGCGTGCTATACAGGGCACTCAAACACAACATGCTGCGCGTTATCCACCACTTCACAGTCGGGACATAGACCGTCCCCGATCTTCCCTATACGATAGGTAAATTTCCTAAACGATCCATGTCCCGTCAAGAATTGTGTGAAGTAATAGGTGACGCGCCGATGCCGGCAATCGTACCATCTCACCACATCCGGAATCAGGGATCTCGTCCAAGCTGCCTTCTCGACTTCGGCTGTCCATTCCCTCTGCCACATCTGTAGACTTCTCGTCCGTTCCTGTGGTCCTGAACATATTGCCTCCTTTCCCTTTTGGTACATTCGGACTCTTTCTCCGGCCATGATGTGCACCGGCACAGCACCAGCCACCACCTGTAAAGGCGGGTATACATATGCGCTCTGCTCGGTGAGCGAGCCGCTCGCGCGCAGCATATTTGTTAGATTAGTACGTGTTTTCAAGTGGCACACAAACGGCTCGCACACGGCGCACCACGATCTAACTTCTGTCGGCTTTTCAACAAATGCTTTGATGGTTCGCAATACGTATTTGGACGGGTTTGCGAGTGGTTTGTTGGTTTTGGGCAGTGGCGGCTCGTGATTTTTACAATAGGGGAGGCTATACCTAACTGTAAAATATCTAGACAAATTTGCATTAGCACAAAAATGCGCCAAAAAATGTAATTTAATGCCCCATTTTTTTACCATTTTTTATTTACATTTCATAATATCATCCTAATTCATAATTTCATGATACCATATCATTTTAAAAATAGTTAGCCTAATTGTACAAGTTTAATACCAAAGTTTGTGTCGTTTAGTTGTTAACAATTTCATCTATTTGTAAATAGATACCTATGCATGTATGCATGTCAAAATAAATACAGATTTGAAGTTCTGCAGTCCATACATAATGAAACTTCAAATTTTTTAAGATACTCAACTGAATTTTTTTAATTCTAAACGCGGCCTACTGCGAATTCAAAAACACGATAAATTACCGATATTTTGCTTTGAGTTGGAGATATCGGAAAAAGTTATTTGAGCAAGTTGTTCCAAATATTATTATAACCCCACATACCAAATTTCATAACAAAATTCGCACTTTTAGATTTTTCATTATTTTTAGTCAGGACCCTAAAATTTGTTGTCCCGAGACGCACGCAACCACGCAACGGAGCCGAGAAGCTACTTTGCCTCCCTTGGTATATCTCCGGGCAGCGTGTGATGGCACCGTAGATGCCACTGTTAGGAGACCGGGTCTCCTTAAACGCCTGCCGCGCTGCACGGAGCATTAGCAACGGAGACTGCTGGGCTTCTTGGCTCCGTGCTTGCATCTCGGGATAACCCAGGGTCCTGCCTACAATAATATGTAACAAAACTGAGACGCGATCATGCGTTCTAATGCTAATGCTCCGTACGTATGGATAATTAATGATAATATGGAATTTACACGTTGTATAATAGTGAGAGTGATTGTTGTTTTCTCGATTTATGATAAACAAAACAGTGTAGAGTGTGTAAAAATTTATGGGGAGGCTAAGCCTCCCTTGCCTCCTCTGACGAGCCGCCACTGGTTTTGGGGCGCCTGAGTTGAATATTTGTTAGTAATGGAGTGGTCGGATGGAAATATCAAACTTATTGATGTTTACCGTGGAAAATGAAAATGAGATGATGACATGTGAGTATATTTAAACATGTTAGCTTGCAACCCCCAACTTGCAACCAACTTGCAACCATCTTGCAACCAACGTACAACCAACTTGCAACTAACTTGCAACCACTTTGCAACCAACTTGCAACCAACTTGCAACCAACTTGCAACCAACTTGCAACCAAATTGCAACTCAACGTGCAACCAATCGGAATGAAACCAAACACTTCTCGATGAGAATAGCAGAATTTACTCCCGACGTCGGCCGATATCGGATCTGATCTGATCGGAGAAAAACGGATAAAATGTAGGCTCTTCTTCTTCTTCGGGTGCTATGTCCGTTTATCGAACGTTAGCGATCATGTTGGCTATCATAACTTTATTCGCAGCAGATCTGAAGAGCGATTCCGAAGTGTGACCAAACCATTGCCTCAAATTTCTTAACCAAGATGTTCTTCTTCTTCCTCGACTTCTTCTGCCTAATATTTTACCCTGCATAATTAGATGTAGAATGCTATATTTTTTCGGATGTCTACAAACATGCGCAAAATACTCGAGTTTTCTAGACTTTATCATTTTTACCAGTTCTCTGCCTTTCTTCATCCTGCTCAGAATAATATCATTACGCACCCTGTCCATCCAGCTTACTCTCAGCATTCTTCGATAGCACTATAATTCAAAGGAACCCACATTTAATACTAATTATCTACAATTACTAAATGTTCGTAAGTTTCCTCGGGATCGCGGAAGGTTCGTCAAAATGAAAAATTTTAACGAACATTAACCGCGCCACGAACGCGCGGCGCTCACACGGCGCGGAGTTCGCGGCGCGGATATGTATCTCCGCCTTAAGGCAATGGTTGATACGGTTCTGTGCGCGCTGCACACTCTGATCAGATGTTTTCACTACTTCCTCATTCGAAGGACCTCGTGCCACACTGGGGACCCGTATAAATTAGTTGACACTGAAGACTCAAACTTCAACACTAAAAACAGGCATCTAAATCAGGCAGCTACTGATGGTGGCGAAGATTCATAACGAACGATTTGGATATAATCGTAAAAACTCTAACTGCTCGGTCTCACAGACCCAATGTTAGTCACGGAAGGGTATGCAGACCAGGGCATTTGAAACTAAAAATACCGGAATACATCGATTTTTAAATACAGCAATAATTATCGACTTGCTACTTTTTGCGTAGTGTTCGAGATGACGTCAGGAAAAAAGTCTACATTAGAAAAATCGGCGGAAATGCATAAATGCATTTACAGTGCATAAAATGCATTCAAAAGGGCATAAATATGTCAAAATAAGTGTATTAAGGGCCAGACTTTGTTACTCGGGATTTTTGGAGTCGCTAAACAGAACCGACTCACGGAGAACCTGGTGCTCAGATTCCCTGATAAGGCACATCATCTGGAGTTTCGAGGGTTTTCGGCACTAAATTAATGCAAACAAACTATTCGGTCGTTTTTGGGGTCGCTGAGTACGAATACTCTATCAAAACCAACCCCCGAAGTACCTAGTGCCCAATTTAGAGGAATTTCGACACTGAATTTATGAAAACAGAGTACTCGGGCATAGCAGTTACACTAATCACAATCCAAGGGTCGTTTCTGATGTTATATTCGTGTTAATCAACCCCAAAAAATCCAGATAATCTGTCTTGCATCAATTTAGTGCCCGAAAACCTTCGAAACTCCAGAAGATGACGTGCCTTAGGAGTGAGTCTGGGCACCAGGTACTCTTGGGGGTTGGTTCTGATGGCGTATTCGTGTTTAGCGACTCCAAAAACGTCCGATTAATCTGTCTGCATCAATTAAGTATGCAAAATCCTCGAAACTCCAGATGACGTGTCTTAGCAGTAAATCTTGTTTAGCATGTGCTCCGGTGGTCCGTTTTGATGACGTATTCATGTTCAGCGACCTCTAATACCCCCAAGTATCAAAATATGTCCATTAATATACTGATTTTGACATGTTTATGCACATTTGGATGCATTATATGCACTTTAAATGCAATTATGCATTTCCACCCATTTTTCTATTGTAGACGTTATTCCTGACATCATCTCGAACACATGCAAAAAGTCGATTAGTGCTGTATTTAAAAATCGATTTATTTTTTCCTAGGTGCGCTGGTCTAGTCCTATAATAAAAAAATCATAACTAAAGCCATCATAAGCGAGATCTTTGAATATTTATTAATATCAGATTTAATACTGCTTTTTGTTATATCCACACAAATCCATATACCAAGTTTCAAAATTCTATGTAGTCCGTTCTTTAACGGTAAAATATTGCAAAACCTCTAAATTTTAAAGAACCGCTTGGATTTACATGAAATTTGACATACGCATAGCTAACAAGTCAAAGAAAAAAAGCGTTATTGTGCCGATATGTGCTTTTGCCCTGGGGGTGGTTTTCACCCCCTTTTGGGGGTGAAAATAATATTCGTCCAAAGAAAGTCAGGAAATGGATAAACTGACTAATTTTAAGTAACTTTTGTTCTATAGAGTTTTTTCACTGAGTCAATACTTTTCGAGTTATTTGGCAGTGAATACGTTCATTTTTTCAAGAAAATAACCACGCTTTTAGACTTTTTTCGCAAATAACTCAAATAGTAAGAATTTTGTCGAAAAAACATTCCTAGCAAAAATATAGCCTGTAAAAAATTTAAAAAAATCGGGTATCTATCACGTCTCTACACCTAGTAGAAGCAGAGTTATAGCTAATGAAAAATAGGTTCATATTCGTCAAATTCCAAATGGAACAATTTAACGTGAAATAACCAAAAATGAAGCACATTTCGGGGAAAACTCATTACAACTTATTTAAAATGTTTAAAAAAAGCTTCATTTTTGTTTTCTAAAAAAAATTTCTAGCATCAAAAGTAAACAAGTTACGCTCAAAATAAAGTTAGTCCCTTTTGGTTTTGGTAAAAAAATTGAGAAAATCACCCCTAATTAGTATCTTAAATGAACTTAATCGTTACGACTTCACAAGTTTCTTGACTCGTGTATATATTGTTTATATGACCTGTAAGTTTCATCGGTTCAAAGTCCTTATTATTGAAAGGGCTGTAGTTAAAAGGGGTTGAACGAGTCACTGATCACGAATGTATGCAAATTTAGAAACACCAAATCTTAATCAATTTTTGTCTAACAAAAAAAAAAACAAAAAAATACGTGGTATTCAGAAAAGCAAATCTGACTTTTTTGTTTTTCGAGATTTTTCGTATCTCTAACAATTTTTAAGTTATTTTAAAAAAGCATATTTTTAAAAATTTAAATTTTTAAAAATTTTACTTTGAAACCAATTTTTTTCGAAAATAAGCACTTTGAATCGATAAAACTTACAGATCATATAAACACAACATAAGTAAAATAATTTGTGGAGCGGTAACGATTAATTTCATTTAAGTTGCTAATTAGGGGGTGGTCTTCCCGATTTTTTTTTGCAAAAACAAAAGGGACCAACATTATTTTGAGCGTAACTTGCTTACATTTAATGCTAGAAACTTTCTATAAAAACAAAAATAAAGCTTTTTTTAAACACTTTAAAAAAGTTAAAATGAGTTTTCCCCAAAAAGTGCTTAATTTTTTGGATATTTCACGTCGAAATGTTCTATTAGAAATTTGGTGAATATGAATATATTTTTCATTGGCTATAACTCTGGTTCTACGAGATCCAGAGACCTAACGCGTACAACATTTTTTTTTTACTTTTTTACAGGATATATTTTTGCTAAGAACATTTTTCTCGACAAAATACTTACTTTTTGAGTTATTTGCGAGAAACCGTCTAAAAATGTGGTTATTTTGTTGAAAAATTAACATATTCACTAGCAAATAACTGGAAAAGTGTTGACTTGGCGAAAAAGCTCTATAGAACAAAAGTTACTTAAAATTAGTCAGTTTACCCATTTCCGGACTTATTTTGGACATATATTTTTTCACCCCCAAGAGGGGGTAAAAGTCACCCCCAGGGCAAAACCACACATCGGCACAATATCACTTTTTTTCTTTGACATGTAAGCTATACGTATGCCAAATTTCATGTCAATCCAAGCGGTTCTTTAAAATTTAGAGCAAAAACCGCGAAAGAATGGACTAATGGTTTTCTCTTCAAAAGTTATAACATAAATAATTATTAGTATGCCTTTAAAAAAATTAAACTTAACTTTTAAGTTAAATTACGATAAAATATTTATGTTTTAATACAACACCTCGCAGAACGGGTTTTTTCAGCGAAAACTCTGTTCTCGGTAATATTCGCGCCGTATCGGGTATATTTCGGCAGGTTATCAAAAGGCTTAAAGACGATAGATTGATAATAGATCGTATGATCTTGATAATAGATAGATCATTTCATTTTCATTACCATTGTTTTTATGCAAGCGGTATGTGAATGCATTCTTCTTATAGACTGGGAGATATTATACAGAAGTTCAGCCACGATTTTCTAAGTCCTGCCTTTTGCAATACTGGAAGGGTAGACGATGTACTTACAATCTGTGGAAACATCCACAAATTTCCTGTGACATTTTCCTGTAAAAATTAGATTTTCCCAAAAAATAAAAATAGGGTTTTGCGATGAATTTCTAAGTCCTGCCATATCCGTAGATAGACAGGATACTATCGATTTTATGAAGAAAATTTTTTGGGCAGGAGGGTTGCAAACGGGGTAACGGAGTATATTTGTATACAAACATGTAAGGAAAATAATGAAATTTTCATGATTTTCTAGGTCCTGCCAACTAGATAAACTAAACATATTTATTTCAAAATGATCAAAAAAATATTGGCATGACGTCTCCTAATGTTTAAGTATACTTGTCCCTTGGAAAATTCTGCGTTTTATAGTTTAAAGTTATAATACTCAAATACAATCAATACCTTTTCGGTACTCGGCAGGAAGGTTAAACGGTTCTTGTAAGACGGCAGGAGTCCTAGATTTGTAAGAAAATTCGTGAAAAAGTCTACGATTTTCTGAGTCATGCCATTTTGCACATGTTTCAAGAATCTTAATATAAGTCTATTTACAAAGAGGCAGGATGGTTTTATGGTTATTTTGTATACAGGGTACGGCATTAGTGTGACAAAGTCCAATTACTCGTTTGTCGTAAGATATACGCAAAAAGTTATTTCTAATATATTTCAGTATTTTCTAATATACAGGGCTACCCGTTTTCACAGGGTGACACAAATGTATGTTTTTTTAAATGGAATACCCTGTATATTTTTACATTTTTGGATTCTACTCGATGTTCTCTTTAATAAAATATAGTGTTTTGAAATATTATACGAGGTAGTTTAAAATATAATTACGTTTTTTTGTTAATTTTGTAGGAACATTCACACCCTATACATATTGTTATTGATTTGATATCCAAACTTCTATTAATTTATGTTTAAACGATTTTTAATATAGTCTACTATTGTCAGTTATTAATAGTATACCAAAATGTTTACTTTTTATTTGTTAAGCATTTTCTGTACCATATTTATATATTAATTTCGGCAGTCAATTGATACAGACAGATTACTCAGGTGGTTTTTGGGGTTTCTGAACAAGAATGTCACATTAGAACAAATCTTTACCTAGTGCTCGGGGTGACTCATATGCACGCCATATTCTTAAATTTTGAGGCATTCAGACACTAAAGTGATGCAAGTAGATTACTCGAGGAGTTTTGTGGTTGTTGAACATGAATACGCCATCAGAATCGACCTCCAAAAACTCTCTAAATTCGAGATCAGTCACCCTGGGCACCAGGTGCTCCGAGGGTCGGTTGTTATATCATATTCGTGTTCGGCCATCCCAAAAACCCTCGAATAATCTGTTTTCTTTAATTTATTGCCGATATCCCACGAAACTCCAGATGACGTGCCTTAGCAGCAACTCTGGGCACTAGGTGATTCGGAGGTCGGTTCTGCTTGCGTATTCGTAACTCCATAAACCTCCCAAATAACAAAAATTTGCCCTTAATACACTGATTTTGACAGGTTTATGCACTTTTGGATGCATGTTATGCACTAAAATGCAATTTCCACCCATTTTTATATCGTACACCTTTTATTTGAATTTGAAAAAAAAATTTAATAAAATAAAAAAAACGGTGTATTTGCCGACTTAAAGCAAGAATAACTTTTAGTACTAGAATACCTCATAATTTATTACTCTACTCTCAAAAATGTCTAAAAGCAAAGTCTTGTTAAAGTCTTGTTAACTCTTGTCTGAGTTAAAGCAAAAGTACCTTTTAGTACAAAACTATCCCAGAATTTAATAATCCAGTGTCAGAAATGCTTAAAAATTAGACAGAAAAGTTATTCGATAAAATATCCGTTTCCGTACCCAAAACGGACCCCTATGACCGGTACTAAAAATTGACAATTGATAATTGACATTTGACAATTGACCTCTGGAAGATAAATAAGTGTACCAGTTTTCGTTTTTCCAAATAAAAGCGTTCTGCAGCTGTTTTAAAGAAACTAATTACAAGAGTAGATAGACAACCTGCGTTCTGGCGCATCCCCTAAATCGCAACCCTTAAATATTAATAAATGCCAAACGGCTTAACGTAGGATGACGTGTGACGTATCGTTGGAAAGGGGATGAAAAAGGGGGTTGAACGCAGTATGTGGCGTGCGCATCGGAATATGCCAAAAGGGCATTACGTCATATCTTCTTTTCTATTGGTCCGATTTTGACGTAAGAGGGCTCGTCGGAACGGGGAGGGGGTAAAGAACACACAAAAAACAAAGATGGCGCCAGTGCCAAAAGGGCATTACGTCATATCTTCTTTTCTATTGGTCCGATTTTGACGTAAGAGGGCTCGTCGGAACGGGGAGGGGGTAACGAATACGTTGAGACAAAAAACAAAGATGACGGCAGTGCCAAAACGGCATTACAGCATATCTTTGTTGCTATTGGTCCGATTTTGACGTATGGGGTGTCAAATAAAAGCGGTGGTGACACAGAAGCCAACTGTCAATTCTTCTTCTTCTTTTCGTTTGTCAATTCTTCTTCTTTTCCGTATAGTGCCTAACAGAACGTGACATTCGACATCTTTGTTGTCATTGGTCCGATTTTGACGTATGGGGTGTCAAATGAAAGCGGCGGAGACACAGAAGCCAACTGTCAATTCTTCTTCTTTTCCGTATAGTGCCTAAGAGAACGTGACATTTGACGTATGACGTGACATTTGGCGTAGGACGTGACATGAACGACGTGACATTTGACGCAGAACGTGACATTAGACGTAGGACGTGAATGACGTGAAATTCGACGCAGAACGTGACATTTGACGTAGATATGTGACATTCGACGTAGGACGTGAATGACGTGAAATTCGACGCAGAACGTGAATGACGTGACGTGAATGACGTGACATGTGACGTAGGACGTAAATGACGTGACGTGAATGACGTGAAGTTCGAAGCAGAACGTGACATTTGAACGTGAATGACGTGACATTCGACTTGCTATCCTCTGCTGCGCTCTGCTACCGTCTGCTAATCTCTATTACCTTCTGCTCCGCTCTGCTACACTCTGCTGACCCCTTATACCGCTCTGTGATCGTCTGTGCCTTCTGTTAGCTTGTCTCTGATGACGTCTGTACGTCTCTGGTACCCTCTGCTAGCCTCTGTTATCCTCTGTGACCCTCTGCTACCCTCTGCTGCGCTCTGCTACCCTCTGCTGACCGCTGATAACCTCTGTTACACTCTCTAAAGTCAAAAAAATAAAAGACAACATATTTTATTAATATTATTTATTAACAATTATCCAAATCATTTACAACTTTATTGCTATAATACCATACATATTCATTCAAAGCTTGACTTAACAAAGTATCTGGAAAAATTCCACAAAACGCAGTTAAAGCGTGAAGTCGACTATATAAACTGTTACTCTTATGACAATTTTGCTGAATAAAGTATACAACATTTCTATAATACGAAAAAAACTGTAAATTGTCCAATAACTACACTCGTTGAGACACTAAATCAATGTTTGCTCTCAGGATCTGGCTTACATCATCTTCACATAAATAATATTCGATTCCATGTTTCTCGATAGTCAGGAACTTTACATTTTCCATTACCAATTGTCTTAGTTTGCAGAAATTACCACACTCAAATTCGATTGGATCATACTCATCGGCATAGGTCGGCAAAGGTGGTATGAAAAATTCTTCCATAATTTGTATAAACATCTCAATTAGGGTAGTCCACTCGAATGTGTTTAAACTGATTCTTGTACATTTACCATGTTGGTACAGAATAATGGATGGAAAAATATGAAGAAGCTGCCAAAGATGAACCATATTATTTATTGGAAACTACCTATCCAATAGGATGTTTTCACATAAAAATTGGTCTATCTCCAGCTCGACAGTTTTCTCCATCCATTATTCTGTACCAACATGGTAAATGTACAAGAATCAGTTTAAACACATTCGAGTGGACTACCCTAATTGAGATGTTTATACAAATTATGGAAGAATTTTTCATACCACCTTTGCCGACCTATGCCGATGAGTATGATCCAATCGAATTTGAGTGTGGTGATTTCTGCAAACTAAGACAATTGGTAATGGAAAATGTAAAGTTCCTGACTATCGAGAAACATGGAATCGAATATTATTTATGTGAAGATGATGCAAGCCAGATCCTGAGAGCAAACATTGATTTAGTGTCTCAACGAGTGTCGTTATTGGACAATTTACAGTTTTTTTCGTATTATAGAAATGTTGTATACTTTATTCAGCAAAATTGTCATAAGAGTAACAGTTTATATAGTCGACTTCACGCTTTAACTGCGTTTTGTGGAATTTTTCCAGATACTTTGTTAAGTCAAGCTTTGAATGAATATGTATGGTATTATAGCAATAAAGTTGTAAATGATTTGGATAATTGTTAATAAATAATATTAATAAAATATGTTGTCTTTTATTTTTTTGACTTTAGAGAGTGTAACAGAGGTTATCAGCGGTCAGCAGAGGGTAGCAGAGCGCAGCAGAGGGTAGCAGAGGGTCACAGAGGATAACAGAGGCTAGCAGAGGGTACCAGAAACGTACAGACGTCATCAGAGACAAGCTAACAGAAGGCACAGACGATCACAGAGCGGTATAAGGGGTTAGCAGAGTGTAGCAGAGCGGAGCAGAAGGTAATAGAGATTAGCAGACGGTAGCAGAGCGCAGCAGAGGATAGCAAGTCGAATGTCACGTCATTCACGTTCAAATGTCACGTTCTGCTTCGAACTTCACGTCATTCACGTCACGTCATTTACGTCCTACGTCACATGTCACGTCATTCACGTCACGTCATTCACGTTCTGCGTCGAATTTCACGTCATTCACGTCCTACGTCGAATGTCACATATCTACGTCAAATGTCACGTTCTGCGTCGAATTTCACGTCATTCACGTCCTACGTCTAATGTCACGTTCTGCGTCAAATGTCACGTCGTTCATGTCACGTCCTACGCCAAATGTCACGTCATACGTCAAATGTCACGTTCTCTTAGGCACTATACGGAAAAGAAGAAGAATTGACAGTTGGCTTCTGTGTCTTCGCCGCTTTCATTTGACACCCCATACGTCAAAATCGGACCAATGACAACAAAGATGTCGAATGTCACGTTCTGTTAGGCACTATACGGAAAAGAAGAAGAATTGACAAAAGAAAAGAAGAAGAAGAATTGACAGTTGGCTTCTGTGTCTCCACCGCTTTTATTTGACACCCCATACGTCAAAATCGGACCAATAGCAACAAAGATATGCTGTAATGCCGTTTTGGCCCTGCCGCCATCTTTGTTTTTTGTCTCAACGTATTCGTTACCCCCTCCCCGTTCCGACGAGCCCTCTTACGTCAAAATCGGACCAATAGAAAAGAAGATATGACGTAATGCCCTTTTGGCACTGGCGCCATCTTTGTTTTTTGTGTGTTCTTTACCCCCTCCCCGTTCCGACGAGCCCTCTTACGTCAAAATCGGACCAATAGAAAAGAAGATATGACGTAATGCCCTTTTGGCATATTCCGATGCGCACGCCACATACTGCGTTCAACCCCCTTTTTCATCCCCTTTCCAACGATACGTCACACGTCATCCTACGTTAAGCCGTTTGGCATTTATTAATATTTAAGGGTTGCGATTTAGGGGATGCGCCAGAACGCAGGTTGTCTATCTACTTACAAGACTTCGATATGCTTCTTCTAGACGAAGCATATCGAAGTAGAGGTCATCCGCCAACCAGATGGTCTGATGACATCAAACAGATCGACAGAAACTTGAGGCAGACAGCACAGGACAGAAATGCATGGAGAAAACTGAGGGAGACCTATATCCAGCATTGGATAGATCCGGGTTGAATTATGACGATGATGAATTACAAGAAGCCATCTTTAAAAAGCTTTAGCTTTCCACGGAAGCATTTTTGAACTAGGTGAATTGAGTTAAATTTTCTTAAAATTATCTGAGGAATCTCCGGTTTTCGTTTGTTATGAGAGCTTCTGGACACCCTGTATAATATAATGGGTAGATAAATTCCCTACTATAATCAATAAATTGTAAAAATTGTTTATTTACTTTTATTGCGTTTACTTAGATAAAAATATGATCTAATCACTTAAAATAAAGATGTTACAGTTTGCTATTAGATTTGAAAATTGTGTAAAAATTCCGAGACATTATTCAGGAAAATAATATTAAGTAGGATACAATTGATTTAATGATATACAAATTAATTTTTTGTAGTATTCATCTTTGCGGTTATCCTGCCAAGTTGTAAACTTTTTTAGATTAGTGTTTTTTAAGCATACTCGACATGGTATGACTCAGAAAATTTTGGTGATATGAATATGTTTGTATAACACCCTGAAATAATTTGACAGACACACAATTTAATTTTTTTATACGAAATAACTATACAACCATCCTGCCTCTTTGAAAATAGATTTATATTAACCTTCTCGAGATATGTGCGAAATGGCATGACTTAAAAAATCGTGTAATTTTCCACGAATTTTCTTACAAATTTTTTAACTATATAAAGTAAAGAAGGTGTAACTACACATCCTGCCATTTTGAATAATGTCTACTGAAATTATTTATTTTATAACAAAATTTATTTTATGACTTAGAAAATCACGGAACCTGAGTGAAAATTTTATACAGAATTTTCCAAGAAACAAGTGAAGTTAAACATTAGGTGACGTCATGCCAACATTTTTTTTGGTCATTTTGAAATAAATATGATTAATTTATTAAGTTGGCAGGACCTAGAAAATTATGAAAATTTCATTATTTTCATTACATATTTGTATATCTGTATACTCCCTTCGTTGTTTTGCAACCGTCCTGCCCAAAAAATTTTCTCATAAAATAGTGTCCTGTTATTCTATGGATATGGCAGGACTTAAAAATTCATCGCAACTCCCAATTTTTTTTCATGGAAAATCTAATTTTCACAGGAAAATGTCACAGGAAACCCGTGGATTTTTCCACAAATTGTAAGTACCTTCTCTAACCTTCCAGTATTGCAAAGGGCAGGACTTAGAAAATCGTGGTTGAACTTCTGTTAATATCTCCCAGTTTATTAACAAAATAGCCGATAGTAAGTGTTTTATATTGAAATAAATATGAAATGACACTGAATTTGTTTATTTTACATGTGTTAGAGTTATTAATTCTTGTACATATTGTATATTTTTATTTTTCTACGACCGTTTAATAATATACTCATTATTCGCTATTTTTGAATAGATAATAACACTTATTATTTTACCCGTGAGTAATAATTCATTACTCACGGGCTGAAGTTACTCGCGGGTCATTACTCACGGGTTGAAGTTAGATTCAAGTGGTGCATGGCAATTTTAATATACCTATTAGCAAATAAAATTACTTAAACTTGTTTATTTAATAAAATAATCATTGTAATTTAAATGAAATATTAAATTTGAAAAATTTTTAAAGGATTTTTAACTTTAACAATGGTTTAGTATATTTTTTACGTTTAAATTTCAACATTTGACATTTTAAGATTGACGTTATTAAAAGGTAAACAATAAACAATCGGTATTAATTTCGTAAAAGGACTTACGGATATGAAATTCATATCAATGAATTATATTTTTCTTACTGTTCATTGTACAGTATATTCTAATTGAGAGCACACGTTCTTTTTCATGTAATTGCCTTAAAATATGTCTTATTTTTAGAAGCCAGCGCCATTCTATAACATAATGACAACTGTTTGATTGTTTTATAAGCTTAACGAGTGTAATTCTAACAGTATTGCCATAGTTATATAAAATATATTTTCTTATGGAAAATAAAATATTTCGTTTTAAATAATGTTAGTAGTTGGTAATTATATTTTTCTAATGATCCAAATAAAAAAGGTCGTAGAAAAAGTATAGTATTCTACTTGCATGTAATGGCTATTACTCACTCTGATGAATTACGACACTCGCCAACGGCTCGTGTCGCAAACTTCATCATCGTGAGTAATAGCCATCATTACATGCTCGTTGAATAATATACTATTATTCAACAGTTTTCTTTTTGTTCTAGTGTTGTGTGCTTGTTGTGAGGAAAAAGTGAAAATGGATTTATGGATATGGCAGAAAAGCTGGTAACCATGGTAAGCTTCGTAAATGATTTCATATTATTTATTGTAGTATTAATGTGTATCATGTAAATATATTTATTTTTGAAGCCCAATAAGTAGAGTCATTTTGTATAGACAAGACGAAAAGCTCTAGTTCGTTCAGAAAACTATTCCGATGAGATTTTTTTGCATAATAACTTCCGTAAGGTACCCTAGAATAAGGTTCTAATTCGCGATGTTAGGTCACAACGACGACCTCTCGTGGATTTCGGCAGAACTAGTTTTTAGGGTGTTTTCAATGTCAAACGCTGAGCGCACATGCATTTGAAACAAGTAGGTAATATTCATTATTTATTTTTACATGTTATTTTACAAATATTATATATACCTACAACATCGACGCCAACTTTTATTGAAAAGTGAAGATTCCATGTTAATCATATTATATTGCCCAATAATTAATTTAAAACATATAAAAATAAATAATGAATATCACCTACTTGTTTAAAATGCATGTGCGCTCAGCGTTTGATATTGAAAACACCCTAAAAACTAGTTCAGCCGAAATCCACGAGAGGTCGTCGTTGTGACTTAACATCTCGAATTTATTTAAACAATTTTTTTAAACAAATTGTAAAAATCAGTGTTTTCGGTCCAAATAATTTTTTTAAATTTTATGGATCCTTCTAAATATTTCATTTATTTTTCTGGACCATAGTATTTATGAATATTCGTGTTTATAAAGATCTACCCATTTTTTATATTTCTTCTTCTACGACACTACAGCCCAAATTAAGCCTTGGCCTCTATATTTGAATTGTAAAATGTATGAAATTTTCACAGAAGGTAGAGAATAGTCCAAGGATCATTTTTTATATCATGCCGCTGTACGCTAAAACCTTAAGGGTGGTTGCCAGCCCATCTCGTGGGTGAGAATTTTTTATTACATTTTAGCCATGTAAATCGATGTAAATATAATTCTAAGAAAAAAATGTTTTTTACATTTTCTTCGTAAAACTAATAGTTTTTGAGTTATTCGCGGTTGAAAGTAACAATTTTTCGACGAAAAAATCCACCTTTTTCGAGGGTTTTTTGAGAATAACTCGAAAATATGCATTTAATCAAAAAAACTGTAGATATCAAAATTGTATGTTTTAGTAACACAAACCAAATTCTTTTTACGGGCAGGGATACGGCATGTTAAAGGTTAGCTTTTATCTAACAATAAAACACTGAAAACGTTTGTTTTCTATACTTCCACAACATTAATTTTATAACTATATGACTATAGCTGTTTCGGCAGAGTGCCTTTCTCAAGTGATTTAGTTTACTATGGGCTTGCCTTTTTAAAGTCTTTAACTGAAGAGGTTGAGGAGTGGGGAGCTGTTTGTCTCGAGTTGGTCATTCAGAATTATATCTGTATTTTTTAATTTATTAATTTCCATAGATTATAATAAAGATAGCTTAACGCCTTTATTTTGAATATGCACAATTTGAAACTCTTCATTAAAAGAATGATTATGATCCAGAAGGTAAAGTGCATATATAGAAGTGTCTGTTTTTCTATTGTTGAAAGCCCTTTTGTGTTCTGCTATCCGTTTGTCAAAGGTTCTGCCAGTTTGACCGATGTAAGTTTTCGGAGAGTCACCACAAGTTAGTTTGTAGACACCACTCTGTAGTTGTTTTCTCTTTCGGCTATTATTGTTCTTAATAGATTTGCTCAAGTTGTTGTTAGATCTGAAAGCTGGTGCTTTCAGCTGGTTAGCTTTTTTCGTCAAATGCATAATTTGAAATATTCAAAGCCCAATAACGGGAAAACATGGCATTTTTCGAGAAAAACTTAAATAATCTTTTTTCATGCATACAATTAGACCTTTCAAAAAATATAATAAAAAGGTTCTAGCATAAAAGCTAGTAGTTGAGCTACAAAAAAACCAGTGAAAACAACCCCCTAACTATCCTCCTAATTAAAAATTGGTCTTTACCTTTCGGTCATTCCATTTTTATTTGCAGTATAAATACACCCAAGAATTTTGACCTACATATTTAAAAGGCCTAATTTTAGAAACATTGGAGTTTAAAGAAAAATAGATTTTTTGCAATTTCGTATTTTTCACCTTTTTCTTCAAAATATCTCCGAAAATACTGGAGATATGAAAACAATGATAGATTACTAAACTGTAGCTTTTTTAATAGCTAAAATTTTCTTGTGCATAGATTTTTATTGCAGTGAATAATTAGCAAGATATAGCTACCTTTATTGCTATATAAACCTCTATTTACGAGCAAACACCCCCTTATTCGAGCCTTTTAAACCCACTCCAAATTAAAAACTAAGGGATTTTATGGAATTACATAGCCTTATAGCTCTTCAAAAATCCTACAAAATCATTTTTGAAAAAACTTTTTATCGCCAAAAATGAAGGAGCTATGTTTATAAAACGAATTTTTGTTTTTGAAAAATTTGAATAGTCCGCTTATACATATAGCATTTTCAATGTATATAATACCACATAACCGGTTCGTATACTGGAAGGTGACTAACTATTTGTATTTGTATTTGTACACATTTGCACATTCGTATTTTTGTGTAAATAAATGTTTTTTTTAATTCTTTAATTCTACTTTTTTTTTCTGTATAGATCTATTAAATTATCTATTTATAAAAATGGCAATGTTACTAAGAGTGGTTTTTAAGGGTTGAAATATTATGATATTATATCCTTTAGCATAAAACAATCATTATTTAACCAATCAAAACCAAATTCTACCCATATTAAATTTTAAAATGCTTCTATATAATTTTTGAAAATAAGGGGTAGTTAACAACCCTAAAAATAATCAACCCCCTTGAGCATGATATAGAATATGAAGTACAGGGTGAGATGATCCTAATCCAAAATTTTTATGTAAATCGATGCAAGCCGAAATGATTCTTTTAGGATAAGTCAATTTTTTATATATAGTTTCAACGAGGGTGATTGCAAGGGTTGAAATATTATGATATTATATCTTAAAACATAAAACAATCATTACGTAAATAATAAGAACCAAATGTTGACAATACTAAAGTTTCAAATGCTATTTTATAATTTTTTACAATTACGGGTAATTTTCACCCTTAAAAAACCAAAAGCGTAAAAGGGATCAATATAGAAAATGAATTAGAGGGTGAAATGAGCCTAATCCCAAATTTTTGTACAAATCGATGCTGGACGAAAAAATGGCGAGGTTTTGCCATTTTTTCAGTTTCATTTCCTCGACCTGTGGCTGCTATTCTCCATACACGGTCTCCTAACAGTGCTTGTGCGTCACTGCTTACTTTATCTTCCCAGCGCTTTCTTGACTTTCAAACCGGTCTCTTTCCCTGCGTTCTAGCGTTTAGTACTCTTTTTGGTAGCCTATCCTCTCCAATTATTGTCACATGTCCGGCCCATTCCAATCTTTATATTCTAATGAAGTCTGACAGGGGTGTTTCCGTCATCGTCATCATCATTCTCTTTGCCTTATCCCTATGCGGGGTCGGCTTCCCTAATTGCATTTCTCCACACAATTCTATCTTGGGTCATATCAATGTTAATTCCCTTTACCAACATGTCCTGCCTTATCGTCTCCCCCCAGGTCTTTTGATCTTCCTCTCCTACTCCTTCCAGGAATCTGCACTTCAGCTATTCTTCGTATTGGGTGATTAACGTCTCGACGTTGAACATGACCAAACCATCTTAACCTATGCTCTCTCATTTTGGCATCAATTGGTGCCACACCTAAACTTCCCCTAATATACTCATTTCTAATTTTATCCTTCTTTGTCACTCCACTCATCCATCTAAGCATTCTCATTTCCGCCACATGCATTCGTTGTTCCTCTTTCTTTTTCACTGCCCAACATTCAGTTCCGTACATCATAGCCGGTCTTATGGCTGTTTTATAGAATTTTCCCTTCAGTTTCATTGGAATTTTTCTGTCACACAACACATCACTCGCTTCTTTCCACTTCATCCATCCAGCCCTAATTCTACTGCATGCATCTCCATCTATTTCTCCATTACTCTGTTATACCGATCCTAGGTACTTAAAACTATTGCTTTTCACAATCATTTCACTATCCAAAGATACCATTTTATTTGTAGTAGCTCCATCTTTAAATGAACATTCCAAATACTCTGTTTTTGTCCTACTAAGTTTTAAACCTTTTTCCTCCAGAGCTTTTCTCCACTGTTCCAGTTTTTTTTCCAAGTCTCTTTCACTAGTTCTTACTAACACGACATCATCAACATACATTAAGCACCATGGAATGTTACCCTGTAGTTTCGCTGTTATCTGGTCCAAAACTAATGAGAATAAATACGGACTAAGCACAGAGCCTTGGTGCAATCCTACTTTCACATGAAATTTATCAGCCTCTCCCACACCTGTCCTAACACTAGTCGTTACTCCCTCATACATATCCCTCACAATCTTTACATATTCACCAGAGACTCCTTTCTTATTGAGTGCCCACCACAGAATCTGTCGAGGAACTCTATCATATGCTTTCTCAAGATCAATGAATACCATATGAGCGTTTGTTTCTTTACTCCTGTATTTTTTCATCAACTGCCTTATAATGAAAATTGCATCTGTTGTTGATCTACCCTGCATAAAGCCAAATTGATTCGCGGATATTTCGGTCTCTTCACGTATCCGTCTATCAATTACTCTTTCCCATATGTTCATGGTGTGGCTAAGCAGTTTTATAGCCCTGTAGTTTGTACATTGTTGTATATCTCCCTTGTTTTTGTAAACAGGTACCAGTACACTGCTTCTCCATTCGTCTGGCATTTGTCGAACTTCCATAATTCTATTAAATAGACCTGCTAGCCACCTTGTTCCTGTCTCTCCCAATGTTCTCCATGCTTTCCCAGGAATATCATCTGGTCCTACCGCTTTTCCTTTCTTTATTTTTTGAAGCGCTTGAGCCACTTCCTCGCTGGTTATTTTGGTGACCATTGCTGCTACTGTCTCCGTTGACTCTACAGGCTGTCTGTCAAATTCTTCATTTAATAAGCTGTCAAAGTACTTTCTCCATCTCTTTTTGACATCCCTTTCGTGAACTAGTATTTTATTATTTTCATCTCGGATACATCTAATCTGATTAAAATCTTTTGCTTCCTTTGCTCTCTGTTTGGCTATTTTATATATCTTCGTTTCGCCTTCCCTGGTATCAAGTTGATCGTATAGGTTTGAATACGCTTCTGCTTTGGCTTTTGCTACTGCTACTTTCGCTTCCTTTTTCGCCACCATATAGTTTTGAAGATCTGTGTCGGATCTGGTTTCTTGCCAGTTTTTATACAATTTTCTCTTCTCTTTTATTTTTCCTTGTACTTCGTTTGACCACCACCAAGTCTCTTTATCCTCAAACTTTTTTCCTGACGTTTTCCCAAATATTTCAATAGCAGTCTCTCTAATACTACTGGCCATTTTTCTCCAAATTGTATTAGGGCTTCCTTTCATGTTCCAACATATTTTTTCTACTAGTCTTCTCCTGAATAGACCTTCTTTCTCATCTTTCAGCAGCCACCACTTGATTTTTTGTGGTCCTCTCCGATATTTTTGTTTAGTTTCGCTTTTTACTTCGATGTCCAGAACAAGCAGCTTATGTTGTTGGCTTACTGTCTCACTAACTATTACCTTGCATTCCTTGCATTCACGATGTCTTCTTTCCTTATCATGAAGTAGTATATTTGGGATTGATGTTGTCCACTTTTGTAGGTAATAAGTTGAGTTTCTCTCTTTTTAAAGAATGTGTTAACAATCGCCATATCCTGTGCATTATAATGTGCATTGAAATCACCTCCTATTATAACTTTCTCCTCTGCTGGAATATCACTCAGTACGTCTCCTAATTGATCATAGAAAGCTCTTCTTTCATTCTCACCCAGACCTGTTCATACACACACACAACATTCAATACCTCTTTATAAATTACAAATTTCACTGACATCATTCTATCACTCGTTCTTACATCTTCTAATACGTTATCTTTCATTTCACTATCAGCAATTATACCAACTGCATTTCTAGTGTTACTACTGCCTACATACCACAATTTGTATCCTTTACCTAGTTCTTTCGCCCTTTGTCCTTTCCACCTAGTTTCTTGAATACAAGCAATTTGAACTGTTCTTCGTTTGAGCGCATCCACTAACTCCAGACTCTTACCTGTAAGACTACCAAGATTCCACGACCCTATCCTGATTTTTCTAACCTGCAATGGTGTTCCCCCTGAGATAGTCCTCACCCGGAAATCCGAACGGAGGCTCATTTTACTTCCGACACATTTTACCTCAGGAGATGCCATCATTTCAGTATAAGTTTTTTTTTTATATCATTGGAGAAGGTCTTTTCATTATTGTGGCCTGAAAAGATTTTGTTTGGATATTTGATGCCTGAATGCCTTTTCTATCAGCACCATACCCTGCCCTGCACGTTTAGCCAATACACCACCAATGCAACCAAAGTGCAGTATTACCCCACACCCGCCTGCATTTTTCTGTATAGGCCAGGATCCCTACTGTAAGAACTGCCCTATAAGCCAATGTATTGTTGCCCGTATCCCGGCACTAGGAGGCACGTACTTTGTTCGGGATACAGGTGTTTCCGTATGAAGTTGATAAAGTTCGTTGTTATATCGAATTCTGAAGATTCCGTTTTCCCTCTCAGATTCTAGTATTCTCCTCAGTACTTTCGACTGCGTTGAGTTTGTTATTGGATGTTTATTTCACGACACAAGCTTCACTGCTTTAGCATGCTGTTGGTCGAATTAAGGTTATATAGATTCTCATCTTTGTATTTCGGTGGATACGTTTAGACCGAAATATATGGGAGAGGAATAAATAAGCTCTGTTTCCTGCGTTATTCTCTTCCATATTTCTCCATCTTCTGATCCTTTGGCATATATTTCTACTCCCAGGTATGCAAACTTTCCAATCGTTTTAATGTCATCTTCATGTGTAATGTTTTGTGGGACTATATTTCTTCTCGTCTGTATCATTATTTTTGTTTTTTATGTGTTAGTTGCCAAACCTAGCCTTTTCGTTTGCATTTTAAACTCTGCATATGTTTCCTGTACTCCTGTTGATGTTTTACTTATAATATTAATATCATAGGCATAAGCGCCATTTGAACCGTTCTCTTGGTCAGTAGGTTTCCTCGTCCAGTTTTCATTTCATCATCATTACGTAGCGCTACAACCCTGGGTAGGTCCTGGCTGACTATACAACTTTTTTCCAATTTGTTCGGTCTTCCATCAACCTAGGGTCAAATGGAATGTTCATTTTCCAGAGATCTGCTTGGATATTATCTCTCCATCGCATTCTGGGGCGTCCGAGTGGTCTTTCGCCTGTAGGAATCTCCTCCCGTACCAGTTTTACAAGTCTGTCGTTATGAAGTCTGTGCACGTGGCCTCCCCATCTTAGTCGCTGTTATTTAATTTCTTGGAAAATATTGGTGTCATCTTTTAATTCGATATTGGTTCTGATCCAATACTGGTTTGTGTTAATGTCGTGGTGAGGTTCGAAAATGTTTCTAAGTTTTTTCCGTTCAAAAGGTCTGAGCTCTTCTTCGTTTGCTTTGGTCATGGATTTCGTTGAACCTCCATAGATTTTCATGAAGATCGGTGATTGGTTAGAGAATACCTTAACCCTATATTGCATAGCGTTGCTTTAAGGCAACACCAAAATTAACTTCCGTTAGAAAACTAACCTTTAATTATTAAGTGAATTTAAACTGCATATTGTGTTCTGAAAGATACATTCTATCTATGTAATCACGCAAACTCCTACATCATTATGTCAAGCCAAGTTTTCGCGCCAAAAGTTGGCAGGAGCTGCCGTCGCGTGTTATAAGCGAGAAGTAGAAGACTTTTCAACTTGCTTTCTTGTTGTATACCATTTTTGAACGTAAAATTGGATACTTTTTGTAATAAGCTTATGTGAGGGAAGTAATTCCTAGTAATTTTATAATTGTAAATATAAAACAAGAATCACAAATCAAGTTGTAAGCAGGTGTTGTTTTGAGGCAACTTTATGCAATTGAATCATGGAAGTAGCTGAAATTAGTGTAAATCGATTCTGTGGAAATCGAAGTAACAGAAATGAAAAGGTTGTTATAACAAAACCTGCTTGTACAAAACCTATTTTTGTAAAACAAAAATTGCATTACCTATTCCGAAGTGGAAAGATAATGTACCTACCACAAATGAAACAAAACAACCAATAGAATACTTTATGAAATTTTTTGATGACGAGTTGATTGGAACTCTTATAGAGCAGTCAAATTTACATAGTATTCAACAAAGTTCAAATAAGCCACTTGGTGTAACAAAAAATGAAATTGAACAATTTATTGGTATGTCATGCAACATGTCTACCTATATAAAAACTACCGCAACAACCAATGTTTTGGAATCCAAAAACGAGGATTACCCAAGTAGCCGATGTAATGTCTGTGAATCAATTTGAGGCTATAAAAAAATTATTATGAGCGACAATACTAGACAACTATCTAAATAATCTTCATGTTATGACTATTCGTATAAAATAAGACCGTTGATCACTAAAGTGAACGAAGTATGTTCTACAATTCCCATTGGAGAGTTCTTGTCAATAGATGAACAAATTGTTCCTTTCAAAGGAACAAGCAATATAAAGCAGTGTAATCCAAAAAAAAAAACAAAAAAGTGGGGATACAAAATTTTTGTTTTATCTGATAAATGTAGTTTAACTGCATATTGTTGCTTACAGTACACATTCCGAATTTCCCAAAAAAGGGGGACCGACTCAAAAATTAAATTATGGGATCATTTATGTTCATAATTAAAGCCAGGTAAAATGAAAAAAACATTTTTAGTTTGCATATTTAAAATTCATGCAATATAGGGTTAAGGAACAAAGGTGATATGGTACTAACTTGCCCTTTTAACCTGGGGGTGGATGCCACCCCTTCTCGGAGGTGAAAATTATTTTATTAAAAATAACCCCATAAACCGATAAAGGGACAAATTAGAAGCAAAATCTCTTATATCAAGTTTTTAAAATAAATGAATACGTTTTGAGTTATTAAAGATCAAAAATTTTAATTTCTCGTGGAAAAAATGCATGTTCTAAAGCGGTTTTTCATAAATAACTCAATAACTGTAAGCTTTTACAAAAAAGTTATGATTACTAAAATTGAAGCTCATAAAATGCAAATTAAATTTATTGTCCGAAAAATCTGTTGTTATTAACTTAAAGCACAAAATATTTGTCAAAGCACTTAGAAACATCTATCAAATGAGCTAGCGAAGAAGTTGATATCATTAATAAAAAAATTGGTATCACAAAAAATGTTTAAAAATTTATGCTCCAAAAATTTTTCAAAAAAATTTATAGTTTATTTTTAATAACTCCGTTACTTTTTATGATATCAGGTTTGTCTAACTACCATTTGAAAGTTAATTTCAAGGGCTTTAAGATAGTATTAATTTTATTTTTTTAAATCCTCTAGTTTTTTAAAGACAAAGGTTAAAGGGCCCCGTGTTAGATGTCTCTCGCCGTGAAAAATTAAGGTTTCTATCTCGGTTATTCTTTATGATAAAGGAATACTAAAAAGAGTAATACATTTTTTAAAGAAAATGATTAAATTTGATTTTATATCATTTTGTACGTATATAGAGTATTTTTGGAGTTATTACCAAAAGAAAATGAAAATTACTTCTTTTTCTTCTTCTTCGCGCGACTAGGATTACTCCTGTTTGTCTGCCTCTTATTCTGTTTCAGTTGTTGTTGACTGTACATTGTCTTTCCACCTTTTCGGCGGCCTTCCAACGGGTCTTGTGCTATAGGGCTTGTTGTTTTTACAGATGTTCGCTAATCTATCTGGTTCCATTCGATTTACATGTTCGTTCCAGTTTTTCTTTCTTGTTTTTATCCACCTGTTAATATTTTGAATTTTGCATGGTTCTCGTATGCTTCTGTTGCTTTGTCTATCTCTTAATGATATGCCCGTTATTGATCTTAATACTTTTATTTCGATATTGAATGAAAATTACGAAAATTTAAAATATCCTGATTTTTTTAAATCATACTTTTTTTCAAAAATATGCATTTTAGACCAGTTAAAGGTTTCGAGATCATTACTTAAGATAAAATAAAGAAAGTCTTATACGGATTACTGTAAATTTTAACTTTTGTGGAAATGGCACATGTTTTATTTTTCACTTTTTCCTAAAAAAATCGAAAGTGTTCTCTTATTTTGTGCTATCAACTTCTTGTAAACCTCACTTCATAGGAATTGCTAAATACTTTAACATGTGTTTGATAAGTATATGTTATAAATTGCACCGTTTTCCCGTTATTTAAGCTTGAATACTTAGATTTGAGTACTCACCGACAAAAATATATATTTAATTGTATATAACCCACTTTTGTTTAATACTCAATGGTTTTGCAAGTAATGAATGTATTACATTTTTTATTATCTTCAATTTTGGCAATAATAACTTTTTTGTAAAAACTTATAGTTTTTGAATTATTTATGAAAAACCACTTTAAAACATGCATTTTTTTCGCGAAAAATTAAAATCTTTGATCTTTAATAACTTAAAAGGCATTGGCTTATTTTAATACCTATTTATAAAAAATTTACTTATAATTTGTCCCTCTATCGATTTCTGGGATTATTTTTAACAAAATAATTTTTACCCCCGATAAGGGGTGGTATCCACCCCCAGGATAAAAACGCAAATTGGCACCATGTCACCTTTGTTTCTTGAGGTCTCTTCTAACTACTGACCAATTTTCATAAAAATTGATGGAGCTTCAACAAAATCGGAGGTGAAAACCTTCAGTTACTGCACTAAGAAGGAATCGTTGGAGATTATCAATGCGGATTTAGACCGGACCGCTCTACTATTGACCAGATATTCAGAATAAAACATATAATGGAAAAATGCTGGGAGTTTGATCGTGAGCTTCATCAGATGTTCATAGATTTTAAACAAGCATTTGTTAAAGTATGCAGGGCTAGACTGTGGACAACGATGCAGGAACTTGGCTTTCCCAAAAAAACTAGTCAGGTTGATACGGATGTGTATGGAACGGTTACGATGTAAGGTGAGAGTTGGACAACAATACTCGGACACATTTGAAATAAACAGTGGACTAAAACAGGGAGACACACTTTCACCAAAACTCTTCAACTTAGCTCTGGAACACGTAATCAGAGGTGCAAGAATCCAAAAACCGAATACAGTATTTCATCGAGAAGGGCCAAACTTACTGCTGACATTTGAAGACGATATCAAATAAGAGGAAACACCTGATAAAGGATGAAGGAGACTTTTATGAGGTTCGAGAAGGAAGCAGAGAAGATGGCGCTCCAAATCAACGAAAACAAGACAAAATATAATGTATATGGGCCGCAATAACCCAAACAGAGATAGAATCGGCCAGAATATCACCATCGATGACTTTAACTTTGAGCGCGTTACAGAATTTAAGTATCTTGAAACAACAATAACAGATCCCAAGAAATAAACAATAGGATACTGGCCGCCAACAGATGCCTTTTGGCCCTCCAAAACCATATAAAATCGAAACAACTATCAAGACGTACGAAGATACAAGTGCATAAAACAATCATACGACCCGTTGTGATGTATGGAATAGATAGACTACGTGTTTGCGAAAGAAAAATCCTAAGGCAGATTTTTGAGGCAGTGCTGGATGAAGACTCAGGAGAATATAGGACAAGAAATAACAGAGAGCTCGAAGAACTTTACCCAGACGCCAATATCATACAAGAAATAAAGTCCAGAAGACTTCAATGGGCAGGACACCTCAGAAGACATTCTGACCAAAGAACAGTAAGACTGGTGTGGGAAGAAGTCCCAACTGGAAGAAGACCACGCGGACGCCCTCCACTCCGGTGGCGTAATAATGTAGCAGGAGACCTGACCACTATGGGCGTGGAGAATTGGATGGAGGTTGCTCAAGACAGAGAACAGTGGAGGCATGTTGTCGAGTAGGCTAAAACCCACGAAGGATTGAAACGCCACGGAGTAAGTAAGAGTACGTTAATATGTTGGAGTAGTGTAATATTTGGAACAACTTTTTCAAATAATTATTTCCTATATCTCTAATGCGAAGCAAAATATCGAAAATTTACCCTCTTCTTGAATTCCCAGTAGGCCGCGTTCAAAATTTAAATTTTAGATGAGTATCTTAAAAAATGTGAACCTTTAATAGTCTAGGCGCCAGAGGCGCCACCGTGTCCTTTTCAATTCTGATGAACAAACTTAACGGTTTCTTATGGATTTTTGGCTGCTGATTACGAATTTCGAGGGTGGATTTCGATCCGAGTGGTCAAAAAATTGTTATAAACAATTTAATTGTTTATACATTGTTTATAAGGCTCTGGCTCATAAACTAAAACAGATAAAAAAGAATGCTTCAAATAAAATTTGTTCGTTAATAAAAATCGAAGAAAAAACGTTTATTAAACTTAAATCTAACAATTATAACTCAAGCTATTGTAAAATTAGTGCAAAATGCAAATTGCAAAATAAGTATTTTTCGAAGCTTTATCGGTCGTAACTCGGCTTCTACGCATGCAAATGAGCCTTAGAAGGTCTCATTTTAATGCTTCATTAATAGGCTTCCAAACAAAGTTAACTAAATTAGTTTATCTTCATTTGTTTTAAAATTATACCCGTTTGAATTTATAATTTTCTTAAAAAAATTGTACATTAATTTGTTTATAAGGGTTTCAAGTAAATTTGAGCTGAATAATTTTTGTATTTGAATTTGAAGTATTTTTCGACGCTTTATCGATCGTAACTCGGCTTCTACGCGTGCAAATGAGCCAATATGTGA
The DNA here is from genome assembly GCF_917563875.1 of Diabrotica virgifera virgifera. Classification (NCBI taxonomy): domain Eukaryota; kingdom Metazoa; phylum Arthropoda; class Insecta; order Coleoptera; family Chrysomelidae; genus Diabrotica; species Diabrotica virgifera. The sequence goes on along the minus strand of NC_065446.1, from coordinate 115,435,472 downwards.
TATCCATATAAAAATGGATCGAGTTATTTTACAGCATCATCATTGCGTATAAAACAAGCATTTATTTTGTGGCGGCATACACACAATTGACGTGCCTTGATGATGCTGCAAAAGAACTAGATCCACTTTATATGGATACTATCCACTATCCACTGGATATCTATATGATATAGATTATATCCATATCATATAGATAATTAAACTCTGAAGCCACAGAAAGTTTTAGTTTTACTGCGTACAAGAACAGACTTAATACCGCCATGTAACTGTAAAAATTGCTCTAAGAATTTATGCACATGTAAAAAGCTGAGATTCCCTGTATATCCCGATTCAGATGCATGAAACAAAAAGTTTGTAAAAATAGTAATAATAAATAATATCAACTTAAAAAATAAAAATGTATACCATTTTTATTCAGTTGCAATGCGAAGGCAAAACAATCTTACTTTTCAATTAGAATACGGAGCGCAGTCCAGTCCTCTGAATCGCGATTTTCGGCTCTTATTGGAGCGTCATCGGAGAGAACGTAGGCACTGTTAATATTAACTTACTTTTTAGTTCTATTTCTGATATATTAGTTTTTAATGTTTTTTTCTCATTTAGTACAAAAAATAGAAGACAACGTAAATAGAATGAAAGGTGATACGAGGTTACAGTATGATGATTTAATTATAAGAATATAGGATAAAATTTTATTAGGATCTTCAAAAATGAAAAATGAAGATAACGTATATATATACATATACATTATAATTTGCATCGAGAAGTTTGCGCGTGAACCTTTACGCCGTGAGCCGATCTTGCGCCTCAAAGCGCACTATTAAAATATCGATATCTTGGCCAAAAATAAACTTACAAACATTTTCGTAAGCTCAAAACGTTCCTTTTGAGTTCTTCTATCATTATTGTTAATTAAAGTATAAATGTTAATAGCTTAAATTTGCTTGAAACCTTTATAAACAGATTAATGTACAATTTTTTTAAGAAAATTATTACTTCAAATGGGTATAACTTTAAAACAAATGAAGATCAAGTAATTTAAAACTTTGTTTGGAAGCCTATTAACGAAGCTTTAAAATGTGACCTTCTAAGGTTCATTTGCATGCGTACTAGAAGCCGAGCTACGATCGATAAAGCTTCGAAAAATACTTATTTTGCAATTTGCAATTTGCATTGTGCACTAATTTGACAATATCTTCAGTTCTAATTGTTGGATTTAAGTTTAGTAAACGTTTTTTTCTTCGGTTTTTATTAACGAACAAATTTTATTTGAAACATTTTTTTATCTCTTTTAGTTTATGAGCCAGAGCCTTATAAACAATTTATAAACAATTAAATTGTTTATAACAATTTTTGACCACTCAAATCGAAATTCGTAATCAGCAGCCAAAAATCCGTAAGAAACCGTTGAGTTTGTTCATCAGAATTGAAAAGGACACGGTGACCTCTATTTGGCGCCTAGACTATAACCTGTATGACTGTGGAAAACTGTATTTATTTTGATAGCCGAAATATAATAGTCTAAGAGCTGGGAGCGGATTTTGTGCGTGATAAGTAATATGAAAAAACTATACGGGGATATGTTGAATTAGTTGTGTACATTACTTTCACCAACGGCCGGAAACCAGAGTTGGGGCCGAGGGTAGTTATAAGGGGTCAAAGTCGCGGATTTTATTATTTTTTTTATGGCGCTCATGATCGAGATAGTGCACCAAAATTTGGAAATAAGTAGGTCATGACGTACCTAAGTAAAATCTCTAGGGGCTCAACGCTGCGTGGCCGACAAAGGGGTGGGGGTAGGGGTGAATATAAAAAATATAAGGGGTTTTTTGCGACGTTTGTGATTGAGAGAGTGCACCAAAATTTGGGAATAAGTAGACCATGACATAACTAAGTAAAATCCTCAGAGCCGGAAACCAGAGTTGGGCATGAGGGTAGTTATAAGGGGTCAAAGTCGCGGATTTTATTATTTTTTTTATGGCGCTCATGATCGAGATAGTGCACCAAAATTTGGAAATAAGTAGGTCATGACGTACCTAAGTAAAATCTCTAGGGGCTCAACGCTGCGTGGCGGACAAAGGGGTGGGGGTAGGGGTGAATATAAAAAATATAAGCTGTTTTTTGCGACGTTTGTGATTGAGATAGTGCACCAAAACTTGGGTATAAGTAGACCATGACATAAATAATTGAAATCCCCAGAGCCGGAAACCAGAGTGGGGAAAAAGGTAGTTCTAATGGGTCGAAGTTCCGTTTTTTATTATTTTTTTTGTCACGCTCATGATCAAGATAGCGCGCCAAAATTTGGGAATAAGTAGGTCATGACGTAACTAAGTAAAATCTCCAGGAGTGGAACGCTGCGTGGTCGACAAAGGGGTGGGGCAGGGGTGAATCTAAAAAAATGTAAGGGGTTTTTTGCGACGTTCGTGATTGAGATAGTGCACCAAAATTTGGGAATAATTAGGCCATGACATAACTAAGTAATATCCCCAGAGGCGGAAACCAGAGTGGCGGACGAGGGTAGTTATAAGAGGTAAAAGTCGCGGTTTTTATTTTTTTTTGTGGCGCTCATGATGGAGATAGTGCACCAAAATTTGGGAGTAAGTAGGTTATGACGTAACTAAGTAAAATCTTCAGGGGCGGAACGCTGCTTGGGGTACAAAGGGGTGGTAGGCAGGGGTGAGAATAAAAATATATGGGGATTTTTTTGCCGTTCGTAATCGAGATAGTGCACCAAAATTTGGGAATAAGTAGATCATGACATTACTAAGTAAAATCTACAGGGGCGGAACGCTGCGTGGGGGACAAATGTTGTGCCGGGTCACAAAAAAAATAATGCACACTGCAAATTTGACCCCTTAAAACTGCCCTCATCTCCAACTCTGCTTACCGGCTCTGGGGATTTTACTTAGCTAAGTCATGGTCTACTTATTCCCAAATTTTGGTGCACTATCTCAATCTAGCACGTCGCAAAAAATCCCTTATATTTTTTATATTCACACTTACCCCCACCCCTTTATCGGCCACGCAGCGTTCCACCCCTGGAGATTGTACTTAGTTACCTCATGACCTACTTATTCCCAAATTTTGGTGCACTATCTCGATCATGAGCGTCACAAAAAAAAATAATAAAAAAGGCGATTTTGACCCCTTCAGCGAAATGAAAAATCAATAATAGACTTCATAATTGTTCCTCGAGAAAAAAGGAGTAAAGTTAAAGATGTCAGAGTGAAAAGAAGCTATGATATAGGTAGTGACCATTATCTACTAGAAGGAGTATTCAAGAATAACAACAAAGTCGAGGACCGAAAACAGATACAAAACAAAAAATATAGCGGACGAATAAGAACCTATAAGCTGAGAAACTTGCAAACAAGAAATGAGTATATAGAAAAAACAGAAAAACAGTTTGCAAGGATTGAAAAGAGAAGACAAAGTAGAAATGTGGAAGAAAAGTGGATCAGATTTAAGGCAATACTATTAGAAACAGCAGGGCAAGTTTGCGGGTATACCAGTAGAAATAATCATAAAAAGCAGACAAGCTGGTGGAACAACGATATTAAAAAAGAAGTCAGAGAAAAGAAAAGGCTATGGAAAATGTACATACAAAAAAGAAATCAAGAGGCATACGATAAATACAAGGAACAGCGCAACAAAGTTAAAGTAAGGATAAAACAAGAAAAGCAGAACGCCTGGGAAGAATTTGGAAGAACTATGGAAGAAAATAGTACCCAAAATACAAAATTATTTTATAGAGTATTAAAGAATATGAGAAGTAAAACGGAAATTAAACTACAGCAGATAAAAGATAGAAACGGAAATATAATAACTGAGGATGAGCCCATTATAGAAAGGTGGAGAGAATATTTCAAGGAACTTTTAAACAATGAAAATACAACAGCAGAGAATCGCACACAGATAACAGACGAAACACCTGAAGGAGGGCAAGAAGACGTTTATGAAACTAAAATAAAGATGGAAGAAGTTGAAGATGCACTAGAAAAACTAAAAGTTGGTAAAGCAGCAGGGATCGACGGAATAGATGCTGAATTATTGAAATATCTTGGACAACAGGGTAAACAAGAATTACATGACCTACTAAATTTAGCATGGACAAACAAAAAAATCCCAGAGGATTGGAACATTTCAATAATACTGCCTATACACAAAAAGGGAGACACGAAAGAGTGCAGTAATTATAGGGGTATATCACTTCTCTGCTCAGCGTTGAAAATCTACGAAATTATCCTAGAAAAGAAACTACGAGAAATAGTTGAGCCTCGACTGGCGGATATACAAAGTGGATTTAGACCATCACACAGCGTACAAGATCATATATTCACACTACAGCAAATTACTGAAAAAACACTGTTAAAAAACGATACACTGTACCTGGCGTTTTTAGATATGAAAAAGGCGTTTGACATGGTCAATAGAGAAGGAATATGGCAAAGCCTGAAAAACAAGGAAGTAGATGAAGAACTTGTAAGTGTAATAAAGAGTTTGTATGTCAACACAAAAAACCAGGTCAGGACAAGTAACTTAATCTCCGGCGAATTTTCTAATAACGACGGGGTTAGACAAGGTGGAGTGTTGAGCCCACTGTTATTTATTTCCGTTATGGATGAAGTTATTAAAAAGTGTTGGAAAAAAACTAAAAAATGCGCTATAGGGTATAGAAATTTGCAACAAATAAAAATTGAAGCCTGTGCATTTGCTGATGACATTGTATTAGTTGCAAGAACTGAAAAGGCTCTCGCAGATAACATTAGAATCTGGGCTGAAGAACTAAAAAACTACAACTTAATAATAAATATGGAGAAAACTAAAGTAATGACAATAGCCAACAAAGAAGCAACTGTAAATATTGAAATCGAAGGGCAAAAAATCGAGCAAGTAGACCTCTTTAAGTATTTGGGAATAATGTTAAACAACAAAGGTACACAAGAAGATGAAATTGGAAACAGAATAAAATTGGCTACGAGAACTTATTATTCACTGTATAAAAATTTCCTAAACAAAAAAGAAATATCGAGGAAAACCAAAATGACAGTATATAAAACTGTATATATGCCAGTTACAATATATGGGGCAGAAAACTGGGTACTTAATGACAGACAAAGAAAAAGATTACAAGCTACAGAAATGAGATACTTAAGAAAAGTGGTGGGAGCAAGAAGATTAGACAAAAGAAGAAACGAAGATATAAGACATGAATTACAGGTAAAATCGCTCAACGAAAAAGTTGAAGAAAAGAAGTTAAAATGGGCTGGACACATGATAAGAATGAGTGGTGAGAGACAAGTGAAAATGACATGGGAGGCCAAAGCAGTGGGTAAAAGCAGGAGGGGCAGACCAAGGAAAAGCTGGAACACTAGTGTAAACGAAATACTCAAGAAAAGAGGAACATCGTGGCAAGAAGCAAAAGTTTTAGCAGCAGATAGGAAGAAGTGGCGTAAATTTGCAGAGAGTATTATATAAAGGAGGAATCCTCGACACCTAATATGGTAAAAGAGGCAACCGATTATGTATGTATGTAAAAAAGGCGATTTTGACCCCTTATAACTACCCTCATGCCCAACTTTGGTTTCCGGCTCTGAGGATTTTACTTAGTTATGTCATGGTCTACTTATTCCCAAATTTTGGTGCACTCTCTCAATCACGAACGTCGCAAAAAACCCCTAATATTTTTTGAATTCACCCCTGCCCCACCCCTTTGTCGGCCACGCAGCGTTCCACCCCTGGAGATTTTACTTAGTTACGTCATGACCTACTTATTTCCAAATTTTGGTGCACTCTCTCGATCATGGGCGTCACAAAAAAAATAATAAAAACGGCGACTTTGACCCCTTATAACTACCCTCATCTCCAACTCTGGTTTCCGGCTCTGGGGATTTTACTTAGTAATGTCATGATCTACTTACTCCCAAATTTTGGTCCACTATCTCCATCACGAACAGCGCAAAAAACCCTTTATATTTTTTATATTCACCCCTACCCCCACCCCTTTGTCGGCCACGCAGCGTTCCGCCCCTAGAGATTTTACTTAGTTTCGTCAAGACCTACTTATTCCAAAATTTTGGTGCACTATCTCGATCATGAGCGTCATAAAAAAAAATAAAATCCGCGACTTTGACCCCTTATAACTACCCTCGGCCCCAGCTCTGGTTTCCGGCCGTTGGTGAAAGTCATGTACACAACTAATTCAACATATCCCCGTATAGTTTTTCCATATTACTTATCACGCACAAAATCCGCTTCTATCTCTCCGACTATAACGCTGTCTTCATCTGAAATGCGACATACTGTATAAAGAGGGTGAGTCACCACTAACAAGACGGAAGATTACAGCGAGAGGGTAATAAGTTGTTAAGTTGATAAAAGCTACATTTTAAAATATACAAGGTATTTCTCTGTCTCAATCAAATAAGTTACTCTGATAGATTATGTCGACTTTAAATTGGACGTAGTGTGCAATACCTACGTATTTCGAACAGAACCATGATTTTCAAAATAAATTTACACAATTTGAAAGCATTGTTCAGAAGTCAGTCTATTTACGCTGAAATGGCAGACCAAACTAAACATATATCACTGGACAGCTATCGAAATGGCCACCAGTTAAAAAAGTCTTGCTCACTTACATTTCTATATTTCTAAAAAACACCCTTTATTAGGTGTACCTATACAAGTTCATAGTAAAAGAGCTGTGAGACATTTTTGAGTAGGTATTTTAGGCAACCTGAAAATTTTTCAGGTGACTCTTCTATGATAGCCTAATACAAAAATGCCGGTCTGGCTGGAGGGTAGCGGTTATTCTCCCCAAAAATCCCCCCCAAAGTTAAAAAAGCGTAAACATTGTTATTACAAAAAATATCATTGATATGACTTGAAAGTAAATTTAAATATTCAAATATAAAGAAAATAAACAGACCAGGCGATTTGAGGGCGATTATAACTCTACTAGATACTTGCATGGTCGCCCCAGGATTACTTTCAGGGGGTGCATCTGAACTTCAGAAGATTTCATCTGAATCTGTACATACTATTAACGAGTATAAAATATACAACTATACATGCATAGCTATGTACATTCCTTCCGGACAGGGAGGTGCAATTGTTATTTTGACAGGGTACTTTTTTAATTAAAAAAAATATTTTAAAAAGGACAGTTTTTTTTGGTGAAATTATCCAATTGCCATGTGATCGAACAAATTACGCGTGCATATAAATGAAACCGCTATAGGTAACAAGCAGTGTGAGAAAGAGCGTATACCGATATCTGTTGTAGCTGACCGAGTCCGTTCGCTCGATAAAATCACGTGACCTGGCGATATCCATGTTGTTGTGCCTCGAAACGTTGGAGTAATTATTATATATATTATAGTTTTTTAAGTAATTTTTCTTAATTAAGGGAAAATAATACGTACTATACAATAGATTTTGCAAATATGATAGAAAAAGACAAATTTATTATTATAAATATATAGGTAGAAAAGTATAAAACTATAAACTAAATTAATTCTGTGTCCGAATCTTGTACTTCTTCTTCAAACTCCTCATCTGAGCTTAAATGTTCATTCTCTTCTTCTTCGTCAGACTCCCCTCGAGACTCAGATTCCTCTTCTACAGGATTTGTAAATAGTTGTATTATGTATTTAGAATTAATTAAAAATTAATCAGTGATTAATTAATTTAGTTGCTACGCATTCTCTGTCCTTTTATACGGAGTCAAAGCCTGGACAATCACGGGCGCATCTGAAGAAAGACTCTTATTGTTGAGATGTGATCTTATCGAATAATGTAAAAAATATCATGGACACTAAACTTAACAAACAGGGAAACATTAAGAAAGATGAAAAACGCAAAAGAAATACTCAACACTATGAAGGAAAGAAAAGTGAGCTAAAATAAATATACATTCTCTTCTTCTTCGCTAGACTCCCCTCGAGACTCAGATTCTTCTACCTGATCTGTAAATAGTTGCAATATGTATTTAGAATTAACGAAAAATTAATTAGTGATTAATTCATTGAGTTGCTACGTATTCTTACTTATATAAACAATGCTTAATACTTTTCCTTATATAACCAATCACATCACGTTTTTTATTTCTTAGTATATGACCAAAGTAGCTCATGTTTCTTTTCTTCATAGTGTTGAGTATTTCTTTTGGCTTTTTTATCTTTCCTAATGTTTCCGTGTTTTTACGTATGTCCGTGATATATTTAACATTATTTGATAATTCCACATCTCAACAACGGCAAGTCTTTCTTCAGATGCACCCCTGATTGTCCAGGCTTCGACTCCGTATAAAAGGACGGAGAATACGTAGCAACTCAACTAATTAATCACTAATTAATTTTTAATTAATTTTAAATACATATTACAACTATTTACAGATCATGTAGAAGAGGAATCTGAGTCTCGAGGGGAGTCTGATGAAGAAGAAGAGAATGAATATTTAAGCTCAGATGAGGAGTTTGAAGAAGAAGTACAAGATTCGGACACAGAATTAATTTAGTTTATGGTTTTATACTTTTCTACCTATATATTATAATAATAAATTTGACTTTTCTATCCTATTTGCAAAATCTATTATAGAGTACGTATTATATTTCTTATATAATATATAAATACTATAATATATATAAAAACTAATATATAATAATTACTATAACGTTTCGAGAAACAACAACATGGATATCGCCAGGTCACGTGATTTTTCTCGAGCGAACGGACTCGCTCAGCTACAACAGAGGACGCAAATAGCTATCGGTATACGATCTTTCTCACACTGCTGCTTACGTATAGCGCTTTTCATTTATATGCACGCGTAATTTGTTTGATCACCTGGCAGTTGGAAAATTTCACCAAAAAAAACCTGTCTTTTTTAGAATATTTATTTTTAATATTAAAAAATACCGTGTCAAAATAACAATTGCACCTCCCTGTCCGGAAGGAATGTACATAGCTATGCATGTATAGTTGTATATTTTGTACTCGTTAATACAGTGGGTGATCATATTATTAGAGCCACATCAGAAAATTTTACTTTTGTTTAATAATGGTATGTACGTTTTTTCTTTATACGGTCCACATTGCCTTTGAAACTTTAAAAATGGATGCTATGTTTCTGTTGGAGTGATTAATATTGAATATTAAAGTTTTTATTTCTGCTATTTTCCTTGGTGAGATGTCTTTGGATTTCCCATGATGTTCTGGTACAACTACTGTAACGAACGCGCAATTTTTACTAAATTCACAAAATATAGTATAGGACTGTCAGAATATCACTAGAGAGCAATGGAAACTCACAAAGTTTATTATATCTCTAAACACCAAGAATACAAAATAATAGGCACACGAGTTGCAAGCTAGGCTGGGCAGCACTGAAAAGCAATGGCATCTAAGTCACGCATTGCCACACATGCGTGTTGCCACTATTGTCAGACTATTTATTGCACTTTTATAAAGTGTAACAAGACAGCCAAATGGAAACAAATTAATTAATATATGATACAGCTCAATTATACAGGGTGAGTCATGAGGAACTGTACATACTCGTACCTCTTATAGACCCAAACGAACTAATTTTTTAAAGCCGGACCTGATTTTTTTCTAGTTTGAATAACTCAGTTGATTAGGTGGTAATAGTGTAACGATTGACCTAAATAAGAGACACATCGATCTGACCGTTCAAAAATTATGACGAATACAAATTTTCTTTCAAAATGCGAAACTCGCCCTGTATATTAAAAAACAATGGGAGCAGACACTTTTTATTGGTCATTTGTTATTCTCCATAGGAGCCTCTATACAAGGTAGGAGTATGTACAGTTCCTCATGACTCACCCTATATACCCTTCCTCTAAAACATTGAAGTTTATTAGGTGGCTCTAATAATATCTACCCACTCTAAAATGTACAGATTCAGATGAAATCTTCGGAAGTTCAGATGCATCCCCTGAAAATAATCCTGGGGCGCCCATGCAAGTATCTTGCAGAGTTAAAATCACCTTCAAATCGCCTGGCCTGTTTATTTTCTTTATATTTGAATATTTAAATTTACTTTTAAGTCACGTCAATGATATTTTTTGAAATAACAATTTTTACCCTTTTGTTTAATTTTGGGGGGATCTTTGGGAAAAATAACCGCTACCCTCCAGCCAGACCGGCATTTTTGTATTAGACTATCATGGAAGAGTCACCTGAAAATTTTTCAGGTTGCCTAAAATACCTACTCAAAAATGTCTCACAGCTCTTGGACCATCACAATATAATTACACAAGATAATTTATTTACAAATACATTTTTTACTTTATGTATCAAATAATTTATTCCTGGTTATTTTACAACCTCAATACACTACATCTTCTTAAACTATATACTTCAGTATAATTATTATCGCTTTTATATTTATTCTAAATTTGCTTTCTGTTACATAAATATTTCAGCCTATTTCCGAATAGGGGAACAAAATGGTATATGTATATTATAAACGTACTAAATGTTCAGAGCTACCCAGTTATTTCTCCATTTGTTAATACTCCCTCGTTAAAACACCCGCTGTGGAATTACTGGTGAATGTTTAGCGAAGAGGAGGTGAGCATGTATTGGTGACGTTACATGCTCTTTAAACTTTATGAGCTTCTTAAATGAAAATCAAGAATAATGTACTATTATAGTTAACATTAGCCTAGTTAGGAAATTAGAAAGGATGTGTTTTGTCACCCCTGATATTTAATGTTTATTCCGAGTTTCTATTTAAAGAGGCACTGGAATTCCAAGGATAGAGTTAAGGTAAATAGCGTAAACATCAATAGTACCAGATACGCCAATGATACGGTGTTGATTACGGATTCCAACTTGGGTTTACAACGACTCAACGACCAACTAGGTCTGTGGGCAATTCAACACGAAAATAAACATTAAGAAAACCAAAGTGATGGCAATTCGAAAAAACCAGAATGTACCTCAACCTTGCACAATAAATGGGCACATTTTAGGACAGGTCAATAAATTTAAGGTCAAAACGGCAAACAGGTGTATGTTTTCAAAAAACTTTTGATAGTGTGTAAAAAATATATTTTATATCAACTAAGTACTTTCAACACATAACGTGCCATCATCAGAGCTTCCTAAAAGGACATATTAAGATAAATTTTTTTTTTCTATAAAAAATGAGTGAAAAACTTACGTCCTCTTAAAATACCTTCATAGAAGAGCAATTGCCCAACAACACAACAAAAAACATGAATACTGGGCAAAAGCCACAGATATAGGGTAATAACCCTTTACAGTGAATAGAATCACATCTGAATTCTTTTATTAAATTATAAAGACCATTTTGAGCCCACGTGAACAGCAGATCAGCTGAGGAAGACTGTCATTTATTAAAATGGTAAAGAAGGAACTACAATCTTATGCGACCTCTATATTCATAAATATTAATTAAAAAATTGAAAATGACTAAAAAGCCATGTATATGTTAAATGAATTTAAAGTTAAGATATTAAATTTTAAAGTTAAATTTTCAAAAGATTACTATTATTACTATTGAAGTGAAATGTTAACGTGTATATTATAAGTTATCAAAATTCTTCCAAAAACAAAAATGTTATAGTTCGACCAAGTGTAGAAGAAGTTAGATGAAATCAAACCTAGGAGAAATATCATTTGACAAGCTCAGAGTTCGAAAGCTGTTATTTAAAAATTTTTTTTTAAAAATCGTATTGATTAATTCAGACAAATAACAAATATTTATTTGTTTAAAAAATTTGTAAAAAATTAACGAAAACTCAAGAATACCTAAAAGTAATGTTCAAAAAACTTTCATAAATTGTTGGGTATACTGTATACTAAACCAAAATTATTAAAGAAATTTCTTAAAAATAGGATCAAATTTACAATTTAATTGAATCTGGGTGTTAACACAGTTTTGAGGGTTTCTTTTCATTTCTCTACTTATTTCTAGATCTTCTAGTAGATTCATTTTGGTATAGTTATTATTAGGTATGCTGTGTAAGATCCTACTATCTCTTTGTGGACTAAAGCTATGTTTTGATGCATGTAAATGATGACCAAAGCTAGATTTATCGATCTTTGACAGATGCTCTTTGATACGAGTATCCAAAGGTCGCATCGTTCTACCCACGTAAGTCACAGGGCATTCACCACATGACAATTTATAAATGCCACTTTTTGAAGTTTTTTTAATTTTGTCTTTAGTATGAGAGAAAATTGACTTGATGTTATCTTTGCATTTAAATGAAAGTTTTAAGTTAGGAATGTTATTTAAGATTTTTGCTATATTGTCTGAAGGATAACCTATGTATGATATAGATCTATACATAACTGCTGAGTTGGAGTTGTCTGGGGTCGCAATATAAGCTAGAGATCTGTTTCTTTTATTCCTTAATTTGTTGAGAATGTTATCAACCAAAGTAGGGGAGTAACCGTTACTATGTGCAAGTTGTTTAATAATATCCAATTCAGAAGTAAATTTTGTATCTGATAATGGTAAGGTAAGTAAACGATGGATATAGCAATAAAAAGAAGACATCTTCTGTTGAAAAGGATGATTCGAAGATCTAGGGATAGTATGGTCAGTCTGAGTTGGTTTTCTAAAGACTGAAAAACTTAATTTGTTCTCTATTCTAGTCAATGTTAAGTCTAGAAAATTAATAGAATTGTTAGACTCTGTTTCTAAAGTGAAAGTTATGGCTGGATGTAAATTATTGAGTGAAACTAGAATATTTTCTGCATCTGGGGGATTTCCTTCTATAATAGCCAACACATCATCCACATATCTAAACCAATACAAGATTTTTTGTAAAGGATTGTGATTTGAAGAATTATTATCAAAGATATTAATCTCAAGGTTGTTAAGGAACAGATCTGCTAGAAAAGGTGATAATGGATTTCACATTGCAAGGCCTTGTGCCTGTCTATAAATAATGTTGTTAAAAGAAAAGAAATCTTGTGATAAACAAATTTTAAGTAAACCCAATAAGTGGGAAATTGTATCTTTATTAATGTTATTGTTAATAATTAAATTCTCCACTATAGGAATGGTTTCATCTCTTGGTACGTTCGTAAACAAATTACTAACATCAAACGAAACTAGAAAGAAATCTCTGGGTAAATTTAAAACTGACAACTTATTAACTAGATCAGTAGAATTTTTAACAGAATAATTGATGTTAGTAATTTGTTTACGAACGTACCAAGAGATGAAACCATTCCTATAGTGGATAATTTACTTATTAACAATAACATTAATAAAGATACAATTTCCCACTTATTGGGTTTACTTAAAATTTGTTTATCACAAGATTTCTTTTCTTTTAACAACATTATTTATAGACAGGCACAAGACCTTGCAATGGGAAATCCATTATCACTTTTTCTAGCAGATCTGTTCCTTAACAACCTTGAGATTAATATCTTTGATAATAATTCTTCAAATCACAATCCTTTACAAAAAATCTTGTATTGGTTTAGATATGTGGATGATGTGTTGGCTATTATAGAAAGAAATCACTCAGATGCAGAAAATATTCTAGTTTAACTCAATAATTTACATCCAGCCATAACTTTCACTTTAGAAACAGAGTCTAACAATTCTATTAATTTTCTAGATTTAACATTGACTAGAATAGAGAACAAATTAAGTTTTTCAGTCTTTAGAAAACCAACTCAGACTGACCATACTATCCCCAGATCTTCGAATCATCCTTTTCAACAGAAGATGTCTTCTTTTTATTGCTATATCCATCGTTTACTTACCTTACCATTATCAGATACAAATTTTACTTCTGAATTGGATATTATTAAACAACTTGCACATAGTAACGGTTACTCCCCTACTTTGGTTGATAACATTCTCAACAAATTAAGGAATAAAAGAAACAGATCTCTAGCTTATATTGCGACCCCAGACAACTCCAACTCAGCAGTTATGTATAGATCTATATCATACATAGGTTATCCTTCAGACAATATAGCAAAAATCTTAAATAACATTCCTAACTTAAAACTTTCATTTAAATGCAAAGATAACATCAAGTCAATTTTCTCTCATACTAAAGACAAAATTAAAAAAACTTCAAAAAGTGGCATTTATAAATTGTCATGTGGTGAATGCCCTGTGACTTACGTGGGTAGAACGATGCGACCTTTGGATACTCGTATCAAAGAGCATCTGTCAAAGATCGATAAATCTAGCTTTGGTCATCATTTACATGCATCAAAACATAGCTTTAATCCACAAAGAGATAGTAGGATCTTACACAGCATACCTAATAATAACTATACCAAAATGAATCTACTAGAAGATCTAGAAATAAGTAGAGAAATGAAAAGAAACCCTCAAAACTGTGTTAACACCCAGATTCAATTAAATTGTAAATTTGATCCTATTTTTAAGAAATTTCTTTAATAATTTTGGTTTAGTATACAGTATACCCAACAATTTATGAAAGTTTTTTGAACATTACTTTTAGGTATTCTTGAGTTTTCGTTAATTTTTTACATATTTTTTAAACAAATAAATATTTGTTATTTGTCTGAATTAATCAATACGATTTTTAAAAATTTTTTTTTAAATAACAGCTTTCGAACTCTGAGCTTGTCAAATGATATTTCTCCTAGGTTTGATTTCATCTAACTTCTTCTACACTTGGTCGAACTATAACATTTTTGTTTTTGGAAGAATTTTGATAACTTATAATATACACGTTAACATTTCACTTCAATAGTAATAATAGTAATCTTTTGAAAATTTAACTTTAAAAATTTAATATCTTAACTTTAAATTCATTTAACATATACATGGCTTTTTAGTCATTTTCAATTTTTTAATTAATATTTATGAATATAGAGGTCGCATAAGATTGTAGTTCCTTCTTTACCATTTTAATAAATGACAGTCTTCCTCAGCTGATCTGCTGTTCACGTGGGCTCAAAATGGTCTTTATAATTTAATAAAAGAATTCAGATGTGATTCTATTCACTGTAAAGGGTTATTACCCTATATCTGTGGCTTTTGCCCAGTATTCATGTTTTTTGTTGTGTTGTTGGGCAATTGCTCTTCTATGAAGGTATTTTAAGAGGACGTAAGTTTTTCACTCATTTTTTATAGAAAAAAAAAATTTATCTTAATATGTCCTTTTAGGAAGCTCTGATGATGGCACGTTATGTGTTGAAAGTACTTAGTTGATATAAAATATATTTTTTACACACTATCAAAAGTTTTTTGAAAACATACACCTGTTTGCCGTTTTGACCTATTCAGAAGTGTGTACAAGTCTTGCAGTCTTTTCCAATAAATTTAAGTGCCTGGGGTTTTGGATCGATAGCAGCCTAAATCCTGATCTAGAAATAATATCGAAAATAGAAGAGGCCTGAAAATCTTTCGAAAAAATCAAAAGAATGCTATGGGATTCTCGACTAAAACTCGAAATTCGACTACATTTATCAAAATGCTACGTCTGGTCGACTCTTCTCATGCAGTTGAAACGTTGACCTTTAAAACATCAACCGTAAATAAATTTGAGGCCTTTGAAATGTGAAACTACCAGAGAATCCTCAAAATTTCATGAAACCCGCATATCTCAAACGAAGAAGTGCTGCATAGAATAGGCAAATAACGAGAACACAATTAAGTTAGAAAAACATCATACCTAGGCCACATACTGAGAAATAGTAAGTACCGATATGCTTAACTAGTAGTGAAAGGAGAGATCGAGGAAAAGAGCGGACTAGGAATGAAAAGGCTATCGTGGCTAAAAAATATCCGACAATGAATAGGGCTACGTTTTGAACAGCTAATAAGAACGGCTGAAGACAAACAAGAGTTTGTAATTTGTAATAGCCAACCTTCATTGAGGAGAGTTACAACTTTACAGTTGTATCTGGTAGTAAAATAATAAATTATGTAAATATTAACGAAACCGATATCTATTTCGGCACGCGCCTTTAGTGCACGTTCAGAGTGGAGCGAAGAAAGAGTTCGAGCAAAGAGCAAAGAGTAAAGAGCAAAGAGCACGAGCAAAGAGCAAAGAAGTGCTAAACCAGAGTGTGAGCTGGTAGTTACGCGAGACGAGTGTTTAGTTCTTTCCCACTCGGCAGTCATAGATAGATAATATTTTCTTTTTTTTTTCGAAAACTCCTCATTGAAAACGTGGTACTTTCTGACTCCCCGAAAATGTTAGAGAATTCATCGTATTAATCAATTCCGCGGTATGTGTGTGTGTGTGTGGAAAGAGATGGCATTAGACAAAGCGTTTTTTTGCCACAGAATTTTGTTATAGATATGTTTAAATTTTTATCTTAGAATCATTTATAAACTTGATTAAGATATTAAATATAGATTTGTCAGAATAAGATAAAAGATTGCTGATGCTAACTGGAAGGCTAATGTTAAGGTTAATTAAACCTAAATATAAGTTTTGAGTCTGATCCCTATGATTAAGACAATCCAAGAATACATGGTTCAGATCCCCGATGGACTCATAGTTACACGGACAGAAGGGAGTTTCATAGATTCCAATCCTATGTAGATGCTCTGGAAAAAGGCCATGGTTAAGTTTTAGCCGGGTTATTAATGAGGAATGTACTTTGTTATAATTGTAGTTAAAATGAGGTATACATTTGGGTAATAATGGGTGAATAGAAAAGTAATGATTTCTTGATGTCTGCTGAACATCTTCGTATTTGGACCTCCATCTCTCCCTGCCAACACTTCTGATAACAGAAAATAGGTCTTTGAAGTTGAAAATGTTTGTGATTTCTGGTATGTCGGATGTATTTTTTGCCATTCCGTCCACTATTTCGTTTCCAACCACTCCGCTATGTCCTTTAACCCACAGTAAAGTAACTGTTTTTTTAGTGGATTTTAGATTATGTAATGTTTTTTTGATATCAAGAATACTGGAGTTTTGGAAATTATCTAATGGATGGCTACAAATAGCTTGTAGTACTGCCTGAGAGTCTGAGACTACTACAACGTTCTCGCAATAATTAGAAGCACACCAAGTTAGTGCTTTCTGTATGGCAGCAGCCTCGGCTGTAAAAATAGAACAGCAATCCGGAATTCGGTATTTTTCTGCATAATTGTTGTTTGAAACAAAAAATGCGAAACCAGTACTTTCATATGTTTTTGATCCATCTGTATAAATTACTGTTAAATTTTTCCCTAATTTGTTTAGTATGGATTTAAATATAAGATTTGTTAAAGTTGGCAAGTCTGAATAAGATGGCATTATAATGGTTGGTTTGTCTATCAGAACTTCAAAGTCATGTTCGAAAATAGGAAATTTTGGTAGCTGTGAAATATAAGGTTGGTAAAGATTCGTATCGATAAAAGATTCTGTAAGAGGAGGCGAATTTTTTATCCTCCAGTAAGAATTTGTTAAATTTTCTGTCGAAAGCAGACCTATTTTGTGAACCATAGTTGTATTAAACGTTCTGTATTTTATTAGACATTTGTTTGCTAATATTTGCCTACGTATGTATAAAGGTGGTTCTTGAGCTTCTGCTAGAACTGCATGACTTGGTGAGGACATCATAGCTCCTAGACAGATTTTTATAGATTTATATTGTATTCTGTCTAGTGTTAAAAGATTTGTTTTGCAAGTAGAACCATAAAGAATACAGCCATAATCTAGAATGGATCGTATGTAGGATCTATAAAACATTAAGGAAATATATTGGTCTGCACCCCAACTTTTTTTGGAAACGAAACGCAGAAGGTTAATTCCACGCTCTGACTTTTGTTTCACATATTTTATATGGCTAGACCACAAGAGTTTTTTATCTAGGATCATGCCCAGATACTTATACTCTTCTTCTAAGGGAAAAGCATAATCACCTATATGGCATTTGCCTCTGATTTTTTGTCTACGTCTTGTAAAACATACAATCGAAGACTTATCTTTTGATATGCTAAATCCCATGTTTTTAACCCACCTATCTATATTCCTAAAGTTACGTTTTAGATTAAACATACAATCATCGTAGGATTTATGGCTGGTATATAAACATATATCATCGGCATACTGTATTATTTTACATTTGTCATCTATCAGGTCATGCAGATCTGCAGTGTAAACATTAAATAACAAAGGGCTTAGAATTGAGCCTTGTGGAAGACCGTTATATAATATTCTTGGACCGTGTAATACATTATTATGGTCACGTAAATATATTTTTCCACCTACCTCTACCGAAAGTATACTTTTCCGGACCTGATTGTAGGGAGCAAAGTTGTACTTTTCCTCCCTAGGGAGGAAAATATTTTTCCTCCCTAGGGAGGAAAAGTAAAAGTGACGTCATGGTATTTCATTCATGAAATGTAACTTATTGACGCCCTGTACAATATCTATTTTCTATTACGTAAGTTTCTATACATTTTAACGTTTATTTATAAAACACTCTGTATTTTGCAGAATGGTAAAAAACAGAAAATTGTTATTTTGATTTAACAATGTTTACATTATTAATTTGACTTATATTTGACAGTTGACAGTTATATTGTACGTACTTGTTAGTTTTAGTTCTAATAAATTTTGTTGGTTAGTTATATAAATAAATTAAGTGAAAATGAAAAAATGACTTGTTATTTGAGGAAGGTGGAAAAACCATATGTATAACATGGGAGTAAAGTGCCTTTTCCTCCCTTGAATGATTACTGCCCTCCGCTACGCGTCGGGCAGTAAACTTCATTCTCGGGAGGAAAAGTAGCACTTTCCTCCCTTGTTATACAAATAGCTATTTCTGTTAACATACAAATTTAATATATTCACAGATAATCTTTTATCGATACCACATGCCGCCATTTTTGAATATAATATATCCAAATCAACCACGTCATACGCACCCTTTAAATCTATAAACAAACATAGCATAAATTCGTTCTTTGAGAAGCAAAGTTGAATATCCGAAACTAAATGTATGAGAGCATCAATTGTGCCTCGACCTCTACGAAATCCATACTGTGAATAGGGAAAAACTGCTTTACTTTCTAAAAGATGTTCTACTCTCAATTTTATTAGTCTTTCAAGAGATTTTGTTACACATGATAATAAGGAGATGGGCCTATAAGATGATGGAAGTTCTGGATTTTTGTTGAATTTAAGTATAGGACATATGACTATATTTTTTAAAGTGTCGCAATATTCTTGTTTCAACCACCAATTATTAAAGATTTGTAAGAGAATGTGTTTAGCATTTAATGGCAATTTGTCCAATATTTTATAGGTAAAACCATCTAAACCAGGTGCTGTATTTCTGCTTTTTTTAAGAGCAAACTCTAGTTCTGAAAAAGTAAAAGGTTTTGACATGTGATCTATGTTAGTATTAAAACGAAAAATGTCTATGTTATTATCAGCAATATTACCTGGGGCAGATGAAGGTGCAAGTTGATCTAGTAATTTATTAATGAGATCTTCAGAAAGTTGTGGTTTCTTATTGTATTGATTATTGTTGGAAAATGATCTTACAGTTCTCCAAATTTTTGAGAGAGGAGTACTTTTGTTCAAGCTATTTAAAAAATGAATCCAGCTACATTTTTTTTTTCATTTTAAATAACCGTCTGGTTTGGGCTGCAATGTTTTTATAAATTATGTAATTATTATAGTTACTTTGCCTTCGGTATGCTTTTAAAGCTTCTGATCGTTTTTTTATTATATGTGTACATTCCTCATCCCACCAATAGGGCCTTGGGGTTGAAGGAGTAAAGGGTTTCTTTATGGGCATAGATTTAGAGGCGACAATGGAAATAGTTTGAAAAAGTTGAGCTGTCTGCTCATCGTTTGAAAGATCATCGGTTGTTGAAAAGGTAGAAAGTTGATTCTCTAAATATGTATGGAACAGTTTCCAGTCAGCGCGGGATTCATTCCATTTGGTTGATGGATTAATAAGAAAAGAAGAAGGATTAATTTTAAGTTCTATTTTAATAGGAAAATGATCGGATCCCAGTGTGTCAGAGTGTACTGACCAGTTTATACGGTTTGTTAATGTAGCTGATGTGATAGTCAAATCAACGGCAGACTGATTCCCACTTGGACCGATTCTAGTAGGTGTTCCGTCATTTTGAAAGACTAGTTCGAGAAAATCCATACTTTCGACTAAAGTTCTACCATTACGTTCATCCGGGATCGGGCCCCACATGCAATGGTGGGCATTAAAATCACCACAAAAAACTGTTTTATTAAAATCAAATTGTTTGAATAAATGTATCCAATCTGTTTTATCTACTCTGATGTCAGGAGGTCTATATATAGACACAAAAGATATATTAATTTTATTAAGTAAGACTGCACACACTTCTATTCCACTATTAAAATTATAGTTAATGTTTATTATTTGATAATCAATGCTCTTTAATATGAAAATACCTACGCCACCATATCCGCTGTCACGACATTTTGAAACAAAATTATATCCTTTTAATTTAAAATCCATTTGGCTTTTCAACCAAGTTTCGGATAAAATAATAATATCTACATGAAAATTATTAATATAATTTACAAGATTATCCCTATTGCTAACTAAAGATCTACAATTCCATTGTAAAATATTTAATAATGATTGACTAGGCTGATTGTGTTTATCCATTTGGAAGTTAGTGACTGCTGTCATTAAGACTAGTCCCTATATTATCCGTTTCTGTGTTAGTACCTGTATCTTCTAGATTATTAGAAATAAGTTTTCTTAATTCATTTTCTAAATTGCATATGGGTTGAGATTGATTAGTAGTATCTATGAGTTGGTTTATATGAGATGTCACAAGTAATATAAGTTTCTCTTTATAGTCAATAAATTCGTCCCTGTAAGGATTAGGGATTATCGGATTAGATTTAGGGGTGGGTCTTTTGCTAGTTGAGGCAGAGGAATGGGGTAGAATTGGAGGAGAAGTTGCTTTACGTTTATTAGCTGTATTTGTTGTGTTACTAAATCTTTTTGCCGGATTATTTAATGTGAAATTAGAGGTATTGTTAGTTGGGTTAGGTAAGCTTGGAAAATTAGTAATGTTATTTAAAATAGCAAATCTATTATTAGTAGTTATTTTTGCGTAGTTCGGGTTGTTATGTAGTTGCTCTGCTTCTTTGAAATTTATATTTTCTGTTGCCATTATTGTCTTGATTTTTCTCTGTTTCTCGTATATTGGACACTTTCTTGACAACGAGGTGTGCTCGTTAGTTTTACAATATATGCATAGATTATTTCCACTACAATTTTCTTCTGTATGAGAAGTGTCTGTACATTTTTTACATTTACTCTCCTTGGATTTACATAATCTAGAGCTGTGTCCGTACATAAGACATTTGTAGCATTGGACCACTGGATGCACGTAAGGATCAACTACGAAGTTACATAAGTTAATTATTATGTTTTGGGGAACTTCATTGCCCAAAAATTCTACAATAATTATTTGTCTTTGTACTAATTGAGTAGTACCGTCGCTGTTGGTTATTTTTCTTTGCATTCTTTGTACATTCACCACCTGCTTTTCAGAAATGATTGCGTCTTTCAGGTAATCCTCCGAAAAGAACGTGTCAACCATTCTGACTACGCCCTTTCTGTGCGTGTAAAATTTAGGGATATATGCTATTAGATCGTTTTTAATTATCAATTCATGATTAATTAATTTATTTGCTGCAGAATAAGTTTTTAATATGACTTTTACCCTACTAATACCTACCGTTTTTATGTCTACTACATCATGTTTTATTAAAGGATCATTTAACAGAAAAGAACCGACCCTGATTGGAAATAATCTTCCAATACTAGAATTTTTATGTTCAATATAAACAAAGAATGGTGCCTTGTCATCAGATTTATACCTATTATCAAAATCGATTAAACTATTTACAGACCTGTTGTTATCCATATTAGTTTTTTTAGAGTTGTTTTGGTCAGGCGGTTCGCCAGAACCTATTGACTCTGCTTCCATATTTACCTAGTTTTTGTTGAAAAACTTTATGACTCTAATGTATCAGTTTATTAGCACTAATTAAATAAATTTACAAAATATCACAATAGCAATTATTTTGAAAACACCGAAGACAATAATATTGGAGCGACCTTCACTCTATGATTGTCGAAACGATACTGAATTCCGCGGTAATCAAGGTGAATTTCGCCATTTATTCAAAGAGCTACAGGAGGATCGTGTCAAATTACAAGCATATTTCAGGGTGAATATGGAGACTTTTGACTACCTACTCGAAAAAATCCAAAACAAATAATTAATAATTGGCCAAGACATGGAAGAATTTCAACTAGAATCCCATCTTACCTGCTGAATGTCTAACTGTAACTTTAAGTTTGGTATGCCACATATTTAATGAATTCATTTTCATAATTAAGATATTTAATTTATCATAAGTTATCATTTATTATACAGTGTGACCGCTAACAGTGTTTTCGTGAACCGCTAACTTTAAGAAAAAATCCCAAAAGAGGTCGATTTTATGTCTAAACTATGATATGATGTTTGGCATATACAGAGAGAGTCTGTAATTTGGAATAAATTCAATATCTCAAATACTAATTGTTTTTTGAAAAATGCTCAGACCCGTCGATTAGTATTTCAAATTGTCCTTTTTGATATACAATAATAATGTATACAGGGATAACAGTTTGAAATACTAATCGACCGGTCTGAGCATTTTTCAAAAAAACAAATATTATTTTAATTATTGAATTTATTCCAAATTACAGATATAACTTTGTTATTTTCTATTATCTTGTAAATGGTAGAGAATAAAAATTTCATGTTTTGTAGTTGTGTATAACTTTACACACCCTATCAAAATAGCTATCAAAATGACAGTGTTGCCATTTAAGAAAATCAACGATGACTTCATATCTCTAAATTGGGACACCCTGTATACATTATAATTGTATGTCAAAAAGGACAATTTGAAATACTAATCGACGGGTCTGAGAATTTTCCAAAAAAACAATTAGTATTTGAGATATTAAATTTATTCCAAATTACAGACTCTCTCTGTATATCATACTATTGATGTCATCAATCTAGGCGTGATGACGTAATCGATGATTTCTTAAATGAGAATATCGGTCGTGTGGTAGCTCATTTGAAAGGTTATCCTATTCATATTTAGTAATACAGTAGACTCCCTCTATAACGAGAACTGAAATGGCAGAATAATTACCTCGTTATACGCGGATCTCGTTATATCAGACAACAATAATATTGTGCATACATATGAATACAGTAGACTCTCTCTATAACGAACACAGTTATTACGAGGTTTCGCTTATAACGAGGTACACTAGATGTCCCATGAAATTCTTATTGAACCGAACACCTCTATAACGAGACATATTTGGATATAACGAGGAAAAATAAAATCGTAAAATATGTATCTTTATTATTCTTTATCTATTTTTAGTGCTGTAATGGCTATAGGTAAATACCCCAACTACCTGTATACATAAATCCCCAACATCTGTGCGGTTATCGAGGGTAGTGCTGTAATAAAATCCACCGCCTACCTTTAATAAACTTCTTCCTGTTCTGTTTATCTATTGACCGATACCGAATATTGTAAAAAAAATTATAATTTATGATGGCGAAGCCTTATTACCGATGAAACAATATCTAGCATCTCATATTACTCCGAATGGCTTCACTATAGAAAGTTAATATTTTCAGAACTGTATATTCATATGTATGCACAATATTATTGTTGTCTGATATAACGAGATCCGCGTATAACGAGGTAATTAGTCTGCCATTTTAGTTCTCGTTATAGAGGGAGTCTGCTGTATATAGTTTTCTAAAATATTAACTTTCTATAGTGAAGCCATTCGGAGCAATATGAAATGCTAAATATTGCTTTTAGCGCAATGTTTATTTGAGAAATAAACATTTTTTTTCTGATTTCTGAGAGCAGTAACATGTATTTTGAATTAAGTAAATTACACACATTCTTCTTTCTTCTAATTTAATTCAATAAGAATTTTGTTGGACACCCGTATAATTATGTTAATGCTTATATTACTACATAGAGAATTAAATAACCTTTCAAATGAGCTAGCACACGGCTCCTACTCCCATTAAAAATCACATCGAGATTAATGACATCACTAGTATGTAAATGCCAAAAATAATAATTTAAAAATAAAAATCGACCTGTTTCGAGATTTTTTCTTAAAGTCGTCGGTTTACGAAATAATGAATTTATTCCATTTGGTTTTATATATATTTAATTATAAAATTGCATAAAGTTATAAATTTAATTATAAATATTTATTTAATTAACTATTTGCATAAAGTTATGAATTTAAAAACTTATCGTCGTCGTCTTAATAGGGAATCTTTCTGATCCCATAACAGCTTTCTTTGAAACACTTCAGCTATTAGGATATCGAGATTCATTTTTTGGAAAAACACCAAAGAGTGCGAGCGGAGAAATCAAACTTGTTTGGTTTCGCCGCTTTGCTCTTTGCTAGAGCACTCTGTGTACCTCCGTTTCTCAGTAGTAGTTTGATTTCACCGCTTTGCTCTTTGCTCTTTGCTCGTACTCTTTCTTCGCTCCACTCTGAACGTGCACTTAGTGTTTACATTACACCCTATCTTCGTCCTCAACATCAAACAAAACAATAATACAAAACAAGAATTTGTTTTGTTTGATGTTACCCACGTGCGACATCCGGATATTTCGTTTAATCGTTTAGTTTTAGTCTGTACCACAAGAACGAGTGTTTCTAACGAGGAATCGGAGAAGCTCACTGCAACAGTAATTTAGCTGTACAAGTTAATGTGCATCGGTATCCCGAAAGGCGAGCTCCTAATTCTCGAACTTTTGTGAATGTTTCTCAATTATTAGAAACGGATTCTCTTGTACCGAAAAAAAAAAATATATAAAAAAAATATCATAATTTCTTGCAATATCTGTTGTCGGTACTTGCTGAAAACTTGCCTTTGCAAACACTCCGTTAAATGTGGTTTCTTTACGACGGATTCCCAGCACATTTTACCAGAGCTGTGAAAAATCTTCTGGATACCACTTGTCGTCGTTGGATTGATAGGAATGGACCCACTCCGACATAATTATTTAGTTAACTATGGCGTTACTAACAACTGGATTCGTCGTATCGATGCATGTGTTCGAACAGGTGGAGCTCACATTTAATTTAATTTTAGATCACAAGTAAACAAATTACTGATAGTCGTAGCATACTGTAAAAAACTAAATTATAAACGTTGTCTATTGTATTTAATTTCCAATGTAAACTATGTAATTCAATTAAAACACAAGCTTAATAAATCTTCATTTAACACAAGCTTAATAAATACATAATACTAGTTTAGTTAAAGATAAAGCGTTTCTTATTGTAAATAATTGACATTTTATCAATTCGTT
This sequence comes from Diabrotica virgifera virgifera, assembly GCF_917563875.1. Classification (NCBI taxonomy): domain Eukaryota; kingdom Metazoa; phylum Arthropoda; class Insecta; order Coleoptera; family Chrysomelidae; genus Diabrotica; species Diabrotica virgifera. Next base: position 115,410,069 of record NC_065446.1, on the reverse strand, counting down.
TAAAATTATCCCATATTTCAATACATATCAGAAAAGCATTACAAATAATTTTTTTTAGGTGCATTTATTGCATTTTAGAAACTAAACCATAGCTACTTAAGTAAAAGTTATAATTTATGTAAAACTTTGAGCCTTAATCCAAAACCTTAATTAATTGAGATAATAGCAAATGCCATATTATTAAAGCAAGAAATAATTATTTTGCAGGTAGGTACATACCTACATTTCATGTAGGTCATGACATGCATGTCAACAACCTTAAAATCACACATCAAATAGTAAACAAACAAGGGGTTCGATTACTTTAAATTTCCAAAGTCACAAACGAGTTATCGTATGATGTTGTCAGATTAATTAATTTTATGAAAATAAAAATTCACTTATTATTATGGAGAACAATGTATTTTTTTGGAAACAGTTAACTTTAGAAATAAATGTTATAGGACTTTTTTGTTCTAAATTGTGTATTATATCCACACCTTAAAGGAACGAACAATTTTCAGGGACACCCTGTATACATTGTAAATGATGATTCGGCAGTGCTGATCGTAGCATTCAACGTGTGTCTTAATTTGTTTATTTCTAGTGAATCTTTATGTTAAGGGAGCAAAGTATGCTAAATGTGCAGTAACTCGAGCGTTATGGGGACCTATTGGGTTGTGAGGAGTAGGTCATAAAACCAAAAAAAGTTAAGTACAGTTTTCCATTTTAGTGGGGACTCTCCATTTTTTAATTTAATATTCCATTTCCAACAATAGTTTTTTTGGATTATAGCGCCATCTGTCCATAATTCGAAAAAATATTTCGAATAAAAGTTACTTATTTTTACGTAAGGGATCCAAATCTGCAATTAAAAATCGGTGCTCCCTTTTAAGATTTTAAAGTAACCCCACACCTCACCTCCGCGGGGTGTCGTGTTTGGTGTCATTCAATATATTTTTCAAAAATATTGAATAAGTGTATTTTTCAGTTTTTCGATCTGATGTTCATTTCGCGAAATATCGCGGGATTCGTATTTAAAATTTTAAATTTACCCCCACCCCTCTCCGTGGAAAGCCATGTTTGGTATCATTCGATAGATTTTTGAAAAATATTGAGCAGGTATTTTTTAGTTTTTCAATCTGTCATCCATTTCGCGAAATATTCGCTTTATTGTTATGAAACTTTGGGACTCACTCATTTCCTTATGGCCCGTTCAAATCATCAGATTTTTGAAATATACACTGTTTTGCATGTACTTAACTTACCTTATCTTAATCTGACAATTTCGAGTTTTTCTAAGGATAGATTTTTTTTTCGGCCCCCCTTTACGAACACCCCTGCATTAAGAGCCAATATATGGTAGAGGTACATCTGCAGGGTACCAGGTTTCTCCCCATATGATAATCTGACGCGCTCGAGTATCTGCAAAAATCCCCGCTTGGGCTCCCCTACCACTATTTTGATTTTGGTATAGTATATTTAATGAAAATAAACAAAATTTTAGTTAAAATTATTCTATATTTAACATTTAAAGAATCTACATACATAGACCTAGTAAAGAATACACAAAAACAGAAAAGGTATATATTATAACTTATCTGTAAACACTAACACAATATACATGAGTGTAATGAAATGGACAATGGTTTAATCTATATTTAAATCTATATTTAAATCATTATTTTTATATATAACACACGACGAATTCTTAAGCTTCAGAAGACTCTGCCACGTATAGGACTGGACTAACTTTCTCTTGTGTGTTAGATTTCGCAAGCGACTCGTACAGTTGTTGTCTTCTTATTGATCTTTCCACTTCAATCTGTGTTTTAAGTTTTCTAATAGATCTGGCCAGAAGATGGGCAAATGTAGCACCGAGAAGCTAGAAAAGACAAAACTGTTATTATTCTGAAGGTTTATTTGATACATTCTTGGTAGTTCTTTACGTTCTTATCTTGATTCTTACTTTACAAAATATATATGACATGCAGACGATATTCAGCAAGCAATATATCTGTACCCCAAGACAACGGGAAGGAAACACGGTAATTATTGGAAACTATGGAGAGGTTCAATACGCTCAAGTACGCTCAAGTGGAACGGGGCAGGGCCTTTAGCTAGAAGACTTGATGGACGGTGGACAAGACGAATCATGGAAGGGAGGCCCAGAAACTACAAAAGAAGATGAGGACGATCACCGACTAGCTGGACCGACGATATAAAATAGTAGCGGGAAACTGGCTACAAGCGGTCCAGTGTAGAGAACACTGGAAAGAACTGAGAGAGGCATAGGTCCAGCAGTGGACGCGATTGGTTGATTGATGATAATAATACTGGAGATGCTATTTTAAACGAAAACGCTGCGCACTTATTGGTCTTATTATGGGACTCATCGACTTATGTGGGAGCTTATGATTAAGAGTGACAAGTAGATTCTACGTTCAAAATAGACGAGCACACCCCCAAAAAACGCTTATTTCTCGAGATTCTGACCACGTAGAGGTGAATGGACAATTTTAGTCATACTGTATTATTTTGATGGTGCTGAAAACGAAAATGAGGTTTATTTTGAATTTTATGTGGAACATTGTCAAAATCGCAATTTTACCCTACAAATAAAAAGAAAATTAAATGACGTTTTTCTTGCGTTTAACTCGCTACAACTCTGCATCGTTTTAATATTTTTTTTCTGAATGTTACTGTATATTTATATTTCTCACCTTTCTGAAGACAATGGGACCTGCTTCAAGCTTTCAGTCTTATTCTAATAAAAGTTATGAATTTATTTAAGTACAAGGTGCAGATTCCTGAATTGCAAAGTTTAATCGCAAAAGTTGAGTAACGAAATGTGAAATTTAGCTGTTTAATTACTTTTATATTAAAATATAGAATACAGAAAAGTTCTCTGGAAAGTTCGGGATCGATATGTTTATAGAAAAAAAAATGGTGCAACTTTTAATATCGACGTTATAAATCCCCAAAATAACGCTTATGTTTCGAGATACTGACCATGGGTGGTGATTGGCTAATGTTGGTCTTAGTTTATGTTTTTTTATTGGCTTTAGGATTAGACCATGCGGCCAGAAACAAAGTAAATAGTACATACATAAACATAATATATCTTATCTAAACTATCTAATTAGTAATCTAAGTTAAGGTTATCTAAGTCTGGCCGACTTTTTGTTAAGAATAGATATAATAAACATTTTATTTTCAAAATGAAGTTTTGCTAAATTAATCTTAATAAAAATTTTGGGATAAGGACAAGGGTCACAATTTTCTCATCCAAGGGTTTTTCTTTTTTATTAATAAATATTGATTACCTATATACCCACCCCACACGGTAAGGCAGGCATACTTTATGTTTTTGATGGCGCTGAAAACGAAAATGAAGTTTATTTTAAATTTTCAGTGGGGAAACATTGTCAAATTCCCAATTTTACCCTAAAACTAAAAAAACGAAATCACGTTTTTTTTTTAATTAAAGGTTGCCCCATTTTTTCTATAAAACATTTTGATCTAAAAGCCAACAAAAAACTTTTTTCTCTCTCTCTCTCTCTCTCTATATATATATATATATATATATATATATATATATATATATATATATATATATATAACTCTATATTTTAACGTAAAAGTAATTAAAAAGTTAAATTGCAAATTTTGTCACTCAACTTTTTCAATTTAACTTTGCCATTCACGAATCTGCACCTTTTACTTTAAAAAATTCATTACTTTTATTAGAATAAGACTTAAGGCTTGCAATGGAACTCATAGTCAATGGATCTCAAAATTTCAGAAAAAAATATCAAAACCGAACAGAGTTGTAGGAAGTTAAAAGCAGAGAAAGATGATTTCTCTTTTTATTTTTAGTGTAAAATTGCGCTTTTGACAATGTTCCCCCATTTTAAATCATCCCCATCAAGAACACAAAGTAAGACCAAAATTAGCCATTCACCACCCGTGGTCAGTATCTCGAGAAATAAGCCTTATTTTGGGGGTGTATAACCTTGATATAAAAAGTTGCACAATTTTTTTTCTATAAAACATTTTGATCTAACTCTAACTCCCCAGAAAACTTCTCTGTACTCTATTTTTTTTAACATAAACGTGAATAAAAAGCTAAATTTCAAATTTTGTCACTTAAATTTTGCGATTAAACTTTGCAATTCACGAATCTGCACCTTTTACGTTAAAAAATTCATAACTTTTTTTCGAATAAGACTGAAGGCTTTCAACAAGCCCCATAGTCTTCAGAAAGGTGAGAAATATGTGCTGTAAAAATTTCAGAAAAACTGTTAAAACCGAACACAGTTGTAGCGAGTTGAAGGCAAAAAACGTGATTTCATTTTTTTTATTTTTAGGGTAAATTTGCAATGTTGAAAATGCCCCCATGTAAAATTCAAAATAAACTTCTTTTTCGTTTTCAGCACCATCAAAAACATAGAGTATAACCAAAATTAGCCATTCACCACCCATGGTCTCTCGAAAAATATGCGTTATTTTGGGGATTTATAACGTCGATATTAAAAGTTGCACCATTCTTTTTTCTGTAAATAGTTGTTTTTCTCAAGCTTTCCAGAAACCTTTGCTGTACTCTATATTTTAACATAAAAGTAATGAAAAAGCTAAATTTCAAATTTCGTTACTCAACTTTTGCGATTATACTGTGCAATTCAGAAATATTCACCTTATACTTTAATAAATTTATAACTTAAAATCAGACTGAAAGCTTGAAGCATTGCACCATTTTCTTCAGAAAGGTGAGAAATAGGTATATACTGTAAAAATTTCAGAAAGAAATATTAAAATGGAACAGAGTTGTAGCGGGTTAAACGCAAAAAAACTGTGATTTTTTTATTTCTAGAGCAAAATTGCGATTTTGATAATGTTCCATCAAATAAAATTCAAAATAAATTTCATTTTCCATTAAACGAAAATTCCATTTTCCATTTTCCATCCTAAAAAATTAGCCATTCACCACCCCGTGGTCAGTACCTGGTCATTTTGGGGGTGCGTGCCGCTCGCCTATAAAGACATACCCAACAAATATACATGGATACAGTAGTTTTTTAGTCAGTACGGTGCCAGCCACCGTAGGAACAAGACGTGCCAGCAGCGGAGCGGAAAGCAGAGAACGCGGCCGACGAAGTGGGAGTGGCTTGATTGTGAACTTTTTAGTTCAGCTGTGAATGTAAGCACAGCAACAGTCAAGCGCTTCTCACTCTCTGAGGCGGGAAGTCAACGAGGAGTCGACGGAGAAGGGAGTCAGTTCGATTAGCTGGGATTTTTATTCCGACCACGTATGTAAGTGTGGTAGCGAGTCGGACACTTCTAACTCCTTAGGCTAGACGAAGAGGAGAGAGAGGCAAAAACCACTCTTCGGGGATGTAGTGAACTTAGGGAGTTTGATTTTATTGGACTCTCTGAGACGCTGCAGCTAGAGTTTGGTTAGCAGAAGAAGAAAAACGGGCTCGACGTGAGCCCGTTACGGGATTTCTACTGTGCCTCCGTAAGGGTATCGACAGTGCAAGGTGTAGTTCTTTGGAATCTACATCGGGCAGCCCCAGCCCCTAGGTCAGTAGAACGAGAACGTCAAGAGGATCCCGTACCTAGTTCTGTCTGGGTACGAGAACAACTTAGGTACGAGAACAGGTACGAGTCTGAAGTCGGGCCAGTCGGCGGAAAAAAAGGTTTGTCAGTATTAAGGATTCTAACCCCCAGACGATTGACCGAGCTAAGTCTCGATCACCCCCCCCCCTATGGCCCCTCCGCCAAAATATGAGGATCCACGCAAAGTGGATCTTAACCTTTTACAGGAACAACAAACAGGTGAAAGCGAAGAGGAAACCGACACCGAGAACACGGAAGATGAAGCCCCCGGCGAGGCAGAGAGAGGAAGAGCGAAAAGGGCCAGGAGGACAGAAGATACGAGCGACGATGAAGAAAAAGCAAAAGCAGGCATGAGAGAGCTGCTAAAGAAGCTGAATATCCAATCCGAAGAGCAGCTAGCAAAGAAAGAAGAAGAAAACGAGCGACTAAGGGCCGAAATCACACAACAAAGAGAAGAGATGAAGAAGATGTCAAACCGGTTGGACGACCTGTTGACAGAGTTGAAAGAAACTCGGAAACTGATAGAGAAGAACCGCCAACAGGAAAAGAAGCCACAACAGGACAACAACATCAAAAGCCAACCGGCAAAGCCGACGAAACCCGAACCGAAAAGAACTCAGCGACCGAAAAGCCACAGCCGGCTAAAGAACCGAAGCTAAAAAAGATGAAAGAGGACTTCCCACCACTGGCAACGAACACCAGCCAACCCAGAGATACTCACACCCTGCCCAGAGCAAAACACAGACGGTGAGACGCCTGCCTTGCGGCGACCTGGCGATTCAGAGACAGAAGACATGGAAACAAACGAAGAAACCGCCGTGTTGCCCGAACAACAGGCAACACCACATAGAAAGCCGCCTGTAATTAAATTACAGAGCGTGAACGAGACAGGGGCTATCCTCACCATAGCCCAAAAACTAAAAGTTTACACGACGAACAAAATCTCCAAGAGTGGTAGAGAAACACTCATCCAGGCGAAAAGCCTGGACGACTACAGAAAAATGGTGAGGATAGTAGAAGAATATGCGGAGGCGCATAAAGACAGAAGACTACAATGGACAGCCTTCCCAATAGAAGTAGAATATAAAACCCAACATGGTTTTACGTGGATTGCCCTCAAACACCACCAAAGAGGAAATCCAAGAAGAGATGGAAAGACAACACAAGACATAGTCTGCCACGCAGCTAAGAATATGTCCACAAGAGCCGGTCCCAAAAAGGAAACTCCCGATGTTCGTACTGACTCTGAATCGCGAGGACGTAGACAAAGCAAAGCTGATCACAAATCTGTGCCACATGAAGGTAGTGGTAGAAGACCTACGAAAAGCGACAGGGCCAACGCAGTGCTTCAACTGCCAGGGCTTCCACCATGCACAGAACGCGTGCCACAAAGACCCCAGATGTGTGAAATGCGAAGATCACCCCTCGAAGCAATGTAAAAGGTCCAGAGAAACAAAGGCAACCTGCGCCAACTGCCACGGAAGCAATCCCGCAAACTACAGAGGATACCCTAGATGTCCAACCTGGGGAAGACCACCATAACAGAGGCCACAACAACAGGCCAGCAGACGACAACAGGCAACCGGGGTCTCATACGCCAAAGCCACGCAAGCCAAAAACCAACAAGCCACCACAGCGATCCTCCCGGACGAAGACTACCTGGTCAGACTAGTCACCAACGTGGTGACCAAGGTAGTCCAAGATACCAGACAGACGATCAGGTAAAATCAGCATACAAAAAAACATAAAATAGGCGTAAGCCACCAAAAAAATCATAAAATTCTTGAGTTCCAAGCCATTGGACTGAGCTCAGTGGGGCTTGGTACAATGACTTGGGGCCCAAGCAAGCAATTTTAGTTCCGCGGATAAGTAAGAAGATTAATTATTTATATGGGAAATAAGCCACAATTAAAATGAAAAAAATAATTTTATTAACGTTTCGACGCCCAAATCGGGTGCCGTTGTCAAAATACAAAATATTTTTATATTAGAAGAATTTTTTTGCTTAGCAACAAAACTTTTGTTTATTTTAGTAATATTTTGTATTTTGACAACGGCACCCGATTTGGGCGTCGAAACGTTAATAAAATTATTTTTTTCATTTTAATTGTGGCTTATTTCCCATATAAATAATTAATCATAAAAATGCCACAAGGAAATAGCTTCAGAACAACATTAAGTAAGAAGATAAAGGCATAGAGCGCATCACGCTGGCCTAGTTTTTGCATTCGATTAGGGCACCACATTGGAATCTTATTACCCAGGATTCCATTGTGAAGAGCATTTGGCTACGATAGTTGTGCCCCCATCGCGCACCAGCGTGCTATGGGGAGAAAGGGATGGCCTGGGGCATTGGAGCGAGGTGGGGTGATCCCTGTTTTAGACTCGGGTCAAAACACCTCGCCCCAATGAATTTGCTACACCCGAATGTACTTTTTAGAAAGGGTGGACATCTCCCACAGGTCGGGTTGAATCAAATTGCTTGCTTGCTTGCTACATGGATACAGTCAACAAGATTACAATCATTGAACAATTATTGATTATGTCATCATGCGCAAACAATTAAATCTAAAAAAATTGTGTTAGTTAAACACCGGGAAAATAACAGCGACCATCAATATGAACAAACAATACCCGGAAATATGAGTGTAAACAAATATAATTTGAAAAGTCTAAAGACCCACACAACTTTTGTATAAACTCAGATTGGGTACAAAAGAAAATACAAGAAAAGAAAGCAAGACGGTGAAATAACTATACCAGCGATACTCAACCTTTTTTTTCCCTGGGCCACATAGTAGCTATTGCGACACCTTGCGGGCCGCAATCTAGGTGAAGTAATATACAGTATGATGAAAGGAATAAATTCGTTATTTCGTAAATTGGCGACTATAAGGAAAAATCCTGAAACAGGACGATTTTTTATTTTTAAATTATGATTTTTTGACATATATGTTATACTAGTGACGTCATCCATCTGAGTGTGATGACGTAATCGATGATTTTTTTAAATAAGAATAAAGTTCGTGTGCTAGCTCATTTGGAAATGCCACCGTGATTATGGCAAGCTCTGCTGAACAACTTCAACTACTACTAAACAAAAAGACCAAATACATGATAATAACTAAGAAAACAAACATACAAACAAGCATACATTTGGGAAATGTACCGATAGAAAGGGTTGATAAATACAAATACCTAGGAACCTGGATTTCAGAGAAAAATGATCAAACAACAGAAATAAGGACCAGGATAGAAAGAGCAAGAAATGCGTATGTAAAAATGAAAACAGTTCTCTGCAACAAAGACCTTAGCTTAGAACTGAAAGTAAGAGCTTTGAGATGCTACGTGTTCTCGATACTACAATATGGACTTGAAAGCTGGACATTAAAGCAAGAACACATAAATAAGCTACAGTCATTTAAAATGTGGTGTTACAGAAGGATGCTTAGAATAGCATGGACACAGAGGAAAACGAACACGGAAGTATTGCGAGAAATGGGTAAAGAATGCGAAATAATAAACACAATAAAAATAAGAAAGTTACAATATCTGGGACACGTAATGAGGGGACCGCGATATGAAATGCTAAGACTGATAATACAGGGAAAGATAAGAGGCGGAAGGAGTATAGGAAGAAGGAGAGTGTCATGGTTAAAGAATTTAAGGGACTGGTTTAGATACAGTTCTGTAGAACTCTTTAGAGCAGCGGTGGATAGAGTAAAGATAGTGATGATGATATCCAACCTCCGATTAGGAGACGGCACTTGAAGAAGAAGAAGCTAGGCTCATTTGAAAGGTTATTCAATTCTCTATTCAGCAATTTAAACATTTTTTGCATGAGCAAGTAAGCGCAACTTTTGAGAGTTTTATACACCTTCGGTGTTAATTTCCAGAATTCTCAATATTGATTTGCGTCTCTTTTTTCTTTAAAAATTGCCTCCAGATTTTTATCATCTTTAAAATCAATTAGTTCATCTGACAACTCTGCGCTATTAAATCCCAATGCCGCAAATTGTGTAGTAGCGGCTACTTCTAAGTGCCAGGATTTTCCACTAATAGAAGATATTTCCTAATTTTTCGCAAATCATTAAATCTTTCCTAAAATTCATCGCTCAAGAAAACTAAGTAAAATTAGAAATAGTAGCAAAGTTTTCTGGAGATACATCAATTCCATGTTGTTGATCTTTCACCAATGTCGAAAAGTTATACGGATTTTTTATATTAATTTCCTCGATGTACCTACATCTTAAGCTTGTCCTCGAAAGCAAATACTTTATGCGAAATAATTTTATGTTTACCTTATAATTTGTAAACGACGATTAAGTTCACCAAGTTTTCTTGGTATGTCGCAAATAAATGCTAAAAGCCACCACCAACTATCTTACTCAAGTTCAAAATAATTTGATCGTTTACAGAGCCCTTAAGGCCTTCGGGCAACATAAAAAACGCAAGAGGGCCGCATGCGGCCCGCGGGCCGCAGGTTGAGTATCACTGCACTATAGTGTTAAATATTAGTTTGTTTACTTAGCAGTACAAGATACTTATAGGGTATAAGGAAAACGTGCGAATCCAATATTCTGAGCGGTAGTCACAAGATATAGGGAAGTTGGTAGATATCAGAAAGAAAGCTATGATTTCCACCCTTATGGTGATCTCCATGTTCCTTGGTATATTCTTTTGTGTTGAAAGTACGTGCTCATAACGATCATGTTTCTTTCTTTTGCAAAATCTATTAAGAAGTGACCATTTTCATTCTTTGTTTCATGCAGACTATATTTTCCTATGGTGGGTGTGTATATTTCTTCTTTTCCTATTTTTGCATTAGCATCGGCTAGTACTATATTTATATCGTATTTGGGAATATTTTCGAATACTGTATATATTTGACTGTAGAAGTCTTCCTTTACCTCTATGTTTTTCTCTTCAGTCGGTGCATGTATGTTAATAAATGTTATTTTTTGGTATTTTCCTCTTATTCTTAGTGTGCATATTCTCTCTGAGATTGGTTTGAAGTCAACTATTAGATCTTTCAGCTTTTTGTTTACTACAAATCCTGTGCCTAACATTCTATTTTCGCCTCCGCTATTGAAAAATAAATAGTCATTTATTTCCATTGAGTTTTGGCCTAGTTATTTCGTTTCTTGTAGTACTACTATTTCGAATTTATATTTTTTGCATTCATCTACTATGTGTTTCAGTTTTCCTTCTTCGTATGTTCCTCTTACATTCCATGTTCCTACTAATATATGTTCGTTTATGGGCTTCTTTTCATTAATAATGTATATGTTACAGTTCAAGTTGATTATCCAGTTGGAGTTGACTCCAACTAGTTGGAGTCAACTCTAACGGCTGGTTTCAGTAAAAGTTAATTATAAATATAAAATGAAGATTTATATTCAACATTTACTAGTAAAAGTAGACTCCAACTAGGAAAAGTATACTCTTCCCAATGCCATTTAGTAAAAGTTGATTCTGATTCATACAAACAGCCGATCCTAGAAATTAAATGTTACTGAAAATGTTCAAATTAATCTAGGCTGTATCGTCGCCCCCGTTAGGTAAATTACTCCGATTCGAATTTTTTGCACAAACTTACTCAAAAAGAGGTCCTTATAACAAATCTACTGGGTGCCAGGCAGTACCTTGATCGATAAATTGTTTAAACAATTTTTTTAGACAAATTCACAAAAATAATTTTTTCACTTCGAACAATATTTTTTTAGATCATTTGGGTTATTCTGAGCAAAAAAAGGTATTTTGCGATTTTTCTCCAAAATTGATTGTTGTCGAGTTATACGCGATTTAAAATTTGAAAAATGCGAAAATAGCCATTTTCAAGGCTTAATAACTCGGTTAAAATCCATTATTATGAAAGTCAGAAAGTGACCAAACCAAAGTTTATAGCTCCCTCTACAAGATCCAGCAGAAATTTTTGTCACTATTTTATTACTAAGCTTTATCTTTAATTATTAACAATGAGTGCTAAGTCCGTATTAGGCGGCCGTCAATGGTGAGTGCTAAAGAGATGCACCATTCCGGCCGTCCAATGGTGAATCTCACTCGCACTCACATTGACGGCCGCCTCAATACACGCTTAGCGCTCATTGTTGATAATTAAAAATAATATCTTATTAATGAAATAATGACAAAAATTTCTTCAGGATCTTATAGAGGTAGCTTTAATCTTTGATTTCTTTTAGTTTCTGACTTTCATAATATATAATATCGTATGGCATTTTTGCCTTCGGACAGTTCCGGCGCCAATTACATCTTTAATCCTGTTTCAAGTAACTAGTGTCGATGTACACTAGCCCAGGGGGACCGACGCCGACGGCTTAACGTGCTCTCCGAGGCACGGTGAGACGGCTCGTGTCATTATTGGAAATGAAAATAAATCAAAACTTTACAGATTTAGTAATTAGGTAGGTATACAATATGCAAAAGTCATCTGTCATTACTGTCATACGAATTTTAACGACCCCCCTACAAGATACTGAAGAAATTTTTGTTATTATTTTATTACTAAGCGGTTATTTTTAATTATTAACAATGAGTGCTAGGAGCGTATTGACGCAGCTATCAATGTGAGTGCGAGTGAGATGCACCATTGCACCATTTTGGCATTTAAAAATTCAAACTTCTGTCAAACCACAAAACTGTCAAAACTTTTTTTGTAATTTGTTGCTCACATGTCATCACCATGACAAGGCGAAAGTTCTTCTTCTTTTGGTGCTTTCTCCTTTAGTGGAGGTTAGCGACTACACTGGCAAATCTGTCTCTGTCCAATGCGGCTCTAAACAAAGATGTTGAATCAAGGCCGGTCTAGTCTCTGATATTTGTAAGCCATGAAATCTGGCGCCTACCGGGACATCGTTTTAATTCAATCTTACTCTGGATGATCAGTTGCGTGAGGCGGTACTTTTTGTTTCTCATTATGTGTCCCAGGTAGCTAACTTTTCTGACTTTAATGATTTTTAGCAGTTCCCTATCTGTACCTATTCTCCTAAGAACATATTCGTTGGTGGTGTGGGTTGTCCAAGGTAGTTTCTTGTTCATCAGTGTTGTGTTTTGTTCAGGCCTCCGTTCCATACAAAAGTATTGACCACACATAGCAATGCAGAAAACGACATCTAAGGCTGATATTAATGTTACTGTTACAAAATAAGCTTTTCATTTTGATAAACCCCTGTCGGGCTACCTCTATTCTCGCTCTTGACTTCTTGTTTATAATCAGGTTGATTGTTGAACCAGCAACCAAGATATTTGTACTGGCTTACGTATTCAAGTTGTTGGTGTTTCACATATTTATTGAAAGAGGTAAATTTTTGTTCCTTGATATTCTTATAACTTTGGTTTTCGCAGTATTGGTCTTCATCCCAAATTTTTCACAACTCTCAGTAACCCTATCCAACAGTATCTGCAGACTATGGCCCGAATCAGTCATTAATACTGTGTCATCTGCATACCGGATGGTATTTACTCTCTGCCCGTTTATCCTGATTCCTTCTGAAGAATGCGATAAAGAGTTCGCAAATATTACCTCAGAGTAGACGTAAAAAGTATGGGTGATAGCGTGTCTAACACCTCGTTGTATTTCAATTGGCCTTGACGTATTACCATTGGTCTTTATGATTGCTGTCTGATTCCAATAAAGAGCCTCTATAATTTTAGAATCTCTTTTGTCGACTCCGATGTCGTTCAATCTTTCTATCAAGGTCTTGTGCTTCACCCTATCGAACGCTTTCTCAAAATCTATGAAACAGATAAAAAGGTCTGCTTGCTGATCTTTGTATCTTTGTGACAGAGTTTGAAGACAGAATATTGCTTCTCGTGTCCCCATACCTTTCCTGAAGCCAAATTGTTCTTGACCCGTGACCTCATCACATTTTTTATAATATATTCTGTTCTGTATGATACGCAAGAAAAGCTTCAGAATATTATTTAATTGACTTATAAGGCGGAAGTCCTGGCATAATTTGGCATTCTTCTTTTTAGGCAGTGGTATGAAGACTGATTCAAGCCATATTTTAGGGATAGTCCCTGTATTGTAAACATTATTAAATAGTCCAAGAAGAAGGTCTAAGTTTTCCTCGTTGATTAACTTCAATAGCTCAGCTGGTATTTCATCTTTTCCTACAGATTTGTTGTTTTTTAGTTGAAGTCCATTAAATCCAATATTTCCTCTGTCATCCATCTTTGCTTCCGTGGTCGCTGTTTTGTGAGCATTTCAGTTGCCGTTGCAAGGGCGTGTCTGATTTCCTCCCGAAGGCAAACTTTAAGGATGTTTAATTATATGAAAGTGTGCTAAAAAACAGTGCGAAAAAGTAAACCCGATTTAAAATTCATTGTTACTTCAGACACACTTTAAACCCTTCATTTACTGCTATCTATATTTACAATTTTCACACAATAAAACCTTTACATTAGATAATATGAGTTAGAGTAGATAAAAATTATTTTTGTGAATTTGGTTAACAAAAATTGGTTAAACAATTTTTCGACCGCGGTACCGCGTGACACCCTGTGTATTTGTTATAAGGATTGCTATGCGGATGTATTTCTTTGAGTAAGTTTGTGCAAAAAATCGAATCAGATTAATTTACCTAACGGGGGCGACGTTGCAGACTATACTAATAAGTAGTTGAAACGGTCAAAACAAAGAAACGCACACTCATCAAAAATGCACTTGAGATTCTCGTATAATCAACATTTACTGAATCGATCCAGGAAGAGTCAACTCCAACTAGTAAAAGTTGATTTAAATTTTTAAAATCAACTTTTACTGCTCGTTTCAGTTGGAGTTGACTCCAACTAGTTGGAGTCAACTCTAACTGAGAATCAACTTGAACTGTAACATATACATTTTGTCCATTTCGTGTATCTTTACTTTGCCATGTCGTCTCCGTTATTTCAGTCTGCTTTAGTTGTATTGCTAGTTTTTTGGTTTTATATTTTCCTCTTTTATGAGTTGTTGTTGGCTATTATTCCATGTCCATATTTCACCATTGATGATTAGCTTCTGGTATCCCATTTTCACATTTTTTCCATTATGCCTCTCTACCATAGCCTTGCTTCTAATTTCTTTCTGGATAATTCTTTCTTCTTTTGACATATCATCATTAATATAGATACTTTCGTCTTTTTTGGTTTTTAATTTGCTTTTATTTTTCATTACTTCTATTTTGTTTTTCACGCTGGTAAGTTCCACTATGACAGTATTTTCTCCTACTTTCCTTGCTCCATTTACATCTACTGAAACTTGTAGCTCTTTTCCCATAAAATTCTCCATAGCCCCTCGTAAAACTTTCTGATCATTTGTATCAATTTTTATTCCTTGTATTATTACATTTTTCCTCTTTATTTCTCTTTCCAATTTCTCTATTTTTTTAATTTGCTGTACTAATTTCTTTTTCTAATTGACCTATTTGTTTTATAGCTTTTTCATTTGTTTCTCGCAGCTTTTTTATTTCATTTTTGTAGCCGCTTTGTTGATCTTTCAGTTCTTTTATTTCATTCTTTAGTTGTGTGATTTCGTCTCCAGATCTATATTGTTCTTCTTTTATGTCTTTTATATCCATTGTTAATTCCCTCATCATTTTCATAATTTGTTCCATTCCACTTATGTTTTCTTCATCTGTTTTTTGTGGTGTTCTAGCTGTTATTTTTGATTTTTTGCTGGGATGTTCCTCCTCATCCCTTCTCATTTTCATTTCATCAGCTAATTCGCTATCTGAACTCATTTTTCTTAATTCCCAGTTATTTTTCGTGCTAGAGTTTTTAGTCAATGCGTGACGGGTGAAGTTTCGTGGAGAGCTCTACTCACAGTTCAAATTCCCACCCGCACCCGCGCTGGCCGTTACTAATTTTCCAGCACTTTTATTTCTAGGTAAAAATCAAAATCCGGCACTGGTCATCTGTTTATAATAAAAAGACAAAATATTTTATACTAACCTGAATGAATGTTATGCACATAGCCCCAACTCCAAGCAGAAGAGCACTTTGCGAGATTATATAGTGGATTTTCGGTAAGCAACCTCTCATGTAAAGAGAAGCGATACTTTGGCATTTGGTATTTCTGCAGCAGCTCTCTGGTACTTGGTAAACTCCTGGGTAATTTATTTGTGGCAAGTCTGAACTTGTTGAGTCGTCTTGTAAACTATAAATGACTGTGAGATTGTAGTCTGAACTGTTAAATCTGTCCCAGTCGTTTGGACCATGTACTCCACAGCAGTGCAACTAAAATATAATAAATTATAAACATATTATTTTACTTAGAAGTTAAATGATTGGTACTAGATTCCATGGGTAGCCATTCCCCAACTCGCATTGGGGCTCACCTTAAAACGGGAACAGTAAGAAATAGTGATTAACCAGTTAACAGAAATTATAAGTACACTATAGAAATCTGCAGTTCAAAAGGACATATCATCTTCATCATGCTCATCATGATCATCATCATTATCATCATCATTGGTGCAAAACTTCTATAGTAGAGGTTTCAGCTATCCATTTCTGGTTATTGCTAGTTCATTGCATCTATCTTTTTAGCACCATAATCTAAACCATCCTTCCATTTAAGTTCTGGCCTACCTTTTCATATACTTTTCACTGACTATGACATAAGGATTCGGCTATGAGGATGGTTCTGCTGTGATCTTGCTAGATATTTTATCCATCTTAGTCTTGTTATTTTTATGAGAAATATTACGTCTATACCACCAGATATGTTTGTATTTGTATTATATCTCTTAGTTGTACTAGGTTGTACCTCCTCCTCCAAATGCTGTTTTTACAGATGCCACCTAATATTCCTCTCAAGTTCTTCATTAAAATATGAGCGAAGAGGTTTTCAACTGTCTTGGAGATGGTCCATGTTTTTGATCCATATATCAGCACCGGCACTGTAAGGGCTTTGTATAAGGGTATTTTTCTTTTCTGACTTAAATTATCTCCCTTTTAAATTATTCCCTTTCCCAGTTTAATTTCTTCCGTTATGGAGTTCCACTTCAGAGGTAGAGTTATTAATAGTGATCTGGGTCCAATATTTTTGACTGTTGTTAGGTGTCAATGAAATCATTTTGGATTTTTATGTATTTATTGGTAAGCCCATATTGTTATAGGCATCTGAGAAAGTGGTTTACATTTCTTCTAGCTTGCCTGTTGTGAGATTATTGAGAAATTAGGTCTAAATCATCTGTATAGGTCACAATTGGTGAGGATGTGTGAAAAAATATTTTCTGTATTGTCTATTCTGGCGCTCTAACCGCGTTTTCTAAGACTGTGTTGAAAGGCACGCCAGCGCATCTCATTCCCGTACTCTGACAAGCGTTTCAAACGCGTGTGATTGTTCACCATCTATTTGCTTTACTGCAAAGAACTTTACTCATTACGTCTTTACCAATCTTCCTCTTATTATATTCCTGTACCATATTTTGACCTCCATATAATATATGTCATGCTCAATTTGTACTGAGATCATTTTGTTTCCGTTTCCTTATCTTATAGTTTACTCTGCTTCTAACTTTTGCATGTTTTCTGGTTTTTCTTGCTCAGTTATTTCATCTAGGCATCTTTTTTTGCTTAGGTGTTATCCCGATTTCATGTGTATACCACCATTTATTGTTTGTTGGACTATTTGTGTTGATTGTTATTTATCCTTTTTCCTCTGTGGCACCACATGTAATATTTATTTTTTAGTTTTCCCAGGACTAGTTCACTAGACTATTTTTAACTGATAAACGTCATAGCAACGCCACGTTTCCTACTGACAAAACTCCTTCCTGCCCGTGATTTCTCAGCGACAAAATTATGACAGATCCGTCACGAAGGTGTCTGGTAATTCTATTGCTGTCAGTTTGACAAACGTCATTGAGGGGTAATCAATTTTGAACAGATATTTATAATAAATCCAGATGAAAAATCAAGATTTGTATGCCAGTCAGGTGAAGAAATAAAAAAATTGGTTTCGGCAAATATCCCATTGAACACGCAGAGGTCCAGAAGCCGTATTTGGACCCAATTTTCGGAGTTCCTACGGGTGGGAAATTTTACGCTTTAAAGATGTATTACCATAAGGGAATTAGCAAAAATTCTCGAGAATTATGCCTTTAACATGAAAAAAGGCAATGGCGAAGACTATAAAGAGTCTGTAAAGTCAATGTGGAATACTAGGTACAGCAAAAATGGTACAAGAAAAATAATTTACGGAGTACGGTATAAAAATCGACAATTTCACAGATATATCTTTCAAATGTGCAAGATTGGCCAGAGATACCAAGCGGAGGTAGCTTCAAAGTGTTCAAGAAAAAAGAAAACTCAGCTCAAAAGCATTATCTATCGAAGAACTATTAAAAATCATCCAAAGCTACGACAAGGAAACTCCCGATGGTGCACAAAAAAAGTTTTTTCACCTTTGCTCATTTGAACTTGCTTTGAGAGGCAATGAGGGCATAAACTGCAAGATTCAATTTTTCCAGAAGGAATTTGATGTTATGGGAGAATTTATGGGCTGAATTGAATACAACAGCATGAATCCCATGTCATACAAATCTTGTGCCAGTACTGCTTAATCGTCAGCAAAGTGGATGTTAAACAGGCAGTCATCTCCGATCATGATTCCCATTAGTCCACAACTTCTTTTCCATTCTTTTAAAGCAACTTCCAAGTATATGTTAAATAGCAACGGTGATAAGCTACACCCTTGTTTCAGTCCTTTTTCTATTTTTATTCCTTCAGATAGTTTTAATGCGAATGCCGTAATTTTTTTTATTAATTAAAATATGGGAAAAGAAAGGGGAAAAGTCGTTAAATTCACCTCTAGTTATATCCAAAATTCGCTAATTCCACGCTCACGCTATCTCCACTGGTTAGTTTCAAAACCTGTTAAATCCACTTTTTTATACATAAATAAATTTTTATCTTTAGTTTTATTAACCAAGTTACGTAAGTCAGGGTTATAAACAAATTAGAATTACATTCCCTAATGGAATAATTTCAATTCATTTCAAGACAGGTGCTCTGAAATAATAAATACGGTCTTTTGCTTTTACTGAAAATATGTTGCGTGTGGAGTTAGCGGATATTGGAATTATACGACTCAAATAGTCTTGTCGAATATCATTCGAGAGAAAATTATTTACCGGTAAAATTTTCTTCTGGTTTTATTCAAGTTTGTTGCCTTTTGGCAATTTTCACTTATGAAATTTTGACAAAATTACTCGACTGACGTCTCGTGATTTAACTGTCAAAATTTTAGTCTAAGAGCTAGTGAACCCTCCGACTAACGGTGGTCCTGTAAGGCTAAAAATTTTTCTAGTGATAATTCATAGCACACCAAGGCTAAAAACCATGACCTGGCAGGCCTCAGCGGTGCACGTGTATCTACCAGGTGAATCGAAAAGTGCAAATTTAGGGGGTAAAATAAACTTTCTCCTGTAAGGTTTAAATTTAAGTATGTGTTTTAGTAAGTCATTTAGAAGAAATGTGTACAATGACAGGCGATTCTGAAGAGCATAAGACATTGCCAGGCGAGGGGAAAGACTATGGGTTTTTCCTAAAATTATTCTTTTCGCATCGAACAAATTTTTTTTAGATTTTTTGAATCATTTCAAACAGAAAACGTTTTTTGTGATTTTTCTCTTAAGTTAATAGTTTTTGTTATATGAACGATTGAAAATTTTGAAAATTGAGAAATCGGCCATTTTTAACCCTAAATCGGACATTTATCTAAAAATTTCAATGTTGCCAAGGTACGTAGATATTCTTTAAACATTGATTGATGAAATCCCGAAGAATTTTTTGCAATAAAATATCGAAAACCCCTTTGTTTTTTTAATTGCTAATCAAGCGTGTGCGACACTGTAGTATAAGTGAGGACGTATGCGTTTGCATAAATTCATTATCTCTAGAATGGGCAAATTTCAAGTCAATCCTCAGGCAGGTCGATTTTTATTTTTGAATTAGGACTTTTTGGCATATATATAATACTAGTGACATCATCCATCTGGGCGTGATGACGTAATCGATGATTTTTTTAAATAAGAGTAGGGGTTGCGTGATAGCTCATTTGAAAGGTAATTTAATTCCCTATTCAGTGATATAAACATTAACATAATTATTTATACAGGGTGTACAAAAAAAATTTTTCTTCTATTTGTCAAATTGAATCAAAGTTAATTTAATAAAAAATTTTTTTTTGGATAAATAATAATGTTAATGTTTATATTAGTGAATAGAAAATTCAATAACCTTTCAAATGAGCTATCACACAACCCATAGTCTCATTTAAAAAAAGCATCGATTACGTCATCACGCTCAGATGGATGACGTCACTAGTATTATATATATGCCAAAAAGTCCTAATTTAAAAATAAAAATCGATCTGTCTGAGGATATTTCTTGAAATTTGCCCATTCTCGAGATATTGAATTTATGCAAACTCAAACGTCCTCACTTATACTACAGTGTCGCACCTGCTTGATTATCAATTAAAAAAACAAAGGGGTTTTCGATATTTTATTGCAAAAAACTCTTCGGGATTTCATCAATCAATGTTTAAAGAATATCTACGTATCTTGGCAACATTGAAATTTTTAGATAAATGTCCGATTTAGGGTTAAAAATGGCCGATTTCGCAATTTTCAAAATTTTCAATCGCTTATATAACAAAAACTATTAACTTAAGAGAAAAATCACTAAAGACGTTTTCTGTTTGGAATGATTCAAAAAACCTAAAACAAATTTGTTCGATGCAAAAAGAATAATTTTAGGAACAACTCCTAATCTTTCCCCTCGCCTGGCAAGGTCTTATGCTCTTCAGAATCGCCTGTCATTATACACATTTCTTCTGAATGACTTACTCAAACACATACTTAAATTTAAACCTTACAGGAGAAAGTTTATTTTACCCCCTAAATTTGCACTTTTCGATTCACCTGGTAGATACACGTGCACCACTGAGGCCTGCCAGGTCATGGTTTTTAGTCTTGGTGTGCTATGAATTATCACTAGAAAAATTTCTAGCCTTACAGGACGACCGTTAGTCGGAGGGTTCACTAGCTCTTAGACTATTTAATTCGCGAAAATTACCAGGCAATAAACTTTCATACCAGTCGAAAATATTGCCGGCAAAATTTTTTTTCTTATGATATTACATATTATTATATACGATTATTCAACGCTCTCTATTTCTGGGATATCTTTTCTTCAATTCGTCTTCAGTAGAGGATTTTAGTACTATCGTTTTCCAGGGATTCAACTTTTGTTATATAGTTCAGATCCCTTCTTCTGGTGGATTTATATGCGATAATTTGAGCTTTGCATAAGACTAAACTATGTTGTGTGATACTTATAATTTGCTGACGTTTGCGTTCTGACGTCAAGTACGTGGGTGATATCCGATTTTTTGTTACGGATTGCAAAGTTAATCATTGACTTTCGGCTTCTGGTGTTGTTAAATGTATATTTATATTGTGAAATGTGGTATTTTTTATACGTAATTCATTATGGGCGCACAGGCTTTTTTCGGTTTCCATTTGCTTGTTCTTCATTGAATCTCTACATAATTCATTGTCTTCCCAAATCTTAAATTGAATTCACCCATTACGAATACTGGTTTACCATGAAAATAAACCTATTTCCTACTTTAACTGAGTTCCGTGTTGGGTTGGTCTTGTCATGCTATTCGTTTAGTCTAGGACTAGGATATACTATACTTACCGAGTATTGTGTTGCATCCCAAATATATCCAGTATCGGCTATGTAATACTCCATACTAATCCACATATCCTGAGAAAGTGTTTCTTCCAAGTGACTCCTGGATTTGTAAGCAATGATACTTACGGTCAATTCCAGGATAACTATTACAAGAAGTAGTAAAGCGTACTGAAAAAGGAAAAAGCACATTAAATAAATACATAATTAAATAATACACAATATCTTTATTTTCGAAAGACTATAATAGTATATTATGCAATGAGCATTTATTATGGTCATTATGATGAGAACATGAAGCACACGAAACGAACCGCGTAGCTGCGTGTTTCGTATAGAATACAAGCTTCATAATGAAATTTAAATGCAAGTTGTATACATGATTTTTTCTATGATCATTAACAACAAACAATATATTCAAATTTATTAATTTTGTAACGCAAATGAATTTAGTGGTTATATGGTTAAATTAATTATTACTCCAATAAGAAAGGAGTTCCCAGTGTGAAGATTTTCTTTTTAGTTCTTCTTCGGAATAACTTCAAAATGAATAGCTTCTTCCACAAAAACAACAGAAATAAGTTGGCAAAGCAGATAATAGAGTCAAACCAAAAATGAAATAGACTATCTAATTTGCAATAAAAGTTCTAAACAAATTCTATACCGGTAGTGATCATCGAATGGTACGCACTTAAGTCAAAATATCTAAGCAAGGAAAGACATCGGTTATTGAGAAAAAATGAAATACAAGATTCAAATAAAATAAGTTTTACCCTTTTTGAAAGTAGAGCCAGAAAAATTGATCTTAAGCTCAATGAAGATAAGACCAAGTAAGTTACCAAGAATCCGAGACAAAGAATTAGACAGGCCATTTCAATAAAGGAATTTTTTTCAATCTACAACTTTGAAGTTGTCAAAAAATTCACATACTTGAGAGTAGTGACAACTGCCGAAAATAGGCCTGAAAAAATGTAGCAGCTACAATCATGTCAGGAAATGGAGCTAGAATTATACCAGGAAATTACTCGCTATAGATGCTGATTAAATTTCAAAGGCAGCTAAAACATTCACCCATAATAATGCTGCCAGATGGCAGCCCAAGAAAAATATGGAAAGACACAGCAACGAGTGATTTATGTAAAATGGGGATACAACAATGGGAGATTATTGCAAGTGTGGAGGACCGGAAAGACCGGCAAGAGTGGAAATGGTAAACGCGACCAAGACTCACTTAGAGCTGCAGAGCCAAGAAAAGAGAAGAAGGGGACTAATGTGGAGCCGATGGAAGAGAAAGAGGCCAGTTTCAATATCCAGTCATAATATACGAACGTCCTAAACGTATGATATCAAAAAACGTAGAGCGGAAAATAATCGGATTAGAAACAATTTCATCAATTCATAACCAAAGTTATTATTCGCAAATCACGACTGTAATTTGCACAATCTATGAGCTTGTATTAACTGATACATATTATCTATTTTAATCGTAATAAATGACGTCAAAAGCATACAAATATACCTTTATCAGAAAGTAAATAAGATCAATGTTCTCTATAATAACTTAACAGTCGTTTGTTGGTTATTTATTTTCTAATGTGTTTATTAATTTGTTTTAATTAGTAATTCGTTTATTTTAGGTCTACATAATAATAACTAAATACCAGCTGTTTTTCAGTTAATTTGGTTTTATAAATATGTACAACATCTGTGACAACGTCCAATATATAAATGTATATAAATTATACAATATATAAAAAAAAGTTGTTAATAAAAGTTATAGACACCTTTAATGTACACATTTTAAAATTAGTGATAAATATACAGGGTTCTCTATAACACGGTGCCAAACCCAAGTTATGTTTTTTTTTTAATAGAACACCCTGTATTTTATTCAAAATCTAGTTTCTCCACATTTTTCTGATTAAAGAGATGTAACACTTGTCTAGGGTTATACCAAGTGTTTCAAAGTTATGAGCACTTTTATTAAAAAATCGTACTGATTTGATCGCCCTGAATGTTTCTAACGGTGTAATTTAAACTTAGTTTTTTACTGCTTTTGATTGTAAATATTAAAGTAGTAGGTCTGGATCCAGCGTATGAAAAAAAAGTTGATTAATAGCAAGCTGAAAATTTGTTAATAGCTTAAGGGTGTCTAGTCGGATAAACTTTGATATATGGGAACACTGGAACAGGGGCAGTTTTAATTGTGGAACAGGTTAAAAATTTGGAACGGTCAGACCACGAAAACGGCACATTTATTTTGTCCGACAGAATAGACTTAAACTCTCCGAACAGAGATTAAACTCTCATGCAAAAATCAGACTGCTATTTATCACCTGTCATAATTCCTGTCATTTGACATATTCTACATGTTCCACTGATTAAAACGCCCATTTGGTAATACATAGCAGTCTGATTTTTGCATGAGAGTTTAATCTCTGTTCGGAGAGTTTAAGTCTGTTTTGTCGGACAAAATACATGTGCCGTTTTCGTGGTCTGACCGTTCCAAATTTTTAACCTGTTCCACAATTAAAACTTACCCTGTTACAGTCTTCCCATATATCAAAATTTGTCCGACTAGACACCCTTAAGCTATTAACAAATTTTCAGCTTGCTATTAATCAACTTTTTTTTCATACGCGGGATCCAGACCTATAGTTTTTTAACAATGTACAACTTTTTTATAACTACACAAATTGTATACAGGGTAAGTCAAAATCAGGAGCGTCATTTGAAATTTTGCTAGGGGGGGGGCAAACATTATATATACAATACATTATATATGTAAACATAATACAAAATTGATCTATTTTTTGTAAATTTCAGTCATTTCCAGGGTCATGACGCCCCTGGTCAAAATGTAAATTAAAGATTTTCTTCATATTTTTAAATGGAATACCCTGTATTTCTATTATTATACTTGCATATCTTTTGAATATTCCCTATACCTAAAGTTATTAGTTTTCGAGATATTTTAGTTTTATTGTGGATAACTAATAGATACGTTTATTACAATAATTAATTACCCTTAATATTAGAAACCTTTAATAGACCAGGGCGGATCTGTTTTTAGGTGGATGTGAGAGGTGGCATTCGGATTTTTGCAGATAAAGTTATTTAACAACTTCAGTAATTATAATCGTATTATGCTCCTTCTCAAATATAGCCGAAACATTAATAAAAAAATAAAAATTTCGAAAATCATCGATTTTTTTCTATTTTCTGTGCTTATAACTTTAAAACAATTCATTTTGGAACAAAGTTGTTACGAAATAAAATAAAGCTAATTGAATTTTGTATAATATACAACTTGTTAAAAATATCTTAAATTATTACCCTTTTTGCAAAATAGCAATAAATACAAAATAAGGGGGCAAAATAAGCCTGTTTTTATTCAATGTTTTTCAACCACTTTGGTTGCACTTAGAACTTTCGTAATTCGCTTAGAAAATGTTTATAACATGCTTAAACCGTCCACTAAATTTCTTTAAAATTGACGTAATTGATTTTGCATAACCAATTTTCAATCTATTTTTTTTAAAGTTCAAATTTTTTAAAAACTTGAACAAAAAGTAGACCATTTAGAAGTTAGTTAATTTTCTTACTTTTCTTATATATAAACAGGCACTCTACCTATCCAATAAACTTTACAGAATTAAAATCGGATGATCTAAGCAGCCTTAAAGTTTAACAATTTTTTGGCTTACTTATAAACAAATAAAATATCTCCGTTACTATTATATTAAATTAAATTTACAAAAAGGAACTAGAAAATACTCGGTACGACGCTTATTTTAACCGGTTGTATCTCAGGAACTAATAGTCCTCACAAATCAACTTTTTTACTTTTAAAATATGCGTCGTACCGAGTATTTTCTTGTTTAGTTTGGTGAATTTAATTTAATATAATAGTAACGAAGACATTATATTTGTTTATAAGCCAATAAATTGTTTACAACTTTAAAACATTGCTGAGGCTGCTTAAATAATCCGTTTTAATTCTGTAAAGTTTATTAGATAGAGATAGGTAGAGCGTCTGCTTATCTGTAAAAAATTAGCAAACTTCTAAATGGTCTAATTTTTGTTCAGAAAGTTTTTATAAAATTTGAACTAACTAGATTGAAAATTTATTATGCAAAATCTATTAGTAGTGTAGGAAACAGAGGTTGAACCTTGCAAAATGGACACAAGTCCGGTTTTATTTTTTTTCTGGCATATCAAGGGGCTCTTATTATAAGACTAACTTTTTCTGAAAAAAATTCGCCCCGGAACCCCCCTTTTCACCCCTTTAAAGGGGGTAATTTATGGTTTTTGCAGAACGTAACCTTTCCTGTACCTTTCACAAAAAATTTCTTTTATAGAAATATGAAGAGGACTATATTTTCTACGATTTATTTCCGACAGCATCTCTCTATCATCCACCGTTTAGCAAGGGTAGCGCCCCAAAGTTGACAAGTTTTTAAAAAAGATGTTTCTAAAAAATATATATTTTTCCCTAACTGTAACGGAAATTAAAAAGAAATGCTTCGGAGATTATTCACAAATAGATGGTTGATTTTTTGG
This sequence comes from Diabrotica virgifera virgifera, assembly GCF_917563875.1. Taxonomy (NCBI): domain Eukaryota; kingdom Metazoa; phylum Arthropoda; class Insecta; order Coleoptera; family Chrysomelidae; genus Diabrotica; species Diabrotica virgifera. The sequence continues at coordinate 115,384,194 of NC_065446.1, read as the reverse complement.
TATAGGTTTCACTTAAGGGTAATTGCCCTTTTTTTAATTACAGGGTGTTACATTTTAAAAAACCCCTTTTTATACCATCTGAACCGTTTATGCTAGAGTAAAAAGACTTTCAGCGATTACCCATGTACTGGTGTTATTTACAAATTTGTATAATTCACCCCCATTTTTTCCCCGGAACCACCCAAAAAAAAGAAGAATTAATAAATAAAGTGATTTTCTTGGAATCCTTCACACACAATGCCCTTCAATAATATGCTTCATATATTATTTTGTGCTAGTTATTATTACCCATGCATGGACACTAAAAGCGATTTCCTAGTGCAACCCCGGTAGCCAAAAACAATAAATAAAATGGGGGATTGAAATTTTTTTTTTGTTTTTTGCTTTTTGATCCTTATGGGCATATGCTTCATCAATAGTGCTTTTCAAAAATATATATGTTTATTGCAACATCCCTGCGCAAACCACCCCTATCCTTGAAAATATACTGCAGAAACTACCCCTATACCTTATCCAGCATGTTTTTACGATTTTCTCATTACCTATTCATTTTTTTTAAACAAAACTTATACAAGGTTAAAGACCACTATTTACTCTAAGAATTAGGTCCTATTCATTTTTTTTGTTTAAGCAACCGTTACGGCACAGTGGCGCCGTAAACCTCATATATGCTTTGACGGGCTCCAGTTTTTGTTTATTTTTTGGTCATCTGTTTGTTTTATTGATAAAGTACTGATGTAAAATAAAACAACACAGTGTAACCTACAAATCATGACCTATGCATATTTTACATTCTTTGCTCCCCAAAGCTACAGTGGTGGCCCAAAATAAATTATTTCATATTTTCGCCACCTACACGCATATTATTGCGTTAATGCTACCTTAATAGCACAATATTCACCCCTAAGTGGTCGCTGAGCAGTGGCGGATCCAGGGAGGGGTGATGGGGGCGATCACCCCCACCCCTCTCAAACCAAGTGATATTATATTTGAAGATTATAAAAATATTCATTTATTTTTATAGAAATACTTATATTATATTAATATTATTTTTATAAGAATGACTTTTTATGCTTTAGCGACAGTGGCGGATCCAGCATCGTTAAGAGGGGGGTGCCAATTGGTTAAATTTCTATAAAAATAAATGAATATTTTTATAATCTTTGAATATAATATCACTTGGTTTAAGAGGGGGGGGGGAGATGATCACCCCCATCACCCCTCCCTGGATCCGCCACTGCGTAGCGACCACCTAAGGGTAAATATTGTGCTGTTAAGGTAGCATTAATGCAATAAAATGCATGTAGGTGGCGAAAATATGCAAAAATTTATTTACACTGTGGCTTTGGGGAGCAAAGAATGTAAAATGTGCATAAGTCATAATTTGTAGGTTACACTGTATTGTTTTATTTTGCATAAGTACTTTATCAATAAAACGAACAGATGACGAAAAAAAAAAACAAAAACTGGAGCCCGCCAAAGCATATATGAGGTTTACGGCGCCACTGTGCCGTAACGGTTGCTTATACGAAAAAATGAATAGGACATAATTTTTAGAGTAAATAGTGGTCTTTAGCCTTGTATAAGTTTTGTTTAAAAAGAATACATAGGTAATGAGAAAATCGTAAAAACATGCTCGCCAAGGGATAGGGGTAGTTTCTGCAGTATATTTTCAAGGATAGGGGTGGTTTTCGCAGAGATGTTGCAATAACCATATATATTTTTGAAAAGCACTATTGATGAAGCATATGCCCATATGTATCAAAAAGCAAAAAACAAAAAAAAAATTTCAACCCCCCATTTTATTTATTTTTTTTTGCTACAGGGGTTGCACTAGGAAATTGCTTTTGGTGTCCATGCATGGGTAATAATAACGTCCACAAAATGATATATGAAGCATATTAATAAAGGGCATTGTGTGTGAAGGATTCCAAGAAAATCAATTTATTTATTAATTTTTCTTTTTTTTTGGGGTGGTTCCGGGGAAAAAATGGGGGTGCATTATACAAATTTGTAAATAGCACCAGTACATGGGTAATTGCTGAAAGTCTTTTTACTCTAGCATAAACGGTTCAGATGGTATAAAAAGAGGTTTTTTAAAATGTAACACCCTGTAATTAAAAAAAGGGCAATTACCCTTAAGCGAAACCTATACCAAAAAATCAGTCAATTATTTGTGAATAATCACCGCAGGATTTCTTCTTAATTTCCGTTACAGTTAGGGAAAAATATATATTTTTTTAAAACATCTTTTTTAAAAACTTGTCAAATTTAGCGCGCCACCCCTGCTAAACGGTGGATGATAGAGAGATTGTGTTGGAAATAGATCGTAGAAAATATAGTCCTCTTCATATTTCTATAAAAGAAATTTTTTGTAAAAGTTACAGGAAGGGCTACGTTACGCAAAAACCACAAATTACCCCCTTTAAAGGGGTGAAAAGGGAGGTTCCGGGGCGAAATTTTTTCAGAAAAAGTTAGTCTTATAATAAGCACCCCTTGATATAACAGAAAAAAAATAAAACCGGACTTGTGTCCATTTTGCAAGGTTCAACCTTTGTTTCCTACACTATAGGTCGATTGTAATGAAATCTGGTGGACGGTTTAAGTATGTCATAAGCATTCTTTAAGCGAACAACGAAGGTTCTAAGTGCAACTAAAGTGGTTGAAAAACGTTGAATAAGAACAGGCTTATTTTGCCCCCTTATTTTGTATTTATTGCTATTTTGCAGAAAGGGTAATAATTTAAGACATTTTTAACCAGTCGTATAATATACAAAATTCTATTATCTTTATTATATTTCCCTACAACTTTGTTCCAAAATTAATCGTTTTAAAGTCATAAGCAAATAAAATAGAAAAAAATCGATGTTTTTCAAAATTTTTAAATATTTTAATTTTTTTAATAATGTTCCGGGCATATTTGAAAAGGAGCATAAGTCAATTATAGTTATTGAAGTTGTCACCTGATTTGATAGTGATAATTAAAATTAGACTGCATTTCATTTTTTCTCCAAGTTTCTGGGAAATTCTATACAATAACGACAATTTTATATTTACTAACAAAATGATATTAATTTTCCGCGAAGAAATGGGCACTATAAATTGCTGCAAGTTCTTGTTTAAGGTGGCTTTGAAATAATTGACACAAGAACTGTCAGATTTAAGATTTTAATTATGTGTACGTTTTTATTTTTGTTATTCTGTGATTATAATAATTGTTTGCCATATTGTTATAATTGTTACCTAACAATGAATTTTAGTCGTGAATAAATGACAGACATGATATGGATTTTAGGAGAGTGTTTTAAAAACTCATTACTTGCCACACTAATTTATAGGAAACGGTATCCACAGCGTCGACAATCAAATAAGAAAGAATTTGACAAATTATTAGACATGCTTATTCGTACTGGTTCAATTTTATATGAACCAAAGGAAAAAACACAAACCATTATTACGGGATGAAAATGAATTAAATGTTTTACTGGCTGTTACAGAAAATCCTCATACAAGTATTCGAAATATTACAAGAAAGCAAGTTATAAGTTATAGATCTATCCAAAACATACTCAAGAAAAACAACATGCATACATATCATATACAATTTCATCAGGAACTTGTTGGGGATGATTTGGAACGAAGAGTACAATTGTGTCAATGGTCACAACAGCAAATAGTAATACAGAGAGATTTTTTTGAGTTTGTTCTTTTTGGAGACGAGGTAACATTCCACAAAAATGGTAGTGTAAACAGACACAATTTTCATTATTATTCCACAACCAATCCGTACTGTGCTCCCACACATAGTCAAATGAGATGGTCCTTAAATATTTGGGGTGGAATCGTAGACAATTATGTTATAGGTCCTGTTTTCTTTGAAGAATCGGTAAATAGTGAGGTTTAATTTAAATTTTCTAGTGAATCATTTACCTATTCTACTTGAAAATGTACCATTAAACATCCGCCAACATATGTGGTACCTTCACGACGGAGACGCTGTTCACCACAACGCACTTGTCAACGGTGAACTCGATGAATTATTTCCTGAAAGATGGATAGGAAGAGATGGGCGAGTTCACTGTTCACCCAGATCACCACAATTGAACAAAGTTGACTTCTTTTCCTGGGGTTACACCTACACCTCCAACAATAGTTGACGATATGAAAATAAGGATTAAAAACGCCTTTCAAAGTGTCACACAACAAATGCTTACAAACGTCAGTAGGTCATTCGAAACTCGTCTCCAGGCTTGTATAGACGTTATGGGAGCTCACTTTGAACATATTTTATAAGAAACATAAGAAGTAGGTTAAACATATTTTTATTTAATTTAGTTTTCTGAATTAATTAAAGTATTGTTATTTATTAATAACAAAGTAGCACTCGTTGTTATCAACAATAAAACTAAAATATCTCGAATACTTAAAAGATGTGCAAGTATACTGGTAGAAGTTTTCGATGGTAATATAAAATACAGGGTGTACCATTTAAAAATATGAAGAAAATTTTTTACTTACATTTTGACTTACTCTTACTCTGTATACAATTTGTGTAGTTATAAAAAATTGTACATTGTTGCAAAACTACTTTAATATTGACACCCAAAAGCAGTAAAAAATCACTTTATATTACACCGTTAGAAACATACAGGGCGATCAAATCAGTGTGATTTTTTAATAAGATTGCTCATAACTTTGAAGCACTCGGTTTAATCCTAGACATGTGTTATATCGTAGAGAAACGTTATTTTGAAAAAAATACAGGGTGTTCTATTTAAAAAAAAACATAACTTTGGTTTGGCATTGTGTTATGGAGGATCCTGTATATTTCTCACTTATTTTAAAATGTGTACATTAAAGGTCTCTATAACTTTTATTTACAACTTTTTTCATAGATTGTATAATAACAGATATAGTGGACTTTGTCACAGAAGTTGATCACCTTGTATAAAGATAGCTCCCTAACTTCGTTTGCTCCTTTAAGTAGGCCTCATTGAAGTGTTTTGTCTGAATTTATCTTTATATTGTGTAATCATATCAATGATATGTAATATATTTTATGCACGACCGGGCGGTAAAGTCCATATTATGTATAAATTTGGCTGGCGTAAAGTGCCAGTTTAGCGCCCGTGGGCTTCTTTATCGCCCGCCGGAAGATAATGTTAGATGTATCGTATATTTTCTTAGATTTAGCCGGTAGTAAACTTAATTTTTCATCTTCAGCTGCTTTAAAAATTTCCGGTGGTATTCCAGAAAATGTTTCATCGTCACTAGTTTCCATTATAAAAGAACTTCTTAATAAATTTGTTATGAAACTTTCAATACGATAGATAATGGCGACTTACTATTCTTGACTTATTTACTTTGTTGCTAGGTAACGCGAACATAGCTATAGATATTACTGTTCTATAATACTATTATTTCTTAATAGTCCGTTCTTTAACGGTAAAATATTGCAAAATCTCTAAATTTTAAAGAACCGCTTGGATTGACATGAAATTTGGCATACACAAAGCTACCAAGTCAATGAAAAAAAGTGATATTGTGCCGATATGTGCTTTTGCCCTGGGGGTGGTTTTCACCCCCTCTTGGGGGTGAAAAAATATTCGTCCAAAGAAAGTCAGGAAATGGATAAACTGGCTAATTTTAAGTAACTTTTGTTCTATAGAGTTTTTTCACTAAGTCAATACTTTTCGAGTTATTTGGCAGTGAATATGTTCATTTTTTCAACAAAATAACCACGCTTTTAGACGGTTTTTCGCAAATAACTCAAATAATAAGTATTTTGTCGAAAAAACAGTTTCAGCAAAAATAGAGCCTGTAAAATTTTTTAAAAAATGGTGTACATATCACGTCTCTACACCTCGTAGAAGCAGAGTTATAGCTAATGAAAAATAGGTTCATATTCGTTCAAATTCCAAATGGAATACTTTAACGTGAAATAACCAAAAATGAAGCGCATTTCGGGGAAAACTCATTACAACTTATTTAAAGTGTTTAAAAAAGCTTCATTTTTGTTTTATAAAAAAAATTTCTAGCATCAAAATTAAACAAGTTACGCTCAAAATAAAGTTAGTCCCTTTTGGTTTTGGTAAAAAAATCGAGAAAATCACCCCCTAATTAGTATCTTAAATGAACTTAATCGTTACGACTTCACAAGTTTCTGGACTCGTGTATATATTGTTTATATGATCTGTAAGTTTCATCGGTTCAAAGTCCTTATTATTGAAAGGGCTGTAGTTAAAAGGGGTTGAACGAGTCACTGATCACGAATGTATGCAAATTTAGAAACACCAAATCTTAATCAATTTTTGTCTAACAGAAAAACAAAAAAATACATGATATTCAGAAAAGCAACTCTAATTTTTTTTTGTTTTTCGAGATATTTGGTATCTCTGACAATTTTTAAGTTATTTTGAAAAAAGCATATTTTTCAAAATTAAAATTTTTAAAAATTTTACTTTGAAACCAAATTTTTTCAAAAATAAGCACTTTGAATCGATAAAACTTACAGATCATATAAACACAACATAAGTAAAATAATTTGTGGAGCGGTAACGATTAATTTCATTTAAGTCGCTAATTAGGTGGTGGTCTTCACGATTTTTTTTTGCAAAAACAAAAGGGACCAACTTTATTTTGAGCGTAACTTGCTTAAATTTAATACTAGAAACATTTTGCAAAAACAGAAATAAAGCTTTTTTAAACACTTTAAAAAAGTTATAATGGGTTTTCCCCAAAAAGTGCTTAATTTTTTTGGATATTTCACGTCGAAATATTCTATTTGAAATTTGGTGAATATTAATCTATTTTTCATTGGCTATACCTCTGGCTCTACGAGATCCAGAGACCTAACGCCTACACCATTTTTTTTACTTTTTAATAAGCTATATTTTTGCTAAGAACGTTTTTTTCGACAAAATACTTACTTTTTGAGTTATTTGCGAAGAACCGCCTAAAAATGTGGTTATTTTGTTGAAAAATGAACATATTCACTCGCAAATAACTCGAAAAGTGTTGACTTGGCGAAAAAGCTCTATAGAACAAAAGTTACTTAAAATTAGTCAGTTTACCCATTTCCGGACTTATTTTTTATATATATGTTTTCACCCCCAAGAGGGGGTGAAAGTCACCCCCAGGGCAAAAGCACACATCGGCACAATATCACTTTTTTTCTTTGACATGTAAGCTATACACTATACGTATGCCAAATTTCATGTCAATCCAAGCGGTTCTTTAAAATTTAGAGCAAAACCCGTGAAAGAATGAACTATAGACATATTTCTTTCAATATGACATTTTTTATTAACTAACCAATACCAATGATTCGGTGAATTGTTATACAGGGTGAGTTTTAATAAATTGAGCTACAAAATTCATGCAACTTTTGAAACGGTATTTATAATAAATTGTTCGCAAAAGGTGGAAAGAAAAAGAAGCATTAAAAAATAATCACTAAGACGATCGTGCAAGGAATTTTGTATCTTTATTAATAAATGATCATTAAAACAGTCGTGCATAAAAATTTGTATGTATGTATTTCGAATTTCGGGCGTAAACAACGTTTATGGACCTTACGTGTTAATAGCCCTCGCCTATCGGCTCGGGCTCTTACTTACACGTCGCGGTCCATAAACGCCTATTTTACGCCCTTGATACATAAATAACTAAAAAAGTCATATTTTCTTTTTACTGTGTAGAAATTTAACAATAATCCTTATTTTCTTCTTCTTGTGGCATCATAACTCCAGGTGTGTCTTTGCTTATCTGGCTATGTTTTTCCATTTATACCTCTATTGTGCCCTCCATTATCTTGTCTTGTCCACTAATTTATACTGCACCCCTTAATTACCAAATAATTTAAAAATCTTAATTTAAGCCTTAATTAATAATTTTCTTTATTTTTCTTTTATTTTTAAGGTTGATTTTAGAAAACTAAAATAAAATAATGTTGTTTTTTACGAGAAATATATTGAAATAAGATTAACTGACATATTAAAAAAGGCAAAAATGAAAGTTTGTAAAAATCAAAAAAATTAAATTAAAAGCGATTATTGCCTCGTTCTTTCACATCACTCTTAACATTGTTGCGACATGTTGCAAGAATGAAAGACGAGAGGTGGACAAAAGAAATTGCTTGTGTGTAGACCACGAGCAGACAAACGAAGCCGAGGAAGACCACCAACGCGATGGGAGAACGACCTCAAAATAATTGTGACAAATTGGATAGCAGAGGTACAGAACAGAAGAAGATGGAAATATTTGGAGGAGACCTATGTTCAACAATGGACAAATCAGGGTCGATTGACGATGATAATGATGATTGCCTCCTCTGGGGTCTATTACTGCTTGGTATATATCTCCTATACAAAGAAAATATAAGGTTTAAAAAATGTTCCTGTCCTTCCGATACCAATCGCCATTTCCCGATTTATGCCTCCTATCCAACTAAGGCAAGGTCTTCCTGTTTTCTTTTTACCACGAGTGCTAAAAGAAATCAATGCAGATATACTACAAGGTAGTGTATTTAGATGGGAAATAAGCCACAATTAAACTGAAAAAATAATTTTACTAACGTTTCGACGCCCAAATCGGGTCTCGTTTTCAAAATTCAAAATACTACTAAATTAAACAAAAATGTTACTAAGTAAAAAATTCTTCTAATAATTTATTTAATCTGACTCATTTATATTTTCAATTCAGACGTATATTATACATTTTAAAGTAGAGGACTTTAAAATGATATCGCCAATATTTATGAGTAGCGTTCCTGGGACGACTTTGCTAAAATATAGTTCATTCGATTACATGAAATCAATCCCAACTCAAGAATATCAGTCATAAAATAATCATAGCATGTGATCTGTCTTTAAAAAGACAACCAAATGAAACGATGACAATAAAATTCTCGCGTTAGAGATTGCATAGTAAATCTCGAGGAAAAACCAGGAAAAAACCTCTTGATACTATCCCGACATCGTAAGTATCTGGTCTCATATTAATTTACTTTCAAAAACCAATACCAAATTTTGATTTTAATATGTTGAAATTATAAATAATATTAATAATACATAGATATACAATAAGTAATACTAAAATATAAAATATGTACTCGATATGTTATTGACTTACTAATCGTGGTATTTTCTTTCTATTGACTTCCTCTTTCAGTATGGGTAACCACATCCTACTGCATTCTACCGAGGAATTTGCGACACAATTGGTTTCATTTAGCATAATTAGAGCCGCTTCTTTGATTTTCCTCTTTTTACTATCTGATTCTTTTAGGACTATACTTGAATCTCTCCACTGAACTGGTGGATGTTCATTATCCCATGCGTGTTGACATATTTTAGATCTATCAAATTCTCTATTTTTATTATAAGACTGATGTTCACTTATTCTAATGTTTGATGATCTTGATGTTTCACCTAAATAAAATTGTTCGCATTCACAAGTTATTTGATAAATGCCATTCTTTGTTCTTTCTTGTTCATTATTAGGTTTAGTTTTAGATAGAATAGATCTCAATGTGTTTGTTGTTTTGAATGTTGTTAAAATGTTGAATTTATTTCCTATTGTTTTAAGTTTCTCGGATAGTCCTTTTATACAGGGTGTAACGAAAATACAGGTAATAAATTAAATCACATATTCTGAGACCAGAAATAGTTCGAATGAACCAAATATGCACATAAAAAAAGTTACAGCCCTTTGAAGTTACAAAATAAAAATCGATTTTTTCGAATATATCGAAAACTATGAGAGATTTTTTAGGGTCTAGGACGTTTCATCGCCGCCAGTTCATCGCCGCCGTTTCGATGCCGCCAGTTGGCCGATTCATCGCCGGCCGTTTCGATACCGCCGGTTCATCGCCAGTCAGCTAATCGCTAACTGATATATTTCCGAATTTTCGACCAATTTTCGACAGTTACATTTATTATTTATTTTTAGTATTAATTAGGAATTCTAGGAAATGCGAGATATGACCATTCCCGTTGCCATACTTAATCTTTTAATAGACTTTTAAACTTTTATAATATAAAATATAATTTAACACTACAAATTTAATACTGTTTAGTATCAAATTTAGGGGAAGTAGAAATACAACAGTAAATTAATATAAAATTATTTTTTATCTATTTATTTGTCATAAGTTTTGAACTGAATTTAACGTCGTGTCGTGTCATCTCCCATAATACAAGATCAACTGACTAACTGGCGATGAAACGGCCGGCGATGAAACGGCCGGCGATGAAACGGCCGGCGATGAAATGGACTGGCGATGAACCGGCGGCATCGAAACGGCGGCGATGCACCGGCGGCGATGAACCGGCGGCGATGAACCGGCGGCGATGAACCGGCGGCGATGAAACGTCCCATTCCGGATTTTTTATTGAAAATGGACACGTGGCATTATTATGGCAGGAACATCTTAAAAAAGAATTATAGTGAAATTTGTGCACCCCATAAAAATTTTATGGGGTTTTGTTCCCTTAAACCCCCCCAAACTTTTGTGTACGTTCCAATTAAATTATTATTGGGGTACCATTAGTTCAATTCAATATTTCTATAACTTTTTTGCCTCTTAGAATTTTTTCGATAAGGCAGTTTTTATCGAGTTGCGGCTTCTTTTTTAATATGTTTACATAAAAATTTTATGGGGGTTTTGTTCCTTTAAACCTCCCAAATGTTTGTGTATGTTCCAATTAAACTTTTACTGCGGTACCATTAGTTAAACACAGTGTTTTTAAAACTTTTTTGCCTCTTTGTATTTTTTCGAGAAGGCACTTTTTATCAAGATATTACTTCTTTTTTAATATGGTTCAAAACATACCTAAAAATGTAGATCATAAATAAATGTTCATATTATTACCAAGTCTCCATAATCGTACTTAGCCATTTACAAATATGTGGTGGATTTGACAAATATTCAAAATATCTCGATAAAAACTGACTTTTGGAAAAAGTACTAAGAGGCAAAAAAGTTTTTAAAATATTGTATTTAGCTAATGGTACTACAATAATAATTAAATTGGAACGTACACAAAAGTTTGGGGGGGGGGGGGGTAAAAAGGAACAAAACCCCCATAAAATTTTTATGGGGTGTCCAAATTTCACTATAATTTTTTCTTAAGATACTACTATCATAAGAATATCACATGTCTATTTTCAATAAAAGATCTCTAATAGTTTTCGACATATTGGAAAAATCGATTTTTCGAACTTCAAAGCGCTGTAACTTTTTTTATGTGCACATTTGTACTAAGATAAGTTAGGTTCAATCGAACTATTTTGGGTCCCAGAATATGTGAATAAATTTATGACCTGTATTTTTGTTACACCCTGTATATGGTATTGATATTTTCCTCGTATTATTTAACGATTGTTTTTCTTCTAAAAATGAATTTTCGTTAGAACAAGTAATTTTGGCTTTACCATATAACGATTTAATGACTACCTTTTTAACGTTGATGTTGTGATTTGATTTGTAATTGAGATATCTGTTGGTGTGTGTTGGTTTTCTATACACTTGAGTCTCATATCCAGTATCCTTCTTTGAGACTAAAACATCGAGGAAAGGCAAAGTGTTATTGTATTCCTTTTTCATTGTAAATTTTATTGTCTCTTCTTGATCGTTTATAATATTCAGGAATGCATCCAACAATTCTGATCTATGAAGCCATATTGAAAACACATCATCTACATATCTCCACCATACTGTGGGTTTTAAATTTTGTTTAGAAATGATATTAGTTTCGAAATCCTCCATAAATATATTTGCCAATAATGGAGATAAAGAAGAGCCCATTGCTATACCAAAATTTTGTTTATAGAATTCATTATTTAGTTGAAAATAGGTATTATTAGTACATAATGTCAATAACTCCATTATAGCTGATACATTTGGTCTTGTCCTAGTTGTCAATGTATTATCATTCTTTAATTTCGTTTTGATTATGTTTAAAGTTTTATTTAATGGCACATTTGTAAATAAACTGTGTAAAAAAATTATTTTTTCAATTTAATTGTAGCTTATTTCCCATCTAAATAGTTAATCATAAAAATGCCACAAGGAAATAGCTTCAGAACAACATGGTAGTGTAACTGAACCAGTCCTGTACACTAGTGATATCCCTGAATTAGAAGATAACACAATAACTAGCTTTGCTGATGATAATCTCGTCTTGGCAAGCTTATGAAGAAGCAACAAGAAAACTATAAGCCTCTGTTAACAGAGTTCTGGACTAAATGGTGGCGAATTAAATTAGACGAAATGAAGTCAGTGCACATTAATTTTACAAAAAAAGAAAAAACAACATAGTCCTGGTATAATGTAAATAATACTCAGTTAAACAAAAGATAATAGCTTAACATCAAGTATAAAAAATGTATTTAGACCAGTAAGGATCTGTGAAAAAACGTCTATTTTTGGATGTGAGAGGTGGCATTCGGATTTTTGCAGATAAAGTTAGGTGACACCTTCAGTATTAATAATTGACTTATGCTCCTTCTCAAATATGCCCGGAACATTAATAAAAAAGTTAAAATATTTAAAAATTTCGAAAAACGTCAATTTTTTTTTCTGTTTTCTTTGCTTATAACTTTAAAACGATTCGTTTTGGAACAAAGTCGTAGAAAAATAAAATAAATATAATTGCATTTTGTATGATATACGACTTGTCAAAAATGTCTTAACTTATTACCTTTTCTGCAATATAGCAATAAATACAAAATAAGGGGGCAAAATACGCCTGTTGTTATTCAATGTTTTTAACCACTTTGGTGGCACTTATAACCTTAGTAATTCGCTTAGGAAATTTTTTGTAACATACTTAAACCGTGTAGAAAATTTCATTAAAATCGACTTAATAGATTTTGCATAATAAATTTGCAATCTAAATGTTTTTAAAAAAGTTCAAATTTTTAAAAATCTTTCTGAACAAAAAATAGTCCATTTAGAAGTTGTCTAATTTTTTTACATATAAAGAGGTACTCTACCTATCTAATACACTTTACAGAATTAAAATCGAATTATGAATTATGGCTATTTTATTTTTTAATCAAAAGTTATTCGCGTTCAAAAATTGCAATTTTTCGAATGTGTGAAAGTTCCACTGCGTTTATCTCGAAAACTATGCATCCTACGAAAAAACTTGTTAGAACATTTTTTGCTTAGAATTATCCAAGAAATACAAAAAATGTTTTATTTTGCGAAAAATCGATGTTATGTAATTCCTCAAGTTCTTTGTTTATAACAATCTTATCGCCATCCGGATCAACTGTTACCCAAAAAAATCGTGTTCTACGGGTCAAAAAATACATAAAAATCTTGAGTAAGCCCATCTAAATAAAGGAGCCCGTAGCATCCCCTGCTGGCCACAGGACTAATTTGTTTATAAGCCAAAAAATTGTTTATAACTTTAAAACATTGCTGAGGCTGCTTAAATAATCCGATTTAAATTCTGTAAATTGCATTAGATAGGTGGAGTACTTCTTTATATGTAAAAAAATTGACAAATTTTTGTATGTTCTAGTTTTTGTTGTGCAAGATTTGAAAACATTTTAAATTTTTAAAAAAAGTTTAGATTGCAAAATTATTATTCAAAATCTAGTAAGTCAATTTTAATGAAATTTTGTGTACGGTTTTAGCACATTACATAAATTTTCTAATCGAATTAGGAAGGTTCCAAGTGCAACCTAAGTGATGGAAAATCATTGAATAAAGACAGGCTTGTTTTGCCCCTTTTTTTTATATTTATTGCTATTTTGCAGCAAGGGCGATAAATTAAGACATTTTTAACTAATCGCATCTGATAGAAAATTTAATTATCTTTGTTTTATTCCTATACGACTTTGTTCCAAAATGAATCGTTTTAAAGTTATAAGCAAAAAAATTAGAAAAAAAACGAAATTTTTTGAAATTTTTAAATATTTTATTTTTTTTTTATTAATGTTCCGGGCATATTTGAGAAGGAGCATAAATCAATTATTATTAAGAGGAAACAGTAGCGATCAACAGGTAGCGAAAACGCGTTCCAAGATTGCGGCTGTAATTTTGAATATTTTTTCGAGATATTTCGCGCACGTATTCGTAATATAATAACGAATGGCGGTACAGAGCCCAATTTAAAAAATATATTAATATGTGGAAATTACTCTGTAATTAAATACAATATTAAAAAAACGAGCCTGTACCGCCATTAAGAAGAACAAAAAAATACACTTTCTTCAAATAAACTTTTTTATCCGATGCCTAGATTTTGTGTCATTTTGGAACTACTAAAATTTTTTATTTCATTAGTAGTTCCAAAATGACACAAAATCTAGGCATCGGATAAAAAAGTTTATTTGAAGAAAGTGTATTTTTTTGTTCTTCTTAATGGCGGTACAGGCTCGTTTTTTTAATATTGTATTTAATTACAGAGTAATTTCCACATATTAACATATTTTTTAAATTGGGCTCTGTACCGTCGTTCTTTATTATATTACAAATACGTGTGCCAAATATCTCGAAAAAATATTCAAAATTACAGGCGCAATCTTGGAACGCGTTTTGGCTACCTGTTGATCGCTACTGTATCACCTTAACAAAGTTATCACCTAACTTTATCCGCAAAAATCTGAATGCCACCTCTCACATCCACCTAAAAACAGATCCTTACTAGTCTAATTGGCAATTGGGAAGAAAAGCCATCCGTCTACAACAAAATTCTTCTTATTCTTCAACCTTAGGTAATCCAAATTTGAACATAGACCTCCCATAATTTAATCCATATTTCTAGTTGTGTCCTCTAATCTTCTTAATGTCATCAGCCCATCTTATTTGTGACCTTCCTCTGCTTCTCCTTCCAAACCACGGTCTCCATTGTTGTATTTCGTGATTCCGTCTTTTATCCTTCAGTCGGGTATTGTGTCCTGCGAAGCTCTATTTTAATTTGACAGCATGTTCTTCTGCATCTTTTAGTTTGGTTTTGCTTCTAATCCATTTATTTGTTTTTTGTCTATAAGCCTCATTTCGAGCATTGATCTTTTCATCACTCTTTGTGCCTTTACTGTTTTATCCATATTAGCCTTGGTGAGTGTCCACGACTGTGAACCATACGTAAGTATAGGGAGGATACACTGATCGTAAACTCTGGTTTTCAAATATTGTCCTATTTTAGTGTTTTTCCTCTCATATGTAATAACTCTGTATTAGTTATTACTCTTATAAAGAGTTTGTACATTTGGGAGAGCAGGGAGATTAACCTATAGTTCTTCAGATCTCCCCTGCCTCGTTTTTTGAAGAGAATTATTGTCAAACTTTCTTTCCAATCATCTGGGACTTGTCAAGGCACTAGTTGAAAAGATTTTTCAATCCTTTGAGAATAATTTCACTCCCTTCCATAAACATTTCGGCAAGTATTCTATATGGCCCCGGAGCCTTATGGCATATAAATTACGGTAAAAGGTTTGAGTAACTTTTAGGATTTCGTTCTTTTCTCTTATTTATTTTCCATCTTTATCCTTTAATGAGATTATTAGAGGCTTTCGTATGTTTGGCCTTAAGCATTTTAGACCTCGGGTTTTTTCTATAATTTTTTCTACCTTGTTTTCATTGTAGGTTCTTAAGTCTTCATTTGCTCCCTTCTTTATTTGTTTATTCAATTCTTTGAAACCATCGGTGTTTCGCATTCCTTCGCTTAGAAATAGTCGTCTCTTTTCCATCAACCGTTTTGTTCCATCACTTATTTTGTCTTATTTACTTTTAGTTTTCTTTACAACAGTCAGTCCTGCTTTCAAGAGTTTTCGTTGCTTTTCTTTATAATTGTGTTCATGTCGGTATATTCTTCTTGATAATGTTCTATAAATTCTTCTCTTAAGACTTCACTGTACTCGTCTCCCTTCTGTCGGATTTTAGTTTGATCCATCTGACTACAATTATGTCGCCTCTTTCTACGGGTTTTTGTCTGTTTAGCAAGAACTCTTGCTCTTAAAAGACGATGATCGCTTTCAGTTGTGAATCGATTGAGAGCAGTTATATCTTCAAAAATGTCTTTGTTCCCACATACGAAGTAATCTAAAACAAAATACTTCTGTATGAACACATTTTAAAACCTATATGGACATATGGCATCTAGCTGTGGGGTTGTGCACGTAGAGTGCACATAGAGTCACGAACAACGACTTCTTCAACACGTCAATGTTGAGGCCATCCAGCTCCTTGACAACACAGATCTGGTTAGAAGGCTCAAGAGGAATAAACCCTTCGCGTAAGTTAAGTTAACAGCAGCGTATATAGCATGTGATGGTATATGCTAATATATGTGCAATAAATTAAGAAAACCTAAGGGATACTAGTGAGTTTGTCCTTAGTCATACTTTTTTAGTAGTACATAATTTAGGCTAGAAAAAAGTTGCTCATTGATCATATTGTTTGATAAGATTGTAATCTTTAAGCATCTTATTGGTGTTAATTAAATAAAAAGAAATCATAGCTCCACCATTAAACAAAACCATCACTGTTCGCCTTGTCCTCGTAATACAAAAATTAAATAGAGCACTTTATAAAAATTGTATTTGCACCAATTCCATTGGAATTTATTTCTGAAAATTCCTTATTTCAGTAGTACATAGGTATGTACGTAAACAAAGAGAGTAATAAAATTGGAATACGGTTATGACCTATTGTATATACGTAATTTATTGTTAAATAAAAAGCGTTGTTGACTTTATGCTTTGTTGGAGAGGCAAATCAATATTATTTTTAGTAGTCCAAGGTTATTGCTAATAATGTGGTAAATACATTAATAATTTTGAGTCATGTCTGCTACTGTTTATATTATTCAATTGCAAAATAACTATTAGGATAACATACCTACTAATAGCTTGTTTATCTGTGATTCAACGAAGCTAAACAAAGTACATAAATATGCATACCAATAGATTAATAGATATACAAAATAAAATGGATAACAATAAAAATAAGACTGCACATGCACTTTTAGATAGTAAATCTGTATGTAAAATCTTCGGTGTACTCCATCTCTATTCTATCATTCTATGGCTCTACAGTCTATAGTTCAATTCGAGCCCTGACCTCCATCAGCAAATCTCATCGTGCGTTACGGTCTGTAGCCATTTTCCTCCACGATCTACTCCTAAGGAGAATGAGACGTCCTCATTCACATCATCCTTATATCGCTTTCTCCTTTTTACAATAAGTCTCTTCTGCATTCTTGCATGTAACATATTTTTTGAGGCCTGTTTTTTTCCATCCTAAATACATTAAAGTATTGAAGACGCTGTCTTGTTCTTGTGGTGCTTGTAATGGAGGTTAGGGACTACACTGGTTAATCTCTCTCTGACCAATGCGACTTTAAAAAAAGATGTTGAATCAAGGCCGGTCCAGTTCTGATATTTTTAAGCCATGAAATCTGGCGCCACCGGGACCCCGTTTTCTTTCAATCTTCCCCTGGATGATCCGTTTTTTTAACTGCACTTTTCTAACTTTGACAATTTCTATCAGCTCCCTATTTGAATCTATCTATTAAGGGCATTTTAATTGGTGGTGTGGTTGTCCAAGTTATTTTCAAGATCCTTCTATAAATCCGGGGTTCAAAGACTTCTAACTTGTTCATCAGCGTTATGTTGAAAGTCCAGGCCTCCGTTCCATACAATGGTATTGACCATACATAGCAATGCAGAAAACGACATCTAAGACTGATATTAATACTACTGTTACAAAATAAGCTTTTCATTTTGACAAAGTCTTGTCGAGCTACCTCTATTCTCTTTACTACTGCTTGTTTATAATCAAGTTGATTGTTGAACCAGCTGCCAAAAAATTAATTTGTATTAGTCTACGTATTCAAGCTATTGATGGTTCACATCAATTGGAAAGAGGAAATTTTTGTCCTTTGATATTTTCATAACTTTGGTTTTCGCAGTATTGATCTTCATACCCATTTTTTCACGACTCTTAGTGACCCTATTTAACAGTATCAGCGGATATTATTTACTCTTTGAACATTTATCCTGATACCTTCTGAAGAATGCGATAAAGCGTTCGCAAATATTACCCCAGAGTAGAAGTTAAACAGTATCGGTTATAAAATAAAAATGTATACCATCTTTATTCAGTTGCAATGCGAAGGCAAAACAATCTTACTTTTCAATTAGAATACGGAATGCAATCCAGCCCTCTGAATCGCGATTTTCGATTCTTATTGGAATCTCATCAGAGAGAGCGCAGGATTGTTCTCCATATCCTAACTGACCAGCACCGAGAGCTTTTCCCACACATTGCAACTGAAACAAATAGGTTAGGTGACTAGCTTCATCTGGCAATTGAAAGATGAAGTTTTTCAATCTCAATAGCAACATTAATAACATTGAAAATATTGAAAATATTACTAAAGGATTTTTAAATTGAAAAACTTATTGGTACATTTTTCTGGTGACACCTCCAAGGCTTCTACAATTTGCAAGCCAAATGGATGCTGCAGTGAAGACAAAGGGAAGGAATTCTACACTATGCAATTCACATCCCCGTCTGCAGCTTGGTAAAGTTCCAACGGAAAATGCACCTAGTTACTCTACGGAGTAATACGACTATAAAATAAAAATGTATACCATCTTTATTCAGTTGCAATGCGAAGGCAAAAAAATCTTACTTTTCAATTAGAATACGGAGTGCAATTCAGCCCTCTGAATCGCGATTTTCGATTCTTGTTGGAATCTCATCGGAGAGACCGCAGGCTTGTTCTCCATATCCTAACTGACCAGCACCGAGAGCTTTCCCCACACATTGCAACTGAAACAAATAGGTTAGGTGACTAGCGTCATCTGGCAATTGAAACATGAAGTTTTTCAATCCCAATAGCAACATTAATAACATTGAAAATATTACTAAAGGATTTTTAAATTGAAAAACTTATTGGTACATTTTTCTGGTGACACCTCCAAGGCTTCTACAATTTGCAAGCCAAATGGATGCTGCAGTGAAGACAAAGGGAAGGAAAGTATCGGTTATAGCACACAAGTCTGTCTGACACCTCGTTGTATTTCAATTGGCCTTGACGTGTTACCATTGGTATTTATGATTGTGGTCTGATTCCAATAAATAGCTTCTATAATTTGATAATCTCAATCTCTTTTGTCGATTCCGATGTCGTTCAATCTTCCTATCAAGATCTTGTGTGCTGCACCCAGTCGAAAGCCTTTTCAAAATCTATAAAACAGTCAAAAAGGTCTGCTTGTTGATCTTTGAACCCTTGTGCCAGAATTTAAAGACAGACTATTGCTTCTCTTGTCTCCATGCTTTTCCTGAAACCAAATTGTTCTTGACCGGTGATCCCGTCACGTCTTCTATGCATACACTCTGTTCTGTATGATTCTCAAGAAAAGCTTCAGAATCAGAATGTTATTTAGTAGAATTATAAGGCGAAAGTCCTGGCATGATTTGGCGTTCTTCGGCAGTGGGGTGAAGACGGATTCCAGCCATCGCATCGCATCGTTTAGGTATCGCTCCTGTAGTAGTGTAATAGTTATTTATGTACCAAGTCAGTAAAGTGACTCTTTATCGAACGAGTCTGATATTATGAGCCAAGCGAGCCTAGCGAGCAAGGCAAATAACAGACGACTTCGATAAAGAGTCTTTACTGACGTGGTGCATACAAGATTTTATCGCCAATCATACAAAACATTAGCACTTACCTAATTACATCCTTCTAATGAAAAAAGAGTGTGTGTACTTTGTATGCATGTGAGAAGTACTTAAAATAACAGCCTTTCGAAGTTGCTTTTTCCTTGTTTAATCGTAGAAAATCTAAATAAATAGTCATATTTTGTTTAATCTTTTTATTGTACAATGTACAATCCGACTTGTCGGGGTGACGTCATTGGGGTAACTTTGTCGGTTGACGTCATTGGGCAACAGCCCGATTAATTATTTTAATTATTTTTAATCATTTTTTAAGTCCTTATAATAGTCTAAGTATGTCAATAACCATTAATAGTAAACAAAAAATTTTTCCTTACGGGGGACTCGAACCAAGTACTAACACGTCCGTAACTTGATACACATACCGCTACCCTACGCAACAACTTGCTAGACACGGCCGATATTAGGTATAAAAAAAGAAATAAAGAAATAGGTGAGTAAAAATTGTAAAGAAAATTATTACTACTTACATATGGGCCATTCCACGAACATACGCCTGTTTTGGATTACTTCGACAACGAATATTTTACTGTACAACATAAGAAGTACGAAAGTAAATGGCGCTAATAATTATTCCAATAAACAACAATGTAATTTGCAATTTACTTCCGTTCTTCTTATTTTGCACAGTAAAATATTCGTTGTCGAGGTAATCCAAAACAGGCGTATGTTCGTGGAATAGGGTATACTTATAAATTAATAGGGTAAAAGCACTATATTCCTAAATTTTAGCAGAAACATGTTTTGTACATAGGTACAATTATGCAAGACATTCGTAAACTTGCTTATATCTATATCTTTATTTGTGGTCAAAGTTGCCTTCAACATTGAATAATAGGACCACATAGTCGATGGAGAATATTCTTTAAACAATTCAGAGAAATATGCTAGTAAAACACTTTCACTATAATTAGTAATACGATTTTTTTGACGCAATGCTTCAACAAATATGTCATATTGCCTATTGTATTTTTCGATGGATTTTGTTGGGAGAAGCTCTGAAACTGCCTCTAACGATTTCTTGCGTATTTTAGGTGGCGTACATGACATATGTAATTTCTTCCATTTCCAAAGCAGTACTACTGTACTATAATTTGATATTCGTTTTAACACTTTTGTTACACTAAATACAATTTTCAATTTAAATTTTTTAAATATGACAGTGATGACAGATGATTTCTGCATGCCGCTTTCGATTTTTAGTCGATAGATAAATATTAATATTGAATAATTACAAAATCGGTAAAGATTTTTGATTAATTTTATATGAATATAATTGCAAAATACTGCAGAATTTCACTTTTTGTCATAAATTTAATTAATAATAACGTAAATTATGTACAATATTTTTAATAATTAAAGTAAATAAATTTTAAGTTCACTCAAATAAATAATCGATTACTGCTATCGACCACTTACATTGAATCTTGGTTAATTTGATTAATCGCGGCAGGTAAAGTAAAATTCTTCTTTCAGTACAATAAAGTGTTACTTTACTGCCGCAAATGAGGGCAAATGAGTACAATAATGAATGACTTTAGTGACGGTTGGCGATAAAAATTATTAAATATGCCTAGGAGATGGTCATAATTTTCCTCGTTGTTTTCCTGTATTGGAGGACCTTCGTCGTTCTCTTTATTTATTGTAGGAGGTTTTCTGATGTCATAGAAGAGTCCCTTTATGTGGTTAATAAAATTTAAATAAATTTATGTATACAATATAAACTTCGATACAGTGGCGGATCTAGACATTTGCCTTGGGGGGGGGGGGGAATTCCAATGAAATACCAACAAAAGACATAGACAAGATAAATTCAATCTACATTAATAGACAACGCGAAAACGGCGGGTTCGTTGGGAAAAATATTCCCATAAGATTTTTTTGCATAATTACATTCGTGAGACATCCCAGAATAAGGTTCAAGAAGTCGCCCACGTGAAAAGTGGGCCAAATTTTTTTAACAATTTTTTTTAATCAAATTGCAAAAATCCATATTTTTGACCCAGACAACTTTTTTCTAGGATTTTTGGACCATTCTGAATAAAAAAGGTCTCATAATTTTTGTCTTAAGTTGATCGTTTTCGAGTTATAAGCAATTTAAAATTGAAAAAAAGCAAAAATGGCGATTTTAAATGATTAATAACTCGGTTAAAACTTATTATTATGAAAGTAAGAAAGTGACTAAATCAAAGTTTAATGCCCCCCCCCCTACAAGATCCCGAAGAAAGTTTTGTCATTATTATTACTAAGCTGTTATTTTTAAGTAATAATATTGAGCGCCATGCACGTGGTAGGCGGCCGTAAATGTGAGTGCAAGTAAGATGCACAATTGAACCTCGCACTCAGCATTTACGGCCGGCTACCACGCGCATGGCGCTCAATATTATTACTTAAAAATAACAGTTTAGTAATAAATAATGACAAACATTTTTTCGGGATCTTGTAGGGGGGCATTAAACTTTAATTTACTCACTTTCTGACTTTCATAATAATAACTTTTAACCGAGTTATTAAGCCTTGAAAATCTCCATTTTTTGTTTTTTTTTTCAATTTTAAATTGTTTATAACTCGATAACGATCAACTTTATAGAAAAATTATAAGAAACCTTTTTTATCCAGAATGGTCCAAAAAACCTACAAAAAAATTGTCCGGGTCAAAAATATTGATTTTTGCAATTTTATTAAAAAAAAATTAAAAAAAAAATTTGTCCCAGTTTTCACGTGGGCGACTTCTTGAACCTTATTCTGGGATGTCTCACGAATGTAATTATGCAAAAAATCTCATAAGAATATTTTTCCCAACGAACCCGCCGTTTTCGCCTTGTCTATAAAGAGATAAATAACTTATATGCATTAAGTTCCCCTAATTTTCAAATTTTCCTAACTAGCGTGTGTATTCGATGGATAATTTGTCTGTATATGATCTAAATTTCATGTCAACTATTATATGTTTATGTTTCAATTTGGGCTGTTTGTTGGGGGGGGGGGAGAGGATTTCCCCATGCAATACCGTAGATCCGCCACTGTTTCGATATATAAAGAATCATCGAAATTAAAAAAGGAACATTTAAAACGATATTTGACTGTAAAAACTTTTATTTTTATAACTAGTACAAATGCAAATATGTATATTTTTATCTGTCTAAATTTAGTTTAAATACTGCATAAATTATCACACCGAAAAGTAATTTTTATTCAAAATATGAGTTATGGTTAAAGTTTTCAATAAATTATCCGCAGTAGTTGGCTCCTCGGTCTTAAAATAAACTTCTGTTTTAGTATTTATTATCAGGAATCCATTTTCGGAGAATATCCCTGTTACTGCTGGCGAGTCTATCCAAACAAACAGTGCAAACTTGTCACTGGTAATTTCAATTCTAAACTCTCCCTTGTCACTTAGTTTGTTTACTGATGTTACTTTAACTTCGGCAGAGGTCAAATTTATGTACTTGACAGCAGCTGGTAGTACAAAATTATCGGGAGCTATTGCAACTCCATAATTTGCGAGAGAAAGATAAAAGAAACAATTATTTCTGGCGACGTTTGGCAGACCACAGCCTAAAGTTGACAAATAGTTATCAGTCTGGATTGTTTTTACCAAAGAAGACGATCCATTTTCTAAAGTAACGTTTATGAAAGTAGTATCAATTGGCTGGAAACTGGTCCAGTTGAAGACTCTTATAGATACAGTGACATTCTCTATTGGGGATAACAGGTCTGACACTATATAAATCATTAGATCCCTCTTGCTATCAATGTGGCCAACCACAATTATTGGGGAAAAGAAATTACCAGCAAGATATTGTAACATCTTTCTTCTTCCCTTGTAATCGATTCCAGACCAGGTTGGAGCTACCCAGACATCGTTAAGCTGCCAATAAAGGGCGCCCATTGTATGCCCTTCACCTGCTGCATTCAAATTACTTCGGTAGATGCGATAATGTTCCGTCTCTATTTTTGTAGCCATTGCCTGTACCACTTGAGAGTAATAGATGAAGGCTTCATCAAAATATGAGGAATTTGTAAACGGTGCCTTGAAGTTGTAAAGAAGAAGCATCTGTAGTTGTATATTTCCTAGTGGATGATGTTGCCTGTGGTTCATAAATGCACTGTTAATGTTAATATCACTGAGGTTATTGGTAACCGATAACCACGATTGAATGCTGGGCAAGGATTGATATCCATATTCTGAAGCAAATCTTGGTGTAGGATAAAAATTTGGATTGAAGGGATCTAAAATGTAATTGTAAAAGTGGATGTCTCCATAGAGGGAACTAGCTGGATTTTGAGCGAC
This sequence comes from Diabrotica virgifera virgifera, assembly GCF_917563875.1. Lineage (NCBI taxonomy): Eukaryota > Metazoa > Arthropoda > Insecta > Coleoptera > Chrysomelidae > Diabrotica > Diabrotica virgifera. Next base: position 115,360,195 of record NC_065446.1, on the reverse strand, counting down.
GTAACCTTCTGCATCAGATTCATTGCCATTGGTAGGACTAGAAGTTATAAAGAGTCCTCTATCATGTGTTATTTTTAAGAATTCTGATTTGATTGTTGTAACATACAGTTTTACATAATCTTGATAATAAATAGTAAAATTTAAAAGTGTGTTGTACCAATTTTGACGTAAGGCACCTTCGTTCTCGTTATTACCAGAAAAAATAATGATACTTGGATGGCTATATAACCTCTTCACTTGGTGCTTTACTTCTAGCAAAACATTGTCCAAAAATATATCTGTAGCAGGATACATACCACACGCAAACATAAAATCCTGCCAGATCAGTATCCCTAGTTCATCTGCAAGACTGTAGAAATAGTCCGACTCATAAACACCACCTCCCCAAACGCGTATCATGTTCATATTAGCATCCCGAGCTGCTGTAAGGAGTCGTTTGATGGTTGATTGATTCTGACCCTTTTCTGGTAAAATATCCACCGGTATCTCATTGCTACCTTTCATAAATATTGGCACATCGTTTATTTTAAAATAGAAAGAAAGACCATTGGTTAACTTATCTTGCACCAACTCCACTTTTCTGAAACCGATTTTTTGTTGTTGTATACTGACATCTTTAGAATCACTGCTTTCGTAAGTAACTTTTAGAAGATACAGCTTGCTTTCTCCATAGCCATTAGGCCACCAACTGTTCACATAAAATTTTGGTACTGGTATATTAATAGCAGCAACAATTTCTTGATTACTGTTTGCAGTTGTCTTAACATCTATCACCTTTGCAAAATTAACGAAATTAAGTGCTATTTCCACTAAGATTTTACCAGAAACTATATTTTTCATATTAGTAGCTAGGTAAACATCCACGTTGAGGTTCCAATTGTCCTGATCTTGTTCACTAACATCACTAACCACATATCGAATCACAGATTCACTGAAAGCTTGAATATAAACATCTTTCCAGATCCCAACTGATGGAAACGATGGGCCCCAGTCCCAAGCAAACGAAGCTTGCATTTTTCTAACCATATTGACGTGACATTCTCCATTGTACTCTGTTGCAGGACAGTCTGGTGGTACAGTGTAGTTTTTAGCCTGTTCTGTTGCTAGTCTAGAAGAAACTTCTATCGGTGATAAGAAGTTTATTGTAAGAGTGTTATTACCAACTTGAAGATGATTTTTTACTGGAAAGATGTATTGGACAAACATATTTTTGGACTCACCAATTTTAGCTCCGTTTAGATATATAGTAGAAAAAGTGTCCAAACCGTCAAATACTAAGTCTATATTTTCATTGTTTATGAGATTTTGCGATAAAATAAACGTTCTCGTATAAGTCCAGTTTAATCGAGGCACCCATTTCAAATCGCGGTCGTTAAGCCCATAGTGAATATCTCCAATTATTTCACTGTTCATTAAATCACTGTATACTCCACCGGGAACTAACGCCTTTATGCTATTATACTTTTTTGTGCTGTCGCTCAGTATCCACTTTCCGTTTAACGATAGAATTTCTAAACCCTGGCACAAATTAGAAAACGCTAGCACACAACACACCACGCTCAAAAACATTTTGATTGTGTTTGTAATGTTAGATCAGATGGTTTTTGTGTTGCCGATTAGTTCGTTTTAAATAATGTACTGAAGTTCAATTTATCACGTTCAATGAGAACTACAATGCAAGATAGCGAGCAGTGGCGGCGAAAATTGATATGATAAGAGTAATATCAATTTTTGTGGTCGTTATCAGTTTCTTGTATATCTGCATGATTTAAATATAAACGAAACAAATTTATTGGTTTTCATACCCATACTTAACACAATTAGTTGTGTCCAGGGCCGATTTTAGGGGTTTGAGTTCCCCGGTCGAAACACAATCTGGCGTCCTTTCATACAAGTTTATTTGAAAAAATGTTAAAAAATCCAAAAAATCAAAATTATGGAATTAAGAATTGTTATATGTAGAAATTGATTTATTTAAAAAATAAAACAATGGTTGTTTATTTAGAAGTAATATATACGGAATAGCATAACCAGCGCATTTAAGTGTTTTAAGTTCTTCCATTGAATGTTTCCATCCTGATCTTTTCTGTTAGCAGACGTAGTTGGCAGTAGTTCTTGAGTTATCCTTTTTTCAAAGTTAAAATTTGTTTCCGTGTTTCTTAGTGTGAAGAGATCGATGTTTTGTCTATTTTGGGTCTATTTAGAGTGTTTTAGATTCAACCTAAATTCAGCAACAACTGGCTTGCAGTAAATCCTTAGGCGACTTTTAGGTACATAATTTTCTTGGCGGAAGCTTGTATTTCATCATTATTATTTATTTTATCACCATTAGACGTATCCGACCAACCTTTCTCCTGTTCCATTTCGCTTGCAAAGTTCATATTCTTCAAGCAAAATTATTTGTTATCCTTGTCTTCACTCTGAGCTGTACGTGCATAGACCTGCACTAAATTTGTTTTAAAGTCTGGGCTATGAAGTTTACTCTTTCTATTAAAGAAATAAAGCCAGTGATTGATCTATTGGTCACTTTATCCACCAATATTCCTACTCATGTCTAAATAAATGGATGGTAGCAACAAATTTGAATGAAGAAAAAGAGAAAGTGAACTATAACTGATAGATGTTGCCTTTGGTGGACGTTAAAATCTCTATATCGGCGACTAGTTTTAACAAACAGCAACAATCTTGTTTTAACAATCGGTTAAGAACGTCTACTAAATACAGATTACTGAAAATAATCCTTCAAGGCAAAGTATTCGGAAAGCGAGGTATAAGGAGAAGAAGAATATCATGGTTAAAGAACCTGAGAAAATGGTTCTCCACAACAACAACTAATCTATTTAAAGCATCAGTTAATAAAATAATTATAGCCAGAATGATCGCCAATATTCGAAATGAATAGGCATCAAAAGAAGAAGAAGAACGTCTTTTGACGTTGTCCAGTGTCCAATCTCCATTCATGTAGGTTGTTATATTATCATTCCTTAAGTTCTTTGCAGCTCATTGATTTTCATAATCCTTTCATTTTTGTTTTTTTTTCGGTTTTAGTATTTTATGTCTTCCAGTAGGTATCCATGCGAGTACTTGTTTCGGGAGTCTATTGTTTTCTATTGCCTATACATACCCATACCATTTGAAATGCTTTTGTTGTAAGTCATCCATTATTATACTTTTTATTCCCATGCGTTTCATGTGTTTCCTTAATTTCTTTTCCTCTTGCTCCTCCAAATCCTTAGCGTTGTTCTTATTATCTTCATTTCTGTGGCTTCTATTTTTTCAGTTTCTCTCGGTTAATTGCCACGTTTTGCATCCGTATAATATATAACAGAGTTTCATAGATATTACACTCTCTCTTTTTCGTTATAAGAGAGAACTAGGAAAGAAGGACGACCCTCTCCAAGAAGTGCAAAAATGTATGCCCTCTATTCGTAAGGGTACATCACAAGTAATATGGGATATTATTAAAAATTGTATAACAACACCAATTAATCGCCCAACCTAAATAATCCTGTGAAACAGAAATACTGGAAAGCAGATGAAACTTTAAAAATAATTAAGAATGGAAAAATCTTTGTCAAAGTGATGAACATAGTGAAAGGGAGACATCTAGTTTGAGAGAACTCAATAAAGGAATAAAACGAAGATGCAAAGATGATAAACAACAATATAATCACAATATATAATATATAGAGGAATTGATAGCCACGATCAAAAAATCAGTTGAGAGGTATATTAAGAAAAACAACCTAGATAACAAGAGAGCCAGAACTTATGCCGTTGAAGACCGAAAAAAACCCTGAGAACCAACAGAGAAGATATAGCAGAGACATGAATATTATATTTCCGGGATCTATATAAAGATGATCACCGTTAGGAAGTTTTTCGCCAAACTCCAGAAGAAATGGAAGGACCTAATATACTCGAGAATGAAATAAGGCATCAGCAATCTCAAAAGTATAACAAAGTATCAGGTGCAACACACAGCAAAAATTCTCAAAGTTACCGAAGAAACAGGAATAAATTGCGTCATTTACTCTGTAACAATAACGACTGGACAAAATCTACAATAACGACAATAAATAAAAAAGGCAGCTTCTAAAAATGCGACAACTATAGAACCATCTCCCTTATCTTACATTCCAATAAAATTCCTACAAAGAGAAATACATTAGCCCGGGAAGTAGTGTCAAATTTGACCGGAGCATTTTAGCATGACTTTTCTTTTTATTTAGTTAGGTGTTCCAATTCTTATTAACAAATGATGTGTCAGCTGGCCCAAAACCGGGGATTTTAGGCAAGAAAAGGTAAAATATGAAACTTGATGGAAAAACACTACAACTTATATGTCAAATATTTATCTCCGTGACTTATATCTATTAATGGCGTAGATAGAGTACTTGGCTCCTAGCTTTCACTCAGGCGGCCCGGGTTCAATTCCTGCCGTTGAAATTTTTTTTTTGTTTTTAAAATTGATATTTTATTTTGAAAAATAATTACTTTTTGATAATACCACGTTTTATTATTTATACGACACAAGATAAAAAGTCTGTATGTTTTTTATAGAATAGTAAACTATGTATTTGTTCATAAAAATATTATGATTGACCTTAATAAGCAAAGTTGTTGTACATGAATCCCTGAAGCTTCCTGAGTTAGTACGACCAATCTAAGTGAAAAAGAGGTTGCCCTCCTTACCCCACTCCCGACATTTTTTTATTTTTTTGGACAAACTGTTTTTTCTTAATTTTATATGGTGTAGAACCAAAAGATACATACAACCCTAATTTTTCACTTTTCTATCACCAACCCCCATTTTTTAATAGCAATCTAAATATTTCCCTGTTCTCTATAACATATAAAAATGAATGTTTGTCTGTATGTCCCTTATAGAATCGTAAACTATGCATTTAATCACATGATGACCACAAGCAAAGTTGTTGACATGAACCCGGGAAGGTTTCCTAGTAATCATTATTTACGCAGACGGCAGACACCACAAAAACAATATTGCTTATTAGAAAAAAGTATACTCAATATTTTTGAGTATTTTTTGGCTTTCTGGTAATTTTTAGGTATTTAACTTTTAAACATTATTTAGTTCTAAGGCAAAAAAACAACCCATATATGAGAGATGATAAAGGGATGTTGCTAAATGAGCCTGAAAAAATAATGGAAAACTGGCAAAACTATTTCACAGAACTGCTAAATAAGAGCGAAGTACAAAAGGAAACAAACCATGAAATTGAAGATGATCAGATAGCAATAGAAATACCCACAGAACAAGAAATAAAGAACGAAATAAAGAGCTTGAAAAATAACAAAAGCCCAGGAATAACAGAAATATCGGCCGAAATGATAAAATCAGGAGGGAAAAGACTACAGAAAGAGATAAATGACCTGATAAAAAGAATATGGGAAGTAGAAAAAATGCCAGAAGAGTGGACCATAGCAACAATGTGCCCTATACATAAAAAAGGTGATAGAATGATATGCGAAAACTACAGAGGCATCGCACTATTAGAAATAGTTTACAAAATCTTGGCACAAAGTATAAGAAAAAGGCTAAGTCATTATTCGGAAAAAATACTGGGGGAATACCAGGCAGGTTTTAGAAACAACAGATCAACGACTGACCAAATATTTGCCTTAAAAGAAATACAGACTACCTGTTACGAACATAAAACAGTACTATATGCTTTGTTCATAGACCTGAAGCAGGCTTACGACACAGCAAATAGACAGCAGATATACGAACTGATGAAAGAATTGGGGATACCAAGTAAAATTGTCAGGATGATAAAGATGACGATGGAAAACACAACAAACGAAATAGCTTGGAAAGGGTATATATCCAAAAAGTTTGAAACCAAGGAAGGATTACGACAAGGAGACCCACTATCAACAATGGCATTCAATCTAACATTGGAAGGAATAATCAGGAAAAGCAGAATAAACATGCAAGAAACGATATTTAAAAACGGCCACCAATGCATAGCATTTGCAGATGATCTGACGCTATTAGCAACAAGCAAAAAAGAAATACAAAAGTTAATGAAAAACATAATAACAGAAGCCAAAAAATTCGGACTTAAAATAAATGAAGAAAAGACAAAATATATGATAATGGGAGAGATCCAAAAAGAAAAAGAGAATAACATCATAGTACAAATAGATGGAGAAAAAACATACTCGTTTAAAAGAGCCAAAGAAATTATTTAGCTGGGAGCCAAAATAGATGAAAATGGTCATGAAGAAGGGGAGATAAAGGCATGAATAGCTAAAGGAAATAAAAAATATGGAGCATTACACACATTATTGAAATCCAAATACGTATCAAGAAAAATAAAAATAAGAATTTATAAGACTGTTATCAGACCTACAGTAACATACGCAAGCGAAACATGGGTGCTCAAAAAGTCAGAAACAGACCTGTTAGAAAGATGGGAGAGAAAAATGCAAAGAGCAATATATGGAGGTGTGAAAATAGAAGGTCAGTGGAGAAGAAGAACCAATAAAGAATTGGAAGAACTATATCAAGAGCCAACGATTACGACGACGATCAAAGCACAGAGAATACGATACTTGGGGCACATAGAGAGAATGGGAAGTAAACGAATGCCAAAAATGGTACTTTCACGAAGACCAATACAAAAGAGGAGGAAAGGCAGGCCAAGGAAAAGATGGAAGGACAGTGTATATGAAGACTTGAAGAAAAGTAACATTGAGAGATGGAAAGAACTAGCATTGGACAGAAGGAGATGGAGAGAGGTTGTGAAGGAGTGTATAAAAAGACTGAAGTGTATTTAAATAAAATTTATAAGTTATGTAAGTTATATTAAGTTATTTACTATATTATTTATGTAATCAGAAATGTAAACATTTTGGCCCTAGGCCTACAAGGCCTGTTGCGCTTAATAAATATATTAATAAGCAAAGTTGTTGTACATGAATCCCTGAAGCTTCCTGAGTTAGTACGACCAATCTAAGTGAAAAAGGGGTTGCCCTCCTTACCCCACTCCCGACATTTTTTTTTATTTTTTGGACAAACTGTTTTTTCTTAATTTTATATGGTGTAGAACCAAAAGATACATACAACCCTAATTTTTCACTTTTCTATCACCAACCCCCATTTTTTAATAGCAATCTAAATATTTCCCTGTTCTCTATAATATATAAAAATGAATGTTTGTATGTATGTCCCTTATAGAATCGTAAACTATGCATTTAATCACATGATGACCACAAGCAAAGTTGTTGACATGAACCCGGGAAGGTTTCTGAGTTAATACGACCAAAAGTAATCATTATTTACGCAGACGGCAGACACCACAAAAACAATATTGCTTATTAGAAAAAAGTATACTCAATATTTTTGAGTATTTTTTGGCTTTCTGGTAATTTTTAGGTATTTAACTTTTAAACATTATTTAGTTCTAAGGCGGTACGAAGTTTGCCGGGTCAGCTAGTTAATATGTGATAAAACAATATTCTTCAACTAGTTTGGCAAAGATTAAAAACAGTTTGTCACAAAAAATAAAAAAGAATGTCGGGGGGGCACCCCCTTTTCACTTAGATTGGTCTTATCATTTCAGGAACCTTCAGGGGTTCATATTATACAACAAATTTGCTTATTAAGGTCAATCATAATATGATCAAATGCATACTTTACGATTCTATAAAGACATGCAGACTTTTTTATATTATCTAGTATAAATAATAAAAACGTGGTATTATACAAATAAAATTATTATTCAAAATAATTATTTTTCAAAATAAAATGTTAATTTTAAAAACAAAATTTTTTTTTGAAAGCTAGGAGCCAAGTACTCTACAATGTCACGGAGATAAATATTTGACATAATATAAGTTATAGCGTTTTTCCATCAAGTTTCATATTTTACCTTTTCTTGCCTAAAATCCCCGGTTTTGGGCCAGCTGACACATCATTTATCAATAAGCTTCGGAATAACTGACTAAATAAAAAGAAAACAGCCATGCTAAAATGCTCCGGTCAAATTTGAGACTACATACAGGGCTACATTTATTTTATAGATTATCGCAAAGCATTCGAAAGGGTCAATGGCCAACACTCACTTGAAACACTCTCAAGGATTCAATCCAGAACGAGGTGTCAGATAAGGATGTATACTGTCTCCATAATTATTTAACATGGGGAGCATATTTTGAGAAGAGCACTTGAAGGATGAGGAAATGGCATCTCAATAAATGGCCGAAAAATTAACCGCCTACGTTTTCCCGATGATACAGCCCTTCGTGCAAATACTCAAGAGGAGTTAATTGATTTCATACGACTGGTTGAAAACGAAATACTTGGTCTGCAGTTAAACATACCAAAGACAAAGTTCATGATAGTGGATAAACTACATAACAATTATCCATACCACACATAACCCCGATTGACCGGTTTGGAATCGTGTAGTCATACTTATATCTGGGATCATTGATCACAAACACATGGTCACTACAGAAAGAAATAAAACGTAGATGTGATCTAGCAAAAGTCGCCGTAAGAAAGATGGCCAAAATATGGAAGGGCTCTTAAATTTCACGATCACTAAAAATGGGATTGATCATTGATCAACTGCTTAATATTCTCAATACTGATATACGGATGTGAAGAGACAAGCGGAAAAAAGAAATATACATAGATGCCACTGAAATGTGTTGAAAAAGAATGTTACGAATTCCACGGACCGGCCACATAAAATAATTTCATTTTAATTGAGCGAAAGGTCAGAAAATGGCTCGCCAGAAAAGTCAATCTCCTAAACAATTAAAGAAACTTTGGACATGTTATGAGAGCAGAAACAGAAAACATGGTAAGACTTATTATCCAAGGAAAGGTAGAAGGCCGATGAGCACGAGGAAAATCCCAACAATATATGGATCGACCAACTTACAGAAATTGAGATCTTTATGAAGACGGAAAATACACGACATTACGATGACCAATACTTCCCTCCGGGGGTGGACTATAAAGAGAGAGTTTCGGAGAATTCAGTTAAGCCATCCTATAACTTTTATGGCTTGTAGTAAGAAAAAACCTCCACCTTCAAATGTTAACAAATTAATCAAACCTGAAACTCTTTGACATTACGTAAAGCTATTAAAGTTATATTATAAAATGCAATAAAATTCGTACCAAATCTGAGAAACTAAAGGATTCATTTTGCAAAACAATTATTCAAAATTTGGCGAATTTTGACTGAATTTCGTTAAACTAGTTAATACATTTAAGGGAGGCAATAAAGCACTAAAATCTACCTTACCTCCGAAAGGAAACGACACAACGGATCTTAATAATAATTCTTTTTTCATTCAATTTGTGAATGCACCAGAAAGCTTTGTAACTCATAGCTATGAGATAATATGGAAAAACTGCATTTGTGCATACAAAAAATGCATTCTTAAAGTGAATCTCAAACAGACAATAAAAAAAATTCAGAACTCGTCAATTATCGGCGGAAATAAGTTAAATTTTATTACTCGGGGTTTTTGGGGTCGCTGAAAATGAATATGACTTCGGAAGTGATCTCCGGAGTACCTGGTGCCCAGGGTACCTACTGTTTACCTCGTCTCCTGGAGTTTTCGGCAAATTCATTAAACAATTAGTCTCAAATCATTACTTGGGGGTTTTTGGACTCGCTGAAAAAGAAGATGACATTGAAAATTATCTCTAGAATACCTGGTGCATAGGATACCTACTTTTTACGTCAACTTCTAAAATTTTTGTTATACAATCAGTCAAACTTCTAAACTTGAAAGTTATTGGATTCACCGAAAGTAAATTTCTGAATATTAATGGTCTTCAAGGTATGTAATACAGATTGCAGTTGGTTTTAAAGCGAATACAAACACCAAGCCTCATACTGTGCCTTGATGTTAAAATGGCCAATGTCAATTTTTTGCGTTTTGTTTTGTTAATATTAAATTTTAAATAAAGCTGTACAAGCAAGTAAAATATTGACATTGGCCCTTTTAGCACCAAGCCACAGATATAATTTAAGCGGGAGATCGTATTTTTACTTTCTCTATTCTCTCCTGCTAATACGCAGTGGTGCCATCGATTTTATAAAGATTCTTCAATTCTACCAACAGAATTTGAAGTGCCAAATTAAAAAAAAAAGTGTTTTTTTAAAGATATTACCCCCAAGTATCAAGTTTGACCTAATTATTTATCAAAATTATCTAAAACTAAAACACGAGAAAACCAGAAGACGAGGTAAACAGTAGGTACCCTGGGCACCAGGTTCTCCAAAGATCACTTACGATGTCATATTCGTCTTCAGCGACCCCAAAACCCCGAGTAATGATATTTGACCATTTTTTTTAATGAATTTGCTGAAAACTCCAAAAGACGAGGTAAACAGTAGGTACTCTGGGCACCAGGTGCTCCGGAGATCACTTCCGATGTCATATTTGTCGTCAGCTACCCCAAAACACCCAAGTAATGATTTTTGACTAATTTTTTAATGAATTTTCAGAAAACTCGAAAAGACGAGGTAAACAGTAGGTACCCTGGGCACCAGGTATTCCGGAGGTCACTTCCGAAGTCATATTCGTTTTCAGCGACCCCAAAACACCCGAGTAATGATATTTGACCTTTTTTTTTTAATGAATTTGCTGAAAACTCCAAAAGATGAGGTAAACAGTAGGTACTCTGGGCCCCAGGTAATCCGGAGATCACTTCCGATGTCATATTTGTCTTCAGCGACCCCAAAAACCCCCCGAGTGATGATATTTGACTAATTTTTTAATGAATTTGCTGAAAACTCCAGAAGACGAGGTAAACAGTAGGTACCCTAGGCACCAGGTTCTCCAAAAATCACTTACGATGTTATATTCGTCTTCAGCGACCCCAAAACACCCGAGTAATGATATTTGACCCTTTTTTTTAATGAATTTGCAGAAAACTCCAAAAGACGAGGTAAACAGTAGGTACTCTGGGCACCAGGTAATCCGGAGATCACTTCCGATGTCATATTTATCTTCAGCGACCCCAAAAACCCCCGAGTGATGATATTTGACTAATTTTTTAATGAATTTGCTGAAAACTCCAGAAGACGAGGTAAACAGTAGGTACCCTAGGCACCAGGTTCTCCAAAAATCACTTACGATGTTATATTCGTCTTCAGCGACCCCAAAACCCCGAGTAATGATATTTGACCATTTTTTTAATGAATTTGCTGAAAACTCCAAAAGACGAGGTAAACAGTAGGTACTCTGGGCACCAGGTGCTCCGGAGATCACTTCCGATGTTATATTTGTCGTCAGGTACCCCAAAACACCCAAGTAACGATTTTTGACTAATTTTTTAATGAATTTTCAGAAAACTCGAAAAGACGAGGTAACCAGTAGGTACCCTGGGCACCAGGTACTCCGGAGGTCACTTCCGAAGTCATATTCGTTTTCAGCGACCCAAAAACACCCGAGTAATGATATTTGACCATTTTTTTTAATGAATTTGCTGAAAACTCCAAAAGACGAGGTAAATATACCTCGATACTCGTCCTAAAGACGAGTGATGATATTTGACTAATTTTTTAATGAATTTGCTGAAAACTCCAGAAGATGAGGTAAACAGTAGGTACCCTGGGCACCAGGTTCTCCAAAGATCACTTACGATGTTATATTCGTTTTCAGCGACCTCAAAACACCCGAGTAATGATATTTGACCATTTTTTTTAATTAATTTGCTGAAAACTCCAAAAGACGAGGTAAACAGTAGGTACTTTGGGCACCAGGTAATCCGGAGATCACTTCCGATGTCATATTTATCTTCAGCGACCCCAAAAACCCCCGAGTGATGATATTTGACTAATTTTTTAATGAATTTGCTGAAAACTCCAGAAGACGAGGTAAACAGTAGGTACCCTGGGCACCAGGTTCTCCAAAGATCACTTACAATGTCATATTCGTCTTCAGCGACCCCAAAACCCCGAGTAATGATATTTGACCATTTTTTTAATGAATTTGCTGAAAACTCCAAAAGACGAGGTAAACAGTAGGTACTCTGGGCACCAGGTGCTCCGGAGATCACTTCCGATGTCATATTTTTCGTCAGGTACCCCAAAACACCCAAGTAACGATTTTTGACTAATTTTTTAATGAATTTTCAGAAAACTCGAAAAGACGAGGTAAACAGTAGGTACCCTGGGCACCAGGTACTCCGGAGGTCACTTCCGAAGTCATATTCGTTTTCAGCGACCCGAAAACACCCGAGTAATGATATTTGACCATTTTTTTTAATGAATTTGCTGAAAACTCCAAAAGACGAGGTAAACAGTAGGTACTCTGGGCACCAGGTAATCCGGAGATCACTTCCGATGTCATATTTATCTTCAGCGACCCCAAAAATCCCCGAGTGATGATATTTGACTAATTTTTTAATGAATTTGCTGAAAACTCCAGAAGACGAGGTAAACAGTAGGTACCCTGGGCACCAGGTTCTCCAAAGATCACTTACGATGTTATATTCGTCTTCAGCGACCCCAAAACACCCGAGTAATGATATTTGACCATTTTTTTTAATTAATTTGCTGAAAACTCCAAAAGACGAGGTAAACAGTAGGTACTCTGGGCACCAGGTAATCCGAAGATCACTTCCGATGTCATATTTATCTTCAGCGACCCCAAAAACCCCCGAGTGATGATATTTGACTAATTTTTTAATGAATTTGCTGAAAACTCCAGAAGACGAGGTAAACAGTAGGTACCCTGGGCACCAGGTACTCCGGAGGTCACTTTTCATTATTCGTTTTCAGCGACCCCAAATACCCCGAGTAATAAAATTGAACTCATTTCCGCCGATAATTATTGACAAGTTCTGAATTTTTTTTTAATGTCTGTTTGAGATGCACTTTAAGAATGCATTTTTTGTAGGCACAAATGCAGTTATTCAATATTAGCCCATGGCTACGAGTCATAAAGCTTCCTGGCGCATCCACGAATCGAATGCAAAAAGAATTATTAAGATCCGTCTTGTCGTTTTTTTTTCTGAGGTTCAGTGCTTTATTATCTCGACTAATGTACAATAATTTACTTTCCTTCAAAAATGTTCAGGTGTTTTCAAGCATTTTACATATTATATTTTAGGAATTTTATTTATCCCTTTACTTTTTAAGAGAACTAATTTCGTATTTTAAACTAACGGTCATATGAAGCAACTGCTTCACCAGCTTTAATTATTTACCCGGAAAAGAACTTTAATTAGCAAACATTTTGTTTTAAAAAGTCAACTAACTCTGCTGACATGAACCTTTCCAGGACAATAACTTAGACACAATTTGTGCTCTATTTTGCACGTGAACTTAATTTTGTCATAGTAGATAATGATATCTACGAGATAAGAATAATCTTAAGGATGATAAAATAGCAGAGGCGTTGGAATATTATAAATTTTTGTAAAAATATAATATTTACTTTGTACTATTTATAAAATTCTGTGCAACTATGTAACAAAGAGTAAGATAAGCTAGGAACAAAGGCACATCAAGATAGAAATAATTAGATTTTTATGTAGAACGATACCAAATGTGTGTTTTTTCTTGTTTAATTTTAAGGTTTCTATTTATGAGTCATTATGTTGTAGTTCTTTGTAGTTAATCTTTTTAATTTTAAATAGATGAAAAGAAATAAGAGCCATAAGAGACACAAACAGTCAAAATGGAGAAAATAGAAATGTTAGAAACTTGGAAAGAAATTTTCTATGAAAGAAATTGAAAAATTAAAGACAAAAATTAATCTAACAAAAATTTACTTTCTGCGGCGACTTGAAAGCACACCACTGCACATGGTGTCACTTCCTGAAAACAGAAACGGTAGAATATTGGTTACCAGTTCTAACGTATGTGCGGTATGTGTACATACGTTAGAACGTACATAATATGAGTCCATGATTCTTTACCCGTGCGTCATCATTAAAGCATAGGAAATAAGTCGGAAATCTATTCCACGCAACAGAAAGTGACAGAAGGTGGCTACCGCTTCGATCACGGATTATATTAAAAAATTTGACGTTATCAAATAAATAAAATGTAAAATGTTAGTTTTTCTTTAAAATTTTGGTGCAGAACTACAGCTACATTTGAAGTAGCCTAATAGATCCTTTTAATATCATTAGTGTAATTAAATGTTTGTTATAATATAAATATTTGACAATAAAATATTTTCGTTTTGTTATTTATTTTACTTTTACAGAAACTTAAACAAAACCATTCCTTAACTGTGAATAAGGTTAACTTTGTACGAAGTTAATGAAAAAATAGAATACACTAACCTTAAAATTTCAATTTTGTAATTTAAATATATAACTTCTAAATGCAAAAACAGAACAAAAAACAGCGAAAATCCAAAAAACTGTGACAAATGAACAAACCAGAAACGTCACTAACACAAATTATACTTAAAATCTGAAAACGTCCCAAGAGTCTTTTTTGCGCTTATCTCTTTTCGATGTACTGAGTCTAGAGTAGGGATGGCGGTTTTTGACAAAACACCGGTTTTAGGTTATACCGTTTTTTTTTGCTTACGGTTTAACCTGGTGGTTATAACCGGCAAAAAAACCGGTTTTTGCAAAAATCTGTTTTCGGTTTTTTAATCCAATAGGTTACAAAGTTACATTTACAATACACTTTAGTTTGCGATACTCCATTCGACTCGATATCAATATGGTCAAAATTAGTACTATCGAAAGAACATGTACTTACTTTTAACACGTTTGTATATTTTTAGAATACGTCATTTAATACTTCCTGTATGAGATGAGTGTATCGTTTTGAAAACGTAGCAAAATTCTTGGAGATTCGTATTCGTAATCAGTAATTCGGTATTCATAGTCAGAGCATTATTTTTGGTAATCAGGAAAAGTCATTCACCTACTTTCAATGTCAAGAGTTAAGTGTGAAAAAAAGATGATGTTTGCGTCTAATTCAACCAGATCACTTTATTACAATTATGATTATGATTACAAATACCTTTTCAAGGAAATATTATAATAAAACTTAATAATTGTTTCTGGCTGATGTGAGATTGCACTTTCAATTTTGCTTCTGTATTTTATAAAATAAAATAAAATTTGAATTATGGTTTTGTTTGGAATAATTACTTGAGAATAATAATTAGGATTGGGAACCGAAATAATACCTAACCTAATCCTAATCTCCGTAAAAACCTAATAACCGGTTTTTACTTTAAAAAGATAAAACCGGTTATAACCGGGACAAAAAAACAACCGGTAAAACCGGTTATTGCGAAGTAAAAAAACCGGTTTTAGGTTTAAACCGGTAGGTTTTTCCCATCCCTAGTCTAGAGTGTTCATAAAAATAACATGTGTCTTTACTTAAGAACAGGCGTTAGCTGGTTTGTCTTTAGTTTCATGCGTGGAAGACAATGACGCTAGATAAAAAGTATGTGTTTTATCTCGCCAGGTATTAATGACGCACGGGTAAAGAAACCTGGACTCAACTGTATGTGCGGTAGATTATTATTTGCCCTGTCAACGATCATTATTTTTGTTTTCCGGTGTTGATCTGAAGTGCGAATTCTATGCTTATCCGACTTAGCCGTTCGATGATGGTAATTATTTCGACTTCATTTGCTTCTAGTATAAGTGTGTCATCCGCGTATAGCAGATTAGTGATTTTTATGCATCCTATAGATTCCCCCATATAATGCGTCTAATACTTTTCTCATTATACAGAATAATTCATTAAGGATGTTCAATCCCTGAGTCGTACGATTTAACACAAATCACTTAAATAAAATGTGGCTCCTTCCTGAGTTACAGGGTGTTTTATTTAAAAATTTAATAACTATTTCTACCTATGCTTTGTTTTTAAACCAGGAGGAGTAAACTAAAAAGACAGATTCACACCCAAGAAATTCGCTAGAAAAATCACAAAATACATCTTCTTTTTTGGTTGAACATATCGGCCTTCGATTGTAATCCAAATATTATATTATACTAATACGTTCCCAAAGAGTTTTAAAAACAACTGTTTTTTATATAAAGCAGACTAAAAATCTAAAAATCGCAGAAAGCACAAAAAATCGCTGATATAACTTAATTAACGTACGAAATGATAATAGTGTCAAAATTTCATAAATGTCATTAGTGTCAAAATTCCATAACAGTGGAGTCACAGCATAATTTGGGATTTCTATGCTGTGGTGGAGGAACCAATTACAAACAATCATTATCATGCTCGGTAAATTTAAATTACTCCTCCTGGTTTAAAAACAGAGTATAGCACTTTAAAACTATTTGACATATCCTTGTCATACTTGGTAGAAAGTGTTGTAGCTACTATACACCCTACTAAATTATGTTAAATAAACGTTTCTGGATACTAGCAGAGGCTCACGAGAGTGGAAGTGAATGCTTGACCCTTCCCAAATTCTACGCCACTGACGAAATTGCTAGTTTAACATAATTTTAGATTGTCTAATACTTTCTATGTTAATAATATATTGTTTATTTGTATCTATAAAATTATTAGCTTTCGAGATATTTGAAATTAAAAATGAAAGGGAACAATACATTAAGAGGCAACATTAGCGCGCGGAAAAAGCGTTCCAATATTGCGGCTTTAATTTGGAATATTTTGTCGAGATATTTGGCACACACATTCGTAATATAGTAAAGAATGGCGCTACAGAGCCCAAGTTGAGAAATATGTTAGTATGTGGAAATTACTCTATAATTAAATAAAATATTGCAAAAACGAGCCTGTACCGCCATTAAGAAGAACAAGAAAATACACTTTTTTCAAATAAACTTTTTTATCCCATGCCTATATTTGGTACCGGTAAAACGAAATATCGGAAACAACAAAAATTAAAATATTTAACAGTTGCATTAAAAGTATACTGCTCTATGGAGCAGAAACATGGAAACAGGACGAAAATACAACTAAAAAACTACAAACATTTGTCAACAAATCTCTAAGAAAAATCCTGAAAATATACTGGCCAAATAAAATAACTAATACAGAACTATGGGAAAGGACAAAGCAAACTAACGTATCTACTACAGTCAAGGAAAAAAAATGGAAATGGATCGGCCACACTTTAAGGAAACACCAAAGCAGCATAGCAAGACAAGCACTTGAATACCAACCAGAGGGGAAAAGAAAGAGGGGCAGACCAGACAACAGCTGGAAAAGAACAACAACGAGAGAACACAAAAAAATTGGACTAAGATGGGGCGAAGTCAAAAAGAGAGCAAAAGATAGAAGAGAGTGGAGGGAATTAGTTCACAATTTATCCAGAGAATAAAAACAAAAGAAGATGCGCTGTCCCGGCCAGACAGCAATCTTACACTTTTGGCCAAGAAACGCATAAGCGCCCAATACTCCACAAGGAGGGATGGAACGAGAGAGAGAGATATTTGGTACCACATTGGAACTACTAAAAATCGATTATATTATAAAAAGAAATCGAACTTGACTGAATTTGCGCGCCTATGAGTATAATAATTATTGTTTTTGATAGTATAATAATGTCACTGTCACTGCCGTATGGCCGACACACTGTTGCCGCACTGTTGAAAGTTCGCAGAACTTTCGAAAAACAAAAATATTAGAATAGAATAGAAATATGCTTTATTGTCACTGAAAATACAAATTTTATGGACAAAGCTTAATTAAAGTCAGAAAAAATAAATAAATAATATCTAACAATAACAATAACAAATACAATTTTCTGAAATTTGATAAATCGTCAATATAAAAAAAATATACATAAATACAAAATATAAGTTAATAAAGTAAAGAAAAAAAAACAAAATCGATATATTGCAACAATTTATAGAAATTGCAAAGTGAATATACAACAAAGTAAACTATTTATAGACATAGGAACTAATGTGACAGCTGCTGCATGTGACACCCAAATATAGATAAGTTTGGTTACTTGTACATTACTGTAATTTCTTAGTTAGTGATTAAGAAACTCTTCTACTGAATAATATGGTCTTTTAGATAGATGAGCTTTTGTCATTTTACGGAACTTGGGGAAAGATGTTCCAGATTTGAGTTGTACAGGAAGATGGTTGTATAGTTTTTTTGCGGAATATAATATAGATTTCTTTACTAACTCAGAGGACGGGATCGGTAAATAGACATCAAAATTTGAATTTCTGGTGGAGTAGTCATGACGAGGCCTTGCTGGAAAGACATGCATGTGTTTACGAATTAAGCAAACAGTTTCTAAAATATATAAAGATGTAAGGGTTAAAATGCCGTGATCTTTGAAGTAACGTCTGCAATGTGTTGTTCTTCTGAGGCCAAACAGATACCTGTACTAGAACCCCAAAAAGGAAGACCATATCGAAGATCAGACTCGAACAAAGAAAAAGTATGTTAGTTTAGAAGATGCTAAATTGAGTTCTTTCGAAACAGATCTTATAGCATAGCAGGCTGAGGCGAGTTTCTTACTTAACAAATCGATATGAAGGGACCATTTGAGGTTGCTGTCTAAAAAAATACCAAGAAATTTTACAGAATCAACGGTAGAGATCGGGCTGTTATTAACAAGCAAGGGTTGAAGAGAACTTTTATAGGATAATGCTACTGTCTTATCCACGTTAAAAGAGAGTAAATTAGAGTCAGACCAGGTTTTTATCGTAAGCAAATCAGAAGTTATAGTTGCATGAAAAGATGCAATAGTTGAGTTGCTCCAAGTGATACTGGTATCATCAGCAAAAAGAAAAATTTTTCCATCGATTTTTAAGTTAGTGATGTCATTTATAAAGATAAGGAACAGTAGCGGACCCAATACTGAACCTTGTGGTACACCACATACAATGTTTTTGAAACTAGAGTCAGTATCATTTGCTCTAACTAGTTGTTTCCTATTATTCAAGTAGGATTGGAACCAATTCAAAGAAATACCTCGAATCCCATAGAAATTTAGTTTTTTAATCAAAATGTCGTGATTTACACAATCAAAAGCTTTGGCATAGTCACAGAAAACAGTGGAAGTATAAAGATTATTGTTTAGTGCTTGGTAAACCTCATGAAGCACAGAAAACAAGGCATCAGTGGTACATTTATTAGTTAAAAAGCCGAACTGATTTTGGGATAAGATGTTGTTATCAATGAGAAAGGACATAAGACGGGTTTTTATGAGTCTCTCAATAATTTTTTATAGTACCGGTAGTAAGGCAATAGGTCTATAGTTGCAAGCATTAGATTTTTCACCACCCTTATGAAGGGGAATAATAATGGCTATCTTTAGGCACTCTGGGAATTTGCCTCTTTCAAAGGAATCACTAATTAGTGAGACGAGGATTTCCAACACATTTTCTGTGAGATTTGAGAAGATTTTTATGGATAGTCCATCAGTACTACAGGATGATTTGCTTTTGATACTATTGATAGTTTGGATCAGTTCAGATATATCGATTGGTCTTAAAAAGAATGAATTCGAGAACACTCCTGAATTGGGGAGATAGGAAATGGGATCTTTTTGTGGCAAAATAGTAGAAGTTATATTTATACTCACATTAACGAAATATTCGTTTAGATTTTCCGGGTCTGGAAGGGCAAATGTTTGAACTGCGTGAGTTCTATTTCGAAGATCGTTTATTATGGACCAAGTTTCTTTTGCAACACTTTTAGAGCTTTCCATACGATTTTGATAGTAGGCTTTTTTAGCTGATTTGATGAGTTTTAGATAGGTTACCCTGTACTTGGTGATATATTGAGTGACAGAGACGTTGGTAGCAAATTTCTTGATATACAATAGTGAGCGCATATTGTTGGCTGATATGCGGATACTTTTGGTAGCCCAGGGTTTGTGATGTTTTGGCTTAATTAAAATTAAAGGAAATGCCTTATTGAAGATAGAGACAAGCTTTTCTATAAAATCGTTGAAATTATAGTCCACGTACGCAGAAGGAAAATGCCACTCAGAAGTTAAGCATAAATTTTGAAATTTATGAAAATTCCGAGTGGAAAAAATCCTACCTAAACGTCGGGTTTTCGAGGAGGGTTTGCTGAAGATGTTAAACTTCGTAAATACTGCTTCATGATCTGATAATCCCGCATTAATAATTGTAGAGCAGGCATCAAGGGGTGAGAAATCTGAGACAATATAGTCAATTATGGTAGATGAAGTTTTTGTAATCCTTGTAGGAGAATTAACGTGCATTGAGAGACCATATGATTCAAATATGTTGACCAAGGACATTTGGGTAGCACAAGCAGCATCATAATTAATGTTGAAGTCCCCGCATAGAATTTTTCTGCTTCTATGAGGCAAGTTCTCTAACAAATTTAGCAGGTTCTGAAAAAATAGTTCCACAGGGGAGTCAGGTGATCTGTAGATGCAAATAATGTAAAGATTAAGATTTTTATTATAAACTAGGGAAAACTCAAAAAAGAAGGCATCATTTAACAGAAAGTCATATTTTGTAATCAAAGAAAAATCATTATTTCTAGAAAGAATTCGGGTGCCTCCATGAGCTGAACTTGGACGATCATACCTAGCAATTGTGGTATATTTTTCTACAAAAAAAGGCTCGTTGACCTCAAGCCAGTGCTCTGTAACCGCAACTATCGGGGGAAATCCTAATTCTTCCAGAAACAAAAATAATTCGTCAGTTTTATTTCTTATAGAACGAATATTAATCAGAACCATACTAAATTTGTCATCACTAAAATTATTCGAGGTTTCTAGTTCCTCAGAACACGTCGTGTTATTTAAAAATTTCGTCTTGGAGAGCTAGTAGAATAATAATTTCGGTGACATTCCCTTGATTTTTGTAGATGTATGATTCTTTCTGAACTTAGAAAGGACCTATAAGCAACAAAATCAGCTTCCACCTCAGCTGGACCAATTCCATAGGCATCATTAAATTCTAGAAGAAGTTTTCTTAGTTCCTCAGTCTTGGTAGGCAGTCCTTCGGAAGCCAAAAATAGTTTCACACTGGTGTTGGTATATCCATCACAAAATACTGAGGCAGGCTGGTCGTGTAGAAAAGCAAGATGTAGCTTAATTGCTTTTAATATATCCGGTTCCCTTAATCTTGCTAGAAGATATCGACTGTGAGTTATTGGTTAATCTAACTCTTGGTGGTGTTAAAGGATCCAAATTTATGGATGGTTCCAAAGTATCTTTCTTAAGGAAATTAATTTGGGAACGGAACGGATCTTCAGATTTGCAAATTTCGATGGCCTGCTTGTCAGTAAGTATATTTGTGTTTTGAACTTCATTTTTGTTTTTACTTGGGATGCTAATTGGATTTTCCAAGCTAACTGGGTTTCTGATGTGCTTCGGTTTCATATTTGCCTCAGATGAAGTTGGTTCGGAGCATGAGGATTCTGTAGACCATTTAATGTTTACACCAGGTGGCCAAATTTCCTTATTAAATAATAAGTCAATAAATGTTTTAGACTTAATACCTATTTTGAATGAGGACCTTGTGTTGGCATCTTTAAGAAGGGCATAACATCTTATATATTCCTTGATACCTAGCTTCTCTTTAATGTAGTGAACTACTTGAATAGGAGTGTAAATTGGGGTTAAGTTGCTAATAACGACAAAGTGGCATTTATCTTCTGCACTTTTTGTTTTTGTGACTGGACTAGCTTCGAAATGTTGAGTGTCTTCGGTTTGAGTACTTGAAGTGGCATACACAATGTCTCTTTTCGATACATCTTTCTTCGTTGGTATAGCAGGTAGTTTATTTGAAAGATTACTCATTTGATTAGATATTTCACTTACGTTTGAAGAGAGCCTATCTAGTCCCAATTTTATCTCAGATGAATTTGAATCTTGGACTTGCACCTTAATCGTGTCATTGGAACAACCGAAAAAAACTGACGATATATTGAAGATATCTTGACGCGCTACTGTTGCCCCTTTTCAAAATTACTGTGCCCTTGCATTTGTAACTTCAAATATCTCAAAAACTAACGACTTTATCGTTACGAATGAAGAGTATATTATTTACAAAGAAAGTATTGGAGCATCGAAAAATTGTGCTAAAATAGCAATTTAACCAGTGACGTAGAATTTGGGAAGGGTCAATCATTCCAGACTCACTCACAACTATCCACTTAGAAACGTGGAGCATAATCTTTATCTGCCAACCCCACGGTCTGAGCTGGTTAAGTGCTCTATACTATACAATTCGAAAAAAATGTACAATCACCTGCCATCTAACATCAAATCTATTGCAGCATTTCCCGCTTTTCGCAAGGCCTTGAAAGCTTATTTGCTGGAGAGAGCTTTTTATAGAGTGAATGACTTTTTTATAAACAATTTGAATTCAGCAAATTGACTTGCAGGATTATTACTTTCGAGTACTTTTATACATATTTGCAGCGGCATAGAACTTTTGATTTACTTTCCCTTTCCCTTTTCCTCGTTCGCCTTCTTTTTGCTCTGACGTTGTATACATATTTTTTGCAAAATTTTAAATTTTTTAATGTGTACTTAATAACTATAAAATTACATTAAGTAGTATAACTCACGCCATTTACTTGTTGTCTGTTTCTGTTTTTGTTTTGTTTGTAGTTTTTTATTATTTTTAGTTTTTTATTGTATTTTTTTATTTTGTATAAGCTTTGTCCACAAATTGGTAAAATTTTTTGACAATAAAGCATACCTTACTTACTTACATTCTTTGTCCCTGTTGTGCACCTCTGTTGGTATCAAGAAACGTTTATGTGTCATATTTAGTAGGGTATACACTTTCTGCGAAAGTTTTGGTCATTGACAATTAGATCTGCGTCAACATTTCCAGCTCTTGTGTTTGTGTTAGTCGCCATGAATTTGGTTTTATTTTGATTTATACAATGTAGCCTTGCCAAGTTTGACAAGGATATGTCAAATAGTTTTAAAGTACTAAGTACAAAAATAGTATAAAAATTTATAAATACAACACCCTGTAACTCAGTAATGAGCCACATTGAAATAAGTTTGCTATGAGAATAGATATCGGTTAGATCTTTCATTTTTGTACGGGTTTAAACTTTAAAATTTAGTTTTTAGTTAAACTGATTTAAATTGTCTAATTGTGGTTAAAAAATGTTTTGATGTGTTAAACAATTAAACTAGCCATGATCGTCTTAAGTATAAAATCAGCTATTTGATACCTAGTAAATAATATACTATAAATGAAAATATAAATATCTAAAACTATGGTACTTACTAGATTAACCAGTAGAACACTTTCTTTAATTGCTCCTGCACAACCAAACAAAGCAACCACTAGAATGATGAACCCAACAGCTATAGCTAAGTCGGATGCTTTGTAGCTATGGCTGCTAAGGAAAGCATCGAAATCGGTGTAGATAGCCTTAATGGTATATCCAATTGATATCAGCAACAATCCAACTAACTGCAAACAATAAAATATCGTTAAAGCATTGCAAAGCTTTTATTAGATTCTACAGACAGAAAAAATTGTTTGATATTTCACTCTTGATTACTCTATGATCGTCGGTTGGTTATTCTATTACTATATATCATGGGCGTACTGGGAAAATCAGCTAAGTCCATTTTTTCAATTTTGACATTTTAATACCATTAAATTCACAAACATCAATACAGGGTGGGGCATTAGTGTGACAAAGTCCAATTACTCGTTTGTCGTAAGAGATACGAAAAAAAGTTATTTAGGTAAAAGTTGGGGCACACATAGTACCATAATTTAAAAATATTTTTAAATATACAGGGTCGTCCGTATTGACAGGGTGACACAAACTTATGTTTTTTTAATAGAACACCCTGTATATTTTTACATTTTTGGATTCTCCTCGACGTTTCATTTCTTAAAGTATATGGTTTTGTAATATTATACGAGATAGTTTAAAAGTTAATTACGTTTTTTTGTTAATTTCGTAGCAAAATCTACACCCTGTAGAATTTTAGTGATTTGACATCAAATTTTTATTTTATGTTCAAACGATTTTTAATATAGTCTACTATTGTTAAACATTAACAGTATAGCGAAATGTGTAATTTTAGTATACAGGGTGGGTCGAAACTCGGAATGAGTATTTTCTGAGTTTTCTTAAATGGAACACCCTGTATTTAAGTATTGTAATGAAATGATATTTTATGGTACTTTTTTATTTCTTAAGCATTCCCTATACCTAAGTGCTTTAATTTGTAAGTTATTCGTGATTCCTTAAGCCAAATATTAATTGTAAGAAAAATTACGTGAAATTTTATTAGGTGGCTGTGAAAATATTTAATCAAAAATAATTTTTGGAAAAGAAAATACATCATAATCTAGTCTGATCCTTAATTTATTACTATTGGATGAAATATCCAAATAAATTCGTAGTTAAGTTTGTTGGTGCGCAAAATATTAATAAAGACATACAATATTCTACCTAGTCGGCTATGACACTAAATTTCCTTAAAAATTTGACATTATACTATTTTTATAGATCTAGTTGCTTTGTTACCATTACTAATATATATTTTTCTTATGAGAAACTGAATAATAAAATTTTGGTGCTAGTGGAATATAACAAAAATGTGCTACTAGCAATAAGAATTTTTCATCAGAAATTCCCTGATAGACGACAACTAAGAAGAGAAACGTTTAAAAATATACTAGAACGGTTTCAACGGACTGATCACTTAGATTATGATAAATCTGCTCGAATAAAAACTATTGTAAGTGAAGAAAACAACAATTAAATGTAATCCTTAGTGTCACTGAGGATCTGCATATTAGTACAATCGTTCTTACAATCTAAGTATCTAGTCTGTTGAAACCGTTTTAGTATACTTTCAAAAGTTTCTCTTTTTGGTTGTCGTCTATCAGGAAATTGTTGATGATAAATTTTTATTGCAAGTAGCTCATTTTTGTTATACTCTTCTAGCACAAAGCCATTTTAATCCGTTCCTCATTAGAAAAATTAATATTAGTAATGGTATAAAATCAACTGGAACTATATAAATAGTATAATGTCAAATGTTTAAGCAAATTTTGTGACATAGCCAACTAGGCAGAATTTTGTATGTTTGATTCATATTTTAAGCACCGACAACCTTAACTACGACTGTATTTGAATATTTCATCCAATATTAATAAATGAAGGATCAGGCTAGATTATTATGTATTTTTTTTTTCGAAAAATTACTTTTGATTTAATATTTTCTCGGCTACTTAATGAAATTTTACGTAATTTTTGTTGCAATTAATGTTTTCTTAAAGAATGACGAATAACTTACAAATTAAAGCACTTAGGTATAGGGAATGCTTAAGAAATAAAAAAGTACCATAAAATATAATTTCATTACAATACTAAAATACAGGGTGTTCCATTTAAGAAAACTCAGAAAATACTCATTCCTAGTTTCGACCCACCCTGTATACTAAAATTAAACATTTCGCTATACTATTAATGAATAACAGTAGTAGACTATACTAAAAATCGTTTGAATGTAAATAGAAAATTTGATGTCAAATCACTACAATTCTACAGGGTGTAGATTTTGCTACGAAATTAACAAAAAAACGTAATTTACTTTTAAACTACCCCGTATAATATTACAAAACCATATATTTTAAGAAAGGAAACATCGAGGAGAATTCAAAAATGTAAAAATATACAGGGTGTTCCATTTAAAAAAACATAATTTTGTGTCACCCTGTCAATACGGACAACCCTGTATATTTGAAAATATTTTTAAAGTATGGTACTATGTGTGTCCCAACTTTTACCTAAATAACTTTTTTTCGTATCTCTTACGACAAACGAGTAATTGGACTTTGTCACACTAATGCCCCACCCTGTATGTTAACAGAAAAAACCGTATATCTCCAAATTCGCCATCCACCGTGAATAAATCGGTTCATTCAATGACAAAGAAAATCAACTAACTCCATCTTTTTCTAAGTTTTCATGAATAAAATAACGTTTTTCCAAATACTTGTAGGTACATATATTATGTGCACACCCCCTGCGGTAAACATCCTTCAAAATCATATCCAGGTACCAAAACTGTAATAGCCAGTGTACCCGATTTTTAAGAGCTAAGCCATAAGGTATAATAATGTTTAAATGCGTTTTTCTCAAAACTTTACTTTTGTGAGTTAGTGGATTTTCCCAGTACGCCCACGACACAGTATAAAGACGGACAGTAGAACCACTCTACAAAAAATTGGAAGTAAAATCTGTAGTCGCGCATGGCGACCCCGCAATGTTCTTAGTCGCTTTTGCCCCACTCTCGCATTGCTGGTCGAACAGAAACGTACCGATTTTAACAGGGAAAACCCGCATCCACCACTGGTGAACTACCAATTGCGTCCTGCCGGTATTACTTCTTGAGATCAAAGCGCCGACACAGGAGTGGTTTTACTGTGGAACCTCTATATACTGTGCCCACGATATACATCGTGCCTCTGACAGATTATCCCATGCTGTTATACGCTGTGAGCTCGTACATAGAGGGGATATTTAAAAGTTCGTGAGCGGCAGTAGTGACAAGTCAGTGAACTTTTTCTGGAAATTTGACATAAATGTCAAAGTGATTAATTTAGAATATTGAAATTATAGTTATTAAGGTACCAAGGGATAATAACGATATTTGGATAATAAGGATAATAACGCTTGAGGTATATACGTTGATCGAAAGCGTTATTATTATAATACCCGTGGTGCCTTCAACGTTTAATGTCCGACTAAATTATTCTTTATATGCAAAAAATTTTAATGAATTTTGAATTAATAAATTTTCAAATAAGTACATTTAACAGAAATAGTCGTAACGTAATTGTGGTAACCATTGTTTTACTTAGAGTTTTATTTGTCAACTTGACAGTATTTAACTCGTTATTTAAATTTAATAGGCACTAGGGCGTTATTTTTTAATAACACGCCCATGGGCGTTATATCGTTCTTAATAGACTTCGAAATAATGTCATTATTTGTCAAATAATAGTCCAGTCGGACATTAAAAATATTAATAGGAAAAAATATTAGTTGGTCAAAGCTGTGGTATATTTATATTTTTACTTTAAATATACTTACGTTTTAAATACTGAATTTAATTCTTTTTAGTATTTTGTAATATCTAATTATAAATTAATGTATTAATCTAAGCGCCATCTACACGATAATTGTGAAAGTATCCGAAATAAGAAATTAATATTTCATCAATACAACGTCAAAATGATTAGCAAAATCTTAAAAAAATCTATTACGATTTAATTACTTTTTTGTGTTGTAAATATTACGCGATAAAAATTAAATAATAAATTTAAAAATTTCCGGAAAAAATTGCATTAGTAATCCGCTAGTTAGCGATACCAGCGAAGCTCAGAGCGTATATGGAAAATTTTACAGCTAAAAAACATCCCGTAAAAAATAATTTCCATTATAAAGTCATTGTACACTGAGGCAAAATGAAGCGTAACACACAATTAGACGAATGGGATCAACAGTGACGAATTTAACGTACCTACTGTACGTTAACAAGACAAACTGCAGGTCTGTTAAAAAATGCCTACGAAAAATTGTTCGTATTTTCTGGCCTAACATAATCAGAAATGAGGATCAGCTACACCTGACTGAACAAGAGAGGGTAGAAAATGAAATAAAGTCCAGAAAGTGGGGTTAGCTCGGTCACACACTTCGAAAAAATAGCTCCAGTATTGCCAATACTGCCCTGGAGTGGAATCCCCAAGGAAAAAGAAAAAGAGATCGCCCAGCACAACCTTGGAGAAGATCAATCATGCACGAGATAAAAGGTAAAGGTACGTCTTGCAGGTAAATATCTTAGAGCAAAATAGAACTCGATGGCGGGTTTTCACTGAAGCTCTATCCTTCATTTCAGACTTCTGGAACCTTATGCAAATAGTTTCAAATATCACTTTCACACAAATAGTCGTTATAGTTGTAATAAAAATTCTAGATATCTTCCTGCTCTCCTGTTGTTGATCTTTCTTACTTTATTTTATATATTCAATTAAAACAATTAAATCGTGTCAATTGCTTGCATGAGATGGTGTTAAGTGCAAGGTTTCTCCAATAAGAGAACAACTATACTAAATTTACATTCAAGATTACATTCAAAATAAACAAACCAAGACATGTTAACCTTTGTCGAGCGGTATAATTTTACACCGGTAACAGACGGCATAATAGGTACAAGTATCTGTTTTTTTTGTACATGTATTTTTTTTTAAATTCTTTAATTTAAAGGGAAATAATTGGTTAACAATTGTTTAATATTGCAATAAATAAATAATAATATTCGGCAATTTGTTCTTGTACGGATTTACAAACAAATATTAGAAGCCTCTTTTAAGTGACCCCTGTTATCTAACGTAAATTATTAAAATTACTGCAACAATAAACTGGAAAATAGTGGTCTTAAACAAATTCTAGGAAGAGTAGCATTATATTATATTCTAATTGGAGGCATAATAGATTTCATCCACATTTAGTTATTTGGTTTTTGTCAATATGTGTATACTTAAAAATTATTATGGGTAATAATGATTCTAAATTTAGTTTACCGAAATGCCGACAACAGAGGTATACATAGAATAGCATCAACAAAGAAAACTTGTGAGATATGTGGAATATGGAGTCTCTGCCACTAATACCTGTAGTAATGTCTCGTGATCGTTTCTCATGCTAAGATTTAAAAGATTTGACAACAAAAATACCCGGCAATATAGCAAAAACGCCGATAAGGTTGCACTTATACAAGATACCTGGACAATGTTGAATAAACGTGTGCACCAAGGCTAAAAACCATCAAAAATCATAATTGAACAACTGTTTTCGTTTAGAGACCGCACAAACAATTTACACAACATAAATCTCACAAACCCACTATACATGATATTTTGGGTTTTAGACCGGGTAGTATCGTCGCCCCCGCTAGCGCAATTATTCCGATTCGATTCTTTTGCACAAACTTACTCAAAAAGAGGTCCTTATAACATATCCACAGGGTGCCGGGCGGTGCCATGGTCGAAAAATTTTTTAAACAATTTTTTTTAAACAAATTCACAAAAATAATTTTTTTATTTCCAACTTTTTTTTTTTAGATATTTTGGGTCATTCTGTGCAAAAAAGGTCTCCTGTCATTTTTCTCTAAAATTGACTGTTGTCGAGTTATACGCGATTAAACATTTGAAAAATGCGAAAATGGCCATTTTCAAGGCTTCATAACTCGATTAAAAATAATTATTATGAAATTAACAAAGTGACAAGATCAAGATTAAAATACCTTCTTCAGCGTCCTGAAGATATTTTTGTCATTATTTTATTACAAAGCTGTTATTTTTAGTTATTAACAATTAGCGGTATAATCCAACTGTATCGTCGCCCCCGTTAGCGGAACTATTTCGATTAGATTTTTTTGCACAAACTTACTCAAAAAGAGGTCTTTATAACATATCCATAGGGTGCCGGGTGGTGCCGCGGTCGAAAAATGTTTTAAACAATTTTTTTTAAACAAATTCACAAAAATAATTTTTTCATTTCCGACAATTTTTTTTAGATAATTTGGTCATTGTGAGTAAAAAAGGTCTGTGTTCATTTTTCTCTAAACTCTGTTGTCGAGTTATACGCGATTAAAAATTTGAAAAATGCGAAAATGGCCATTGTCAAGGCTTCATAACTCGATTAAAAATTATTATTATGAAATTCAGAAAGTGACAAAATCAAGAATCAAATATCTTCTTCAACGTATTGAAGAGATTTTTGGCATTATTTTATTACAAAGCTGTTTCTTTTAGTTATTAACAATTAGCGCTATAGTCCAACTGTATCGTCACCCCCGTTAGCGGAACTATTTCGATTAGATTTGTTTTGCACAAACTTACTCAAAAAGAGGTCCTTATAACATATCCACAGGGTGCCGGCCGGTGCCGTGGTCTAAAAATTGTTTAAACAATTTTTCGACCACCGGCCGGCACTCCGTGGATATGTTATAAGGACCTATTTTTGAGTAAGTTTGTGCAAAAAAATCTAATCGAAATAGTACCGCTAACGGGGGCGACGATACAGTTGGACTATACCGCTAATTGTTAATAACTAAAAATAACAGCTTTGTAATAAAATAATGACAAAAATCTCTTTAGGACGCTGAAGAAGGTAGTTCAATCTTGATTTTGTCATTTTTTTAATTTCATAATAATCATTTTTAATCGAGTTATGAAGCCTTGAAATGGCCATTTTCGCATTTTTCAAATGTTTAATCGCGTATAACTCGACAACAATCGATTTTAGAGAAAAATTACAAGAGACCTTTTTTGCTCAGAATGACCCAAGTTATCTAAAACAAATTGTTGGAAATGAAAAAATTATTTTTGTGAATTTGTTTAAAAAAATTGTTTAAAAAATTTTTCGACCACGGCACCGCAAGGCACCCTGTGGATATGTTATGAGAACCCCTTTTTGAGTAAGTTTGTGCAAAAAAATCTGATCGAAATTGTTCCGCTAACGGGGGCGACGATACAGTTAGACTATAGCGCTAATTGTTAATAACTAAAAATAACAGCTTTGTAATAAACTAATGACAAAAATCTCTTTAGAATGCTGAAGAGGGTATTTTAATATTGATTTTGTCACTTTTTGAATTTCATAAGAATCATTTTTGATCGAGTTATGAAGCCTTGAAAATGGCCATTTTCGCATTTTTAAAATTTTTAATCTCGTATAACTCGACAACAGTCAATTTTAGAGAAAAATAACATGAGACCTTTTTTGCTCAGAATGACCCAAATTATCTAAAAAAAATTGTTGGAAATAAAAAAATTATTTTTATGAATTTGTTTAAAAAAAAATTGTTTAAAAAATTTTTCGACCACGGCACCGCCCGGCACCCTGTGAATATGTTATAAAGACTTCTTTTTGAGTAATTTTGTGCAAAAAAATCGAATCGAAATAGTTCCGCTAACGGGGGCGACGATACAGTTGGACTATACCGCTAATTGTTAATAACTAAAAATAACAACTTTGTAATAAAATAGTGACGAAAATCTCTTCAGGACGTTGAAGGAAGTATTTGAATCTTGATTTTCTCACTTTTTGAATTTCATAATAATCATTTTTAATCGAGTTATGAAGCCTTGAAAATGGCCATTTTCGCATTTTTCAAATTTTTAATCGCGTATAACTCGACAACAGTCAATTTTAGAGAAAAATGACAGGAGACCTTTTTTGCTCAGAATGACCCAAGTTATCTAAAAAAAAATTGTTGGAAATAGAAAAATTATTTTTGTGAATTTGTTTAAAAAAATTGTTTAAAAAATTTTTCGACCACGGCACCGCCCGGCACCCTGTGGATATGTTATAAGGACCTCTTTTTGAGTAAGTTTGTGCAAAAGAATCGAATCGGAATAATTGCGCTAGCGGGGGCGACGATACTGCCCGGTCTATTTGTAATCCATCAAATCCCATACAAATTCACCTTTACATTTCAAAAACAGCAAATGATTCCAGACAATTTAATGTTAGCGAAAGGACAGGTTTGGATCTGGTCACGTCTTCTAAAGGTTCTGGGCGAAATATTATCACAGATAACTTTTTACCAGTTTTGAACTAGCTAAAGTCTAGAATTCATGTCACATGAGGTTAGTGGACTCCATTAGAAAAAATAAGAGATTTCTACTCATCAATATGCAAGCAAGCAAGAAAATTGCTATTTTTCCACAATTCTTGCTTACAATCATAATAGTCCAGGAACCGAAGCTTTCCACCCCGCAATTTTTACAGAATGGATCGATTTGCTTGAAAATTTGAGAATAAGTAGTGGATGGTCCAAGGATCAAAATCTATATGATGCCGAAAGTCGCTTTTATTATGGGGGTGGTTGCCACTCCATCTCGGGGGTGGAAATTTTTTATTATATTTTGACAGCAAAAATTGATAAAAACATTCATTCTAAGCAAAAAATGTTGTATACATTTTTTGATAAAACTAATAGCTTTCGATTTATTCGCTATCGAAAGTGTTAGTTTTATATGGAAAAAATCAATGTTCTTCTATAGTATACTCATTTACTATTCACTCAATTTTTGTCGTAGAAAAAAATTTTTCACACCAAGTTCTTAAAAATTAACTAACCTACAATTTCATATTTAAACATTTTTTCCTATCTTTGATGCTAATCTTTCTATTCTGAAGAAAATGGCATTTTTTACAAAACTACAAAAATTCTTTATTCGCTTTTAACTTCAATTTTCTAAAAACTAATCATTTTAAGCCAGTCAAACTTCTAGAATCTATTAATAATACACAAATAAAGAAGAATTAATAAGGCCAATGACTAAAAACACCGCTAACTTACATTATTATGCTTACAATGGGATTTCTCATTTTTTTTCTCAAAAAAATATATTGATTTTTTAACCGTAACTTTTTTACTTTGTATCTTAGAAAGTTTGCTATAAAAGAATTTTGTAGGTTTTTACAATATCTACACGCCTATTAATATTAAATCTTATTAAAATCCTTAGTCACAAAAGGAGGTGACTTTGAAAGGGTTGGTAAAGGTGGTTTTTGCATGCTATTACAAGTTTTAATTGTCAATAGCTCACTTAATTTTTGTTACAGAAAAATTTTTTTGATACTAAATTCTTGAGAATTAAATTAGCTACAATTTAATATTTAAACATTTTTTCACATCTCTGATGGTAATCTTTCTATTCAGAAGAAAAAGCCATTTTTTCCAAACTACAAAAATTCGTTAATCGCTATTAACTACCCTTTTTTAAAAACGAATCATTCTAAGTCTGTCAAACTTCTCTAACCTATTAATAATTCATAAATAAATAAGACCAAATAAGGTCAATGACTAGTTTTAATTAGGGTGGTGATTACGGGGTTGCTTCCGACCACTTTTGCGCTGAAAAAAATAGGGACTGACATTCTTTTCATTATAAGTCACTTAATTTTTGAGCTAGAGACTTCTTTTTATTTCTAGAAATAGATATTTTTAAATTCTTTAAATTAGTTTTAACAAGTTATTCTCGAAAAAAGCATATTTTTCCCGTCTTTTGACTTTGAAACTACAATATTTAGCATTTGACAAAGGAGAGCTAACATACAGGGTGTCCCGGAAAGTAGTGCGTTCCTTAAAGGTATAGGTAGAAGGCACCATGTAGAACAAAAAACTCTTATAACATTTTTTTCTAAATGCAACCGTTTGACCAAAAAATTAAAATGAATTTTGGTATCCAAATTTAAATCTGACAACTATGTGCGGTACGCAAATTTAAGCATAGACAGTCCCATGTAAATAGATAGAAGATGATAGTAAACAGATAGTTTTAAAGAATCCTGTTTAGTGTCAATGCCGAAAATGTTTTCGAATAGTGAGTGTATTACCTATTATATTATTACCTATGAATGGTGTTTGTGAAAGGTTACTTGAAACATCTATTCGGTATATTAATTATTTTCAAGTAAGTACAATTTAGTTATTTCAGTTCACAAGTAAACAAATTACTGAGACATTATCTGGTGTATTTAAGTTCCACTGTAAACTATTAAAACTATGTAATTCAGTTAAAGCCCTCAGCAATACTCAGCATTCAACCCATTTAAACCTTACTAAATACATAATACTAGTTTAGTTAAAAGATGTGTTTTTATGTTAAAAGATGTGTAATTCGTTTAAAATTATGCAATAGGTATTTCAATACATTTCAAAAGAAAATAATTTTAGTAAACAAATAGTAAATACAAATACATAAGTAGTATTACCTACTATTAGGTTGGATTATTTTAAATACTGTTAATCACAATCACAAACGAGTTCTTATTATGTTATTATGCCGTAGTGGGTACGATGTTGCCAGTTTATTAAAATTTCCAAACATTAAAATACAGGTATATGGAAAACAATGTTAACTTTTTTTTGGAAACGCTTAACTTTAGAAAAAAATGGTATAGGACTTTTTTGTTCCAAATTGTGTATTCTCTCCATACCTTAAAGGAACGCACTATTTTCCGGGACACCCTGTATAATAAAGTATATCTTAATTACTGTTGGTCTTAAAGAAAATTAAAAAACACGGTTTTGTTTATTTTTTCAAATAGTACAATTTTGTTAAGTAAGGTTGTTTTGATAAAACGAAAACTTTTGGAGTTATTAGCAGAAAACTGATTAAAAACATTGATTTTTCGATATAATACTAACACTTTCGATAGCGAATAAATCGAAAACTATTAATTTTATCAAAAAAATGTATCGAACATTTTTGCTTAGAATGAACGTTTTTACCAACTTTTGCGGTCAAAATATAATAAAAAATTTCCACCCCCAACAGGGGGTGGCAACCACCCCCATGGTAAAAGCGCCTTTCGGCATCATATAGATTTTGATCCTTGGACTATCCACTACTTATTCTGAAATTTTCAAGCAAATCTTTCCATGCTGTAAAAATTGCGAGGTTTTGTCCTATTTCAAGCTTCATTACTTGGACTATAAATGCTCTTATTTGCTAAAGAAAAACAAATCAGTAGTGTTACACTCGTCAATGCATATAACAGGACAAGTAGCCGGAAATGATTGAGTATTAGAGTAAAACTAAAGGGATGTTGATAACATGGATAAAATGCTGGGTGAGTATACTGTCAAACGTCTTAAATTGCTTTGGCTCTTGGCCTTTTTTTACAAAAAGAGCATAATCCATTACAAAAAACAGAGGACCAACACAAGAAGTTTTTGAATGAATTTTCCAAAGATCTTTGTCTTGCTGTAAATACTCTTCCTCAAGTATCTCACAGCATTCGTGGACATACTCCAATAACCGGAAGTTGCAATGTTTGTCAAAACGAACGGAAAAACAACCTAAAACGAGAAAAAGTTGTGTAGTATGTTTTCTACCTATGTACGACACACATTTTTTGTCTAAAACGACATGTAGGTGTTGTGAAAATTCACACTAACATTTTTTTGCATTTTGCTTCAAATAAACTATCATTTAAATACAAAATGTATTGATCTTTTATAATATTAATTAAAAAAAATGCAAGGTACAAATGTATCTATGCCGTCGTTTATGGGGGGTAGTAACAATTAAGCCCCCTGATGGGAACTGAATAAAGATTTTTTTGTTATATTTGGCTGACCTAATCTACTAGATAAATGTAGAGATGTCATAAAATTTCAAGTCTCTATCTCTTTAACAAGAAAAGCTATCACAATTTAAAAACTCAAAAGTTACAATTGTACCTATGCCGCCCGACGAAGGTTAAATGCTACTAGGAGCGCTCCCGAATCATAATTTACAATGTATAAACTTTGGAAATCATGATTTGGGATTTACAATGTATTGTAAATTATGATTTTGGAGTGCTCCTAGTAGCATTTAACGTGTCTTGGTTTTTTTATTTCTACTGCATCTTGATTGTAAATTCAGTATAATGTGTTGAATATTATACCGCCCACATTCACACTGGGTTTCGGAGTCAGTAGGTAACAGTTCACATTTCTGCGGGTTAGTTTGTAGCATTTTTTTTGGTCCGTTCTGTATACAGTTTTAATTCACACATTTTAAATCCCATTCTGTATAAGGTTTTAATACGCGCCTCACAAATATTCGAACTGTAGTTTGTTATACACATTCTAATTTCATCTTAAGTTTCAGAGAAAAGCACTTTGGAGTCTCTTCGATTAGAATAAACAAATCCAATCATTTATTTGCATTGGAAATAACCGCTAGCAGATTGATAAGTGTTTGTGTACGTTGAAAATCGCTGAGAAGCGAAATTAAATCAGATACTGGGCGGGTAGTTCTGTTTTGCCGGGAAAGGTGATCGAAATGTGGGAGAAGAAATTCAGTCTTGGCCTGGCCTTTGGCTTCTCTGGGTTTGAAAGCCTCACTGGCCGACTGCCAGTACATGGCTGAGTACCGTACTTAATGAGATACTGGCGACCATAGTACAATCAGATTCTCATTTTGACTTCAATCTAGGCAGCTATCTGCAAAAACTACTGCGTTGTCGGTATATCTAATGTTAAATACACAGGAATCATAATGCATCCTTGTCTCATTCCTTTAACTATGGATATTGCCCATGCCAACTGGTCATCCAATCTAGTGTTGGCAGTTTGGTTATAATATAAATTATATATGATTCTCAATGTTCTATCATCTAAACCCGCCTCTTTCAAGGTGGTTATGAGTCTATCATGTTTTACTCTATCAAATGCCTTTTTAAAATATCTTTTGGACACTAACAGAAACATGGACCTCTAGTACGCAGTTAGGTTATAAAAATATGTTTATTAAAAATATAATAGACATATGAATGTGCAATGTTTAATGCTTTATGATATTATTGTCCGTATGTAAAGATATATTGTATCAGCGATTAAGGAAATAACAACTGTTCAAATTTCAAGAAAGCCCAATATAATGTTTCCCAATTGTTTAATATTAGAACAATAAAAGATAAGCAAATTAACTATTTTTTTTAAAAGCCGACATCTTAAGAATATATCTATTTATTTTATCTGCTTAATTAAAATACAGTATATAAGATAACGGTTCCTTTACAGCAAATATAGGATGTACAACAAGAAACAGTTTTTTGTAAATAATAACAAAAATTAAGATTTCATCAATAATGTTCATATTTGCTAATTACTACAGATACTGTTATATCTAATAAATAAATGTTGGTTGAGGAAATGGAGAATTATCATAAGAGGCGTTGGAATCAATGTCTTGCACTATTAGGACAGTCAACAGAGTTTTTGCTTACGGAAAAAATCAAACAAAATAGAACATTTCATTAAGAAATGTTTAATAAACAACATATCAGAAACTTCTACTCCAGAAGTGGGTGCTTCATTTTTTGTTAAATAAATGAACTGCGAAATTAGATATTTTTCTAAATACCTACTAAAATATAAATCGTACAAAAAACCGACTTTACCATTGAGACATTTAGAA
The DNA here is from genome assembly GCF_917563875.1 of Diabrotica virgifera virgifera. NCBI lineage: Eukaryota > Metazoa > Arthropoda > Insecta > Coleoptera > Chrysomelidae > Diabrotica > Diabrotica virgifera. Next base: position 115,323,276 of record NC_065446.1, on the reverse strand, counting down.
AATTTTACACAAAAAACCTTCTATAAAGCACTGAATAGTAACGTTCGGCGAAGCGCACGGTTGAGTTATTTTAATATAATTCTTTAACTTATTAATCAAATTAAATTTTACAAATTGAAAATAAACGAAGAACAATAAAGCAATCTTATAGTTATAATAAAAAGAAATAAAATATATGGGCATAAGTATGGTGTGGTCGGAAATTGAAATTTATATGAATTTGGTTCAAAAATTATTTAAAATTGTGTAACTAATACAATTTTACCTATAAAACTCTAAAATTTACACAACTTACATTTCAAACATCTTACTATACAATGCTTCATTAAAAAAAATCTAAAATTTAATTCAAATGATACGACTATACGATGTCTCGAAAAATGTAATTTTTAAAAACTTCGTAGTTTCACAGAATTAGTATCACTTTAAGAGGGTATTACTCAAGTTTGAACAGATATTATAACTTTATAGGTGTTTTTTCCAAGCATAAGGTGTAATCTTTAAAATTCACTAAATTATTTCATTTTAAGTGTAAAATAAACAACTTATTTTTGAGTAAATTAAGAAAGATAAAAAAATATTTAGTTTTCTCGTTTAGGAATTTAGTTTTCTCGACTCAAAAAACCCTCACATACCAAATTTCATGTTGTTATCTCATACTTGTTAGGAAATATTCAATAATAAATAAAAAAAGTTTAATTTTGACACCCTGTATCTCGGTTATTATAAACTTTGTACTAAGGTAAGTTAGCTTAAATCGGCCTATTTTAACCTCAGAAACCTGAGGTTAAAATAGGCCGATTTAAGCTAACTTACCTTAGTATATCATATTAACTGTAATGGGCCATTCTTTACAAATAGCTTAACCTCAGGTTTCTGAGGTTAAAATAGGCCGATTTAAGCTAACTTACCTTAGTATATCATATTAACTGCTGTGCCATTTGAAAATCGGTATTTGACTTTAAAACCTAATTATTGTGATGATTTCTTTTTATGTTATTATAAAAGCAAGCAAAAGCAAATAATGTATTTAGCAAGTTGGTAAGGAAGAGTGCAATTGGTAACAAAAGTCCCAAATTTTTTCTGTCAAGTGTACTTGTTTCAATTTTTTATTATAATATATCCTATTACCATCTACATTTGTTAATTGTATAATAATACAATTGTATTCAAAAGTGATTCCCGAAAGTAAATGCAAAAATGATGATATGGAAAATAACTTCATTGGCATTCCATACGTACGTATTAATGGTTTTTCGATATAAAAGTCGCTGAACTTAGTCTGTTTCAATAACATCATCAACAATATCTACATCTGTGTTCGTTTCAATATCATTCATTTTACACTACTTATTTGTTGATTCTCCGTCTTAATCCTCATGGATATCACTAGACTTAGGCAAATATGCAAATTGCATATTTTGCATATAATGCATAAAAATGCAAAAATGTCAAATTTTGCATATTTTTATAAAAGTGAGAATAAACTGCATATAATTTGAAAATTTGGTGTTAACTATATATTTTTATATTCAAACTTACAGATAGCATGAAAATGCCAATATTTAATTTTGTTTTATAATCACTTAATATTCAAATTATTGGTATAGTAACTAGTAAAAGACAGCGGCTTATAGTTTTGTCACTTTTGTCCTGGAATTAAGGGTTTGTGTTTGCCAGTTTATGTCTCTAGGTAAACATTTTTATTTTGACGGTCAGTTTCATTTGGTTTCACTTTTGTTGTAAAATTGGAGGCGTAAACAACGTATATTTCTAATTGTGAATAATAATTGTGCTTTGAAAATGCCGAAAATAAGCAATGCTTCAACTTGGATAAAACCTTACAAAGAGCTATCTATGGATATGGATAAAGTTTATTGCTCATGTTGTGGCAAAACCGTAAGTACATAGGTACGTATTATTTTTTATTTTATTTTAAAAATTTACACGGTGGTACAAACAATAATTTTAAAATTGGAGATTATGTTTAAGAAAAGTACCGACACAAGGCTAGTTCGCAATAAATCGATGTATTTTTTCTTTTTTCAAGCATTTCTTGAACTCCTTGCGATAAAAAATAGGATACCTATTTAAAATTCAAATCGTTCAATAGTCTACTGAAAGGTCTGCTTTAATTTTGCTAATTGTTTGCTTTAATTTTGCTAAAAACAAAAACATATCATATATTGGACTTAATTAATTAAGTGCTTTTAATTTATGCTCACAGTATTTGTTCTTTAAATGTAAACAGAAAAGACCAATAGCCTCTTGTAAATATTTGGGGGTTCTTTCTTCTTGCAGTCATTTCTTGACATTTTCAAGATTACTACGCCGATTTTTATTTGATTTAATTTAAATATTTTAATTGTCATGCAAAAAAGTTTATTTTTTAGTTTATTTCTACAATCCTAGATTTTAAAAATGGGTACAACTATAGAATATTTATACTCTTCTTTAGATTTCATCTGAAAAAAAATTTCAAATAGATCAGCATGTCAGAACCGCGAAACATTTAGCTAAAAAAGTAAATACCACATTCGGTGAAAAATATCAACCTTCAGTGTCCAAGTGCTTTCAGTCAAGTTCCAAACAATAAACCGAACAAGAAACTTTTAACGAAGACTTGTGTCGTGCATTAGTATCTTCTAATATACCGCTTTCAAAATTATCTAATGAAAATTTTAGTTCTTTTTTAAAAAAATATTGCAAACAAAACATTCCCAGTGAACGAACTCTAAAGAGAAATAATGTCAATTTGTTATACTCCTCAGTTGTCCACAACATAAAAGCCGAAATAGGTAATAATTATTTTACATACATATGTGGACGAGACCACTGACTCGTCAGGAAGATACATTGTGCACTTATTGATTAGTGTACTTAGCGATGAAACCTTTCCAAAATCGTATTTAATTTCCTGTAAGCAAGTGGAAAAAACCAACGCTCTAACAATATCACGGTTTCTACAAGAAGCATTAGCAAACTTTTTTCTTCCTGCTGCTGTCCCTAATGATAAATTATTGCTTATTTTATCTGATGCCGCACCATATATATGGTGAAAGCAGGACAAAATTTAAAAATATTTTATCCAAACTTAATACATGTCACTTGTTTAGCGCATGGAATAAACAGAGTTGCGGAGGAAGTAAGAAAAAAATTTCCACTAGTTAACAGTTTATTAGCGAGCGTCAAAAAGGTATCCTGAAACCTGTAAGAATACAATGTTACAGAGATATGCTTCCTGCTGTTCCACTGCCACCGCAACCCATTTTAACACGTTGGGGAACATGGTTGGAAGCAGCTAATTTCTATGTTGATCATTTTATTGATTTAAAAAACTAATTAAATTTTAATGGATGATAGTTGCCAATCTTTATTGGAAGCTAAGCAAGTCTTCCAAAATAATATCCTCCAACAGCAACTTTCATTCATAAAATAAAATTATAGATTTTTCCAGAAAACTATAACTCAATTATAATCCTCCAAATTATCATTGTTAGAGAGTACAATTTTAATAAAAGAATTTGAGTCATTGTGTCAAAACGTTAAAGGTACTATTGGAAAGGAAATTTTTCAAAAATTTAAAGTAACCATGGAAAAAAATAGTGGTTACCAGGTTCTTTCTGAAGTGGTTCAAGTACTAGCTGTGACATTTTCCGAACCACTTAATTTAGAACCATCTATTATAGTAAATTTGAAAAATGCCCCAGTTATATCAGTTGATGTCGAAATAAGTTTTTCTATTTACAAATATATGTATTCAGATAGAAGCTATAAGTTTTTATTAGAAAATTTTGAACATCATTTTGTTAATCTATTGTTACCACAATTCAAAATAATATTTATAATATGTTAAAATAATTGTATATGTTATGTATTTATAATATTGTAAGTATTTTTGTAAATAAAAAAATATTATAAATATTTTTTATTACATGCATATTTTCTACATAAATATGCATATTTTGCATAAAATACTGCATATTTTTGCATAAAATACTGCATATTTATGCGCATATTTCATACTGTTTTATTTGCATATTTGCCTAAGTCTAGATATCACATTCTATGCATAACACAAAGAAACATCAACAAATCTATGCATAACACAAACAAAGAAATAATTATATAAATTGATGCAGTTGTCCTGAAGATATTAGAATATATTAGAAAAAGAAAGTGAAAAATTATCACATCCCTGTAAGCCTAAATTTCGTAATAACATCCCAAAAGTATCTATTACATCCTTATCCACTCTACCTTACTCTAAACTAAAATACGCTCCTTCCCGTAGTCATAAAACTATATCATTCGCGATTTACGATTAGATGGTACTTAGAGGATTACACGCAAAACGTCATGGGTATTTAATGTCTACTGATGTGATGTTTAATATGGTACACATTCGCATGATTATCCTAGGACTGGCAGGGAACCGCAATTAATTTTGATTCCACTAGTTCCATAATTGGGCGAAAGTAATTGGGAATTTAATTGCAACACAGGATTAACTACTGCAAACTGTTTTATCAATGTTAAGCATACATAGGAATCTTACTATTTAGTTAAAACTACTAGATAGAAATACCCACACAAGAACTTTTGATACGACATGATATAAAAATAATAGTTTTAATTTAAATAAATGGTATACGTTCTTCTTTCTAGATCTGTGTGTGTGTGTGGAGAGAAAGAGATGGCATTAGACAAAGAGTCTTTTTGCCACAGAATTTTGTTATAGATATGTTTAAATTTTTATCTTAGAATCATTTATAAACTTGATTAAGATATTAAATATAGATTTGTCAGAATAAGATAAAAGATTGCTGATGCTAACTGGAAGGCCAATGTTAAGGTTAATTAAACCTAAATATAAGTTTCAAGTCTGATCCCTATGATTAAGACAATCAAAGAATACATGGTTCAGATCCCCGATGGACTCATGGTTACAAGAAGAGAAGGGAGTTTCATAGATTCCAATCCTATGTAGATTCTCTGGAAAAAGGCCATGGTTAAGTTTTAGCCGGGTTATTAATGAGGAATGTACTTTGTTATAATTGTAGTTAAAATTATATTTTTCTAGATCTAAATTCTTTCTAGATCTAAATGGCAAATAATACAAAGTTAGGTAAAATTATTTTTTGTTATTATTAACTTAAATACGAAGATTTTGTGGAAACGTTCGTCTTCTTCAGCTTTTACAACAGTAATTTACAATTATTGTTTAAATATATTTTCTGATTTTTCTCAACGTTGGTTTTTCATCAGTATGATTTATGTTGCAACCTTAATTAACCTCGATCTTCCTAGAATTATTTCTCTATCCTCCAACATTTCTTCTAGGTGAATCTGTGTAAGGGCTCAGACGTTTATAAATTATGTCGTCTTCTTGTGCTATCTCTATTGGAGGTTGGCGATGACGTCTGCAAATTTTCCCTTCTATTTATCAATTGAAGGAAGTCACTCGTGTCTGAATATACAGGGTTTAGAAAAAGTCTGGCAACACGGTAATTTTCGGAAACCCCTACAACGATTTTTATAGATTTTGGTGGGTAAAGAGGCTATTAGATCTTCCTAAATTTAGTGTCCGATATTTAGAACGTTCTGAATTCAGGATAGTGTAATCGCATTTAGTCAGTTAGCATCCTAATTAGGAAGGTTTTTCGACTTCCTAAGTGGCTAAATCGTAGAGATGCAACACAATAGTATTTTTCGGTAATATTTTTTTTGTTATTGGCATACACATTAGTGATTCAGCCAGTTACAAGTTAATGTTTTAGCCCTATGCATCACATTCAAACGATCAACCTAGTTGGTAGGTACCAATAATTTTGTATTTTTAATCTAGAGCAGGGGTTCTCAACCAGTTGTACGCGTACCACTGGTGGTACGTGGGACGATTTCAGGTGGTACGCGTCGCGTGGGTGAAACAAGCTGTTACGCTGGGCCTCTGTCTGCGGATGTGGCAGAATACAGTATTCCTCGAAATATCTCAAATACCAGATGTAGTGGTTGACATAATTCATAATTCTTCACTTGGAATTTCTTCAAGAAAATTTTAATAAATATTTCTCTGAAGATTATTCCAAACTTGACTGGATCAGAAATCCTTTTGCAGGAATCTCACCAAATGAGTTGTAATTGCAGGAAACATTCATCGATCTAATAGAAAATAGTTCTGTGAAACACAGCTTTAAAGAGAAATCCTTAGTTGATTTCTGGATTGAGTTAAAATCCGAGTATCCAATGCTCTTCTGACAAGCTATGCTGTTTTTGATGCCATTTGTCACTAATTACTCGTGTAAGACTGGTTTTAAGTACTGGACTATGGTATATATTTTAAAATTAAAATTAGACACCACAATTGTGTCTATAAAACAAGCCAATGGACATGCTTCTGATAGTAAACATGTTTCTAAAAACAATATGATCGGGGGGCATTCTTCCGTTCCATGACCCCCTACCCCCAAATGTTTGGTTGTACGCCAAAATCTTCAAAATATTTCAGGTGGTACTCAGTTACTAAAAGGTTGGGAACCCGTGATCTAGAGGATGACATGTATTTAATTTGGTTTTTAAATATATTTATATTTATATTTCTTACCATGTTTTTCCTCCAATTCGTAAATCTATATCACAACTAAACAAATTTTTCTTACATGTAATTATTATGGGTTTTTAAATTACCTAAAGTCGAGACAAATGGAAAATGAAGACACTAAGTTATTATAGAAGATAGGATCGATTAGATTATAGTCATATAAATAAAAACAAAATGCGAAAGAGGCAAAATTTTAACAGTTTTAAATGACAACTATATCTGCCATAAATTAGAAATCTGTTACAGCCGTATCGACCTGAAATTCTTTTGAACCCATCACATTAAACAGATGTGAGATGTTGGAATCGAAACAGACGCCGCCGATGCGTTTCTCTATGGTACCTATTCCGTACCTACAGTCGGAAAAATGAAATAATACCCATGAACGAACATATAAAACACGCTGTATTTTCCTGTCACCGTGTCACAAAAAAAATTGCCCAGCGCAAGTATATGTAATAATAATTATTACATGTAATTGCGCTGGCCAATTTTTTGTGTGACACGGCGACAGGAAAATACAGCGTGTTTTATATGTTCGTTCATGGGTATTCTTTCATTTTTCCTACTGTATTTCATTTCAAATCTCTTGCCCGGTCGTTCCGAAAAGTGTACGACCGGCGCTGGAATCGAAACCGATGCGGTCAAAGTTTTGTCACGTGTAATACGTGGAATAGTCGATTGAACCATATTCCGACGTACCCGCTCCAGTTCCAGCGTGCCATCCCTAATCGAAACGAACATCGCCGATGTGTTCCCTACTAACCCTATGGTGGCTCTTTCGATGTGGCTGTGCTAAAACCTATTCCGAGCGAGAATCCAGTTCCGAGTTTATTGTAAATTGCGGATTGCGGTCGATGCGGCGCCGTTGAAATCGAAACCGATACCGTCGACTTTTTGGTCACTGGTGCGTGGAATAGACGATTGGGACCTATTCCGAGGTACCTACTCCAGTTTCATCATGCCATCTCTAGACCGTTTCATTCTTCTTTGGGGCACTCAAGTTTGGTTGTTGTGGTCTGGGTTAACGATAATGTTTTGGCGCCGAAGTCATGTTTGGAAGCGCACATTAGTCGGACGTCTTCTTTTTCAGATAATTTGGCATGTTCCTCTTGAAGATGTCTGATAGAGCTCCGTATGCGACCATGCTGAGGTGATCCTTCTTTGTAGCTCGGCAGTTTGGTTGTCTGGCAATTTGGAGTTCATCCCTAAATATTTATATTTATGGACCACATGCTATTTCATTGAAGTTGGCTTTTGGATTTTCGCTTGGTATTACCAGGTTTGTCATGTTTTGTGTCTTTCCAAAATTTATGTTTAAACAAACTTTCTTAGAGGCGGCATCTAACGCAGTAAGCATACATAGTTCTAATCTCTCCAAAGTTGTGTGTTATAAGAGGTACCTGCTCCAGTTCCACCATGCCAACTCTAGTAAATCGGATGGATGTACGTGTGTACAATCCTGTACCATTTTCTATGCACCCAAAATAATAAAAATGTCACTGGATGTACCCAAAACGATAAACATGTCACGATGCTGACTGAAAGGTAATCAATCATAATTACCTTTCGAGCCCTTCGAAGAACGTACCTGTTTTACCTGCTTTTAAAAGTTTAACCTGGTTAAATTAGGGCAGTCAATGAGGGTATGGGACTCCGAATTCTATCCTACTATATCGATTTACTTGATATTTTCACAATAAGTAGGGAACAGCTCAAGAAACAAAGTCTACCCTATGCCGATGTCTGCTTTTGTCTTGGGGCGGTTCCCACCCCTTCTCGGGGGTGGAAAATTTTTTGGTTAAATAACTACGGAAGTTGCTAGAGAACCCAATTCTAAGCAAAAATTGTTCTATATTTTTTTTTTTCGAAAACTCAATAGTTTTTGAGTTATTCGTGGTTGAAAATTGGTTATTTTCATTGAAACATAACACCTTTTCAAACGGTTTTTTGCGAATACCTTAAAAACTATGCATCTAACTAAGAAAACTATATAAAATATTTTTGTAGCTTATAAAATAACAGAGATTGTTTCCTTTATGAATCTTCTAGTTATAACACAAAAAGATATATAGTAAGTGAAAAGAGTTTGTTTTCTTAGTGCATGCTCAAATCAGTGTATTCAACTTGAAATAACAGAGAAACAGTCGATTTTAGGTGTCGACCAATAATTTTTCTTGTGCTTGAAAAGACCTTTAAAATAAACAATATTAAATGTCGATTACATTCAAACTAAGCGAGAAAAACTGCAAAAAATTTGATGACTTACGTATTTTAAGAAAAAAAAAAGAAAGAGAAGAATATTTAACCCCTCATCCACAAGAAGTTAAATGCATCGTTTTCCTTCTACAATACATTTTACTATAGTGTTATTTTTGTGTTCAAATAGTTGGGCGGGTTTAACATGAGTGGTTTTTGAAGAAGATAAGATTAAATTAATGAGCGCATTTTTAAATTTTCTTAAAAATCTTCCTGTTCCTCCATGTAACATGTAACTTAAATGCCATACAAAAATGTAGGTTTCTTTTAGATAAACATTTTAATTTCATTTTTCATAACCGTATCTCTTATCATTTTCAAGTTACAGTGAGAAAAAGGAAGATTTTTAAGAAAATTTAAATATGAGCTCTATAATTTGATTTTATTTTTTTCAAAAACCATTCATTTTAAAGCCGCTCAACTTTTTGAATATATAAATAATACTATAATAAAATGTATTGTAGAAGGAAAACGATGCATTTAAATTCTTGTGGATGAGGGGTTAAATACACTTCTCATTTTTTTCTTAAAATTCGTTGGTCATCAATTTTTTGCAGCATATCTCGCTTAGTTTGAATGTAATCGACATTTAATATTGCTCATTTGAAAGAACGTTTCAATCACAACAAAAGGTATGGGTAGCAATATACACCTAAAATCGACCGTTTCTTTGTTATTTCAAGTTGAATACACTGATTTGAGATTGCACCAAAAAACAAATTCTCTTACGTATCATATCTCTTTTTGTGTTATAACTAGAAGATTTATGAAGAAACGAATCTCTTTGTTTTTTTATAGGCTACAAAAAAGTTTTATATAGTTTTTTTAGTTAGATGCATTGTTTTTAAGGTATTCGCAAAAAACCGTTTGAAAAGGTGTTATGTTTCAATGAAAATGGCCAATTTTCAACCACGAATAACTCAAAAAGTATCGAGTTTTCGAAAAAAAATTATAGAGCAGTTTTTGCTTAGAATTAGGTTCTCTAGCAACTTCCGTAGTTATTTAAGCAAAAGTTTCCCACCCCCGAGAAGGGGTGGGAACCGCTCCCAAGACAAAAGCACACATCGGCATAGGGTAGACTTTGAAAAAGCAGATAAGTTGAGCCTATTCCTAAAATTTGATTAAAATCCATGCAGTAGGATAGAATTCGGAGATAATAACATAGTCTTGCTCTCAATGACTGCCCTAAACCGAACTCCTGTGGTTTTAACACTTCTTGGTTTTCAGACCCTGTCTTTGTGCTATTTAGCATCCTAAATTTAGGATGGTGTAATAGCGAGCTACAGTGACTGAATTTAGTGTCCTAAATCGTATCCTGAATATCGGTCCTGAATTTAGCAAGATGTAATAGCCCTATAAGGGTCTTCTAATGCAGCTGGTATTATTGTGGTAATTATATTGTTGTCAAATCTTCCGTTTTTCTGGAAATCTAATGAACTTTCTTATTTCAAATGGAACACCCTGTATATTTTTTACGTTTTGAAATCCATGAGAAATACTGATTATTTTTCATGTTATATTCGCTAAACCTAAATGCCATAATTTTTGGAGTTATTGCTACATTTATTAAAAGAAATTTAAGAAAATTATAGGTAAAAATCTATATTTTTGGCCCGGGTAGACATTATTTTAGGTTCTTTGGATCATTGGGAACAAAAAAGGTCTTTTGTAGTTTTTCTCAAAAGTTAATCGTTTCCGAGTTATAAACAATGTAAAACTAAAAAATATCGAAAAATGACGATTTTATAGGTTCAAAAACATAAGTAAAAAAATATCTTTGAAACTACGAAGTGCCTAAATTCAATATAAAACCTTGTTTTATGACTTACCGATGAGCAATTTGGTCTTATTTTATTTTAAAATATTGCTTTTTAGTTGTTAATGCAGCCCAGCCCGATCGTCCGTCCTCTCTATGCGCTTCATTAATAATTATAAAAACAATGTTTTAGAATAAAACGCGTTAAAAATTCTTACAGGTAGCTAATAGAAGATGGTTTGAGCTTAAATTTAGGTGTTTCGTAATTTAAAAAATTATTTTTTTACTTTTGTTTTTGAACCCAGAAAATCGCCATTTTTTTCAGTTTTAAATTGTTTAAAGGCCGCACCTACATTGGATCCGTGTTTTTTCGATAAGATCAGATCAGATCAGATCCGATCCGATAGGCGGCACCTACATTGGATCCGTATTTCTCCGATCAGATCAGATCCGCTATAGACCGATTTTCCGACGAGGGTGGTTCCGTTAACTTCCGACCACCGACCACCGACAATGAGTTCGGATGAAGATATGTGTTGGCTGTTGTTGAAAAACAACGTTCTTAAAAGACAGAAAAAAACGTAGATGGATGCATACATTTAATAAAGACAGATCTTCAGGAAATTCTACTATAAACAAAAATCTACGTAACTATCCTGATTTTAAGATCCTATTTCGTCACAAGAATGTAAAATAATTCATGAGAAAAGAAATAAAAAAATATGAAAAAAAAATTTTTAAGAAACGCTTTTCTTTACTTACGAGTGACTAAAATTAAAAATATTATAAAAAAAATCAACTAAAAAGCAAAAAATAAAAAAAATTGAAAAAATCACATTCGTCAAAGAAAAGCGTGGTGCGTCTTCATCGTATATAAACGGTTTTCGCCCCACGCTTTTCTTTAACGAATGTGTTAGATTTTTTCAATTTTTTTTTTATTTTTGCTTTTTAGTTGATTTTTTTATAATATTTTTAATTTTAGTCACTCGTAAGTAAAGAAAAGCGTTTCTTAAAAATTTTTTTTTCATATTTTTTTATTTTTTACTTTTTAGTCTTACACTTTTCAAACATTAAAATATATCGTCATGTTTCTTAAAATATGTATAAAACATATGATATACTAACATGAAAAGTAGTCAGAATCGGCAAAAAATTTGAAACTTTATTATTTATTTATAAAGCATAACGTAAACAATTAACGTAAAAAGTGAAATTATGTATAGTTCATATCATTAGCTACAACACGTAAAAGTTTCAAGTTTTTACATTGTAAAAAACAAGAGAATTTAGGCATTTTCCAATAAAATAGTTTTTTTATTTAAACAATTAATAAACATTAAAAAAAATTATTGATTATTCGTGTATTGTTCCCGCGAATGCATATGTCTGCAAATTTTCATTCATTTGCATTGGAGAAAAGGCACTGAAATTAACGTCTAAAGATTTGACGCAAACTATTGAAGTAAATAAAAGCGTTTAAAGATACATTGATTTATTACAAACTAGCCTTGTGTTGGCACGTATTAAAAAATATTCTCATATAAAAAGATATAGTAACACATAATAGGTAGTATATTAATTATACTTTCGGTTTTATCACAAATTGAACAGTAATAAACTTCGGTTCTCTTTGCAAGGTTTCATCCAAAATTATTTTGGCAATTTCAAAGACAAGTAGTACCTACCCGTTAGAATTTTATAACCAAAGTGAAATTGACCATCCCAATAAAACTATTTACCTAGAGGAACAGAATAGGAAACAATGATTGTTTCCTATTCTGTGCTAGAGGTATTAAATTTTATACCTATAAATAAAGACATTTTGTAAACCTTATATTCAAGACAACATTATAAAATATCTATCTTGTAGAGACACATATTACAAAATTAAATATTAAGATTTGGAAGCTATTTATTGCTGATTTAGCTCATAATAGTTAAAACAAAAAATTAAATTACTTATATACAAAAGGCGGAATGAAACCAAACACTTCTCGATGAAAATAGGAGAAGCAACTCCCGACCGACGTCGGTCGATATCGGATCTGATCTGATCGGAGAAAAACGGATCCAATGTAGGCACCCCCATTTAATACTATGGGTTTATTTTTTATTCCAACGAACAAAAACGGATCCAATGTAGGTGTGGCCTAAGGAAACGATTAACTTTAGAGGAAAATTACAAAAGACCTTTTGTGTTCCCAATGATCCAAACAACCTAAAATAATGTCTAACCAGGCCGAAAAAATTGATTTTTATAATTTGTTTAAAAAATGTTTTTTAATAAATGTAGCAATAACTCCGAAATTATAGCATTTAGGTATAGGGAATATAACATGAAAAATAATCAGTATATCTCAAGGATTTCAAAACGCAAAAATATACAGGGTGTTCCATTTGAAATAAGAATGTTCATTAGATTTACAGAAAACCGGAAGACTTGACAACAATGTAATCACCACTATAATATCGGCCGCAATAAAAACACCAAAATCTATAAAAGGTCCCACCAAAATCTATAAAAATCGTTGTAGCAGTTTCCGAGAAATTACCGTGTTGCCAGACTTTTTCGCAACCCTGTATGTCCAAGATAAGATGTTTTCAGTTTTTTAACAAATTCTACAAGATCACGATCTTTATTCATCGATACGTCTTAAAACTTCTTCATTCCTGACAAGAAATTTTGAGAATGCGGCGGGATATATCAAAAGTGCGTTCGCGTGAGCCTGTCGGCGACTAGTCGGCGACAAATTAGCAGCAAAACGCATGCGCACTTTAAAATGATATAAATAATATCGAGAATAGATAAATATACAAGATATATTTGCCTAGTATAGTTTAGTAATGAGTTATTTATATTAATTAAAAGTAAATATACCTTCTATTATATTAACGGTATTATTTATATTAAGTGAGGTTAGAAATTGTCGGCGACAATTTGTCCACTGTACCCGCGAACGCAACTAATATATCCACATGTACAGTAGGGTGGAACGAAAAAGGCCAAAAAAATAAAAGAAAAGAAAAATTCTTGTGGCTATCGTTTAAAAGTTGTGTCAGGTGATGTAAACAATTGGTGCGAGAGCATTTTGAAATAAAAAAATATCTTGAGGTTCCATATTGGATTTGAAAAATGAAAACACATAAAAATTGTTTTTGTCGAAAAAATCAATATGGCTCTGATCAAATTTCAATGATCGTGTTTTACCAACTAAGTGTGACATTCTAAAGTGCTTTATCTTTATTCGTAATGAACTTAAGTTGACAAATAATAATAAAGATCCATCTATCGCCGACGTCTTGAATGCCGTTGCAACGAAAGTAGCACAAATATGAATAAAAGCTTCTATTCCAATATCGCATAAGTACATTCAAGATATGATTAACAATATTTATACAGAGTATCAAAATCTTAAGCGATAGGTACACAAAAACTCAGCAAGCATCTGATTCATAAATAGAAAAGATTTGCCAGTTTCGAAAGGAGTGTAAAAAGTTATTGAATATCGCGGCTTGCAAGTGCATCATGACTGGAACTGTGTGTGTACTTGTGATAAAAGCAAGAAAGTACCACAAAATGAGCGAATTTTTCTTTAAGATCAACGATCCTGTCGAAACATGGCAATTGGACCAGTGGATATTGGACCAGCATCTGCAGCAATAAGGAAGAAAATGGAAAGAACCATGAAGGTAAAGGCAAGTTCTCAAAAATATAATACTGACGAAATTGTTCTTAAAGCATGTACCGTTGATTCCTCTAATCCTTCCATAAGTAGCAGCTTGTCTGACTCAAATTCTTCTGATGCAGATGATCATGAAGAAGAATTCATTGCTCCTTTGTCAACAGTTACAGTCCAACCATCTACATCACAAATACTGCGGAACCTCACTTCAATAGCTAGTGTGCTTATTTCATTGCAATGAGCTACCTCTACGTCCTTTAATTCAACAGTTAGGTGGACGCACCAGTGGACCACTTGGTTTTTCAGGGCCAATAGGTAAACTTCTGGAACGCTGTGAAGAGAGGGCTGTTGTCTATTTTGTCGCAATAGAAAACAAACTAGCAATATTATTAGAAACAACAGACCTTAGTACCGATCAGAAGTAGGTACTTGTACCAAATCAGTCAAGCAGTTGATGCGGGAAAATGTCCTAATGATTTGAGCCTTAAAAAACCTGGGAAAATATCACACGCAAGGTGTCTGACAGTTGATAAATTGGTTGGTTCGATTGTATGTTGTAACTAAATGTCCCAGCGGAAACAGCGGAACAATTAATTATGTTAGTAAGTTTCATCCAAAAAGTGTATGCACCAGTTTGGTTTTATATAAAACTGTATCCTAGCTGTTCTGATGGTTCAAAACATTTATGGCTAATGATCCATTATTCACGATTTTTACCAGTTGACCAAAGAAAAATTGACGATGCCGTTATCCAAAGGAATGATTATTTTGCCCATACCGAAAATGTATTACTCGGTATGATGAAAGATGAACGAAAACATAATATACGGGAGCTAGGACTACGCAGAGTGCCGAAAGCTAGAGAAAGTCAGAAAGAAAAAAAGATCCGGAGATTCAAAATACCAACATTAAATTTTAGTGCTGCAGATTATAATGACTTCATTTCTATTTCTGGATTCAAAGTTACGGCTCCTCCTTTGCTAAAACATATGTCCAATGAAGATGTAAGGGATATGATTGATTCTGAGAATTACAAAAACATATAGGTCTTAAATTGCCCTTGTCATACAAAATCCGTGGAAAGAACTGTTAAGTTAGTAACTGAAGCATCAGCTGCTGTTTGTGGACCAGAATCAAGGGATGGCTTTATTCGTTCAAGGTTGAAGTCTAGAAATATTATGCCGTGCTTTAACACGAAAGTCAGACTACCAATCTTAAATGTATATTGTATCATAAAATAATTATTTAGATTAAAAGAACTGAAAAAAAAAATAAATTTTTAAAATTTTATTTTTTTTATTCCCAAAAATTTTAATTGAATATGGAACCTGAAGATAGGGTCCAATACAAAAAATATTTCTTACAGTTTTATTTTACATCAAAACACAACTTTTTCGCACTAGCCCCATAACAAATAATGACTTCGACTTTTTCGTTCCACCCTAATGTACAGTGAGCTAATTGTCAGCGCCCAAGCTTCCATGCCAAGTAGTAGAATACTGTGTATTAGGGGAGTGCATATAGATTTTCACTTTGGAAAAAATCAAACAAGTTGAAACAAGATAGAACTTTTTGTAATTTCATTAAGAAATGTTTAATAAACAACATATCAAAAAGTTCTACTCGAGAAGTGTGTGCTTCATTTTTTATTAAACAAATGAACTACGAAGTTTGATGTTTTTAAATACCCAACTCCGAAAATATAAATTTTAGAGCAAAACTGATTTGGCCATTGAAAAATTCAGACAATTTTACAAAAAAAACCTTATATAAAGAATTTTCTAAAATTAAATCGGTAATTTCTATAATTTTTTATTTATAACGGTAAAGTCACCCTACTCACAAACATTGGCGCACTGTAAACTAGCGTACGGCGAAGTGCACGGTTGAGTTATTTTAATGTAATTCTTTAACTAATGGATCAAATGAAATTTTACAAATTGAACCTGAAACAAAAATAATTAAGCTATCTTATGGTTATAATAAAAAGAAATAAAATGTATGGGCATAAGTACGATGGGGGCGGAAAGTGAGCCTTACATGAATTTTGTTTAAAAATGATTTAAAAATGTGTAACTAATACAATTTTTCTTATAAAACCCTCAATTTTGCACAACTTACCTTTCAAGCATCGTACTAAATGATGTTTCATTCAAAAAAAGCTCAAAAATTTAATTGAAATGATATGACGTCCTAAAAAATATAATTCTTGAAATCTTCGTAGTTTTATAGAATTACCACCACTTTAAGACGGTATTACTCAAGTTTTAACAGATTTATTACAGTTTTATACGTTTTTTTTAAAGCTTAGGATGTAATATTTAAAATTCACTTAAACATTTTACTTTAGAAATGAAATAGACTATTTCTTTTTGAGAAAATTAAGAAAGATATCAAAAATGTAATACAAAAACCGAAAATTACCGGTTAAAAAAATGTTTATATAAAGTGATCAAAACTTTTTTCTGTAAAACTTACCTAAAATACATTTAATAATAAACTTCAACAATAATAAATGCTAAGCAAAAAATTCTTTTTTTAGCTCTTATACAGTATGTCTGCGTAACTTTCAACCTATTGATAACTTTTTTATTATCAGTTTTACGAAAAAAAGTTATTCTTTATAAAATACTCTGCATCATATATAATCTAAGATGCAATTATCAAATATCAAATTTAATGGATTTTATACGAGGTATGTCAAAAAATATGAATTTCACTCAAGAGTAAAGTATCGTTAAAGTTCACAATATCGAAAATTGTTATTAAGAAAAGTTGTTTGGAATTAAAAAATTTCTTTTAGTGTTCAATTACATTCTTCTAATTAAAATACTGTGAATAATAAGGGCACTTAACTCTTAAGAAAAAGTCATTTTTAACATACCTCGTATAAAATTAAAAAAGTTTAATATCTGATGGTTGTATCTTAGATTTTAGACCAGGAGGAGCATTTTATGAAGAATAACTTTTTTTCGTAAAAGTGATAATAATAGCTATTTGTATAACAAGGGAGGAAAGTGCTACTTTTCCTCCCGAGAATGAAGTTTACTGCCCGACGCGTAGCGGAGGGCAGTAATCATTCAAGGGAGGAAAAGGCACTTTACTCCCATGTTATACATATGGTTTTTCCACCTTCCTCAAATAACAAGTAATTTTTTCATTTTTACTTAATTTATTTATGTAACTAACCAACAAAATGTATTAGAACTAAAACTAACAAGTAGGTACAATATAACTGTCAACTGTCAAATATAAGTCAAATTATTAATGTAAACATTGTTAAATTAGAATAACAATTTACTGTTTTTTACCATTCTGCAAAATACAGAGTGTTTTTAAATAAACGTTAAAATGTATATATACTTACGTAATAGAAAATAGATATTGTACAGGGCGTCAATAAGTTATATTTCATGAATGAAATACCATTACGTCACTTTTACTTTTCCTCTCTAGGGAGGAAAAATATTTTCCTCCCTAGGGAGGAAAAGTACAACTTTGCTCCCTACAATCAGGTCCGGAAAAGTATACTTTCGGCAGAGGTAGGTGGAAAAATAGTTATCATGATTGTAATCAAATGATGATGAACTACCCGTAATTTGAGAAAAAATTGAAATTTTTTTTTCGATTAGAATAAAGTAATTGTATATTTAAACATAGTTTTTAATTGCAAACAACTTTTCCTTAAAACCTTTTTTTGATATTCTGAAATATAAAGGTACTTTACTCTTTAACGAAATTCATATTTTTGACATAACTCGTATAAAATTGATAAAATTTGATATCTGATGGTTGACTTTTAAATTTTTGACTATCCAGAGCATTTTATGAAGAATAAGTTTTTTTCGTAGAATTGATAATAAAAAAGTTCTCCATGTGGTTCATAGCTAAGCAGACATACTCTATAAGAGCTTCTGTATAAGAATTTTGAAATTGCAATGATGAATCAAATTGATTTGATCAAAGTAAAATGATGAATTTAACGATATTTTTAAAATTATTAATACAAAACAAATGTTATTGTTTAAACAATTAATAAACAATTATCGGCCAAATCCGCGAGTCGAGCTTTTAATTTTAACATGTATATAATCTAACAAAAAAAGTTTTAGAAAAATATAAGCTTGTTTGAATTGTTCCGAAACAATGCATATTTTCGTTCTAATTGCACTCCCCTATATATTCGTATAGCATTGTATCATGTGTTATGTTATAGAGTACACCATACATTGTATTTAAGAAGGGTCTTCGTCTTCTCGTGCCGTCTTTTAATGGATGCCGGTCACTTCGATAAACACTTCTTTATCTTTTGCAACGTGAATTGTCTGTTCTACATTAAGGTTACTCCAATCTCTGGTATTACTAAGCCAATATTTCCTTTTTCTTCTTATGCATTTTTCCAACTATTCTTCCTAGCCTGATTGCACATAAGAATGTGTCTTCATACCTCCTGTGGACGGCCGTAGCCCAGCGGAAGATACTGGCTTCATAAGCCACAGCACACGAGTTCTAATCTTGACACCAATAACGACATTTTAATTTCTAAAAATGATACCGTTCACCGTTCTTCGGCGGGTACGTTAAGCCGTCGGTCCCCCTGGGATAGTGTGTATCAACACTGACTACTTCAAACAGGTTTAAAGATGCAAGTGGCGCTGGAACCTGTCCGAAAGGATCTCCCCGGTAAAAATGCCATACACCATTATTATTATTCATGCCTCGTCATTTGTGAGTTTAACCGTTCAAGGAATTTTGTAGAGCCTATAGAGTCTGTAGAACTACGATTCAAATGTCGTTACAAAAAATTTACAAAATTGTTTGGTATTTGTATATCGACATATATATCGCTTAGAAGGTTACGTATTTTTAAAAAGCTTAATCTGAGGCTTTCAATCTGAATTCTTATTTCTAAATTAGGATTAATGTTATCATCGATCTAACTTGGAACTAGTTATTTCCGTTCCGTATACATTTACGTGTCTTGGTTGGTTTGGATTTCGATTTACTATTAGTACATAATAAATTAATTTTTTTATAGTCCATTCGCTAACGGTAGAATATTGCAAAACCTCGAAATTTTAAAGAACCGCTTGGTTTGACATGAAATTTGGAATACACATAGCTAACATGTCACAGAAAAAAGTGATATTGTGCCGATGTGTGCTTGTGCCCTGGGGGTGAGCTTCGCCTCTTCTCGCGGGTGAAAAATATACGTTTAAGATAAATCCGGAAATGGATAAACTGACTAATTCTAAGCAACTTTTGTTCTATAGCGGCTTTTCACTAAGTTAATATTTTCGAGCTATTTGCGAGTGAATATATTCATTTTTCAAAAAAAAAAACACGTATTTAGACGGTCTTTCGCAAATGATTTAAAAAGTAAGTATTTTATCGAAAAAATCATTCGTAGCAAAAATATAACTTGGAGTTTGTTTCTGCACCGATAACTATAATGTTGTATTCAATGTGGGCTCCGAATATTTTTAATATTAACAAAGTTTAATATAAGTTATGAATTGTGAATCTCAGTCATATATTGAAATAAACTGTAAGTGTACAAACTCTTTACATAATATCCAGTTAAATTAGCATTAAAGTCAGCAAATTGCAATTATTTGTTATTGTTCTCAACAAACAAATCCAGTTTTACCAGCAAAATAACCGCTTTTAGTAAAGACCTATATACCTGTTTTAGCAGGTGTACAGGGTCGGACTTACTTTTCATTTAACGTTTATCGAAATGAATTCTAAGATGGAATCACAAAACAGTTCTTCAATACAAGACCATCAAAGTCAAATAAACGCATCACAGTCATACTCTTTGGCAGCGTCGAGAGTGCAATTTCCTTTAAAGTCCCAAGCAATTATCTTTAGTGCCTTAGAAAACCCCAATCTTCAAGACTACCTTCTTCCACTTGGAAATATAATTCAACCGAAAAATATAATCTTCTCTTCTAGATTATCTAATAATCGCATATGTATGTATTTATCCAATAAACAAATAGTGGATGATTTTATGAATAATCATGGTCAAATAGAAATACAAGGTGAAATTGTCAGAGCAAGAAGGTTAGTTACACCAGCGGAACGACTTGTGCTCTCCGGCGTATGTCCTTCAATACCGCACGACTTGCTAATCAATGAGTTACAAAAAATCGGCACAGTTCCTGTCTCCCCCATGACATTCCTCAGAATTAGTGCTTCTATGCCTGAGTACAATCACATCCTTAGTTTTCGAGGACAAATCTATATCAGTCCTCACAGTCTAACACTACCAGAGTAATTTACTCTTGTTTTTGACAACACGATATATAGAATATTCATTTCTCAAGACAGTTTAGTTTGCTTCAGATGCAAGAAGCCAGGTTACATTGCATCACAGTGCTCCGAACCACTAGCTCAACCTCAACTAAACCCCAACCAAAACAATGAAGCATCGGTATCCAGCGCAACAAATATATCTTTGCAATCACCCAATGATACAAACGCTTATCAGTGTGAACAAATGTCTATTTCAAATTTCCCAGAGATACCGAACAAAGTAGATGCATCAAATAAGGACAGTCACATAATTAATCAACCAACCAACCAACCAACCAATCAACCAAAACGTAACTTTGATGAAATTATTTCACCTGAAGCAGATCCATCTTCAAAAAAATGTAACATTTTTCCACCACCTAAAGCCCAAGCAAAATCTAAAAAAGCTAAAACTAGTTTAGCAAGCACTTCTGAATGCTCATTTTCTCTCTTACTTGACCCTGCTAAAAATTTCATAGAAAATCAACCTCTACCTTTCCCTCTAAACTTTGAACAACTTAACATGCTCCTAATGAATATCACGGGATCAACAGATCCTATAACCACAATTCAAGAATATACCACAGACCTATCAGCTTTGCCCATATGCTCAGTCAAGTTTACCGCCGTTTAAAGGAAAGATCCATTAAACGTAAATTCATGTCCATAAAGAAAAAAATCAATAGTTATCTTGGCAGTGAGGCATCGGACTGGGAAAGTGACACATCTCAATTAAGCCAATATTAAAATTCAAGTCTCTACTTCAGTGGAACATTGATGGATTTTTCCATCGCCTTACTATGCCCCAACATCTAATTGGTGAACAATCTCCTGATATAATATGCCTACAGGAAACTAATCTGAATCCCAAAAAAATATAAGTCCAACCAATATTACTGTTTTCGCAAAGACAGGATAACAAATAATAATTTTTGTTCAGGTGGTGTAGCCACACTAATAAAAAAATCACTATCGGCGAAAGAATTTCCAGTGGCTACAAATCTGGAAGTTGTAGTCGTGGAAATACAATTATCAAACAGGTATTTTATTTGCAACGTTTACTCACCCTCCAGTCGTCAAGTAACGTACAACGATTTAAAGAATTTATTCAGTCAAATTATTGCGCATTATTGTGGGCGATTTTAATTAGTCCTGTCGCCAGGGGGGGTACAACGGCCTCGTTAATTCAGATGGACTTACTCAAGTTTTTTTTATGTATTTTGACCCGTAGAACACGAATTTTTTGGGTAACAGTTGATCCGGATGTCGATAAGATTGTTATAGACCAAGAACTTGAGGAATCAAATAACAGCGATTTTTGGCAAAACAAAACAATATTTTGTATTTTTTGGGCCATTTTAAGTAAAAAATATTTCTACAAGTTTTTTCGTAGGATGCACAGTTTTCGAGATAAACGCGGTTGAACTTTAAAAAAATCGAAAAATTGCAATTTTTGAACCCGAATAACTTTTGATTAAAAAATAAAATAGCAAGTCTGCTTACCGCATTTGAAAGTTTAAGTCAAATTATATCGGTTTTGATTATTTGCATTGGTAAAAATTTATTTTTTTATTGTTTAACAAAGCTATAAACACGTAGGGTTTCCCGTGCTTTTACATGCGTTTTAACGCATGTAACGTAGAAATAGTCTTGATTGCACTAGTACCTATTCTACCTACTCGTTCGATTTTAAATGAGAAATCATAGAAACATCACTCACGCACTAGTTGTTTGTAGCTTTGTTTAACAGTAACACAATAAATTTTTAGCAATGCAAATAATCAAAACCGACATAATTTGACTTGAACTTTCAAAGGCGCTAAGCAGAATTGCTGTTTTACTTTTTAATCAAAAGTTATTCGGGTTTAAAAATTGCAGTTTTTCGATTTTTTGAAAGTTCAACCGCGTTTATCTCGAAAACTGTGCATCCTACTAAAAAACTTGTAGAAATATTTTTTGCTTAAAATGACCCAAAAAATACAAAATATTGTTTTGTTTTGCCAAAAATCGCTGTTATTTGATTCCTCAAGTTCTTGGTCTATAACAATCTTATCGACATCCGGATCAACTGTTACCCAAAAAATTCGTGTTCTACGGGTCAAAATACATAAAAAAAACTTGGGTAAGTCCATCTGAATTAACGAGGCCGTTGTACCCCCCCTGGCGACAGGACTAAATAGTCATAATATTATTTGGGGCTCCTTTTATTCAGATGCTAGAGGAAAAATTGTCGAAAATATAATTTCAGATTTTCAATTGAATTTTCTTAATGACGGATCTCCAACCAGATTTAACATTAATACCGGAAATTCTTCAGCAATTGATCTAAGTCTTTGTGACCCTGCACTCACACCACGATTATTTTGGGAAGTTTTATAATACACTTATGGGAGCGACCATCATCCCATAGTAATAAAAAACTCTATGGCTCTGACCCATGACGTTTTCATACCCAGATGGAAAACTGAAACTGCCGATTGGTTAAAATTTGAAAATTATATCGACAACTCAATGCCAAACTGTAACATGGCTGAAAGCATTGATGAATCTTTAAACAATTTGAATAGCATTATTATGAGTAGTGCTGAGCAATTCGTTGGGAAATCAAAAAGACAAAGAATAATCAGATTCCTGTACCTTGGTGGAACTCAGAATGTGGAGCAGCTGTTAGAGCAAGTAAAACTGCATTTAATAAATATAAAAGACATAAAACACCTGAAAATAAAATCATGTTCAGATCACTTAAAGCTAAGACACAACTTATTATAAAACAAGCTAAGAAGGCTTTCTGGTCCAAATATGTTTCAGAAATAAATTCCTCAACTCCTGTCAGCGAAGTATGGAAAATAATAAGAAAAATTTCTGGTTTGAAATACACGCCAATGATTTCAAAATTAAAAATTGACAATAGGATTTCAACTTCTCCTCAAGAGATAGCTAACACTTTAGCTGAATCTTTTAGAGAAATGTCTTCAAACAGTAACTACAATGATACATTCCTTGAAAGAAAAATAATAACAGAAGATACTGATCTTTTTGAAAATGACAATTTAAATGATCCATTGGACCTACCTTTCACTTTTGAAGAACTGGAAAATGCTTTATCCGAATTAAAAAACACTAGCACGGGCCCAGACGATATCCCGGCAAATATTTTTAAAACATCTTCCTTACTCAGCAAAATTATTTATTCTTCAACTTTTTAACTTAATTTGGCAAAATAATAAATTTCCATCAATTTGGTCTAAAGCTATTATATTACCTTTTTTAAAACCTTAAAAATCAATCCTAGAACCTGACTCATAGAGACCAATCAGCTTAACATGCTCTATGAGCAAATTGATGGAAAAAATGGTAAATCGTAGATTAACATGGACATTAGAATTATCAAATCGTTTAGTTCCGGAACAAAACGGTTTCAGACAAAATCGCTCGGGCATTGACAATATTCTTGATCTAGAATCTGACATTCATGAAGCGCTAGCAACCAAACAAAACTGTATTGCAATATTTTTCGACTTGAAAAAGGCATTTAATACTTGTTGGAAATTCAATATTCTGAAAGAACTACATTCATGGAATATTCGTGGAAATTGCCTGAAATTTATTAAAAACTTTTTACAGAACCGGTCTTTTTGCGTGAGAGTACATAATACTTAATCAGAGGAGAAAAGTGAAGAAAATGGAACATCCCAAGGATCAGTCCTAAGCCCTACATTATTCTTAGTGGCAATAAATAATATTACTAACAACCTTACTAAACCTCTAAAGGCTCGACTTTTTGCAGATGACCTTGTTGTGTATATCAAAGGAAATAACACCGCATCAATGACAAACGCTTTGCGGCATTTTCTAAACCAATTAGAACAATGGTCTCTAACGGCCGGATTCAAATTTTCAGTAACAAAAACATCAGGAATACTCTTCTCCAAAAAGGCTTCATCAACGCCCTCTACCTTAAAATTATATAATACTATGCTCCCATTTCAACCAACGGCAAAGTTTTTAGGTATGTGGTTTGATCAACAACTTACTTGGCAGGAACATATAAAACAGACAATTTTAACATGTCATAAAAGACTGAATCTAATGAAAACCTTGGCAAACCGAAATTGGGGATCAGATCAGGAAACTGTGTTGAGAATATATAAAACACTAATTAGATCTAAATTAGATTATGGATCAATTGCATATGCATCTGCTTCAAAAACATTACTTAAAAGACTTGACAGCATACACAACGCTGGTATTAGAATTGCACTTGGAGCCTTCCGGACAACTCCCTCCCAAAGCATACTGAGCGAAGCCGGCGAACCACCTCTAAACTACCGAAGAATGTACTTAGCTCTAGCACATGCTACATCTATAGCCTCAGATATAAAAAAACCTCTCTTCTGTAATACTTTTAATAACAAATATATCAACTATTACAATAATAAGCCCCGTGCCCCCAAACCTTACTACGAGAGAATCCGATTATATAGTTCCAGACTAAACATTCAATTCCCAACAGTATTTCAAACGAATACCAATAACTATCTACCTTGGACTAACGAACAGCCCAAAGTCAATACATCGTTAAGTATATATAATAAACATGAAACTAAAGTCAAACTAAATTCAATCCTAGATCAAAGCCATCAAGCAAGTAAATATTAAAAACATCCCTTGTTGTCTAGTCCTTTCTGACTCTCTCAGCGCAGTCAAAGCCCTGCAAAATGTATACCCTAAACACCCCATCGAGAAAATGATCAAGGCCGAATTAATGAAAGCTCAAGACAATTTTAGAAGAATCCACTTCCTGTGGATACCATCTCATATAGGTATAGAAGGGAATGAAGAAGCAGATACTAGTGCGCGTAACGCTATCAACAATGACGCATCAGAAACAGAGTGTCGGAGTGTCGGAGTGTCGCAGGCGATCTAAAAGTTTATTTCATAAATAAGGTGTTAAGTGCGTGGAATCGGGAGTGGAATGAATGTAGTTCTAAACTCAGAACCATCAAAAATGACATTTTTTCACGGAAGTCCACTGTCAGAAGCAGAAGATGCCAAACTATTATTACACGTCTACGACTTGGACACTGTAGGTATACTCACGCCTATCTCTTCTCAAATAGTGAACCTCCAAAATGCGAAACATGCAATACAGTAGACAGTATAAAGCACTTCTTGATAGACTGTCCTAAATATGTAAATCAAAGACAGTTTTACAATTTGCCAAATAACCTGAAAGCACTCCTCAACAAAAATTTAGTTCCGGACAATTTATTGGGTTACTTAAAATGTATAAATATGTTACACAAAATATGTTACACAAACTTAATTAATTGTTACAAATATTCAATTGTTCTCAAATTCTAATTAATTGTTAAAATAATTGATTGTTATAAATGTTAAATTTAATATTATTACAAATGTTACAGGAATGTCGCTAATAACCTTTGGGTGGATGCGACTTTATCTCTTAAAATAAAAAAAAAATATAACTTATAAAAAACTGAAAAAAATTGTGTATGTATGAGGTCGCTAGACCTAGCGAAAGCAGAGTTGTAGCTAATGAAAAATAGGTTCATATTCGTTAAATTACAATTCGAAAATTTCATGAAATAACCAAAAAATGAAGCACTTTCTGGGAAACACTCATTACAATTTTTTAAATTGTTTAAAAAAGCTTTATTTCTGTTCTTAAAAATGTCTCTAGCATCAAAAATAAGCAAGTTACGCTCAAAATAAAGTTGGTATCTTTGTTTTGGTATAGAAATTGTGAAAATCACCTCCAAAATAGCATCCCAAATGAAATTCATTTTGACCGCTCCACAAGTTGCTTTACTTGTGTACGTATTGTTTATAATATGATCTGTAAGTTTCAGCGGTCAAGTACTTATTTTTGAAAGGGCTGTAGTTGAAAGGACTTAAACTAGTCACTAATCACAACTGTATGAAAACTGTGAACAGCCATATCTTAACCGCTTTTTGTCTTATAGAAAAACAAAAAAATCCAAAATATTTAGGAAAAGTAAAACCTACACTTTTTACTCCTTGAGATTTTTGGTATCAGTAATAATAATTTTTAAGTTGTTTAAAAAAAAGCATTTTTTAAATTAAAGTTAAAAAAAATTCCTTTAATACCAAATTTTTTCAAGAATGTGCACTTTGAACCGATAAAACTTACAGGTTCTATAAATAAAACATAAGTAAAACAACTTTACGTGAGGCGGTAAGGATTAATTTCATTTGAGATACTAATTATGGGGTGACTTCCCAATTTTTTTGACCAAAAAAAGGCACTAAGTTTATTTTGAACGTAACTTGTTTCTAGAAATAAAAAAACACCTAAAATAAAGGTTTTTTAAAAATAAAAAATAAAACTTGCAATGAGTTTTCTCCAAAAATTGCTTCATTTTTTGGTTATTTCACGTTCAAATATTAGATTTGGAATTTGACAAATATGAATCTATTTTTCATTAGCTACCACTCTGTTCTGCATCTAGGGGCCTCATACATACACCATATTTTATCATTTTTTTATATGATATGTTTTTGCTAATGTTTTTTTTTATAAAATACTTACTTTCTGAGTTATTTGCGAAAAACCGTCTGAAAACGTGTTTTTTTTTTGTTGAAAAATTAACACATTTACTCGCAAATAACTTGAAAAGTATTGACTTGTGAAAAACCTCTATAGAAAAAAATTGCTTAGGATTAGTCAGTTTATCCATTTCCAGACTTATTTTGAACGTTATTTTTTTCACCCCCGAGAAGGTGCGAAACTCACCCCCTGAGCGAAAACACACATCGGCACAATATCACTTTTTTCTTTGACATGCTATCTATGTATGTGTATCCCTAATTTCATTTGTTTTTTTTTCTTTAAAATTTTGAGCAATAACCGTGATTCAATGGACTATCAGCCAATTTTTTAGTACTGTTCTAACACAGACTGTTCACTTTCAACAACAATATCGGTGTTTTTTTTTAAATGTGTGAAGTTTTCCCTTCAGAGACTCAAAATGATGATTTAAATTTGTTTGCCAAATTGCATGTATATCTAACTAAAAGGTTGAAACGTATATTCCCATATCTATTGACACTACTGGAACAATATACATAATTATAGTATTGCACCCTAAATAATTCGTTTACCGCCTTATCTTATCTATGACCGGAAACTAGAGGCAAAATTTCAAGTTTTTTTCGAGAAAATATTCGCCGAAATGGCTGCGACCGTTTAAAGGCCAAAGAGTACTGGTGTTCCAAGATATTCCCAAAATCTTTGATATTAGAGATGACAGCTCTTAAAAGGTGTATAAACGAAGAAGCTATTTATTAAGACAAATATATAACTAGAATCCCAGCTTGGAAAGATTTTTTTAATTTAGCCTAATGTCTCGACAACTTATGGCCATTGGCATGGTACAGTTATGCAATCTGGTACCTAGTGTAATGTGTAGTGTGTGTGTTGAGTAATTGTCTTGTTACTTAGCAAAGTCGACGTCGTTGTCTTTGCAAAGAGACGCTTATTATATCCGAACGCTTATTATAACGCTTATAGTCTAATGTGTAGTGTGTGTGTTGAGTAAATGTCTTGTTACTTAGTAAAGTCGACTTCATTGTCATTAAAAAGAGACGCTAATTGTATCCGAACGTCTGCGGTTCCTCCAGTGAGTACCGATCACACAGTACCCAATGGCATGATCATAAATGCAGAAGTGTCGTAGAAACAAAAAAAAAAACAACTTCAAAGAAACACCAGAAATAGTAGGGAAATTTATAACGAGAAGATAAAACAATCGACCACCATAAGCATAGGGAAAAAAGAGAGGTTTGAAAAAACAAGTACTAGAATTCCTAGCTAGAACATAACAACAGACACGAAAGCAGCAAAAGAGAAGCAAAAAATTATAAACGAGACAACATATTTATGTATTATACTTTCGGCATAATTAATAGGTTTGTTCCCACTCGATACAAAACCGTTCTTGAATCGTTACGCGTATGCCCAATAACGAATATTTATGCGCAGTAACACATTTTTCGTTTTTGCGCATACTCGGAACCGTTCAAGAATGGTTTTGTATTGAGTTGGAACAAACCTATTAAAACATGCATACGAACTATGAGGAAGACTTCATTATCTAATAATATTAATATAGACCAAGGAACAAACACCGGAGGAATAGGCAGCTGGACATTTGTAGCCAATTATAAGAAAGGAGATAAGAGGGAATGAGAGAGTAATAGGCCAATTACATTGCTTAATATATTATACAAAATTCTTTCTGTTATGGTCTATAATATACATAGAACTTTATCACTTTTTCCACCACAGCACACAGACAGCACCACTTCTTGTGTCTCCTTATTAGTGTAGTTTATCGATTACACTGGCAAATCTGTCTCTGTCCAATGCGGCTTTAAACAAAGATGTTGAATTAAGGCCGGTCCAGTCTCTGATGTTTCTAAGCCATGTTTTCGTTTTACATTATGTGTCCCGGGTCTAGGACGTTTCATCGCCGCCAGTTCATCGCCGCCAATTCATCTCCGGCCGATTCATCGCCGGCCGATTCATCGCCAGTCAGAATCGCTAACTGATATTTATTTCTGATTTTCCAACCAATTTTCGACAGTTACATTTATTATTTATTTTTAATTATAATATGAATTAGGAATTCTAGGAAATGACCTAACCTAACCTAACCCAACATAACACTACATAAATTTGAACATATTATTTCTACAAAGGTCATTTAACACTACAAATTTAGTACTATTTAGTATAAAATTTAGGGGAAGTAGAAATAGAAGAGTAAATATAATAATATTTTTTATCTGTTTAATTGACATAAGTTTTAAACTGAATTTAACGTCGTGTCGAATTATCTCCCATAATACAAAATCAACTGACTAACTGGCGATGAAACGGACGGCGATGAAACGGACGGCGATGAAATGGACTGGCGATGAATCGGCGGTGTCGAAACGGCAGCAATGAACCGGCAGCGATGAAACGTCCCATTCCGTGTGTCCCAGGTAGCTAATTTTTCTAACTTTGATGATCTTCAGTAGCTATTCTGTACCTATTCTCATCAGAACATTTTCGTTGGTGGTGTGGGTTGTCCAAGGTATTCTCAAGATCCTCCTATAAAGCCAGAGTTCAAAGGCATTTACTATAATAGGTGTATAGACTTTAAACAAGCTTTTAACAAAATGTTGAATTGGTAATTTTAATTTAACAAATAGTCATAAACCTCATGCATCTGTGTGCGTGTGCGCACTTATGAGTACTTGTTTGCTCATGTGTGTGCATACGTATGCATTTGTTTGTTGTTCTAAAATGTCAACATTTACATACTTTTAAAAATTTTGGCTTTCTATTAGCATTTTGATACAACCAGACACTGTTTTAACTCTGGTTTTCTTTAATTGTAGCATTTAATTACTTATAACGCGGACCTGAAGATGATCTGTATATTGTAGAGATCGATACCGGTCGTCGAAGTAAATTAAATGATTGTGAGTACGTCTGTGTTTCTTTACTTCACTTTACTTCAAGCTTTTAATAGTGCGAAAAGAAACAAAATGCTGGAAGATATTCGGAATCTAAACCTAACAAATATATCAGCCTCAAAAAATGACGTTGCAGAGTTAAATCGTTTTAGGCACGTGCATAAAAACCAACTCAAGACATTCGAGAAAAAGATACTAAGAAGAGTATAATATTATCCTGTGCAATGAACGGTATGACATTGTAAGACCTGTGATAAGTCAAATGTCATAGCTGAAACATGTCAAAAGACAAGGGAAGACAAGAAGATGCAAAAACAACAAAGAAAATATTGCAATGGAAGCCGATAGGAAGACAAAAGAGGAAGATCCAGCACGGAGTGGCTGAATGACGTGGAAGACGACCTGAAAACTATGAACGTAAGAGAATGAAGGAGACGGGCATAAGAGAGGTCTGAATGGAGGGACATAGCCAGACAGGTAAAGACCTATCCGGGGTTATGATGGCAAAAGAAGAAGAAGACGGAGAAATGTAGAGGTCAATAATATAAATTAATAATGTTCTGATTTGTGTCATACTATAGAAATAAAGTGTACATAAAACAGTAAAAGGCACATTTTAGAAGTCCGAAAAGAAAGAGACGATTGGCGACCAATATTGTACCGCAAAATAAATAATTTTTTTATTGCATATTCTTATTCTGGTTTTGATATTTCGTTGAAAACATATGGTAAATCATAATTAATCATATACTGCGACATGTCAGATTTTATCGCTACTGATAACAGTGACACCAAAAAACAATAATTGCACCGACTATTAAAAAATTATGAAAAACTTACCATGAACATAAAATTCGCCACAAAAATCATGTACTTCACACATCGCATCCCCATCTGCAATTCCCGGTCTTTAGACATTTTTGCTAATAGTAAATGTCTTTCAATCGTGCAAAATATAATAACTTACAGTTTGAGAGAACTGATTCGCAACGCAAACGCAACGACTCGATTATACGTACACAAGCTTGGTGTATTGTCACCTGACTTCAAGTTCGACTTATCTGCTTGTTGATAAGATAGGTACGGTATGAAGGTAGTTACTAATCCGATGAATTAATTAAAACAGTCAAGATAAATGACGTTTTAAAAATATTGGTTAATCATTATAATACAGGGTGAGTCATGAGGAACTGTACATACTCCTACCTCGTATGGAGGCCCTCATGGGAAATAACAAATTACCATTGAAAAGTGTCTGCTCCCATTTTTTAATAATATACAGGGCGAGTTGTTAATTTTTACAGAAATTTTTATTCGTCATAATTTTTGAACGGTAATATCGATGTGTCTCTTATTTTGGTCAATCGTTACACTATTACCACTCAATCAACTGATTTATTCAAACTAGAAAAAAAATCAGGTCTGGCTTTAAAAAATTAGTTCGTTTTGGTCTTAGAAAAATTTCACCCTATATATGGTTTTTGAAACCTCTAATAAGAATTTTACAAATTAGACAAATAGGCAATTAAAATGGCATATTTATTTTTTCCCCACACGGTTACTTAGTTTTTCATAAAAAAATCAAATTTGACTATGAATTAAAAATTTGGTGAAGTGAACCACAGATTTAAAAAATTACCTTTTATTACAAAAATTCATTTTATTTGAACAAGTATTTAATTTATAAGTTACCACTCAACTGATTTATTCAAACTAGAAAAAAATCAGGTCAGGTTTAACAAAATTAGTTCGTTTTGGTCTTAGAAAAAATTTCACCCTGTATATGGTTTATGAAACTTCTAATAAGAATTTTACAAATTAGACAA
Source organism: Diabrotica virgifera virgifera (assembly GCF_917563875.1). NCBI lineage: Eukaryota > Metazoa > Arthropoda > Insecta > Coleoptera > Chrysomelidae > Diabrotica > Diabrotica virgifera. Next base: position 115,291,341 of record NC_065446.1, on the reverse strand, counting down.
ATAGTCAATTAAAATGACTACTTGACTATAATTAAATGTTTGGTGAAGTGAACCATAGATTTAATAAAAAATAGCTTATCTTGCAAAATCTATTTTTTTGAATATATTTATATTTAATTTATACTTAATGTATTAATACTTCCACAGCTTGTGCTATACATTGTAAATAATAAAACCCTATCCACCTATTTCCATAAGTCACATGAAGATGTTGACGAACAGCAACTAAGAAATGTGGTGATGCCCCATCGTGCATAAAGTATATACCTCTGACGGCTACATTGGCAAGTAGATTCGGCAAAATATTTTGTAAAATATGATCATGCAAAAAAGTACAAATAGTGCAAGAAACACAAATAAATAATTAGTCCTGTCGCCAGTGGGGGTACAACGGCCTCCTTAATTCAGATGGACTTACCCAAGTTTTTTTTATGTATTTTCACCCATAGAACACGAATTTTTTGGGTAACAGTGGATCCGGATGTCGATAAGATTGTTATAAACAAAGAACTTGAGGAATCACATAGCAGCGATTTTTCGCAAAACAAAACATTTTTTTTTGTATTTTTTGGGTCATTCTAAGCAAAAAATGATTTTACAAGTTTTTTCGTAGGATGCAGAGTTTTTGACATAAACGCGGTTGAACTTTCAAAAAATCGAAAAATTGCAATTTTTGAACCCGAATAACAATTGTTTGAAAAATTAAATAGAAATTCTGCTTACCGAATTTGAAAGTTCAAGTCAAATTCTATCGGTTTTGATTACTTTCATTGCTAAAAATTAATTTTTTTTATTGTTTAACAAAGCTATAAACACATAGTGATTGAATGATGTTTTCAATGCATTTCTCATTTGAAATCGAAAGAGTAGGCGCGCATACAGAATTTCTACGTAGATTACGTACATTAAAACGCATGCATTGGGTACGGGAAACACTATGTGTTTATGGCTTTGTTGAACAAATAAAAACTAAATTTTTACCAATGCAAATAATCAAAACCGATAGAATTTGACTTGAAATTTCAAATGCAGTAAGCAGAATTGCTATTTTATTTTTTAATCAAAAGTTATTCGGGTTCAAAAATTGCACTTTTTCGATTTTTTGAAAGTTCAACCACGTTTATCTCGTAAACTATGCATCCTACGAAAAAACTTGTAAGACCATGTTCTGCTGAGAATCACCCAAAAAATACAAAAAAAATGTTTTGTTTTGTGAAAAATCGCTGTTATGTAATTCCTCAAATTCTTTGTTTATAACAATCTTATCGACATCCGGATCAACTATTACCCAAAAAATTCGTGTTCTACGGGTCAAAATACATAAAAAACTTGGGTAAGTCCATCTGAATTAAGGAGGCCAATGTACCCCCCTGGCGACAGGACTAAATAACAATGGCGGACGAAATGTCAAATTATGTACTCAAACAACGAAAATGTCAAATTATCAGTAGTAATTTTACAAGAGCTCTAAAATTATAGAATTTTTCCCGGGTGACACTTTGACAGTTTTAATTTCACGAGCCTTCGGCTCGTGAAATTATGTCCAAAGTGTCACGAGGGCAAAAATTCTATATTAATTTTAGAGATCGTGTGCAATTTGTTGCGATTATTCCATGAATAAAACTGTTCAAAACCAAAATTTTATTGTAATTTATTTATGTAAGTAAAAATTAGTACAATTAAACACACAGTTGTTATAAATATTTTAGGGTTGAAAGTCATCACTTTTATAATTTTTAAAACATTAATTGTCATTAATGTCACTAAATGTATTTTTTCGTAGCAACGAAGGGCATCTGACGTAATATACTTGACGACGGGAAATTATCAAAAATTATCAGTTTAATTCAGATTTCTGTAGCTTTCTATTGGTCAGAATCTCCTATGAATGAAATAATTATTTTTATACACATACATAGTATTAATACATGATGAGAAGGTAGTGATGCAAAAAACGAAGGAAAAAATATTTATTTTTGTTTTTGTTTAATTTAGGTTTATTTTTTATCTCCTTTTTGACAAACAAATATTATACAGGATGATGTTTGAGTATTATTCAAAACAACCTGTTCCTTTTGAAATTCTGGAAATTATCTAAAAAGGTTAAACTATTAAAGCGTATAGCACGAGCAGTGGTAGTATTGTTACTTATAAATTAAATATTTGTTCAAAAAAATTAATTTTGAATAAATGAAAAATTCTCCACCGAGATGAGATTCGAACTCTCTAACTTTAGTTACAAAGGTAGACGCTCTTACCACTGAGCCGCAGAGGGAAGTTTGGAAAGAATTGATAGACAAGAAATGAAAAATATCAGGAACCAACGACGCCAATCAAATTGAGCACATTCTCATCTGAAAACACGCGACTGTGGCAAAAGGAATTAATTTTTGATTTTGAACTAAAAAAAGAAAGAAAATGGAATGTTGAAGAATTCAAAAACCTAACAACGAAACAAGAATACCAAATTGCCCTTCAAATAAAACTTAATGGAACCAGAGAGGAATATACTGCAGAGGAGGAATGGAGACAATTAAAAACAATAATAACGCAATCTGCAGCCGAAACTGTCGGATAAAACAAGAGACAAAGGAATGCGGAATGGTATGATAATAAATGCAGAAGTGTCGTAGAAAAAGAAAACAACTTCAAAGAAACACCAGAAATAGTAGGGAAATTTATACCGAGAAGATAAAAGAATCGACCAGAATATACAGAGGAAAAAAAAAGAGGATTGAAAAAACAAGTACTAGAATTCCTAGCTAGAGCATAACAACAGACACGAAAGCAGAAAAAGAGAAGCAAAAAATTATAAAGAGATGGAAAAATCAAATTTGACTATAAATAAATTAAATTAAATGTTTGGTGGAGTGAACCATAGATTTAATAAAAAAATAGTTTTTCTTGCAAAATCTATTTTTTTGAACATATTTATATTTAATTTATACATAATGTATTAATACTGCCACAGCTTGTGCTATACATTGTAAATAATAAAACCCTTTTAGGGTTAAAATCAGGTGATCTGTGTTGTCATGCATGAGGTCCTCCGCGCCCTATCCACCTATTTCCATAAGTCACATGAAGATGTTGACGAACAGCAACTAAGAAATGTGGTGATGTCCCATCCTGCATAAAGTATATACCTCGGACGGCTACATTGGCAAGTAGATTCGGCAAAATATTTTGTAAAATATGCTATGCAAAAAAGTACAAATAGTGTAAAAAACACAAATAAATAATAACAATGACGAACGAAAACTCAAATTATGTACTCAAACAATGAAAATATCAAATTATAATTTTTATACACATACATAGTATTAATACATGATGAGGAGGTAGTGATACAAAAAACGAAGGAAAAATATTTATTTTTGTTTTTGTTTAATTTAGGTTTATTTGTTGATCTCCTTTTTGACAAACAAATATTATACAGGATGATATTTGAGTATTATTCAAAACAACCTGTTCCTTTTGAAATTCTGGAAATTGGCTAAAAAGTTGAATTATTTAAAGCGTATAGCACGAGAAGTGGTAGTATTATTACTTATAAATTAAATAATGGTTCAAAAAATTAATTTTTGTAATAAAAATTAATTTTTTTTAAATCTATGGTTCACTTTACCAAACTCATAGTCAAATTTGATTTTTTTTTATAAAAATTAAGTAATTGTGTGGAAAAAAAATTAATACGCCATTTTAATTGCCTATTTGTGTAATTGGTAAAGTTCTTATTAGAGTTTTCAAAAACCGTATACAGGGTGAAATTTTTTCTAAGACCAAAACGAACTCATTTTTTAAAGCCGGACCTGATTTTTTTTCTAGTTTGAATAAATCATTTGATTGGGTGGTAATAGTGTAACGATTGACCAAAATAAGAGACACATTGATCTTTTCGTTCAAAAATTATGACAAATAAAATTTCTGTAACAATTAAAAACTCGCTCTGTATATTATTAAACAATGGAAGCAGGCAGTTTTTAATGGTCATTTGTTATTCCCCATAGAGGTCTCCATACGAGGTAGAAGTATGTACAGTTCCTCATGACTCACCCTGTATACAGTATGATGAAAATATATGGAATAAATTTGTTATTTCGTAAGCCGGTGATTTTAAGGAAAAAATCAGAAACAGATCGATTTTTATCTTTAAACTAATGATTTTACCAGTCGCCATGCGAGCGACGGGGGATATAGTAAATTTTATTTCCTCATATTTTCTCGTATTTCCTTACAATTTTTTCTGACTTCCTCAATTTTATTCTGACCCCTCTTTTTTTCTGACTCCTTCCTATTTTCTGGCACCCTTTAATTTATTTTACACCCTCTAATTTTTACTGACTCCCTCTAATCTACTTTTATTATATATACAGGGTGTCCAGAAACTCTACCGACAAACAAAGACAGGAGATTTCTCAGATAATTTTAGGACAATTTAACCCAATTCACCTAGATGTTTCCTAAGGGTGCAGAGCTCTTTGAAGATGGCGTCTTGTAATTAGGTTTTCTTAAATTCCTCCAGAACGATTCCAGTTACAAAAACAAAAATTGGTACGCATATTTATCTTCCAGAGATAAATCGATTCCATCCATTGCGAATTTCTAGTACCGGTCATAGGCGTCCGTTTTGGGTAGGGCAACTATTATTTTATCGCATAACTTTTTAGCATTTTTTACTTTGGAATATTAAATTCTGTGGTATCCTAGTACCAAAAGGTACTCTTGCTTTAAGTAAGTAGGACACACCGTTTTCTAGAAAAATAGATTTGAAAATTTTTCGTTTTTTGAATTTTAAAAAGAATGACTGAATGATGACTGAATGAAATTGTGCAGGATGGTGATGTGAAGCAGCATTTAGATATCTGTCTAACATCCGTTAGAATAACAAGAGCCAGAAGGCGCAGGCCAGGGAACGCATCACAATCAACTATATAAGTAACCATATCGTGAATAAAAATTCAGTCTACTTCCGCGAGAAGCGGAACTACCTGACTTGATAATGGCAAGTATGATGTTGTCGAAACGTCGTCAAAATAATGGTTTTTCTCAAAACCAAAATTATTCTACGTGGAGTCAAACCCGGAAAATTACAGAAAGCACATATAGCTCACGAGGAAACTTTAAGTGTAATATATGGAATATATGTAATATATAAAAACGAAAGGCAATAAATAATGGCACGTGACACTTGCGACAGAAGTGACTACTTCTTATAGTGCGTTATACACTATTCAAAGTTCATGTCTGCTCATCACAAAGTATCGTCGTGCTATCATGCTATATTCAACAAAACCAGCTTCGTACGACCTTTCATTAGATATCGCCAATCAGTTTGGCTGATTTTTTCTGCAGTAAGTTTGAGCAATCCCTTTTATGGGACTGGATATATGACATTTCTCAAACATTAAATCACATTCATGGTAAATCGTTAGTATATAGGATTATTAAACTGTCCAATGTTATGTTAGGTACATGGCAACTATTTTAAATTAGCCGATTTTGTTACTTTGTTTGATCTAACGGGTTAAATATAATAAATAATGTATTCATTATTTACATTTTCATTATTATCTTATATTTTTATGTTTAATTATTTAATTTTGATGCTTATTATATTATAAAAATAAAACTACTGGTTTGTGATAAATAAAAGAAGATTAACTACTTTATTTCAATCTGGTTTTAAACCTTCCTTGGACATCTACATATGTTTCGAACAAAAAAAAAAAGAAAAATCGGTACAATTATTCTGAAGCTGTTATAAAAAAATATAAAAAAAATCGAATGACGTTTATGAAACGTCATTTAATGTTTACATATTGACAACTGTCCCGGACAGACTGCGTGACTTGTCGCGTTAGGCTTTTATGAGATTATATTATAATTTTTTCGCATATACATCATACTAGTTATATCTAGGAACAGTAATTCAAATTTACCGTGCCGTAATGCTTATTTGTAATTGGTCCAATCACAGGCACTTTACCCCATTAAATTATGAAATTTTGACACTATTGACATTAATGAAATTTTAACACTATTGTAATTTAAACTTCATAGGTTAATGGAGTTATATTGTCGATTTTTTGTTTTGTTTTGTCAAAAAAAGATTTCAAAAAATATTATGGGAAGATGTTTCGTCGGCCATCCAGTCTTTTTTCTTTTTCTGGTGCTTTTTATGGAGTTCATATTTCTTCTTCTTTAAGTGCCGTTTCCTAATCGTAGGTGGAATATCATCATCACTATCTTTACTCTATCTTCCGCTGATCTGAAGAGTTCTATAGAACTGCATTTAAACTGTCCCTTAAATTCTTCAACCATGATACGCTCCTCTCCTTCTTCCTATACACCTTCCGCCTCTTATCTTTCCCTGTATTATCAGCCTTATCATTTCATATCGCTGTCCCCTCATTACGTGTCCCAGATATTGTAACTTTCTTATTTTTATTGTGTTTATTATTTCGCATTCTTTGCCCATTTCTCGCAATACTTCCGTGTTCGTTTTCTTTTATGTCAATTCTATTCTAAGCATCCTTCTGTAACACCACATTTCAAATGACTGTAATTTATTTATGTGTTATTGCTTCAATGTCCAGCTCTCAAGTCCATATTGCAGTATCGAGAACACGTAGCATCTCAAAGCTCTTACTCTCAGTTCTAATCTAACGTCTTTGTTGCAGATAATTGTTTTCATTTTTACAAACGCATTTTTACTTATTTGTAAGTTCATCTTTACTTGTTTGTAATATAGTGCCTTTGTAGTTCTTCCTTTAGATGTTTGTATCCTAATATTTTCGGTTATCAATTGTAGCTGGCAGCAGTTCTTGATATTTTTTCTTTAGCTCTTTTTTCAAAGATAAATTTTGTTTCCATGTTTTTTAGTGTGGACAGATCAATGTTGTGTCCATATTTAGTTTGTTTAGATTGTTTCAGATTTAACCTGAATTCCTCAATAGGGCTTTTCATCGATTGTCATTTGTTTCGAGCTTCTGTTATATGTCACATAATATTAATATATCTACGTCATACGTCTTTAGTTTGTATCATTGGTATATACCATAACTTATGAAGTAGATATATTAATATTATGTGACACATGACAAAAGCTCGAAACAAATGACTGTGAATGAAAAGCCCTATAACTGGATTGTGATCGTAAGATACGTCAGCACATGGATGCGTCTTTGCAGGTTTGATATAATGCATGTATCTTCTTCCTATCGTAATATAAATTATTGTGATCTACTTTGATTAATTAATCAATTAATTATCTCATTAATCAAACAGATCAAAAATAAATAAATTGTAAATCTCAGGGCTAAATTTTGCTACCAATACTTATTTTGGTGGATTCAAAATATTTCTCAGTGGCTTCCTAATAGGGATAGATAAAAGAGAATAAAATAATACACATATGAATTTCAATAAGAAATTATAAAATTCGTTTATTTTATCAAACGGGAATAAATGTTTAATATTTCAAATTTTATTTATTTTTCTATCTTTATTTTATCTAACAATTATGAAAATAGGAATCTTATTTCTTTTTGTCTCCAAATTTGTTTTTTTAATAATAATTAACTATGAATCTCTCTACCTCTGCTACACAGGATTTTCTACATGTTCAAATTTTTTTGATAAAAAAAATTTTATTTTATCAATATTATTGTATAAAAAAATGAACTATAATGATTTATAAGTAACAAAATTGATTGAGGTTTGATGATTTTATAATAGTGAAATGTGTAGTTCAATATGCACTGTGGTATTTAATACGCAAAACCATACATTCATGTCTCAACAAAAAAATTAAAACTGACCTTTGCTGATGATTCGACAATGTCTTCACACTAAACACATTTCCTTCTTTGCTGGTGTTGCTATCCAAATAAACTCGTCCACGTTTTCCAATAATGTCCCTGCTCCTCTGCAAAACTCGTCCTTCCTTTCCTCACTATGCCTCGTACAGTACTCGTTCCGGCTTTCTCCTGATGCAGTATTCCAACTTTTTTGAAACACTTAAACAAACACTGGATACTTTAGACTCAAGGAGTTATATCATCTCTCTACTTGGCCTATTACTCGTTCCACGATATGATGCTTGTCACTTTTCCATAAACCAACCGGCTTTTTACTTTTTTTTTGTACACTACCCTCAAAACTGAACTCTTCCTTTCGATCCAACAAAACAGACTGACTCTCTCTCCTCATTCCTTCTCATCCTTCCAAATCGTTCCCCTCCATAATTAATTTTCCAACCAATCAAAACAACCTTGCAATCATGACGTATTTACCAAAAAAACTCTTTCCTTTTTCTAAACATGTCTTTATGGATTTTCAAGAAAAAATAATATTTCGACTATTTTAATCCTATTTTCTACACTAATCATATTTTTATCTATCTTTAATAATCTTAATACACAGGTATATTTTAACTATCTATTATGTACCGTGCGGCTAATGAATTACCTACCCGCATATCTTGAAAAACTTAATGACCTATTCTTTTGTTTAATAAAATATAATGTCCGTGGTTTTGATAAACAGTTCAAAGAACACTTTCTTAAACCAGCACCCTAATTGCTTACTGAAAATGCATTGTTTATGGGGCTAGTAAACACTTCTGCGAAAACACTTTCTTAAAAACTAGCTATAACTATTTTTACAAAATTTGTCTTATCCAGGGTGTTCAAAATTTATATGCTTGTGGTTGAGAAATATGAAAAATTTTATTTTAATTTGAATTTTAAATATAAATACAGTCTTTTATTTCTCATGTCAAATAGGAATATAACAAAATATGTGAGGGTTCCTTACGACTTTAATCCTCTGTATCCTGAGGCGACTTCCAGGTATATAACCCTTCTTATTGAAAGTTTGTACAACGTGTTTGTTGTTGCCATTACCACTTTACGCACTAGTCCAAATTACACGGACTTCCCCTATTAAACGAGATTATGTCGTCACAACTCTAATACATTGGTATCAAATCTGAATTCATGATACACCTCTGAGTTTTAACTTGTCACACTTTCAAGTAATTTTCCTCGAAAATAATTATTCTGAAATAGAATCAATCCGAAGTCGAGCATCGATAAAACCAACTTAATTACCTTGTTCAATGTAAATATTGTGGAAAGCTGCAATTATCATTAATTAACTGGAAACGTAAAATTTCGTTCGAATTTGAAATCGGAGTTTCGAATATTGCTCGGCATTCGACAATTATTCACTCGATGAAATAATAAAATTTACTCCAATTAAATGATGTTAATGAGAGGAGTTCGTCAGAAAACTTTTCATTGTCGACTTAATTATATTTCTCTCTAATTACTGGATGACGAAAATTGGTAATTAAAAAAAAAACTAGCACGAACTTTATTACAAGAATTAATATTAAAAACAAACTCACCAGGCTTTCGGGTTGAACCAAGTCGATATTCTCTTGGTCCAGCTTTCTACGTCCTCTCTGACGTCCGCTTCCTGGGCCTCAGTCTCCTGAACCCCCAGACACTGCTACACTGTTCACTGGATTACGCAATATTACTGTTTCCGATGGGGACCGTCCATTTATACCGTGGTTCGCTAGAGTGGCGCTTGGGTGGGGGTTGGCGCGAAGCTTTTTGATGGCAGGATTTGAATTAGAAGGTAGAGTGGATTGAAATGCTACAATAAAATATATCAATTCAAATTCTAAGTAAATAAAAAATAAATAAAATAAAATATATGTTATTTACCTTGGAAAATTTTCAGAGTAATTAAAATCTAAGTGTTATACATTGGGTGGAATGCATAAAACATAGTAGATTCTGCTGCTTCAGCAAATAGTATCTATTTTGTAGTATTTTCTTTTACATAAAAATATGTGCTTTTGTTGGGAAGGACATACTACACAACAGAAGTATTTACTACTGACCTGAAGTATCTACTACTAAGCGTAGTTATTATAGTTTCATTTTGTTAAAAAGCTTTAAGCACTCCTAAGGGTTATCCACTTTAGAATAGTGGCATTTTTTGGGTTTAATATTATTAAAACAATAATCAAAATATTCGTTACGAATTTTTTTTAGACCCTATGTATATGATAATATGTGCATTAGTTGGCATTACGAAATATCGCCTCTGCAACGTCGTTTCTACGCCTCGATTTCGAATTTGTGCTTGATTACCTTCAGGTATCAGTTCATTTGCATCTTGGCACTACCATTTGAACTGGATCAAAATCATGGTATGGATCCTGCAGATGTTTAGATATGTTGTGAAGTAGAAATGTTCTTACAATATGTTTTGGAATGTTTTCAGTGTTTCAACTGACCAAAACAGCGCTCGATGACAAAACGTTCATTCATATGAATTACATTATAATTTTCTTGAATAGGTGTGGTTGGATTTTGAAAAGCTATCAACAGCCATGGTGCAAACCATATCCTTCATCACCTGCCAAGGATGCTCCTTATTGCAAATTATTATACATAATTCGATGCACTACGGAGTATCGCCAAATTCGACTATCATGCACGGAGCCTGGCCAACTCGAATCGACACTGGTAAACATTTCTGTGGTGTTACCAGTAACTTGTACATTTTTTGAACATACTCCTTTTCTATTCACGTATTCTTCACCGTTTATACGTGGTTTTGTTATTTTAACGTGGGTACAATCAATAGTACCTATAGCAATGGGCACTTGTTTATTGGTATTTGCCCAGTGGCGTAGCTGAAGATTGGGGGGCCCTCCCGCGGCAATTTTTGTGGGGCCTCGTATTATAAACATGACGACAACTAATAACAGTATATGTAATTATTGTCTAAGAGCTGGGAGCGGATTTTGTGCGTGATAAGTAATATGAAAAAACTATACGGGGATATGTTGAATTAGTTGTGTACACGACTTTCACCAACGGCCGGAAACCAGAGTTGGGGCCGAGGGTAGTTATAAGGGGTCAAAGTCGCGGACTTTATTATTTTTTTTATGACGCTCATGATCGAGATAGTGCACCAAAATTTGGGAATAAGTAGGTCATGACGTACCTAAGTAAAATCTCTAGGGGCTCAACGCTGCGTGGCCGACAAAGGGGTGGGGGTAGGGGTGAATATAAAAATTATAACGGGTTTTTTGCGACGTTCGTGATTGAGATAGTGCAGCAAAATTTGGTTATAAGTAGACCATGACATAAGTAATTAAAATCCCCAGAGCCGGAAACCAGAGTGGGGAAGGAAGGTAGTTATAAGGGGTCAAAATTCCGTTTTTTATTATTTTTTTTTGTGACGCTCATGATCGAGATAGCTCGCCAAAATTTGGGAATAAGTAGGTCATGACGTAACTAAGTAAAATCTCGAGGAGTGGAACGCTGCGTGGTCGACAAAGGGGTGGGGCAGGGGTGAATATAAAAAAATGTAAGGGGTTTTTTGCGACGTTCGTGATTGAGATAGTGCACCAAAATTTGAAAATAAGTAGACCATGACATAACTAAGTAATATCCCCAGAGACGGAAACCAGAGTGGCGGACGAGGGTAGTTATAAGGGGTAAAAGTCGCGGTTTTTATTATTTTTTTATGGCGCTCATGATGGAGATAGTGCACCAAAATTTTGGAGTAAGTAGGTTATGACGTAACTAAGTAAAATCTTCAGGGGCGGAATTCTGCTTGGGGTACAAAGGGGTGGTAGGCAGGGGTGAGTATAAAAATATATGGGGGTTTCTTTGCCGTTCGTGATCGAGATAGTGCACCAAAATTTGGGAATAAGTAGATCATGACATTACTAAGTAAAATCTTCAGGGGCGGAACGCTGAGTGGACAAATGTTGTGCCGGGTCACACAAAAAATAATACACACTGTGACTTTGACCCCTTAAAACTACCCTCATCCCCAACTCTGGTTTCCGGCTCCGGGGATTTTACTTAGCTAAGTCATGGTCTACTTATTCCCAAATTTTGGTGCACTATCTCAATCTAGCACGTCGCAAAAAACCCCTTATATTTTGTATATTCACACCTACCCACACCCCTTTATTGGCAACGCAGCGTTCCACCCCTGGAGATTGTACTTAGTTACCTCATGACCTACTTATTCCCAAATTTTGGTGGACTATCTCGATCATGAGCGTCACAAAAAAAATAATAAAAACGGCGATTTTGACCCCTCATAACTACCCTCATGCCCAACTCTGGTTTCCGGCTCTGAGAATTTTACTTGGTTATGTCTTGGTCTACTTATTCCCAAATTTTGGTGCACTCTGTCAATCACGAACGTCGCAAAAAAACCCCTTATATTTTTTGTATTCACCCCTGTCCCATCCCTTTGTCGGCCACGCAGAGTGCCACCCCTGGAGATTTTACTTAGTTACGTTATGACCTACTTATTCCCAAATTTTGGTGCACTCTCTCGATCATGAGCGTCACAAAAAAAATAATAAAAACGGCGACTTTGACCCCTTATAACTACCCTCATCCCCAACTCTGGTATCCGGCTCTGGGGATTTTACTTAGTAATGTCATGAACTACTTATTCCCAAATTTTGGTCTACTATCTCAATGAAGAACGTCGCAAAAAACCCTTTATGTTTTTTATATTCACCCCTACCCCCACCTCTTTGTCGGCCAGGTAGCGTTCCGCCCCTAGAGATTTTACTTAGTTACGTCATGACCTACTTATTTCCAAATTTTGGTGCACTATCTCGATCATAAGCGTCATAAAATAAATAATAAAATCCGCGATTTTGACCCCTTATAAATACCCTCGGCCCCAACTCTGGTTTCCGGCCGTTGGTGAAAGTGATGTACACAACTAATTCAACATATCCCCGTATAGTTTTTCCATATTACTTATCACGCACAAAATCCGCTTCTATCTCTCCGACTATTACTAAAATATGTATATGTAAATGGTACTATTTGGCCTTTATTTTTAGTAAGTCTACATCCGTTAGTGGTAAGAGATTTTTTGGGAATAGACATGAAAACCTAATATACAGGTCTCTTAGGGCCGGTTGTTCGAACGCTAATCAAAAATGGAATCAACTGATCATTATCAAATATTTAATTATTGCCACCAACCGTCAATGTCAACTTTGTTTGGGTTGCTAAAAACATAATTGATTACAATTATGAGATTTTTTAATCAATTATGTTAATAATTGTTATGTTAATTAATAATTAATAATTTATTAATCAATAAATTACGTTAATTGTCATAATGATAATTAACATAATTGATTAAAATCAACTGATTGACTTACGAATGAGGGGTGTTGCTATTTAATAGTTGTTAAGGGGACTTAATTATAATCAACTTCTTGATTAGCGTTTGAACAACCGGGCCTTAATCCGACAAACCTATTAGTAAGTTGTTGCAACATTTTATCTAAATATACATTGAAAACGCCTTTGAGCATGGGATCACACATGTTCATTAACTCGGCCCATGGAGAGTTAGAGCCATCTTCTTTAACACTCACATGGGTAATTCCTACCTGGCGCGTCCATGTCGCGGGGGTGGGCACCTCTCACTTCAGTAGGCCGGAGTGAACAGGTGGCGAAGTTCAGGTAGGGACCCAGTTCTGTGGGGTATAACGCGGACCCCTGCCCAGGGATACGGGTGAAGACCACAACGGCGGAGACGGCGTAGAAGAGGATCTTCGGTTCGGCGTCAATGGCGGAAGTGGCAGGCCTGTTTTTTCAGCATACCACTGCAGAATAGGATCTAAAATGGGCGGTTGTGGATTCTGGTTGGCGAAGAAACATCGACGGCGAAAGAAAAGGAGCAGATTGGGCTCTTTAGTCCTGTAAGACAACCAATCTAAAGGAAGAAAACCTTGATTACAAATTACCCGGTCCTCCAGGTAGGGGGTTAAGACGTCAGGCCGGTTCCCTGTCACTTGTAAAAATTAGAAAAATACCAAAAAGCCTAAAGATTGCCTCGGAATCTCGGACGGATTAAATAGTAAACGACTTCGGCGACGGAAAAGGATTATGAACATTGGCACCTGGAATGTGCAGAGTATCAGCGGAAAGATGGAAGAAATAACTGAAGAAATTAAAAAACTAGATATGGATATAGTTGTCTTAACCGAAACAAAGAAGAAAGGAATAGGTATAGAAAAAGTAAACAATTATGTACATATATTCAGCGGAGTTTCAAAACACGAGAGAGCGAAAAGAGGAGTATCCGTTCTAATACACAAAAAACATAAACATAAAATCACTGACTTTGAAGCAATAGACGAAAATATAATAAGAGTAAACATAACGATAAAAGAAACACCTATTACGATATTTGGGATTTATGCAATCAGTGATGATGAACCTTACACAAACAAAGATGAGTTCTTTGCTAAAATTAACGACGATATTACGAAAATTGGAAATAGAAGAGAATTGATAGTTATGGGAGACCTGAACAGTAGAGTAGGTCGTAAAGTAGATAATAAGGTGGTAGGTCTCTACGGAGAAATAAACCAGAATGATAATGGTGAGAGGCTAATTGAAATATGTGAAAACCATCAATTAAAAATAACCAATGGATTTTTTAAACATAGAGATGTACACAAGTACACCTGGACCCAAACTACAAGAAATTTAAAGTCAATTATAGACTATGTCATCATAAAACAAAACACTAATATGCAAGTACAGGACACAAGAGCATACAGAGGAATAACATGTGGTTCAGATCATTACGTCGTAAAATCAAAAGTAACCTGTCCATTTAGATATAAAATAACACATAATCAAACAAATTGTCAACCCCAACAAGAAGAAACTTTGGAAAGAAGAAGTTATAATTTGGATAGTTTGGCCCAAGAGAGTACAAGAATACTATATCAACAAAGACTGGATGGCAAACTAATGAATATAACTGAAACATCAACAGTAGAGGAGGTATATAGAAACGTAGTCGTTAGCGTTAAAAAAGCTGCAGAAGAAGCACTCGGCTTTAACACTCTAAGACAAAGTGAAAAACTATGGTGGAACAAAGAAATAGAAGCACTCGTAGAAGAGAAAAAGCAAGCGTATATCAGATGGCTGAGCAGTAAACAACAAAAAGATAGAGATGAATACCTGGAACTCAAAAGAATAACAAGAAGAACAACAGTAAAAGCAAAAAGAGAAATGTGGGATAAGAAGTGCCAGGAAATTAATACCTACCTGGGAGGCAGAAAATGTACAGAAACATGGAAGTTCTTCAATAAAATAAGAAATAACGAAAGGAAGAGCACAAACATTCAATTAATATCCACACAAAAATGGGAAAAGTACTATGGGGAACTACTGACAGAAAATAGGGACGAATACTTAACTCAATCACCAACAGAGGTTAACATCGAAGGAGAAGATATAACAATACAAGTGACAGAAATTAGAAAAGCTATAAAAGAACTGAAAAACGGTAGGTCTCCAGGACCAGGGGATATCCCAGCCGAACTAATAAAATGTGGATCACAAAAATTGTTTGAAACCGTCACTTGGTGCATAAATCAATTTATAAATGGTTCTCCCGTACCCGACGAGTGGAAAATTGCTTATATTTCGTCGATCCATAAGAAAGGAGATAAGCTTAAATGTGAAAACTATAGAGGGATATCAGTGACTAGTACATTCAGCCGTTTGTATGGACGAATAATTAGAGACCGCATTGAGAAGGAGTACAAAGACCAAGAGGAAGAAGAACAATCCGGTTTTCGAACAGGAAGAAGCTATACTGATAATATCTTCTGCCTCAAACAACTAATAGAAAAAAAATTAAGCACAAATCAAGAAACCCACCTCATGTTTATTGACTTGCAGAAGGCGTACGATACAGTTCCTGTAAACAAACTCTGGAACGTGTTACGACAGACGAATATTAGTGTCACCTTCATAAAAGCCTTAAGAAATTTGTATGAAGGGTCAACATCACAAATAAAAACTGGAAACAGATTATCGCAAAGCTTCCTGGTTAATAAAGGTCTACGTCAGGGGTGTTGTGTATCACCGACCCTATTTAAAATATATGTTGCAAAAGCATTGAAAGAGTGGAAACGAAAATTCAGAGGCATGGGCGTAGACCTTGGAGAGATTTGCTTATATACATTGCAGTTTGCTGATGACCAGGTTGTTATAGCAAACGATAAAGATGATTTAGAGTACATGGCAACGAAATTACAAGAAGAATATAGAAAGTGGGGACTAGAAATTAATACAGAAAAAACAAAATACCTGCCAATAGGTACCGAACTATCGAACATCACATTAGAAAATAATGAAATCATCATGCCCTGCGACCATTACACATATCTAGGAATCGTTTTTGACACAACGGGGAAAGATGATGAAGAAATAAAGAGAAGAATAACACAATCCAGAAAAACAATAGGTTGTCTAAACAGCGTACTGTGGAATCATGAAATAGGAAAAAGAAGAAAACACAATATCTACGAATCTCTTATTAAAAGCAGTCTATTGTACGGAGCAGAAACTTGGCAGATAACCGAAAACCACAGAAGAAAACTGGAGGCAGTAGAAATGGACGCTTTTAGAAGATCAGTAGGAGTGTCACGCAGAGAGAGAATACGTAATGATGAGATAAGACAGCGAATTGGGGTTGACGGCTCTCTAACAACAGACATAGAAAGAAAACAGCTGATATGGTACGGACACGTCCAGAGGATGGATAACTCAAGACTCCCTAAAATAATTATGCAATGGGTACCACCAAACCGCAGAAAGAGAGGAAGACCCAAGAAATCTTGGAGAGAGGGAGTAACGAAGGCGATGAGCGCAAGAGATCTTAGAAAGGGCCAATGGGATGATAGAGTGTCATGGAAATTAGGCATCGGACAACGTCGCAAGACGTTTTTTACGTTTTTACGTAGGTAAAACTGTATCATATGTAGCTAATAAATGAACCACCTACAAAAAATTACTTTTTTGGGATTCACTTTCATCTAAACTACCAACATGTCCACGAAACGCTAAATTGCACCCGGGAAGAATAAGATTTAGGTCTATTACCCGCTTCAATACTTCCTTCCAAATTTCCTATTTGGATGCTTATTAGGGAAATATGTTTTGGTCCCCAATTTAAAGAATGTAGAAATATTGATCATGAAGTATTTAAGGGGCCCCTCCCAACGTCGGGGCCCCCCGCCTTGCGGGCCCTGCGGGCCTGTCAGCTACGCCACTGTATTTGCCTACCCATTGATAGCAACTTCAAGTAACTCGTTAGTATTAGGAAATGTTATCCAGTTATTTATCCTTGAATAAATTTATTCTGAAACAGTGATCAAGGTTATGGATACAGTACTTTGGTTAACATTTAAATCAACAGCAAGTTCTTGCTAATATACAGGATCTCCTACAAAGATAATATTTATATTTTTTAAGGTTTACTATTTATTTACAAAAATAACCTAAACTTCTCAAAAAGATCTCCATTTTCCGAGTGGGTGACAAGGCTCTATCTCTTGTTTCTACGGAGTCGTCATCGTCAAGAAAATGATTAGCCAGTCACCCTACATTTTCTCTGTTGAATCTAAAACAAAAATTATGAAAGTAACTTGATGTTATATTAATAATAATATATACACCTACATATTATGCATTAAACTGCACGATTCATGATAATTACTATTTTACTATTATAAATATTTTACGATAAATATCGTCATTGAATCTTCTTCCTAGTTTGTCAAACAAAAAAACACCTACGCCGAAGTCCTTCATCCACCAACTTCACTTAAACTAAAGTAAATACTACTAAACTAGCAAATACTTCAAAAGCGTAGTACATCCTTCTATGTGTCTGGTAAATAGTATCATATGCTACGGACAAAAGTAAATATTTTGTAAGTGTAGTAAAAACTTCAAAAAGGTAGTACGTACTTGAAGCAGTAGCAGATACTACGTTTTATGCATTTCAACCAAATGGGTGGAATGCATAAAACGTAGTAAATGCTATTGCTTCATCAAATAGTATGTACTTTGTAGCATTTTTTTCACGTAAAAGTATGTGCTTTTGTTGAGAAAACCATTCTACACAACAGAAGTACCTACTACTGACCTGAAGTATTTACTACTAAGCGTAGTGCCAGTCGTGTTCGCATCACACCAATCGTGATGGAACTAGCTTTCCATGTGATTGGGATTTGTGAATTTACATTTTTACGTACTAGACAAGGCGGAAACGGCGGGTTCGTTGGGAAAAATATTCCCATGAGATATTTTTGCATAATCACATTCGTGAGACATCCCAGAAAAAGGTTCAAGAAGTCGCCCACGAGAAAAGAGGGCCAATTTTTTTTTAACAATTTTTTTAATCAAATTTCAAAAATCAATGTTTTTGGCCCGGACTAATTTTTTTTTAGATTTTTTGGATCATTCTGGACAAAAAAGGTCTCTTATAATTTTTCTCTAAAGTTCATCTTTTTCGAGTTATAAGCAAGTTAAAATTTGAAAAACGCGAAAATAGCCATTTTTAAGACTTAATAACTCGGTCAAAAATTATTATTTTGAAAGTCAGAAAGTGACTGAATCAAAGTTTAAAGTCGCCGCTACATGATCCTGAAGAAATATGTGTCATTAATTTACTACTAAGCTGTTATTTTTAATTAATAACAATGAGTGGTTAGATCGTATTGACGCTGCTGTAAATGTGAGTGCGAGTAAGATGCACAATTGGACTGCTGGAATGGCTTCTCTCTCGCACTCAGCATTTACAGCCTTGCACACGTGCATGGCGCTTATTATTATTACTTAAAAATAACAGCTTAGTAATAAAATAATGACAAAAATTTCTTCAGGATCTTGTAGGGGGGGCTTTAAACTTTGATTTAGTCATTTATTGACTTTCATAATAATAACTTTTAACCGAGTTATTAAGCCTTGAAAATCGTCATTTTTCGTTTTTTCAATTTTAAATTGCTTATAAGTCGAAAACGATCAACTTTAGAGAAAAATTATAAGAGAACTTTTTTGTCCAGAATGGTCCAAAAAATTAAAGAAAAATTGTTCAGGCCAAAAATATTTATTCTTGCAATTTGATTAAAAAAAATTTTTAAAAAAAAATTGGCCCACTTTTCACATGGGCGACTTCTTGAACCTTATTCTGGGATGTCTCACGAATGTGATTATGCAAAAAAACCTCATGGGAATGTTTTTCCCTTCGAACCCGCCGTTTTCGCCTTGTCTATACCTAATTATTAGAATTGTAGGTACATGAGTAAAAATAAGTGACTTAGAATCCCAAGCGACAAAATAGTTACGCGAGGATAAAAATGAACAATTGTTATTTTTGTTAATCTTCTTGAGGATTATTAAATTTTATTTGATAAAAAAATTACCCAAAAATTTAATATATGTTCTTCCTAGTTTGTAGATTTCTCTACGATGCATATTCATAAATGTTGCCATGTTGTAACAAAAAAAAACACTTACGCCGAAGTCGTTCATCCACCAACATGACCCCCGTAAAGGCTAGTGGCGCCTGTGTGCAAAACGGATTTTGGCGCCCCTTAACACGTTCGGTGCCAATCTTGAACAAACACCACATGGCTGATACCTCGTACTTAAATGGTTCATTTAGTAACGAAATACCACCGTAGACACATTGTCAGCATGGGCACTGAACGACTTAAGGCATTCTGGTTCATGTTTTTTTATTCATTTACTTTTTTAAAGTTAATGAGGTGCTTGAAATAAAGCAAAACTGAACTTTAGAAGTCATAATAAGTTTTAATGAGTTTTTCTCGAAAAGTGCTTAATTTTTGGTTATTTCACGTTGAAATATTCGATTTGGATTTTGATGAATATGAATCTATTTTTCATTAGCTACAACCCTGCTTTTACTAGGTCTATAGACTTCATGAATACACCATTTTTTCGTTTTTTTTAAGCCACATTTTTGATTTCTTCATTCATAGTGATTCTGACCAATAAAAAGCTACAAGAATAAAAATTACGGCGGGATTTTTTTTCGATAATTTCCCGTCGTCTAGCGTTACGTCTGATGCCCTTCGTTGCTACGCAAAAATGAATATTTAGTGACATTAATGACAATATGTTTTACAATTTGTCAAAGGGAACACCATGAACCGGTTTAGTAAATATTCAGGCGAAGATATCAATAATATATTAGTTAAAATGATTTAAAAATAGTTTTATTCATGAAATAATCTTACCGAATTACCCTCGAGCTCTTAAAAATTACCGATTTGTTTTGCCTTCGTGACACTTTGATATAATTTCACTCACCTTCGGGTCGTGAAATTAAAACTGTCAAAGAGTGACTCGGGATTAAAATCAATAATTTTAGAGCTCCCGTGTAATTACTACTGATTATTTCATTCATACGAGATTCTGACCAATGGAAAGCTACATAAATCTAAATTAAATCGTTTATTTTTTGATGATTTTAACTTCCAAACGTATAGTAAGATATTTGATCACGTGTTTAATTCTGTCCAATCAAATTAAAATTATACTGAGAATTATCTACTGTAGAAAATTACCGGTATAATTTTTTTAAGTAGACTGTTTCTGTTTAATGGCAACCAGTTTCCTAATTTTGACAACTGTCACATTTAAGAAAATATCCATAATATACGTATTAAAAAATAATCTTACGAATATCACACGACAGTAAGAATAAATAAGGAAATAATGCTTCATTTTTCTCAAATTTGTTGTCATTGGGCAATAGCCACTCGAGCCCTGCGGGCTCTCGTGTCTATTGCCAGACAACAAATTTTCGAAAAATTGTCGCCTTATTTTCAATTTATCCTCACTCTCTTGTGATGTTATACCCGATAATTTTTGATAATTTCCCGTCGTCAAGTATATTACGTCAGATGACCTTCGTTGCTACAAAAAATACATTCAGTGACATTAATGACAATTAATGTTTTAAAAATTATAAAAGTGATGACTTTCAACCGTCAAATTAATATTTATAACAACTGTGTGTTTAACTGTACTAATTTGTACTTAAATAAATAAATTACAATAAAATTTTGGTGTTGGACAGTTTTGTTCATGAAATAATCGCAACAAATTTCACTCGATCTCTAAAATTAATATAGAATTTTTGCCCTCGTGACACTTTGACAGTTTTAATTTCACGAGCCGAAAGCGAGGTAAATAACTCGAAAAGTATTGATTTATTTACAAAACTCTATAGAACAGAAGTTGCTTAGAATTAGTCAGTTTTTCCATTTCCGGAATTATTTTGAACCTATATTTTTCCCCTCCGAGAAGAGGTAACTTTCACCCCTCAAGTAAAAGCAACCAACGGCACAAAGTCCAACTTTGAAGCGGAAGCTAAGTAGAACCTAAATCGTCATCAATATTTTTGTTTTTCGAAAGTGCTGCGAACTTTCAACAGTTAGGCAACAGCGCGTTGGCAATACGTCACTGACAGTGACAATATACTATCAAGAAAAATAATTATATTTTACTCATAGGCGCCCTAAATGTTGCCAAGTCAGTCACGTTCGATTTCTTGTTATAGAAAATCGATTTTTGGTAGTTTCAATGTGACACAAAATCTAGGCATGGGATAAAAAAGTTTATTTGAAGAAAGTGTATTTTTTTGTTCTTCTTAATAAAGGCTCTTACTACGTAGGCGGTACAGGCTCCTTTGTGCAATATTTTATTTATTTATTGAGTAATTTCCCCATACTGACATATTTCTCAAATTGGGATCTGTACCGCCATTCATGTGTGCCAAGTGCCAAATATCTCGACAAAATAATATTCTAAATTAAAGCCGCAATCTTGGAACGCGTTTTCGGCGCGCTACTGTTGCCTCTTATTAAATTCGGCGATGACCCTGAAAATTAAACGGTATGGCCATATTTCACGTTCATTTACTGGGCTATAGGTACAAAAAAAAAATAAAAAAGCTATTGTAGTAGCGATATTTTTCGAGACTTTGCTGTTGCAAATTCATTAATTATATGGCTAAAATTTATATCATAAAAAATTTCTTGTTCAATTGCTAATATTGCTAGCCCAGGCAATCTTTCTTGAAGCATTGTCCTTAAATGATTATTAATGATTATTAACTTTGAAAAAGATCGCTCGACAAAAGCTACAGATATCAAAGGCAATGTCAAAAGAATTCTTAGGGAAAAGCTTACGTTTGGGAGGGTGGAGATTAAATTGTTTTCAAATATATATTGTAAAACACTTACGGGGTAATAGTCCTGTCGCCAGGGGGGGTACAACGGCCTCCTGTATTCAGATGGACTTACCCAAGATTTTTTTATGTATTTTGACTCGTAGAACACGAATTTTTTGGGTAACAGTTGATCCGGACGTCGATAAGATTGTTATAAACAAAGAAGTTGAGGAATTACATAACAGCAATTTCTCGCAAAACAAAACAGGTTTTTGTATTTTTTGGGCCATTATAACCAAAAAATGTTCCTACAAATTTTTTCGCAGGATGCATAGTTTTCGAGATAAACGCGGTGGAACTTTCAAAAAATCGAAAAATTGCAATTTTTGTACCCGAATAACTTTTGATTAAAAAATAAAATAGCAATTCTGCTTACCGCATTTGAAAGTTCAAGTCAAAATATATCGGTTTTAGTTATTTGCATTGCTAAAAATTTAATATTTTATTGTTAAACAAAAGTATAAACGTCTAGTGCTGGAGTGATGTTTTCAATGATTTCTCATTTAAAATCGAACGAGTAGGTAGAGTAGGTATAAGTGCAAGCGAGGCTATTTCTACGTAGCATGCATGTAAACGCATGTATTAGGCACGGGAAACACTATGTGTTTATAGCTTTTTTTAGCAATAAACACATAAATTTTTAGCAATGTATATATTCGAAACCGATAGAATTTGACTTGAACTTTCAAATGGGGTAAGCAGAATTGCTATTTTATTTTTTAATCAAAAGTTATTCGGGATCAAAAATTGCAATTTTTCGATTTTTTGAAAGTTCAACCGCGTTTATCTCGAAAACTATGCATCCTACGAAAAAACTTGTAGGAACATTTTTTGGTTAGAATGGCCCAAAAAATACAAAAACAGGTTTTGTTTTGCGAGAAATCGCTGTTATGTAATTCCTCAACTTCTTTGTTTATAACAATCTTATCGACATCCGGATCAACTGTTACCCAAAAAATTCGTGTTCTACGGGCCAAAATACATAATAAAAACTTGGGTAAGTCCATCTGAATATAGGAGGTCGTTGTACCCCCCCTGGCGACAGGACTATAAGTATCATCAGGTAATGAAAATAACTTTAACGCTTTAATTTCATTAATCAATCCACATCATTGAATTCTATATTTTTCAATCAATCTTTAGTCGTTCTTAAAGAACAAAACAACGTTTTAAAAGATCGCTGTCACTTAATTTAAATAATATGTTTCGTGTGTATTTATACCCAATTCCATTCAATCTCTCAACTTTTGTTTTAAAATTATTTTTTTTGCAATTATTTTTTTCAATTTTTGATTCTGGGCTTTGGCGCCACTAAAGGATGGCGCCCGTGTGCATTGCACACTTTGCACATATGGTACCGGGGACCCTGTCCACCAATTTCACTTATACTGAAGCAAATACCACTAAACTACCAAATACTTCAAAAGCGTAGTGCATTCTTCTCTGTATCTGGTAAATAGCAGCATATGCTACGGAGGAAAGTAAATACTTTGTAAGTGTAGTAAAAACTTCACAAATGTAGTACATACTTAAAGTATTAGCAGATACTACGTTTTATGCATTCCACCCATTATTTATTAATATTCCCAAAACTATGAAAACCTATTATAAAATGTTAAGATTGCATGAACTAACTAGAGACTGATACAAATATTTACATGTTTTCTTTTTTCTATGGTCCAAGTCAAACAATAAGGCTTGCAATCTTTCCCTTGTTGCGATATTCTAAATTTGGGAATAAATTCTAAAATATAAAGGGAATAATCAGATTTTCTTGACATGCCATTCCTATTACAGCGAGCATTTCATTGGCTAGAAGTAGTGACGAGTATATTATGATGTCATTATTATATTTAGTGAGATTGTAAATGGTAACTGACGTCTGCCATAATATTGGAGGTTAAATATAATGTCAAGTTATTATTATCAAAATATATTTTATGTATTTAGTTTATATTTTAACGACAGTTTATTTTTTAACCAACCTCACTTTCCCTTCCCTATCCTTGATTCGTTAATAAGGTTCGTAATAGTCTTGTTGTATGGTAGGCGTTCTAGTTAGGCGTTAATTTTAAGAAATGTTACTGGCTAAATGGGCACTGCTCCCAAAGGCCATAAAAAAAGAAGAAAAAAATAAACAAAAATCTTACATAACCTTCTATAAGACAACATGACACTTATATTACAGATAGTTATCTTTGTTTCACATTCTTAAAACAAAGAGAAACAGCGTAGCCGGTAGCTGCTATGGTAAATACATAAATATTTTTTATTTGACAATAGCGCTTTCCTGCTAAACTTGACGTTAGCGAAAAAACTAATATATGAAGAAAAATTTGCTGAATTTATTTGCCGTCAAGTTTGTACCGGTGGGGTTATGTTGTCATTAAATCTATGACGTGCATGACTAATTGTTTGATTTTTAGGGCCGGTTGTTCGAACGCTAATCAAAAATAGAATCAACTGATCATTATCAAATACTTAATTACTGTCACCAACTGTCAATGTCAACTTTGCTTGGGTTGCTGAAAACATAATTGATTACAGGTATGAGATTTATTAATCAGTTATGTTATTAATTTTTATGTTAATTAATAATTAATAATTAATTAATCAATCAATTATGTTAATTATCATAATGATAATTAACATAATTGATTATAATCAATTGATTGACGTACGAATGAGGGGTGTTGATATTTGATGGCTGTTAAGGGGACTTATTTATAATCAACTTCTTGATTAGCGTTTGAACAACCGGGCATTAGTTTAGTAAACTTTTTTAATTTAGAACAAACACTTAAATGTACCGGAATGCATATCCTTTTATTTCTTTCTTGTACGTTTTAGGTCCTTCCGGTATACGTTTCTTATATGGCAATTCGAAGGTAGCGCAAGAAAAGGTATAATAATAATATCGCTGAAGTTATTAATTTACTTATTTCACAGAATAAACCAATGATTCAGATCGGCACCTGGAATGTAAGAAGATTGTTCGAGGCAGGCAAAATCCACAACAATAATAATAATGCGAGATCCCAATACAAAACTGGGAAAAGAAAGTTAAAAACATCATTGGTGAAAATGGATTGGGCCTAATGAATGGAAGAGACGACACACTATTCAGTCCTGCCAAGAACAGAAAAACTAAAAAAAGAAGAGGCAAAACAGACTGAAGAAATAAACGTACTGATAATATCAGTATATTATATTGTTTTGTTAGTTATTATTTTATTTAGGGGAACTTCTCTCTTATACAGAAGATGGATTACGTCTTTGAGTCTTACTCTACCAAATGCGATCTTCAAGTCAAGCAGACATAGAAATGCTGGTCTATTGTACTATAGTGATTTCTTAGTAATTTGCATTATGACGAATTTTTCTTCTGAAGACAATCTTACAGTATAGACATGCTGTTGTTCATCTGCTAAACTTATTCTCCGATTCATTAGTTCTTGTAAAGTTTTAGTTATAAGTTTTATGGTAGTATTTAACAAGTTTTTACCCCTGTAGTTTTATAGCCGCATTTATTTTCTTTTTTCAATAGTAGAATTAGTTCTCTCGTTCTTCATTCTTCTAGTACTTTATTGTGTTTTATAATTTTGTTAATTATTAATGTTGTTGATTGTTCTGTTTGCTACCCCACATTATTTCAGCAATTCGTTTTGGTATTCTGTCTTTACCTGCAGCTTTTCTGTTCCTCAGCTTTTCAAGTGTTTTTCGAACTTCCTATGTACTTATGGTAACTTCTTCGATTGTGGCAATTTCTGGTGGTTTAGGTTCTAGCTTCATTTTTTCTTCCTTCTCATAGGGCTTTTTTTAGATAGTCAATCCATGTACCCTTTTATACATATATGTGTTTTGGTTCTATTAGTTCCTTTTCCTCTGTTCTATATCCTCCCATCAGAATATTGTATACCTGGATGCCACCTACTAATACTAAAGAATATAATATAGTTAAAGTATTGCAAAAGAATGCATATTATATTCAAAATTTTCACAAGACAAAGCTTTTAGTTTGAAACGATTAAAATGAAATCCTTTGTTATTTTTATTAGTAATTTTCCACTCGAATTAGTAACAGATATTAATAAAATGCACAATACATCAATTGTACTGAAAATTATAATTAAAAATATACGTTCTTAACAAAACGATTACCTACAACATTTTCTCGGGTTGTAGCACATTTTCGGTGGACAATGGAGCGTCCTCCACTGTCTAAAGATCCTGGAAATCAGGATGCGAATACTTTACTGTCCTGGCTGCGATCGTGTCGATATTTTTTAAAGACCCGTAAATGTAATCCCTAATTTTAAATAATTCTTAAGTCAACCCTGACTAACAGTTTGATCCCTACCTAGTTTTATACCTAACCAAGTACAGACATTTTGCTGAGACAATATTGAACGAAAAATGAAAGACTACCTCTGTTGTGTTAGCTTTCGAAGGTAACACATCTCTCTCAGTACGCGAATCTTTTTCTGGGTCCAACTATCTCTGAACAAACGTTTTTTCTCTCTGTGCAAAAGTGTAAGACGCTCATACGATATAGATAAACCGCTTCTTCTTCTTGATGTGCCTATCCGTGACGAATGTTGGCGATCATCATGGCGATCTTCACTTTATCTGCAGCAACGCTAAAAAGCTGCACAGATGTTGTGTTGAACCAGGTTCTGAGGTTCTTTAATCAGGATGTTCTTCTTCCTGGACCTCGCTTTCCAAATATTTTTCCTTGCAGGATGGCTTGTAGGAGGGCATATCTGGATTCGTTTCACATAATGTGTCAAAAGTAATCCAACTTGCGAGATTTGATGGTGGTTATTACTTCTCGGTTCTTCCCCATTCTTCTAAAAACCTCCTCATTTGTGACCCGATCAGTCCATGGGATTTTAAGAATTCTTCGATATAGCCACATCTCAAATGCTTCCAATTTTCGGCACATATCCTCGTTCAAGTCCATGATTCAACACCATAAAAAAGGACAGAGAAGACGTAACAAACCGCTAATCCGCTAAAAACAATTAAACCTTGTACGAGAAGTAACCGTGTGTGAAATTGGTACACGTAACGTTGATAAATACGCGAGTGAAAAGTGACTTTGGGTAAGATTTTCGATGAACTTATAATATTGACTTTATAACATAATCTCCCTCTCTAAATTTACCTTTAACCAAAAACCTAAAATCATACAATCCACACAACTCTAAAATTATATTAATAATTTCACATAATGTACTGGCCTCTATTGTACAAGTGACCGTTACCTTCAACATTTTCCCTGATTGTGGCACTTTTCCGGTGGAGAATGGAGCGTCATCCACTGTCTAAAGATCCTGGAAATCCGGCAGAGAATACTTTACTACCCTGGCTGCGATTGTGTCGAAGCGTTGTCATGCCATTAGCCGGTAGTTAGCTAGCGAGAGATAAGCACGTTACGGTCCTGATAAAACCCCTATTGATTACTTTATCTTTTAATTAAGCCCTGCGATAGAGCCTTGTCGAAGTCATTGTGCGACACGTATCCTATCGTCCTTCTTCTGTATCTATTTTGGAGGTAAATTACCGCCCCGTTGTAAATACGGATTAGCAAAAATGATCGAAAAATAATCAGCTGTGTTCAGCTTATAGCAGAGGCTTTAGGTTCGATGTTATACATTCAACATATTATAACATACGGTACGTTGGATAGCCAAACATATAATACGATGTTACTAATAATTAATATCAGAGGGTTTAGGGTTTTAACAATGAAATTTACGATATCGGATGGAGCTGTGTATTTCGTATTTTCCATAACAAAGGTCGATCGTTAACTAAATAAAAGAAGCTAATACATAATTCTGTCTTGCTGTTCTATTCACATCTGCAAAACATTAAATATGAACACACGACGGTCAGACCACACACACTAGAGCACATGGCTTGTTAGAAGCTATGCGTGCTGGTTAGGCCCGGCGCAAATTGAAGCTAAGCCAGACACAAGACACAATCTGCGCCGGCGAACTGCGTAGACAGTTCTGCGCATCCTACTATCAGGTCTTCATTCGTTCGCAGGTCAATCTTGGGAACGTTTATCATCGGCGTACAGTTTTCTTGGGCCGTGGGACGCGTGACTCACCGCCAGATGTTTATTTTTACTTGTTTCTGTTTGCGAGGTGGACGTATCTGAAAAGAATACGGATGGTACCCAAGTACAATTTATTATGATAAATAAAAATATTAGCATAGTCAACACTCCGAGTGAAAACTACGTTGTTTTTGTTATTAAATTCTGATAACTTTTGGTAGACTAAATAAGCGTCTATGCGAAATTAATAATCAAAGTTATGCCTTTACAAAAACACATTATTAGAAAATATTCATGTTAACGTAGAATGAAGTAAACACTTCTGTTGTATATAGGTATATTATAAATTTATTAAAAAATTTTAAAATTCATCCACAAGGGAGTGGTTGTACAAAACGTTTTCGGTCAAACTGACCATCCTCAGTGTAAACCTGGAAATAAGTGAACCACTTAGATTGAAATGCAAAAGGGTGAAATTTTGACAGTTAAAAAAGAAAATGTGGTTACTTACGTCCAGTGTACAAGTAATTGAAACTAGCCACTTGAATAGGTGTAAAACCTCAAAATAACATTATTGCTACATTATGAGCTGTATAGTAATCGACAATAAGTCGATGTCTTAAGATTAAAAATGTATCACATGTGGATGTATGTCATCCTTGCTCGGAATTAGCACAAGGTTGTGATCAGGTGAGAGGTTAACAACCAACTGATTAGACAGATTGGTGCCTGAAAATTCATGACAAGATGTCAAAGAAGATAGGTGGATTTCTCAAATGTCAACCGAAAAATTTTTGACAATGTGCATTAATATTTAACTTAATTATTCAATTGTGAATATGCAACTATTAAATTTGTTTGATATGAATTCTAAATTGTAAATAAAGGTTAATAAGCTATAATGATATATTCATTAGTGCACCGTAAACAAAAGCAAAATTCTACTCATATGCTGTGACGTCATAGACTGTTTGTCTACTGTATAGGACTGATAATAATTATATTAATTTGAGCAAAGTTATAATGAATGAATATTATTGAAAATTATATAGAAAATTTTTAAAATTTTTTTTATCAAAATATGATATTTTAATAGAGTAGCAGCTGTAGAATTGGAAGTAATGCCAATAGTGAATGGTCGGTTGCATATGTTTCAGGGAACCAACGAATATAATGAGAAAATACCAATCTATAGATCTGTAATGTGAATTATTGGAGGTATTAAAGGAAATGATATTAAAAAAGGGAAGTGGAATTGAAAAAATGTATGTACATATCTTAATCAAGAAATCTTCTCTAAAAATATTTTGTTATGACTGAATGTAAAGAGTTTGTCCCATATAGAACTATTGAAAATCTAAATTTAGAAAAATTATTAAAAAGGTGATAAGGTAAGTTGCCTATGTTCAGTGGACAAATAAATGAAATATAATTACTGTTTTGAAATTAAATTGTGTGAATTGTTAAATGGATAAAGACTGATATTAAATTAGGAAAACTGCGCTGAAAGAAATGTACATGTTTTGATCAAAGAAGAAAATTAATTTTGATTGTAAGCTCTAAATGTAAAAAGAATATGTCACATATTAAACTATTGAAATTCTAGATTGAATATTGTATTGACCAAAGTTGATATTAAGTAAATTTATTAAATGTTGATAGCTGAGATTTATTTTTTATTTTAATCTAAATGAAAAATAGAGTGAATCAATTAAAATGTTGGAAATTCAACAAAATTTTTGGTTATTGTCTATATTAGAATGTCATATCCGAAAAGATCAAGGGTTCCATGGTGTGATTTTGATATAATGAGAAAATGATTTTGTTAAGTGAAAATAATTAAAGAATGAGATGGAAGAGATAGAGTCTTGACAGGAGCACAGAGTGAAAGAAACTGGAAGTACTAAAAGAATATTTGATTAGGTATAATGTTTGGGTTTTTTGTTTATTTTGGGTTTGTCGTGGTATGTATAGGAAAGAAGGCCAATGTGAAGGTGAATAAAAATATAGAATTATGGAAATAATTGTCTATGAATGGGGGTGAAATCACGGTTAAGAGAAAGTTGACGGTTAACACAGTTTGGACTTGTCCTTGCGTCCCTGACAATCTCTAAATCCTCATATAGGTCTAAACGAAGGGTATTCTTATCTTGGATGTTATGAATCAAAGTCACACCATCTGGGATGTTAAGGTGGTGTTTGTTGACTTTGAGATGGTGAGAGAAAGCTGATGTATTGTCACGTTTAGTGTGCTCTGCTGCTCTAGTAGACAGTGATCTATAGGTTCTTCCTACATAAGAGGCATCACAATCGGAACAAGATAATCTGTAAACACCACTACGATTCATAAAGTTGATTGGATCTTTAGTGTTAGATAATGTTTTGTTGAGAGTGTTATTGACTTTAAATGATATGTGGACATTGTCCGAAGAACAGAGAATGTGTTTGATCTTCTCAGATATGACAGTATTATGAAAAGGTAGGGACCTATAGATTGGTGTGATGACTGGGTTTGAATTGTAAGCTAGTTGCTGAAGACGATTGGATTCTCTTTTCCGGATGAGCTTGTCGATTATATTAGGGTTGTAATCATTGTTGACTGCTATTTGTTTGATTATATTAAGTTCCTTGTTAAATTCAGCTGTAGATAGAGGTAGTGTATGTAGTCTATGGATGAAACTCCTAAAAGCAGAATATTTATGAGACAGTGGGTGGTTGGATGAAGAATGGATAACATGATCAGTTTGAGTAGGCTTGCGGTAAATACCAAAGTTGAACTGGTTGTTGAGTCTGGTAATGGAAAGGTCTAAAAAATTAATGGCATTAGATGATTCTAGTTCCATAGTAAATTTGATATTGGGATGGATTTGATTGATTTTGAATAAAAGGTGATTAGCTGAGTCTTGCTGACCATCCACAAAAACGAGACAATCATCTACGTAACGGAACCAATGTAGAACTTCAGGATTTTTCATGATATAATTGGATTCTAAATGATCCATAAAAACATCAGCTAGAAAGGGGGATAAGCAACTACCCATTGCTAAACCATCTGGTTGTTTATAGAAATTATTGTTAAAAATAAAGAAATCTTGTGATAGACAAATTTGTAGAATATCTATTATCGAAGAAATGATATGGGGTTGAATAACCTTATTGATTAGGAGAGTTTTTACCAGACTAATTGTTTCATTTTTGGGTACTGAAGTAAATAGGTTGCTAACATCAAAAGAAAGCATAGTAATGTTTGGATTCAGATTGATGAGTTGAAGTTTTTCAACCAATTGGTAAGTGTTAGAAACTGAAAATTGAGGAGTGAAGTTAATTAAGTTTTTTATTGTTTTTAATAGAAATTTAGATAAGATAGAAACTGGAGTATTAATGAAGCTAACAACGGGGCGTATAGGCATGTCAACTTTGTGTATTTTTGGCAAACCATACAACCTTGGAACTAAAGGGTTGCTAGGAATTTTGCTGTATGGAGCATCAAATTCAGTGAAAAAATCAGAAAATTGTTTGATGTTGTCTTTAAGTTTAGTGATAAATCTTTTTGTAGGATCTACTGTTATAGAAGTAAAATGGTTGCTCTCTAAGAAAGATGTGACTTTGTTGTTATATAAGTCACGTTCAAGGATGACAAGACAGTTACCTTTGTCTGCTTTACTGAAAATTAATTGATGGTTTGTAATTTTTTGTTTAATTGATTTTAATGACTTAAGAAAAGAGTTGGCTTTTTTGGAAGAAAGACTATGTGAGAAAGAAGAGTTATTGGAAGAATCAATTTTAGTTTTGAATTTGTTGAGAAAGCGGTAACAAGAGTTTCTGATAGATGTTCTGTCTGAAAGGGTTACGGAGAGATTTTCGATAACTATGTCTGTCTCGATAGAAAGGTTCTCTATATCTTTGATTGAAAAATCTTTGGGGACTGAGTGTTTAAGACCGTAGTTGAGCAATTGTATTTCGTCTTTGGAAAAATTAATGTTGGTGAGGTTCTTTATACGGGGATGGAATTTGAAATCTGAAAACTTTCTGACATCTCTGACATCTGAAGCTTGATCGAGCAAAGTTTTGGCTTGAATAAGTTTAATTAATTTGTTATTAACTCTATTAAATTTAATTGAATTAGAAATCTCCACCTTATCCTGAACATCTGACATAAAGTTATTAATATTGATAAAACCTATTATTTCGAGCAAAGAATCATACATTACCTTAAGTTGACAGTTGAGGTAGTTTAATTTTCCATAGTGGTTACATATCTCCTTCTTCATTAATTTAACTTGTAGTGAGCTCCTGATGTTTGGAGGTACATTTTTTGATGTTTTTACTCTGCAAAAATTTGGAATGACTTTGTGATTAAGGCATTGAGATATGAACCATATATCCAATTTAGTGTTGTTCCTCTTTGTAGCTAGCCGCAAGTACTTAAGAGCCAAGTTGACCATATCGTCATTAAATAAAACATTAAAAGGGTAAACCCTGTAGTTGGCTGTATACCTTTGTTAAGACAACGTAGAATGAAGTAAACACTTCTGTTGTATATAGGTATATTATAAATTTATTAAAAAATTTTAAAATTCATCCACAAGGGAGTGGTTGTACAAAACGTTTTCGGTCAAACTGACCATCCTCAGTGTAAACCTGGAAATAAGTGAACCACTTAGATTGAAATGCAAAAGGGTGAAATTTTGACAGTTAAAAAAGAAAATGTGGTTACTTACGTCCAGTGTACAAGTAATTGAAACTAGCCACTTGAATAGGTGTAAAACCTCAAAATAACATTATTGCTACATTATGAGCTGTATAGTAATCGACAATAAGTCGATGTCTTAAGATTAAAAATGTATCACATGTGGATGTATGTCATCCTTGCTCGGAATTAGCACAAGGTTGTGATCAGGTGAGAGGTTAACAACCAACTGATTAGACAGATTGGTGCCTGAAAATTCATGACAAGATGTCAAAGAAGATAGGTGGATTTCTCAAATGTCAACCGAAAAATTTTTGACAATGTGCATTAATATTTAACTTAATTATTCAATTGTGAATATGCAACTATTAAATTTGTTTGATATGAATTCTAAATTGTAAATAAAGGTTAATAAGCTATAATGATATATTCATTAGTGCACCGTAAACAAAAGCAAAATTCTACTCATATGCTGTGACGTCATAGACTGTTTGTCTACTGTATAGGACTGATAATAATTATATTAATTTGAGCAAAGTTATAATGAATGAATATTATTGAAAATTATATAGAAAATTTTTAAAATTTTTTTTATCAAAATATGATATTTTAATAGAGTAGCAGCTGTAGAATTGGAAGTAATGCCAATAGTGAATGGTCGGTTGCATATGTTTCAGGGAACCAACGAATATAATGAGAAAATACCAATCTATAGATCTGTAATGTGAATTATTGGAGGTATTAAAGGAAATGATATTAAAAAAGGGAAGTGGAATTGAAAAAATGTATGTACATATCTTAATCAAGAAATCTTCTCTAAAAATATTTTGTTATGACTGAATGTAAAGAGTTTGTCCCATATAGAACTATTGAAAATCTAAATTTAGAAAAATTATTAAAAAGGTGATAAGGTAAGTTGCCTATGTTCAGTGGACAAATAAATGAAATATAATTACTG
Source organism: Diabrotica virgifera virgifera (assembly GCF_917563875.1). Lineage (NCBI taxonomy): Eukaryota > Metazoa > Arthropoda > Insecta > Coleoptera > Chrysomelidae > Diabrotica > Diabrotica virgifera. The sequence continues at coordinate 115,257,465 of NC_065446.1, read as the reverse complement.
TTTTGAAATTAAATTGTGTGAATTGTTAAATGGATAAAGACTGATATTAAATTAGGAAAACTGCGCTGAAAGAAATGTACATGTTTTGATCAAAGAAGAAAATTAATTTTGATTGTAAGCTCTAAATGTAAAAAGAATATGTCACATATTAAACTATTGAAATTCTAGATTGAATATTGTATTGACCAAAGTTGATATTAAGTAAATTTATTAAATGTTGATAGCTGAGATTTATTTTTTATTTTAATCTAAATGAAAAATAGAGTGAATCAATTAAAATGTTGGAAATTCAACAAAATTTTTGGTTATTGTCTATATTAGAATGTCATATCCGAAAAGATCAAGGGTTCCATGGTGTGATTTTGATATAATGAGAAAATGATTTTGTTAAGTGAAAATAATTAAAGAATGAGATGGAAGAGATAGAGTCTTGACAGGAGCACAGAGTGAAAGAAACTGGAAGTACTAAAAGAATATTTGATTAGGTATAATGTTTGGGTTTTTTGTTTATTTTGGGTTTGTCGTGGTATGTATAGGAAAGAAGGCCAATGTGAAGGTGAATAAAAATATAGAATTATGGAAATAATTGTCTATGAATGGGGGTGAAATCACGGTTAAGAGAAAGTTGACGGTTAACACAGTTTGGACTTGTCCTTGCGTCCCTGACAATCTCTAAATCCTCATATAGGTCTAAACGAAGGGTATTCTTATCTTGGATGTTATGAATCAAAGTCACACCATCTGGGATGTTAAGGTGGTGTTTGTTGACTTTGAGATGGTGAGAGAAAGCTGATGTATTGTCACGTTTAGTGTGCTCTGCTGCTCTAGTAGACAGTGATCTATAGGTTCTTCCTACATAAGAGGCATCACAATCGGAACAAGATAATCTGTAAACACCACTACGATTCATAAAGTTGATTGGATCTTTAGTGTTAGATAATGTTTTGTTGAGAGTGTTATTGACTTTAAATGATATGTGGACATTGTCCGAAGAACAGAGAATGTGTTTGATCTTCTCAGATATGACAGTATTATGAAAAGGTAGGGACCTATAGATTGGTGTGATGACTGGGTTTGAATTGTAAGCTAGTTGCTGAAGACGATTGGATTCTCTTTTCCGGATGAGCTTGTCGATTATATTAGGGTTGTAATCATTGTTGACTGCTATTTGTTTGATTATATTAAGTTCCTTGTTAAATTCAGCTGTAGATAGAGGTAGTGTATGTAGTCTATGGATGAAACTCCTAAAAGCAGAATATTTATGAGACAGTGGGTGGTTGGATGAAGAATGGATAACATGATCAGTTTGAGTAGGCTTGCGGTAAATACCAAAGTTGAACTGGTTGTTGAGTCTGGTAATGGAAAGGTCTAAAAAATTAATGGCATTAGATGATTCTAGTTCCATAGTAAATTTGATATTGGGATGGATTTGATTGATTTTGAATAAAAGGTGATTAGCTGAGTCTTGCTGACCATCCACAAAAACGAGACAATCATCTACGTAACGGAACCAATGTAGAACTTCAGGATTTTTCATGATATAATTGGATTCTAAATGATCCATAAAAACATCAGCTAGAAAGGGGGATAAGCAACTACCCATTGCTAAACCATCTGGTTGTTTATAGAAATTATTGTTAAAAATAAAGAAATCTTGTGATAGACAAATTTGTAGAATATCTATTATCGAAGAAATGATATGGGGTTGAATAACCTTATTGATTAGGAGAGTTTTTACCAGACTAATTGTTTCATTTTTGGGTACTGAAGTAAATAGGTTGCTAACATCAAAAGAAAGCATAGTAATGTTTGGATTCAGATTGATGAGTTGAAGTTTTTCAACCAATTGGTAAGTGTTAGAAACTGAAAATTGAGGAGTGAAGTTAATTAAGTTTTTTATTGTTTTTAATAGAAATTTAGATAAGATAGAAACTGGAGTATTAATGAAGCTAACAACGGGGCGTATAGGCATGTCAACTTTGTGTATTTTTGGCAAACCATACAACCTTGGAACTAAAGGGTTGCTAGGAATTTTGCTGTATGGAGCATCAAATTCAGTGAAAAAATCAGAAAATTGTTTGATGTTGTCTTTAAGTTTAGTGATAAATCTTTTTGTAGGATCTACTGTTATAGAAGTAAAATGGTTGCTCTCTAAGAAAGATGTGACTTTGTTGTTATATAAGTCACGTTCAAGGATGACAAGACAGTTACCTTTGTCTGCTTTACTGAAAATTAATTGATGGTTTGTAATTTTTTGTTTAATTAAGTCAACAAACACCACCTTAACATCCCAGATGGTGTGACTTTGATTCATAACATCCAAGATAAGAATACCCTTCGTTTAGACCTATATGAGGATTTAGAGATTGTCAGGGACGCAAGGACAAGTCCAAACTGTGTTAACCGTCAACTTTCTCTTAACCGTGATTTCACCCCCATTCATAGACAATTATTTCCATAATTCTATATTTTTATTCACCTTCACATTGGCCTTCTTTCCTATACATACCACGACAAACCCAAAATAAACAAAAAACCCAAACATTATACCTAATCAAATATTCTTTTAGTACTTCCAGTTTCTTTCACTCTGTGCTCCTGTCAAGACTCTATCTCTTCCATCTCATTCTTTAATTATTTTCACTTAACAAAATCATTTTCTCATTATATCAAAATCACACCATGGAACCCTTGATCTTTTCGGATATGACATTCTAATATAGACAATAACCAAAAATTTTGTTGAATTTCCAACATTTTAATTGATTCACTCTATTTTTCATTTAGATTAAAATAAAAAATAAATCTCAGCTATCAACATTTAATAAATTTACTTAATATCAACTTTGGTCAATACAATATTCAATCTAGAATTTCAATAGTTTAATATGTGACATATTCTTTTTACATTTAGAGCTTACAATCAAAATTAATTTTCTTCTTTGATCAAAACATGTACATTTCTTTCAGCGCAGTTTTCCTAATTTAATATCAGTCTTTATCCATTTAACAATTCACACAATTTAATTTCAAAACAGTAATTATATTTCATTTATTTGTCCACTGAACATAGGCAACTTACCTTATCACCTTTTTAATAATTTTTCTAAATTTAGATTTTCAATAGTTCTATATGGGACAAACTCTTTACATTCAGTCATAACAAAATATTTTTAGAGAAGATTTCTTGATTAAGATATGTACATACATTTTTTCAATTCCACTTCCCTTTTTTAATATCATTTCCTTTAATACCTCCAATAATTCACATTACAGATCTATAGATTGGTATTTTCTCATTATATTCGTTGGTTCCCTGAAACATATGCAACCGACCATTCACTATTGGCATTACTTCCAATTCTACAGCTGCTACTCTATTAAAATATCATATTTTGATAAAAAAAATTTTAAAAATTTTCTATATAATTTTCAATAATATTCATTCATTATAACTTTGCTCAAATTAATATAATTATTATCAGTCCTATACAGTAGACAAACAGTCTATGACGTCACAGCATATGAGTAGAATTTTGCTTTTGTTTACGGTGCACTAATGAATATATCATTATAGCTTATTAACCTTTATTTACAATTTAGAATTCATATCAAACAAATTTAATAGTTGCATATTCACAATTGAATAATTAAGTTAAATATTAATGCACATTGTCAAAAATTTTTCGGTTGACATTTGAGAAATCCACCTATCTTCTTTGACATCTTGTCATGAATTTTCAGGCACCAATCTGTCTAATCAGTTGGTTGTTAACCTCTCACCTGATCACAACCTTGTGCTAATTCCGAGCAAGGATGACATACATCCACATGTGATACATTTTTAATCTTAAGACATCGACTTATTGTCGATTACTATACAGCTCATAATGTAGCAATAATGTTATTTTGAGGTTTTACACCTATTCAAGTGGCTAGTTTCAATTACTTGTACACTGGACGTAAGTAACCACATTTTCTTTTTTAACTGTCAAAATTTCACCCTTTTGCATTTCAATCTAAGTGGTTCACTTATTTCCAGGTTTACACTGAGGATGGTCAGTTTGACCGAAAACGTTTTGTACAACCACTCCCTTGTGGATGAATTTTAAAATTTTTTAATAAATTTATAATATACCTATATACAACAGAAGTGTTTACTTCATTCTACGTTGTCTTAACAAAGGTATACAGCCAACTACAGGGTTTACCCTTTTAATGTTTTATTTAATGACGATATGGTCAACTTGGCTCTTAAGTACTTGCGGCTAGCTACAAAGAGGAACAACACTAAATTGGATATATGGTTCATATCTCAATGCCTTAATCACAAAGTCATTCCAAATTTTTGCAGAGTAAAAACATCAAAAAATGTACCTCCAAACATCAGGAGCTCACTACAAGTTAAATTAATGAAGAAGGAGATATGTAACCACTATGGAAAATTAAACTACCTCAACTGTCAACTTAAGGTAATGTATGATTCTTTGCTCGAAATAATAGGTTTTATCAATATTAATAACTTTATGTCAGATGTTCAGGATAAGGTGGAGATTTCTAATTCAATTAAATTTAATAGAGTTAATAACAAATTAATTAAACTTATTCAAGCCAAAACTTTGCTCGATCAAGCTTCAGATGTCAGAGATGTCAGAAAGTTTTCAGATTTCAAATTCCATCCCCGTATAAAGAACCTCACCAACATTAATTTTTCCAAAGACGAAATACAATTGCTCAACTACGGTCTTAAACACTCAGTCCCCAAAGATTTTTCAATCAAAGATATAGAGAACCTTTCTATCGAGACAGACATAGTTATCGAAAATCTCTCCGTAACCCTTTCAGACAGAACATCTATCAGAAACTCTTGTTACCGCTTTCTCAACAAATTCAAAACTAAAATTGATTCTTCCAATAACTCTTCTTTCTCACATAGTCTTTCTTCCAAAAAAGCCAACTCTTTTCTTAAGTCATTAAAATCAATTAAACAAAAAATTACAAACCATCAATTAATTTTCAGTAAAGCAGACAAAGGTAACTGTCTTGTCATCCTTGAACGTGACTTATATAACAACAAAGTCACATCTTTCTTAGAGAGCAACCATTTTACTTCTATAACAGTAGATCCTACAAAAAGATTTATCACTAAACTTAAAGACAACATCAAACAATTTTCTGATTTTTTCACTGAATTTGATGCTCCATACAGCAAAATTCCTAGCAACCCTTTAGTTCCAAGGTTGTATGGTTTGCCAAAAATACACAAAGTTGACATGCCTATACGCCCCGTTGTTAGCTTCATTAATACTCCAGTTTCTATCTTATCTAAATTTCTATTAAAAACAATAAAAAACTTAATTAACTTCACTCCTCAATTTTCAGTTTCTAACACTTACCAATTGGTTGAAAAACTTCAACTCATCAATCTGAATCCAAACATTACTATGCTTTCTTTTGATGTTAGCAACCTATTTACTTCAGTACCCAAAAATGAAACAATTAGTCTGGTAAAAACTCTCCTAATCAATAAGGTTATTCAACCCCATATCATTTCTTCGATAATAGATATTCTACAAATTTGTCTATCACAAGATTTCTTTATTTTTAACAATAATTTCTATAAACAACCAGATGGTTTAGCAATGGGTAGTTGCTTATCCCCCTTTCTAGCTGATGTTTTTATGGATCATTTAGAATCCAATTATATCATGAAAAATCCTGAAGTTCTACATTGGTTCCGTTACGTAGATGATTGTCTCGTTTTTGTGGATGGTCAGCAAGACTCAGCTAATCACCTTTTATTCAAAATCAATCAAATCCATCCCAATATCAAATTTACTATGGAACTAGAATCATCTAATGCCATTAATTTTTTAGACCTTTCCATTACCAGACTCAACAACCAGTTCAACTTTGGTATTTACCGCAAGCCTACTCAAACTGATCATGTTATCCATTCTTCATCCAACCACCCACTGTCTCATAAATATTCTGCTTTTAGGAGTTTCATCCATAGACTACATACACTACCTCTATCTACAGCTGAATTTAACAAGGAACTTAATATAATCAAACAAATAGCAGTCAACAATGATTACAACCCTAATATAATCGACAAGCTCATCCGGAAAAGAGAATCCAATCGTCTTCAGCAACTAGCTTACAATTCAAACCCAGTCATCACACCAATCTATAGGTCCCTACCTTTTCATAATACTGTCATATCTGAGAAGATCAAACACATTCTCTGTTCTTCGGACAATGTCCACATATCATTTAAAGTCAATAACACTCTCAACAAAACATTATCTAACACTAAAGATCCAATCAACTTTATGAATCGTAGTGGTGTTTACAGATTATCTTGTTCCGATTGTGATGCCTCTTATGTAGGAAGAACCTATAGATCACTGTCTACTAGAGCAGCAGAGCACACTAAACGTGACAATACATCAGCTTTCTCTCACCATCTCAAAGTCAACAAACACCACCTTAACATCCCAGATGGTGTGACTTTGATTCATAACATCCAAGATAAGAATACCCTTCGTTTAGACCTATATGAGGATTTAGAGATTGTCAGGGACGCAAGGACAAGTCCAAACTGTGTTAACCGTCAACTTTCTCTTAACCGTGATTTCACCCCCATTCATAGACAATTATTTCCATAATTCTATATTTTTATTCACCTTCACATTGGCCTTCTTTCCTATACATACCACGACAAACCCAAAATAAACAAAAAACCCAAACATTATACCTAATCAAATATTCTTTTAGTACTTCCAGTTTCTTTCACTCTGTGCTCCTGTCAAGACTCTATCTCTTCCATCTCATTCTTTAATTATTTTCACTTAACAAAATCATTTTCTCATTATATCAAAATCACACCATGGAACCCTTGATCTTTTCGGATATGACATTCTAATATAGACAATAACCAAAAATTTTGTTGAATTTCCAACATTTTAATTGATTCACTCTATTTTTCATTTAGATTAAAATAAAAAATAAATCTCAGCTATCAACATTTAATAAATTTACTTAATATCAACTTTGGTCAATACAATATTCAATCTAGAATTTCAATAGTTTAATATGTGACATATTCTTTTTACATTTAGAGCTTACAATCAAAATTAATTTTCTTCTTTGATCAAAACATGTACATTTCTTTCAGCGCAGTTTTCCTAATTTAATATCAGTCTTTATCCATTTAACAATTCACACAATTTAATTTCAAAACAGTAATTATATTTCATTTATTTGTCCACTGAACATAGGCAACTTACCTTATCACCTTTTTAATAATTTTTCTAAATTTAGATTTTCAATAGTTCTATATGGGACAAACTCTTTACATTCAGTCATAACAAAATATTTTTAGAGAAGATTTCTTGATTAAGATATGTACATACATTTTTTCAATTCCACTTCCCTTTTTTAATATCATTTCCTTTAATACCTCCAATAATTCACATTACAGATCTATAGATTGGTATTTTCTCATTATATTCGTTGGTTCCCTGAAACATATGCAACCGACCATTCACTATTGGCATTACTTCCAATTCTACAGCTGCTACTCTATTAAAATATCATATTTTGATAAAAAAAATTTTAAAAATTTTCTATATAATTTTCAATAATATTCATTCATTATAACTTTGCTCGAATTAATATAATTATTATCAGTCCTATACAGTAGACAAACAGTCTATGACGTCACAGCATATGAGTAGAATTTTGCTTTTGTTTACGGTGCACTAATGAATATATCATTATAGCTTATTAACCTTTATTTACAATTTAGAATTCATATCAAACAAATTTAATAGTTGCATATTCACAATTGAATAATTAAGTTAAATATTAATGCACATTGTCAAAAATTTTTCGGTTGACATTTGAGAAATCCACCTATCTTCTTTGACATCTTGTCATGAATTTTCAGGCACCAATCTGTCTAATCAGTTGGTTGTTAACCTCTCACCTGATCACAACCTTGTGCTAATTCCGAGCAAGGATGACATACATCCACATGTGATACATTTTTAATCTTAAGACATCGACTTATTGTCGATTACTATACAGCTCATAATGTAGCAATAATGTTATTTTGAGGTTTTACACCTATTCAAGTGGCTAGTTTCAATTACTTGTACACTGGACGTAAGTAACCACATTTTCTTTTTTAACTGTCAAAATTTCACCCTTTTGCATTTCAATCTAAGTGGTTCACTTATTTCCAGGTTTACACTGAGGATGGTCAGTTTGACCGAAAACGTTTTGTACAACCACTCCCTTGTGGATGAATTTTAAAATTTTTTAATAAATTTATAATATACCTATATACAACAGAAGTGTTTACTTCATTCTACGTTGTCTTAACAAAGGTATACAGCCAACTACAGGGTTTACCCTTTTAATGTTATATTCATGTTACTTAAAACCGTGATCGATAAAAATATCGTATTACCCTCAAATTCAACTTGTCGGCATATTACATTTTTACTTTATCGTACTATATGTATACGTAGTATAGTATAATAGATAAAGTTATAGGATCGTGCAAAAAAATTTTTTCAGATTTCACTTTTTTTCGACGTTTTGAGCCCCCCTGAGTCTAAAAAGCAAATAAAAAAACATGTCGGAAGTATGTACGTACGTACGTACGTACGTATGTACGTACGTACGTATGTCGCCACCGCCCAGCAAAAACTACCGGACCGATTTTAATGAAATTCGGTATGAGTAAGTTTAAGAGAATTTTGTCGAGAAACTAAGCTTTAAAAAAAAACCTCTCAAAGGGGGGCCGAAATAGGGGGGTTATTTAGGGCCCATTTTGGCAAATTTTGACCGAAATGAATGAAATTCAACTAAAAGTAAGCTCATCGATAGGTAAATAAAAATACGGAATTTGATATTTCAAAATTAAAAATGGCGGCCAACATGGCCGACCGCCCACCCGACACATTTCCCTACCTATCTAAAAACTTGTTTAAGATAAGTTTAATTTGAAAAAGTCGTTATATAGCCTAAAGATGGGGCTATAAGAAGAATGTTATCGTTTTTCAGAAAAAGTTACGGGTTGCCTATATTTAAGGGGTCAAATTGTTACATAAATTTGAACTAGATTTTCTCAAAAATGGCTCCAAGGAATTTTTTTATTTTTTGATATATTTTTGATATCCTATCAGTAAATTGAATGACGTTAGTCAATTTCTTAACTCCCCATAGGAGGGGAATTATGAATTTTTTATAAAAAAATATTCGAGTACCCGTAATTTCCTTCTTAATAGAAACTAAAATTTGAAATTTTGCAGACATATATGGTACTTTATTATCTATTATCACAATAAATTTTACTAAAAATATGGCTTCCGGTTGAACCGGAAATGAATGAAAAATTTTAATTTTTTGGATACACCCTATATATTTTTACGTATTTTGAAAGAATGCAAAATTACCTTTCCAATGACATAAAACTCATTGCTGTAGCTCAAAAATTCGAAAAGTTACGGTAAATAGAAATTTTGCTATAATCTTATGTGTGTCCTCTCTCACGCGATCATAGCAGAGCATTATTGTAGGGCAGTCAATGAGGGTATTTGGCTTCGAATTCCATCCTACTACATTGATGTACTTGATATTTTCACAGTAAGTAGGGAATAGCTCAAGAAACAAAATCTACCCTATATACTATGGCGCTTTTATCTTAAGGCGGTTCCCAGTTCTTCAAGGGGGTGGAAAATTTGTTGGTCAAAATAAGCGCAGAAATGGCTAAAGAACCTATTTCTAAGCAAAAACTGGTCTATACTTTTTTTTGAGAACTCAATACTTTTTGAGTTATGCGTAGTTGAAAATTGGCCATTTTCATTGAAAAATGACACCTTTCCGGACGAATTTTTTGTGAATACCTTAAAAACTATGCATCGAACTAAAAACACTATATAAAACATTTTTTAGATTATAAATAATAAAGAGATTCGTTCCTTCGTAAATGTTCTATTTATAATACAAAAAGAGATATGGTAGGTGAAAATAGTTTGTTTTTTGGTGCATTCAACTTGAAATAACAGAGGAACGGTAGGTTTTAGGTGTATAATGCTACCAACACCTTTTGTAGTGTTTGAAAAGGCCTTTAAAACGAGCACCGTTAAATGCCGGTTACATACAAAATAAGCGAGATATGGTGCAAAAAATATTTGACTAATGTACTTTAAGGAAAAATGAAGTATATACATTCAACTCCCCATCCACCATAATTTAAATGCATTGTTTTTCTTTTGCAATACCTTTTAATATAGTGTTATTTCTACTTTCAAAAAGTTGAACGGGTTTAAAATGAATGGTGTTTGTTAAAAATGTGATCAAATTATAGAATGAATTTTTAAATTTTCTTAAAAATCTTCCTTTTTCTCCATTTAATTCGAAAATAAAAATATTTCACCCCTGAGAAGTGGTGGGAACCTCCCCCATGATAAAAGCGCCATATAGGATAGACTTTGAATTAGGAGGTTGGACTAATTTGAAATGAAAGTATGACTGTAATACTCTATTGATTTATGCAATAATCTATACATCTATAGGGTGTCCCCGAAATATGGCATCGAACATTTTCTCAAATGCAGGAATTAATGATGCGTAGAACCATAAAATACTTTTAAGTACGGAAGGTGTTTCTAAAATATCAAAATAACGAGTATAAAGTATTCTAAAATATCATAATAACTTTGTTATTTATATAGCATGCCAGTATCTAGTACCATAACGATAATAGATCGGTACGATAAAGTTCTCGGGCGGCCCTTCCGCCCAGTGTTTTGTTTATTACAAATAGTGTTATTTTTTATGACCGATCAGTAGCGGAGGGATTATGAATTATGACCTGCAGTAATTGTAAATGATTGTTATTCGAGCAGTAAATTGAGGAATATGAGTTATGACCGAGTAGTACGGGAAAGATTATTTTAAATATGTAGGTTATATGCAGAAATAAAATACTCAGTGTAAGATATCGTTTTATACACCCGTTTATGATAAAATTCGATGTTTTCGAAAGTCATACCGCTACGACTACTAGGGACGTGTAAGATATTTTTAAAACGTTACTAGTTACAAGTACGGAAATACCGATTTTAAGTTGCCGACTCAATTCAGTACAAGGATCAGATATACATCAGTATTTTGTAATCAGTATTTGTACTCAGTACCACTGAGAACCCGGTATCAAAAGTAACCGATACATGCCCGCACTGATTTTGCCCATCTCTATTAGCCGCGTCTATAGCCAACGGTTGGGTTGGCTTGTGTTCAATATGCGGCACGCTAGAAAAATAAATGCACGAATCACCCGTCCCGCCGGCGCAGGTTATGTCTGGCTTAGGTTCAATTTGCGCCGGGCCTTGTGTCACAAATTCCAACATCCCTTACATAGGCGCCGCATAAGGATTGGTTTGTTACAATATTTATTTTACAGACACTTAGGAACAACAACTATCTATATAATCATGATTTTGAGAAACATTAATTTTTGTTTTTTATTGACCTTGGGCCCACACATAAAGAAAATCATGATTACCTCCCTTATAGGTCTGGATCCCGCGTATGAAAAAAAAGTTGATTAATACCAAGCTGAAAATTTGTTATTAGCTTAAGGGTGTCTAGTCGGACAAACATTGATATATGGGAACACTGGAACAGGGGAAGTTTTAACTGTGGAACAGGTTAAAAATTTGGAACGGTCAGACCACGAAAACGGTACATGTATTTTGTCCGACACAACAGACTTAAACTATCCGAACAGAGATTAAATTCTGATGCAAAAATCAGACTGCTATATATCACCAACTTGGCGTTTTAATGAGTGGAACATGTAGAATATGTCAAATGACAGGAATTATGACAGGTGATGAATAGCAGTCTGATTTTTGCATGAGAGTTTATTCTCTGTTCGGAGAGTTTATGTCTGTTCTGTAGGACAAAATAAATGTACCATTTTCGTGTTCTGACCATTCCAAATTTTTAACCTGTTCCACAATTAAAACTTCCCCTGTTACAGTGTTCCCATATATCAAAGTTTATCCGACTAGACACCCTTAAGCTATTAACAAATTTTCAGCTTGCTATTAATCAACTTGTTTTTCATACGCGGGATCCAGACCTATTACGAAACTTCGTTTATTCAGTTATTCATGTTGAGTCAGACACCTTGTCTAATACTACATACATAGTCTGGGCTGATTATCGGAGAATAGGCCATTTTTGGGAAAAGTTATTTACCAGCAATTTTATTGCTGAAATCAAAGCTTATGATTATATATATTAAAAATATAGGTATGTAAAGTCCGCAGATAATGTGCTACTTTTTTTAAAAACAAAATGGCGCCCGAAAATCGTGTTTTTTTCAATTATTGATCTATAACTCCGAAGATTTTAACTTTACAACAAAAACACTCAAATAAAAATTCACCGCAATTAAATTCTGCATAGAGATATGTTTTTCACGATCTGATCCGACGAAAATTTTCCTCGGAAAATGCATGTTTTCCCAACAAAATCTTTAAATTTCAAATAAAGTTTTAGATAAGTAATTATCTACCAATAAGTAAATAATTTGGTGACTTAAAGCCTTCTTGGTTTAGATTATAGTTCAAGAAGCAGGTGAAAATTGAACGAATATTTTAGCAACAATTCAATTGTTAATTAATAATTTACGGTCGCAATAATAACCAAAATAATTGTGATACACTGATCAAACTTTAAAATCATATAAAGACGAGATGCCTATTTAATATTTTGTCGACAAAATATAAATTTTTTATTTTTTTACATAAACTTTAAATGTTAAAAAAATAGTTATAAAGAAATTAACGTTTCTCAGAAAGTTTTTATTATATTCTAATTTTAAAAAATAGTTAAAATGCGTATTTCAAATATCTTGAAAATGAATGCTTTAAAACTTTTTGCAACCATTTGCAAAAAAGTTATGAAACAGCAAATTTAACATACGATTACTACGTTGGTTATAATTTTTTTTAATTCTTTCAAAGCGTAAAAGTGAGTTTAAAGTACAAGCTAATTATTTACAGAAAATATCGATTATTAGTTTATTGGTTATATTTTAATTAAAGATTATAAATATATTTTTTTGTAATTTACACGCGCGAAAGTAGACTAATACATTACTGTAGCTACAATGTTCGCTCGAAGCGACGACCGCCGCACGACCTACACTTAATAAATAAAATTATAGTATTATGTATGCTGCGTGTCAGTCGCTTCGCGTGAACATTTTAGCTCCGGCTCTGTATCAACCTACTTTCGTGCTAAAAATGACAAAAAAAGTATTTTTAATATTTGATTAAAATATAACCATTGAACTAATATTTAATATTCTTTGTGAGTAATTAGATTGTACTACAGACTCACTTTTAAGCTTTTAAACAATTAAAACAAATTATAAACAACGGACCAATCGTATACTAAATTTTCTGTTTCATAATTTTTTTGCAAATGGTTGGAAATTTTTTTTAAAGCATTTATTTTCAAGACCTTTGAAATAAACATTTTAATTATTTTTTAAAATTAGAATATAGTAAACAATTTCTGAGAAATGTTAATTTATTTATAACTATTTGTTTTAAACATTTAAATATTATGCAAAAAAATGAAAAATTTATATTTTGTCGACAAAATATGAAATATGAAATATAAGATCACATCTTTATAATCTTTCTAAGTTTGATCAATGTCTCATGATTATTTTGGTTGTTATTGCGACTGTAAATTGTTAATGAACAATTGAATTGTTGCTAAAATATTCGTTTAATTTTCACCGGCTTCTGCAGTTATAATCTATACCAAGAAAGCTTTTATTTCACCAAGTTATTTAATTATTAATAAATAATTACTTGCCCAAAAAATTTATTTGAAAATTCGAGATTTTGTTGGGAAAACCCACATTTTTCGAGGAAAATTTTCGTCGGAGCAAATCGGGAAAATATTTATTTGAATGTTTTTGGTGTAAAGTTAAAATATTCGGAGTTATAGACCAATAATTGAAAAAACACGATTTAGGGGCGCCATTTTGTTAATAAAAAAGTAGCACACTATCTGAGGACTTTGCATACCTATATTATTAATATATAGGATCATAATATTTGATTACAGCAATAAAATTGCTGGTAAATAACCTTTCTTTGTACTTTATTAATTAGACCAACGTATTATAACTATTTTTTTTTAATTTAATAATTATGCAAAAAAAAAACGAAAAATTTATATTTTGTCTATAAAATATTAAACAAGCGTCTCATCTTTATAATCTTTATAAGTTTGATAATTGTATCATGATTATTTTGGTTATTATTGCGATCGTAAAATGTTAATTAACAATTGAATTGTTGCTAAAATATTCGTTTAATTTTCACCGGCTTCTGGAATTACAATATATACCAAGAAAGCTTTGATTTCAAAGTTATTTAATTATTGATTAATAATTACTTACCTAAAACTTTATTTGAAAATTAGAGTTTTTGTTGGGAAACCCGCATTTTCCGAGGAAAATTTTCGTCTGAGAAAAATCGGGAAAAACAAATCTCTATGCAGAATTTAATTGCGGTGAATTTTTATTTGAGTGTTTTTTTGTAAAGTTAAAATCTTCGGAGTTATAGAGCAATAACTGAAAAAAATTCGATTTGTCGGCGCCATTTGGTTTATGAACAAAACTGCGGACTTTGCATACCTATATTATTAATATATAGGATATTATAATTCGACTCCAGCAATAAAATTGCTGGTAAATAACTTTTCCATGAAATTTTCTAATTAGCCCAGAGTATACGGAAAATTGTCGGGAGAGATTTAGGTTTAGAAACCTCTATATTTCGTAAATATAGAGGTTTATAAACTTTGGTCCGTCTGACCGCTGGGTTAACTTTTAAAATTTGTTATCCATGGTGCGTGCCTCCCCGCCTGTGTGGGGGGGGGGGGTCACACATTGTAATGGGTCATAAAATTTTTACCCTCACAATACAACTGATTTTTACAGGACTGTTTGATAATAGTTATTTATGTACCAAGTCAGTAAAGTTACTCTTTATCGAACGAGTCTGATATTATGAGCAGAGCGAGCGTTAGCGAGCGAGGCGGATAACAGACGAGTTCGATAAAGAGTCTTTATTAACGTGGTGCATACACAATTTTATCGCCAATCATAAAAAACATTAAACTTACTTAATTACCTCCTAATGAAAAAAGAGTGTGTGTACTTGGTACGCACGTAAGACGTTATATTTCTATTATTATAATTTCAACGAAATAAATATATTTGAAACAGTTTAATCGTATTTTTATTTATTTATTAAACCAATTTCAACACTTAAATAAAATACCAAAAATTAAAAATATTGCTAATAGTTACTTTATTGTTTATGAAGTGTAGCCTTCGCAGCGCAGTTGCTTTTCCCTTGATGAATAGTAGAAAATCTAAATAAATTTGCTAACAAATTATCATTAATATTTGTCACCCTCCTATATATTATCAAATTAACAAAATCACTATTTCATAATATATTTGCATTAATACAAAACCCAAAAGGTTTAAGAATTTTATTAATTTTAGACGAAATAAAAATTTCGTATGACAGTAATGACGATGACACAATGCTCTTGCATGATGGCCGATTTCGATGTTTAATCGATAGTTGTTCAAGTAATCAATATTGAATAAGTACCTAATTACTAAATCTGTAAAGTTTCGATTTATGTTTTATGAATATAGAGATATTACCATAACCACGCTACTGAACCCTTTATCAAGAGGACTTGGACCACGGTCATTCAGATAATGTAAACTTATAAAAAGACATTTTAGTTAGTAAACAGGCATTCATGTTTTAGTCATCATTTACTTTTCATTGTATCACAGTTAATATTTCGTTGTAAAAGTTTTATTTTGTATTAATAAATAGAAGCAATTTTTTAAAAAGTGCTTTGTGATCAAGAAAACATCATTGGCGCTGCGAACAGGATAGCCTGCACAGAATCTCCCGCCTTTCCTGGTCAATCTCAATTGTTTAGCAGAGTATCCACCTGTTAGAGAAGAACAACAGATGTTATCAACAGCGATCATCATACTGTAAGTATTTCCTTTTTTTTTCACATTTTCCTTATCACTTATGAGCACATATTTTGATACGGTCGAAGAAATTAACGCAATTCTCTCTCAGCCAACTTCAAATAATTTTCGCGACAGAAGTCCTATTAGTAGATCTGAAAGAACAATGCCCATTACCAATGCGGACATTTCTAGCCTCTGTGCTACGCTTCCAGAATTTACTGCTGGACAAAATCTTTCTACTTTTATTAAATCCGTAGATAATCTATTAATATTTTTGCAACAACAGAATACTACTGCACCGCAAGAATTTATTATCAACGCTCACATTTTATCACGTATTAAAGGTGAACCACGAGATTATCTAAATTACTCCAATTAAACTAACTGGACAGATGTACGTGCAGTTTACTTACGAAATACGGCGACAGGAGATCTGAAGAGATCCTTGTTACCCAATTAACAACAACGGTATAAAAAGCTTCTGAAAGTTATGACGACTATCACCATCGAATCATAGATAATTTAAACGATTTATTACAGCATATATCGCTACATAATACTCCAGAAAATTTAAATTTTAAAACCCCTTACTTTAGAAAATTAGCACTAAAAATCTTTTGTACTGGTCTTAACAATCCTTACTGCGAACACCTGTCACACTTTCAGTTAGATTCGTTAGACGAGGCCCTACAAAAATGTATAGCTTTAGACAATCATAAAAATCAAGTATCTTATATGAATTTCTTAAAATCCCAACAAAAAACGGAAAAACCAAAAAGCAATAATTCTTCTCCAACCGCCTTCAAATCAAATTTTAACGCTAGAGCCTCAAATAATTTTAGTAATAATCAATTTAGACCTTATGCACAAAATAATTCTAATTTTAGTAACCAAAGAAATCAATTTATTCCACAAAATCCAAATTTTCATAATGTAAGACCTGTCTTTAATCAAAACAATTCAAGGCCCGCCTTCACTCAGAATAATTCAAGACCTGTTTTTACTTCGAATAATTCTAAAAATTATAGGAATAATTTCGCTAATAATAGAACCCCTTATAGAAGTCCTATGCTAACAATGCCAACTAAGCCTAGTAAGATATACACCAACAAATTAATACCCCTACGCCTATGAGTGGTGTGCAATCTATAAATACGGAAACGAGACCTATGACATTTTCAACACAAAATTTTTATGTAGAAACCGATTATTATAACGAGACGCATACACAACATAATAATGTAGACGAAGAATTTACAGACAATTCAGTGTCTGATGAAGCTTCAGAATATGTCGAGAAAAATTTTCACGACCTCGCATTAGAAGAACACCCCCCTCCACTGTAGTATTAAATAATTTACGAAGTTATCCAAAACTTCCGTTTTTCATCCTACCAAAAAGTCGACTTAAGGTATTAATCGACACTGGAGGATCGGATACAATTATTACGCCTAATGCCGCAAAATATTTTAATCCACAACATGTTTATAAAAAAGATTTCACTTTAACTTCCATGAAACAGATAAATAAACACTTGTTAAACATAAAAACAAATTTACTTAAGGAAATTAAAATTAATGACTTCATCGATGCACGTATTGCAGATTGGAGCCATGATTTTACATATTATTAGGAAATCACGATTTAGAAAAATTTCAAGCGATATTAAATTATAAATCAAAAAATTTAACATTTAATTTATTTAGAATAAGTATACCATTTCAAACTCTTTTTAATAAGAAACCCGAAACGCAATTAAATAATTTAGTAATACCTGAGTAAATCCATTTGGTAACAAACGGATTTTTAAATAACGTTTCGTTAGATGAACCGATTCAAATTGATCCTATACAAGTAGAACCCATCAATGATTACGATTTGCATTCTAACCTACCGTCGAACTTTGATGTCGAACCCAAATAAAACTCGCACCCAACATTTAAACAAAGAAGAAAAGCAAAAAATTCTAAATCTTTGTCATAAATATAAAGATATTTTTTATGATGAAAAAGCAAACTTAAGTTTCACTTCAGCTATAAAACACGAAATACGAACAAAAGACGAAAACCCTATTGATGCACATAGTTTTAGACATCCTAAAAGTATGCAAGAAGAGATAAATAGACAAATAAATAAATTATTAGAAAATAAAATTATTCGCCCCAGTAAATCCCCGTTTTCTGCGCCAGTGTGGGTGGTCCCCAAAAAAGCACACCCTTCCGGAAAGCGAAAATTTAGAATGGTTATAGATTATAGAAAACTCAACGAAAACATAATAGAAGTTAAATACCCACTTCCGAGAATAGATGAGATTCTCGACAATCTAGGTAAAGCTACTTATTTCACGACACTCGATCTTGCCCAAGGATTTCATCAAATTGAAATGCACCCCTCTTCAATTAAAAAACTGCCTTTACTGTCCCCCATGGACATTTTGAATTCCTTAGATTACCATTTGGTCTGAAAAACAGCCCATCAACCATTTCTAAATTAATGGACAATATTTTACGACCTTTTCTATACAAATATTGTTTCTATTAGTATTGTTATTGTTAGTATTTCCTCTATTTATTTCCTCTAAATATTGTTTCGTATACATGGATGACGTCATAATATTTTCCAAATCCCTTCAAGAACATCTAATACATATTAAAACTATCTTCCAAACCTTTCAAGAAAATAATCTTAAAGTCCAACTCGACAAATCAGAATTTCTAACAAAAGAAGTCGCTTTCTTAGGCCACATCGTGACTCCCCAAGGTATCATGCCAAATCCGGCAAAACTCGAAGCAATCCAACATTATGCAATTCCCAAAACTTTAAAAGAAATTAAGTCATTTCTAGGCTTAATTCGATATTACCGCAGATTCATTCCTAACTTTGCAAAAATTACTTTACCCCTTACGAGATGCACACGAAAAAATTCCATCATCGATCACACCAACGCCACATACGTAGAAGCCTTCGAAAAATGCAAAGAGCTACTTTCTAATACCCCTGTACTTCAATACCCCGACTTTTCTAAACGTTTGACGCTAACTACAGATGCCTCAAATATTGCAATAGGATCTGTATTAACACAAGACAATCACCCTATAGCTTACTACTCACGTACTTTAAATACAGCAGAACAAAACTATTCAACCATAGAAAAAGAACTTTTAGCTATAATCGACTCATGTAAACATTTTCTCCCATACCTATATGAACAAACATTTTTAATTGAAACTGATCACAATCCTTTAGTTTGGATATACAAGATCAAAGATCCGACATCTAGATTAGCTAGATGGCGCCTAAAATTAGAAGATTACAACTTCGAGGTTAAGTATAAACGAGCCAAAGAAAATCAGGTAGCAGACGCCCTTTCGCGTGTGCAAATTAATGCACTCACTCGAGCCTCAGTTTGCGCCGAACCTCCTGACAGTACAGATTTTGACCCCAACGATTTTCTAAATACATTTGACGAAATACAACATGATAACTCAGGCGATACACAAACTCAACATACTTCGAGGGAAAATCCAAACGGAATCCCAACCTCAGAAGAACCTTTAAATCTATCTACAAATCAGATAATAATGTTACCAAATTGCGACAAGTACGACGTTAATTATACAAAAATATTCAATAAACACAGATACACAATTAACCTGACAGCCAACTGGGAAGATTGCATCCTAGACGCTCTTAGAAAAATATTAAGACCAAAACAAAAATTCGGTATAAAAGTCCCGCACGAATACATACCGTTTATTTGTAATTATTTTAGAGACAATATTAATAATACAGTAAAAGCAAACTTCTGCAATACAATTCTACAAGACATAAAAGACGAAAATAAACAAATAGAATGCGTAAAAATATACCATACATCAAATCACAACGGTATAACCGAGACATATAAACACCTTAGCCATAAATTTTACTGGCCGTCAATGCAGACAACAATAGCAGACTACATCAATAAATGCTAAATTTGCCTGCAAAATAAATACGAAAGACACCCATATCAATTACCGCAGTTAGGACCGCTACTAGGTCAAAAACCTTTCGATATCCTACATCTAGACATTTTTCAATGTGACAAAAAATATTATCTTACAATAATTGACTCATTTTCAAAATATGCACAATGTTATAAATTACCCGATAAATCATCAACTTCAGTCCTAAATAAAATCAGACATTTCTTTAGTCACCATAATTATCCGAAAAAAGTAATCTTTGACAGCGGAAAAGAATTCAACGCTAGTCTCAAAAAAGAATTCATGAAAATGCATAAAATCGAGGTACATTTTACCACAGTCAACAATTCCTCATCAAATTCACCTATAGAACGTTTTCATTCCACACTATTAGAAAAACTTCGCACTCTTAAAGCGCAAAACCCAAATTACTCACTTGACGATACCTTCACTCATGCCATTTTAATTTACAATCAATCCATTCATTCAGCAACAAATTATTCACCTTTTTCTATACTTTATGGCCCCTATGCAGAAGAAATTCATTTTGATTTCGACCTTCCAATATACGATACCTATAATCAAAGACACAAAGACGAATTACTTCCCTTCATAAACGATTTATACGAAAGACAAAAGAAAAAACGAAACGACGCCCTAACAAAAATAAATAAATCAGCTGAAACAATCCCAGATATTAACGAAATTATTTACGTAAGAAAAACTAAAAATAAACCAAAGTTAAAAGCCCCTTATCAACTTATTAAGCCAACGAAACAAACTAAAACTAAAGTTATCGGTCTAACAGATAAGGATAGCACAACTACCGCTCATCTTAAAAACGCTAAACGATTACGAAAAACTTATAAAAAATTCCCTTTGCAGGTCAATGCTTCGACATCTTCAGGCAACGACCCTAATACAAGAAATTCCAAATAATGGTTATTACGAAGAATTAATTGGACCTTCTAAGACAATATCCCATTATCACAAACACATTATTCAAATTAATCTATCAAACATAGAACAAATATTAACAAATAGCTCGTTAACCTTTTCAAATTTATTGCCTAAAGTCACAGCCATTAGCTTACTAAGTAACCAATATAAACATATTTTAACGGGAACAGAAGACAATTTAAATAAGATAACCCGTAAACCAAGATTAAAAAGAGGTTTACTTAACATTTTGTTGACAACAATTAAATTTATCACTGGTAATCCAGACAATAATGATATGGAATCTTTTGGAGATACTTTTAATACTAGAATAGATAACCTTTTAAGAAAAATAAGCGACAATAATAAAATCCTTTCGAATGCATTAGATCACCTATCTTAAGAATTAGCCGTTATCAATGAAATATTCTAAATCCAATCAATAAACGAATACATTCAAAAATTAATTAGAACAATCACTCTTTCTCAACTAAATATACCAAATATAGAATTAAAAATCCACAAGGAAAAGAAAAAGGTTTTCCTGTAGTTGGCTGTATACCATCAATCACAAAATTGGAAAGAAATCCTTTGTAAAAGGTATAAAAATTTTTTTTTTATTAAAAATCCCTTAAAAGGGCTACATCACAACAAAACGTTTTCGATTTTTTTAAAAAATCATCATCAGTGTTCGATAAACTGGATGCTAGCTGAGCCACAAAAGAAAAATATTTGGGTAAAAACCCTTTACATAAAATATAGATGCCTTAAAAGTGCATACTTCAGTAAAAAGGCCTGTGATGGTCACATGGCAAACAGGATAATGCCCTAAGGTAAGGTATACAGGTTTCCCAACACGTGGGATCCAAATTGAGTTGATCACATTTCAATGACTTACAATTGTTGTTACTTACAATGGTAACAATTGTTGCCATTAAGTCATTGAAATGTGATCAACTCAATTTAGATCCCACGTGTTGGGAAACCTGTATACCTTACCTTAGGGCATTATCCTGTTTGCCATGTGACCATCACAGGCATTTTTACTGAAGTATGCACTTTTAAGGCATCTATATTTTATGTAAAGGGTTTTTACCCAAATATTTTTCTTTTGTGGCTCAGCTAGAATCCAGTTTATCGAACACTGATGATGGTTTTTTAAAAAAATCGAAAACGTTTTGTTGTGATGTAGCCCTTTTAAGGGATTTTTAATATAAAAAAAAAATTTTTATACCTTTTACAAAGGATTTCTTTCCAAATATAGAATTATTTACTCTTGAAGAATTAAAAACTTTACAAAATATGCTAATTCCTCTTTATTCTCGCGATGCATTACTTATTGACGAAGAACATCCTTACGAATTATTAGAATCTTCACATGCCTTTGTATGTATTACTCAAAATAATATGCTCATAATATTAAAAATACCTATCCTATATCCTTCATAATACCCTACTTTTAAAATTTATCCAATACCTAATGACGAACATCAGATGATTATTCCACCTGCGAGATACTATTCTAACAATACCTGGTACGTAGATTGTATGCAGAAATCCAGTCATATTGTATGCCAAAAACAAAGTAAAATCCAAACGCCAGATACCAAATGTCGAAACATGCACGATAGTCGACGTCTCCGGGAACTTTATCCAAGAAGCAAAAGATGCCACGCTATTGGGAATAGTTCAACCATTAAGAGTAAATCAACGAAGAATCTCCCGCTCCAGTATTGTCATAACCAATGAAACATTATACATACTTGGTCAGAAAATACAACCACAAACAACCCAAGAGATTCAAATACCCAGTATAGTACCAATCAAACTAAAGCCACAACATTCCATATTGTTGGAAAAATTAGAAGTCCCAAGAACGCACGGACAAATACATCCAATCGAGAGACTTAATCTTCAACCATTAGTATCGCTAGGACTTAGTTCATTTTCTACATTCTTAATAGTCCTTGCCATAGCGATTATTATGTACATAATAACAAGAAAAAGACGACGACTCTACAAATTGCTGTTCAGCCCGAAAATTCCAGCTCAGCAAGCTCTAGCTCCACAAGAACTTCTTGAATCTTCGCAAACGAAGGATTCGCTTATGGAGGAAGGAGAGATATTACCATAACCACGCTACTGAACCCTTTATCAAGAGGACTTGGACCACGGTCATTAAGATAATGTAAACTTATAAAAAGACATTTTAGTTAGTAAACAGGCATTCATGTTTTAGTCATCATTTACTTTTCATTGTATCAAAGTTAATATTTTGTTGTAAAAGTTTTATTTTGTATTAATAAATAAAAGTAATTTTTTAAAAAGTGCTTTGTGATCAAGAAAACATCATTATATAATTGCAAAATACTACAGAATTTCACTTTCTGACATAATTTTAATTAATAATAACGTAAATTTTGTACAACATTTTTAATAATTAACGTAAATAAATTTTAAGTTCACTCAAATAAATAATCGATTACTGCCATCGACCGCTTACATTCAATATCAGTTAATTTGATTAATCGCGGCAGGTATAGTAAAATTCTTCTTTCAATACAATAAAGTGTTACTTTACTGCCGCAAATGGCGTCAAATAAGTACAATAATGAATGACTTTAGTGACGGTTGGCGATAAAAATATTTACAATTAACTGGTACTATTGTCCGACATATTTTTAAGGACACTCCAATTATCGGACGCACCAAAGTTTAGAAACTTCCATATTTTCGAAACGCGCCCCCCTTCCGAATATTTTCCGTATTAGAAAAGTTGCCTGACTCGACATGAAAAACTGAATAAATGAAGTCTTATGAGGCAGGTAATTATTTTGTTAGTATGGGGCCAAGACCCATTAGTTTTCAGCTAGTTAAAGATAAAATAAATGTTTTGTCAAAAATGAATAACCGTTTTCAATTTCGTTACAACACGAAACTACAGCCGCATCACTATTCCAGTTCAATCAGAGAGTGCAGCAAGCACCTCTACCGGTTTAGAAACTTATTAGTCTCTCATCAGGAGGCACATATGCTGCTCTCTCTGACCCAACTCACGTTGAAGGAGAAACCCCGTCGTGCACTCACGGATTGCAACGAACGAAATGACAGGGATGCCCTAGCGGCAACTGCTAGCGAAAAACTAAGTTTTTAATCTAATAGCACATAAAACAACATCCAAAAATGTTATTCTACATCCTACCAGACTGAAAACAATGGGAACCTTCTCTGGTAACACCTCCGAGGCTTCTACAATTTGCAAGCCGTAACGGATGCTGAGACTAAGAAAGTTGAGGGAATTTTACAATTTATAATTCACGTCCCATCTGTCACGTCTCATAAATATTTTGTTTTTTCTTAATACTTTCTTTACCTTATCGTGCCCGGAGACCTTACTTATGGGATTTCGACTCAATACTGGATTAAGTGGTTTCATAAAAGTCTCCTTCAGTGTATTCGGTTACTGCGAGAACTTGGTCTTCTTCGCTCTTGCAACATTTTGCTATAATCTGGAATTAGTCAGTTTTTCATGTAGCTTCAAATGGTGACAGTAGTTTAGGGTATTAATTTATCCTCGTCCTCATTCCTTGAGCACTTGGCAGGATGTAGCGACACTCTAATAATATTGTTAGCTTGTTCTCTCTATTGGCTGCCATCATACGCCAGATGGACGGAATCAGGTAGGGATTTTGCCACCACAGTCTTCATTTGGTCTCCCCATTGTGTTGGGAGCTTCCTCTTGGTCTTCGGCCTTCCACCTTTCCTTTTACTACCAATAGTTTCATACTCTCTCTCTCTCTCTCTCTCTCTCTCTCTCGCTCTCTTTCTTTCTCTATATATGAAACTAGTTTCTCGAATTGTCAGTTATGAAACTGATTTTACCCGTCGCCAGGCGACGGTATACAATAGATTGCCCCCTACAGTCACTACTCTAAATTTTTTTACTTCCTCCTATTTTATCGTATCTCCATCCATTTTTTTTCTGGCATCCTCTATTTTTTTCTGATCTCTTCTATTTTTTTTGTGACCCCCTTCTGTTTTGTGTGGCACCCTCCAATTTCTTCTGACACCCTCTAATTTTTACTGACTCCTTCTATTTTATTTTATCTTATATTTATGTTTAATTAATTTTGATTATTATTATATTCTAAAAGTAAAACTACTGGTTTTTGACGAATAAAAGAATGTGCGAATAATGATTATTCATTATTAATATTATTTTGGGTAGCAATAAGAAGTGTTTGCTTTAAAAATTACAGGCCATGTTAAATAAACTGCCCGTCAAGAGTAGGGCTATAGAAAATTATGCTCATTTTCATTTTCATAGTTGATTTATTCGTGAACAGATTAACGGATTCCGCAATTTTTTAAATATTTTAGATTTTTATTTAGTATTTACACAGTTTTGCAAAGGTTTACTCAAACTTTTTGTTTGTACTTATACCGGGTGGAAGAAAAGAAATGTTTTTCTTATGTTAAGTTTGAGACACCCTGTAGGGAAGACGAGATACAAATGGGAGCATTCATTAGAATCGTATTGTAGTCTCATGTCTTGTGAACATTTTGGTGTTTTAATGTTCCTCAAACCCTTAGAAACAAAGAAAATAGACGGTTTTGTAGCTTAACATGTGTTTTAACCGAATCAAAAGTTTGAGACACTTTGTAGGGAGGAAAAGGTACAAACGTGGGTACACATCGATATTATTTTGTAGTCTCATGGTTTGTGAATATTCTACTTTTCCAATTTCTCTGATATCTTTAATAACAAAGAAACCAGACGGTTTTACTCTTTAATATGTGTTTTAACTGACGACATACGATACGTGAGCAGGCCATGGCTCGTATGAATAAAAATAAGAATGTGGTTTATACTCCAAATGTTGAAATATATACTCCATCTACTCTTATATACCTACTGTGAGGATAAACTCATCACATCAAAATATTTTTATTCATATGAAAAGAGTATAAACTTATACTTTATGCTCTTACTCATGAGAACAGACTCGTAAGTTTATACTCCCTTTTTATTCATACCACTAAGATGAAATTATTTCCTACATATAGTGCAAAAGAACAGAGTGTTTAAGGAAAAAAATCTGTGTAATGTACCTCTCACTATTTAAAGAGAGTCCGCGTAGACACTACATCCGTACTTATTCTCAAGAAAATTCCACCCCAAAACATCACAGGGCAACGTCCATCAAGTTAGCAGAACAAAGTCAGCAGAACACAGTTATTCTTATACCTTAATTAAGTGTAAATTAAATGCTAATTTAATGTTCCAAGAAAAAATTTATTGCTCCTCTTCTTTAAAAGTTATCGCATGTTCTGCTAACTTGAGAATCAAGTTAGCAGAACACTAGGTCAAAAATTTGATAGATCATTTATAATTAAATGCCAAAGTATTCTCTGAATTAAATGCTAATTTAATGTTCCAAGAAAAAATTTATTGCTATTCTTCTTTAAAAGTTCGCATGTTCTGCTAACTTGATAATCAAGCTAGGAGATCACTAGGTCAAAAATTTGATAAATCATTTATAATTAAATGCCAAAGTATGCTCTGAATTAAATGTTAATTTAATGTTCCAAGAAAAAATTATTGCTCTTCTTTTTTCAAAGTTATCGCATGTTCTGCTAACTTTATAATCAAGCTACCAGAACGGTGCTTCAAGAATTTGATAAATCATTTATAATTAAGTGCCAAAGTATTCTCTGAATTAAATACTAATTTAATGTTGAAAGAAAAAATTTATTGCTCTTCTTCTTTTAAAGTTATCGCATGTTCGGCTAACTTGATAAACAAGCTAGCAGAAAAGTAGTTCAAAAATTTGATAAATCATTTATAATTGAATGCCAAAGTATTCTCTGAATTAAATGCTAATTGAATGTTCCAAGAAAAAATTTATTGCTCTTCTTCTTTCAAAGTTATCGCATGTTCTGCTAACTTGATAATCAAGGTAGCAGAACAGTAGTTCAAAAATTTAATATATAAATTATAACTGACTGCCAAAGTATTCTCTGAATTAAATATTAATTTAATGTTCCAAGACAAAATTTATTGCACTTCTTTTTTCACAGTTATCGCATGTTCTGGTAACTTGATAATCAAGCTAGCAGAACACTAGGTCAAAAATTTGATAAATCATTTATAATTGAATGCCAAAGTATTCTCTGAATTAAATGTTAATTTAATGTTCCAAGAAAAAATTATTGCTCTTCTTTTTTCAAAGTTATCGCATGTTCTGCTAACTTTATAATCAAGCTACCAGAACGGTGCTTCAAGAATTTGATAAAGCATTTATAATTAAGTGCCAAAGTATTTTCTGAATTAAATGCTAATTTAATGTTCAAAGAAAAAATTTATTGCTCTTCTTCTTTTAAAGTTATCGCATGTTCGGCTAACTTGATAAACAAGCTAGCAGAAAAGTAATTCAAAAATTTGATAAATCATTTATAATTGAATGCCAAAGTATTCTCTGAATTATATGCTAATAGAATGTTCAAAGAAAAAATTTATTGCTCTTCTTCTTTCAAAGTTATCGCATGTTCTGCTAACTTGATAATGAAGCTAGCAGAACAGTAGTTAAAAAATTTAGTATATAAATTATAATTGACTGCCAAAGTATTCTCTGAATTAAATATTAATTTAATGTTCCAAGAAAAAATTTATTGCACTTCTTCTTTCAAAGTTATCGCATTTTCTGGTAACTTGATAATCAAGCTAGAAGAACAGTAGTTCAAGAATTTGATAAATCATTTAGAATTGAGTGCCAAAGTACTCTCTGAATTAAATGCTAGTTTAATATTCCAAGAAAAATTTATTGCTCTTCTTCTTTTAAAATTATCGCATGTTCTGCTAACTTGAGACTCAAGCTAGGAGAACACTAGGTCAAAAATTTGATAAATCATTTATAATTGAATGCCAAAGTATTCTCTGAATTAAATGTTAATTTAATGTTCCAAGAAAAAATTATTGCTCTTCTTTTTTCAAAGTTATCGCATGTTCTGCTAACTTTATAATCAAGCTACCAGAACGGTGCTTCAAGAATTTGATAAATCATTTATAATTAAGTTCCAAAGTATTCTCTAAATTAAATGCTAATTTAATGTTAAAAAAAAAATTATTGCTCTTCTTCTTTTAAAGTAATCGCATGTTCGGCTAACTTGATAAACAAGCTAGCAGAAAAGTAATTAAAAAATTTGATAAATCATTTATAATTGAATGCCAAAGTATTCTCTGAATTAAATGCTAATAGAATGTTCAAAGAAAAAATTTATTGCTCTTCTTCTTTCAAAGTTATCGCATGTTCTGCTAACTTGAGTCTCAAGCTAGCAGAACACTAGGTCAAAAATTTGATAAATCATTTATAATTGAATGCCAAAGTATTCTCTGAATTAAATGTTAATTTAATGTTCCAAGAAAAAATTATTGCTCTTCTTTTTTCAAAGTTATCGCATGTTCTGCTAACTTTATAATCAAACTACCAGAACGGTGCTTCAAGAATTTGATAAATCATTTATAATTAAGTGCCAAAGTATTCTCTGAATTAAATGCTAATTTAATGTTCAAAGAAAAAATTTATTGCTCTTCTTCTTTTAAAGTTATCGCATGTTCGGCTAACTTGATAAACAAGCTAGCAGAAAAGTAATTCAAAAATTTGATAAATCATTTATAATTGAATGCCAAAGTATTCTCTGAATTAAATGCTAATAGAATGTTCAATGAAAAAATTTATTGCTCTTCTTCTTTCAAAGTTATCGCATTTTCTGCTAACTTGATAATGAAGCTAGCAGAACAGTAGTTCAAAAATTTAGTATATAAATTATAATTGACTGCCAAAGTATTCTCTGAATTAAATATTAATTTAATGTTCCAAGAAAAAATTTATTGCACTTCTTCTTTCAAAGTTATCGCATGTTCTGGTAACTTGATAATCAAGCTAGCAGAACAGTAGTTCAAGAATTTGATAAATCATTTAGAATTAAGTGCCAAAGTACTCTCTAAACTAATGCTAGTTTAATATTCCAAGAAAAATTTATTGCTCTTCTTCTTTTAAAGTTATCGCATGTTCTGCTAACTTGAGACTCAAGCTAGCAGAACACTAGGTCAAAAATTTGATAAATCATTTATAATTGAATACCAAAATATTCTCTGAATTAAATGTTAATTTAATGTTCCAAGAAAAAATTATTGCTCTTCTTTTTTCAAAGTTATCGCATGTTCTGCTAACTTTATAATCAAGCTACCAGAACGGTGCTTCAAGAATTTGATAAATCTTTTATAATTAAGTGCCAAAGTATTCTCTGAATTAAATGCTAATTTGATGTTCAAAAAAAAATTTATTGCTCTTCTTCTTTTAAAGTTATCGCATGTTCGGCTAACTTGATAAACAAGCTAGCAGAAAAGTAATTTAAAAATTTGATAAATCATTTATAATTGAATGCCAAAGTATTCTCTGAATTAAATGCTAATAGAATGTACAAAGAAAAAATTTATTGCTCTTCTTCTTTCAAAGTTATCGCATGTTCTGCTAACTTGAGACTCAAGCTAGCAGAACACTAGGTCAAAAATTTGATAAATCATTTATAATTGATTGCCAAAGTATGCTCTGAATTAAATGTTAATTTAATGTTCCAAGAAAAAATTTATTGCCATTCTTCTTTAAAAGTTCGCATGTTCTGCTAACTTGATAATCAAGCTAGGAGAGCACTAGGTCAAAAATTTGATAAATCATTTATAATTAAATGCCAAAGTATGCTCTGAATTAAATGTTAATTTAATGTTCCAAGAAAAAATTATTGCTCTTCTTTTTTCAAAGTTATCGCATGTTCTGCTAACTTTATAATCAAGCTACCAGAACGGTGCTTCAAGAATTTGATAAATCATTTATAATTAAATGCCAAAGTATTCTCTGAATTAAATACTAATTTAATGTTGAAAGAAAAAATTTATTGCTCTTCTTCTTTTAAAGTTATCGCATGTTCGGCTAACTTGATAAACAAGCTAGCAGAAAAGTAGTTCAAAAATTTGATAAATCATTTATAATTGAATGCCAAAGTATTCTCTGAATTAAATGCTAATTGAATGTTCCAAGAAAAAATGTATTGCTCTTCTTCTTTCAAAGTTATCGCATGTTCTGCTAACTTGATAATCAAGGTAGCAGAACAGTAGTTCAAAAATTTAATATATAAATTATAATTGACTGCCAAAGTATTCTCTGAATTAAATATTAATATAATGTTCCAAGAAAAAATTTATTGCACTTCTTTTTTCACAGTTATCGCATGTTCTGGTAACTTGATAATCAAGCTAGCAGAACACTAGGTCAAAAATTTGATAAATCATTTATAATTGAATGCCAAAGTATTCTCTGAATTAAATGTTAATTTAATGTTCCAAGAAAAAATTATTGCTCTTCTTTTTTCAAAGTTATCGCATGTTCTGCTAACTTTATAATCAAGCTACCAGAACGGTGCTTCAAGAATTTGATAAAGCATTTATAATTAAGTGCCAAAGTATTTTCTGAATTAAATGCTAATTTAATGTTCAAAGGAAAAATTTATTGCTCTTCTTCTTTTAAAGTTATCGCATGTTCGGCTAACTTGATAAACAAGCTAGCAGAAAAGTAATTCAAAAATTTGATAAATCATTTATAATTGAATGCCAAAGTATTCTCTGAATTATATGCTAATAGAATGTTCAAAGAAAAAATTTATTGCTCTACTTCTTTCAAAGTTATCGCATGTTCTGCTAACTTGATAATGAAGCTAGCAGAACAGTAGTTAAAAAATTTAGTATATAAATTATAATTGACTGCCAAAGTATTCTCTGAATTAAATATTAATTTAATGTTCCAAGAAAAAATTTATTGCACTTCTTCTTTCAAAGTTATCGCATGTTCTGGTAACTTGATAATCAAGCTAGAAGAACAGTAGTTCAAGAATTTGATAAATCATTTAGAATTGAGTGCCAAAGTACTCTCTGAATTAAATGCTAGTTTAATATTCCAAGAAAAATTTATTGCTCTTCTTCTTTTAAAATTATCGCATGTTCTGCTAACTTGAGACTCAAGCTAGGAGAACACTAGGTCAAAAATTTGATAAATCATTTATAATTGAATGCCAAAGTATTCTCTGAATTAAATGTTAATTTAATGTTCCAAGAAAAAATTATTGCTCTTCTTTTTTCAAAGTTATCGCATGTTCTGCTAACTTTATAATCAAGCTACCAGAACGGTGCTTCAAGAATTTGATAAATCATTTATAATTAAGTTCCAAAGTATTCTCTAAATTAAATGCTAATTTAATGTTAAAAAAAATTTATTGCTCTTCTTCTTTTAAAGTAATCGCATGTTCGGCTAACTTGATAAAGAAGCTAGCAGAAAAGTAATTAAAAAATTTGATAAATCATTTATAATTGAATGCCAAAGTATTCTCTAAATTAAATGCTAATAGAATGTTCAATGAAAAAATTTATTGCTCTTCTTCTTTCAAAGTTATCGCATGTTCTGCTAACTTGATAATGAAGCTAGCAGAACAGTAGTTCAAAAATTTAGTATATAAATTATAATTGACTGCCAAAGTATTCTCTGAATTAAATGCTAATAGAATGTTCAAAGAAAAAATTTATTGCTCTTCTTCTTTCAAAGTTATCGCATGCTCTGCTAACTTGAGTCTCAAGCTAGCAGAACACTAGGTCAAAAATTTGATAAATCATTTATAATTGAATGCCAAAGTATTCTCTGAATTAAATGTTAATTTAATGTTCCAAGAAAAAATTATTGCTCTTCTTTTTTCAAAGTTATCGCATGTTCTGCTAACTTTATAATCAAACTACCAGAACGGTGCTTCAAGAATTTGATAAATCATTTATAATTAAGTGCCAAAGTATTCTCTGAATTAAATGCTAATTTAATGTTCAAAGAAAAAATTTATTGCTCTTCTTCTTTTAAAGTTATCGCATGTTCGGCTAACTTGATAAACAAGCTAGCAGAAAAGTAATTCAAAAATTTGATAAATCATTTATAATTGAATGCCAAAGTATTCTCTGAATTAAATGCTAATAGAATGTTCAATGAAAAAATTTATTGCTCTTCTTCTTTCAAAGTTATCGCATGTTCTGCTAACTTGATAATGAAGCTAGCAGAACAGTAGTTCAAAAATTTAGTATATAAATTATAATTGACTGCCAAAGTATTCTCTGAATTAAATATTAATTTAATGTTCCAAGAAAAAATTTATTGCACTTCTTCTTTCAAAGTTATCGCATGTTCTGGTAACTTGATAATCAAGCTAGCAGAACAGAAGTTCAAGAATTTGATAAATCATTTAGAATTAAGTGCCAAAGTACTCTCTAAACTAATGCTAGTTTAATATTCCAAGAAAAATTTATTGCTCTTCTTCTTTTAAAGTTATCGCATGTTCTGCTAACTTGAGACTCAAGCTAGCAGAACACTAGGTCAAAAATTTGATAAATCATTTTTAATTGAATACCAAAGTATTCTCTGAATTAAATGCTAATTGAATGTTCCAAGAAAAAATTTATTGCTCTTCTTCTTTCAAAGTTATCGCATGTTCTGCTAACTTGATAATCAAGGTAGCAGAACAGTAGTTCAAAAATTTAATATATAAATTATAATTGACTGCCAAAGTATTCTCTGAATTAAATATTAATTTAATGTTCCAAGAAAAAATTATTGCTCTTCTTTTTTCAAAGTTATCGCATGTTCTGCTAACTTTATAATAAAGCTACCAGAACGGTGCTTCAAGAATTTGATAAATCATTTATAATTAAGTGCCAAAGTATTCTCTGAATTAAATACTAATTTAATGTTGAAAGAAAAAATTTATTGCTCTTCTTCTTTTAAAGTTATCGCATGTTCGGCTAACTTGATAAACAAGCTAGCAGAAAAGTAGTTCAAAAATTTGATAAATCATTTATAATTGAATGCCAAAGTATTCTCTGAATTAAATGCTAATTGAATGTTCCAAGAAAAAATTTATTGCTCTTCTTCTTTCGAAGTTATCGCATGTTCTGCTAACTTGATAATCAAGGTAGCAGAACAGTAGTTCAAAAATTTAATATATAAATTATAATTGACTGCCAAAGTATTCTCTGAATTAAATATTAATTTAATGTTCCAAGAAAAAATTTATTGCACTTCTTTTTTCACAGTTATCGCATGTTCTGGTAACTTGATAATCAAGCTAGCAGAACAGTAGTTCAAGAATTTGATAAATCATTTAGAATTGAGTGCCAAAGTACTCTCTGAATTAAATGCTAGTTTAATATTCCAAGAAAAATTTATTGCTCTTCTTCTTTTAAAGTTATCGCATGTTCTGCTAACTTGAGACTCAAGCTAGCAGAACACTAGGTCAAAAATTTGATAAATCATTTATAATTGAATGCCAAAGTATTCTCTGAATTAAATGTTAATTTAATGTTCCAAGAAAAAATTATTGCTCTTCTTTTTTCAAAGTTATCGCATGTTCTGCTAACTTTATAATCAAGCTACCAGAACGGTGCTTCAAGAATTTGATAAATCATTTATAATTAAGTGCCAAAGTATTTTCTGAATTAAATGCTAATTTAATGTTCAAAGAAAAAAATTATTGCTCTTCTTCTTTTAAAGTTATCGCATGTTCGGCTAACTTGATAAACAAGCTAGCAGAAAAGTAATTCAAAAATTTGATAAATCATTTATAATTGAATGCCAAGGTATTCTCTGAATTATATGCTAATAGAATGTTCAAAGAAAAAATTTATTGCTCTTCTTCTTTCAAAGTTATCGCATGTTCTGCTAACTTGATAATGAAGCTAGCAGAACAGTAGTTCAAAAATTTAGTATATAAATTATAATTGACTGCCAAAGTATTCTCTGAATTAAATGCTAGTTTAATATTCCAAGAAAAATTTATTGCTCTTCTTCTTTTAAAATTATCGCATGTTCTGCTAACTTGAGACTCAAGCTAGGAGAACACTAGGTCAAAAATTTGATAAATCATTTATAATTGAATGCCAAAGTATTCTCTGAATTAAATGTTAATTTAATGTTCCAAGAAAAAATTATTGCTCTTCTTTTTTCAAAGTTATCGCATGTTCTGCTAACTTTATAATAAAGCTACCAGAACGGTGCTTCAAGAATTTGATAAATCATTTACAATTAAGTTCCAAAGTATTCTCTAAATTAAATGCTAATTTAATGTTCAAAAAAAAATTTATTGCTCTTCTTCTTTTAAAGTAATCGCATGTTCGGCTAACTTGATAAACAAGCTAGCAGAAAAGTAATTCAAAAATTTGATAAATCATTTATAATTGAATGCCAAAGTATTCTCTGAATTAAATGCTAATAGAATGTTCAAAGAAAAAATTTATTGCTCTTCTTCTTTCAAAGTTATCGCATGTTCTGGTAACTTGATAATCAAGCTAGAAGAACAGTAGTTCAAGAATTTGATAAATCATTTAGAATTGAGTGCCAAAGTACTCTCTGAATTAAATGCTAGTTTAATATTCCAAGAAAAATTTATTGCTCTTCTTCTTTTAAAATTATCGCATGTTCTGCTAACTTGAGACTCAAGCTAGGAGAACACTAGGTCAAAAATTTGATAAATCATTTATAATTGAATGCCAAAGTATTCTCTGAATTAAATGTTAATTTAATGTTCCAAGAAAAAATTATTGCTCTTCTTTTTTCAAAGTTATCGCATGTTCTGCTAACTTTATAATCAAGCTACCAGAACGGTGCTTCAAGAATTTGATAAATCATTTATAATTAAGTTCCAAAGTATTCTCTAAATTAAATGCTAATTTAATGTTAAAAAAAATTTATTGCTCTTCTTCTTTTAAAGTAATCGCATATTCGGCTAACTTGATAAACAAGCTAGCAGAAAAGTAATTAAAAAATTTGATAAATCATTTATAATTGAATGCCAAAGTATTCTCTGAATTAAATGCTAATAGAATGTTCAATGAAAAAATTTATTGCTCTTCTTCTTTCAAAGTTATCGCATGTTCTGCTAACTTGATAATGAAGCTAGCAGAACAGTAGTTCAAAAATTTAGTATATAAATTATAATTGACTGCCAAAGTATTCTCTGAATTAAATGCTAATAGAATGTTCAAAGAAAAAATTTATTGCTCTCCTTCTTTCAAAGTTATCGCATGCTCTGCTAACTTGAGTCTCAAGCTAGCAGAACACTAGGTCAAAAATTTGATAAATCATTTATAATTGAATGCCAAAGTATTCTCTGAATTAAATGTTAATTTAATGTTCCAAGAAAAAATTATTGCTCTTCTTTTTTCAAAGTTATCGCATGTTCTGCTAACTTTATAATAAAACTACCAGAACGGTGCTTCAAGAATTTGATAAATCATTTATAATTAAGTGCCAAAGTATTCTCTGAATTAAATGCTAATTTAATGTTCAAAGAAAAAATTTATTGCTCTTCTTCTTTTAAAGTTATCGCATGTTCGGCTAACTTGATAAACAAGCTAGCAGAAAAGTAATTCAAAAATTTGATAAATCATTTATAATTGAATGCCAAAGTATTCTCTGAATTAAATGCTAATAGAATGTTCAATGAAAAAATTTATTGCTCTTCTTCTTTCAAAGTTATCGCATGTTCTGCTAACTTGATAATGAAGCTAGCAGAACAGTAGTTCAAAAATTTAGTATATAAATTATAATTGACTGCCAAAGTATTCTCTGAATTAAATATTAATTTAATGTTCCAAGAAAAAATTTATTGCACTTCTTCTTTCAAAGTTATCGCATGTTCTGGTAACTTGATAATCAAGCTAACAGAACAGAAGTTCAAGAATTTGATAAATCATTTAGAATTAAGTGCCAAAGTACTCTCTAAACTAATGCTAGTTTAATATTCCAAGAAAAATTTATTGCTCTTCTTCTTTTAAAGTTATCGCATGTTCTGCTAACTTGAGACTCAAGCTAGCAGAACACTAGGTCAAAAATTTGATAAATCATTTATAATTGAATACCAAAGTATTCTCTGAATTAAATGCTAATTGAATGTTCCAAGAAAAAATTTATTGCTCTTCTTCTTTCAAAGTTATCGCATGTTCTGCTAACTTGATAATCAAGGTAGCAGAACAGTAGTTCAAAAATTTAATATATAAATTATAATTGACTGCCAAAGTATTCTCTGAATTAAATATTAATTTAATGTTCCAAGAAAAAATTATTGCTCTTCTTTTTTCAAAGTTATCGCATGTTCTGCTAACTTTATAATCAAGCTACCAGAACGGTGCTTCAAGAATTTGATAAATCATTTATAATTAAGTGCCAAAGTATTCTCTGAATTAAATACTAATTTAATGTTGAAAGAAAAAATTTATTGCTCTTCTTCTTTTAAAGTTATCGCATGTTC
Source organism: Diabrotica virgifera virgifera (assembly GCF_917563875.1). Taxonomy (NCBI): domain Eukaryota; kingdom Metazoa; phylum Arthropoda; class Insecta; order Coleoptera; family Chrysomelidae; genus Diabrotica; species Diabrotica virgifera. The sequence goes on along the minus strand of NC_065446.1, from coordinate 115,221,042 downwards.
GGCTAACTTGATAAACAAGCTAGCAGAAAAGTAGTTCAAAAATTTGATAAATCATTTATAATTGAATGCCAAAGTATTCTCTGAATTAAATGCTAATTGAATGTTCCAAGAAAAAATTTATTGCTCTTCTTCTTTCAAAGTTATCGCATGTTCTGCTAACTTGATAATCAAGGTAGCAGAACAGTAGTTCAAAAATTTAATATATAAATTATAATTGACTGCCAAAGTATTCTTTGAATTAAATATTAATTTAATGTTCCAAGAAAAAATTTATTGCACTTCTTTTTTCACAGTTATCGCATGTTCTGGTAACTTGATAATCAAGCTAGCAGAACAGTAGTTCAAGAATTTGATAAATCATTTAGAATTGAGTGCCAAAGTACTCTCTGAATTAAATGCTAGTTTAATATTCCAAGAAAAATTTATTGCTCTTCTTCTTTTAAAGTTATCGCATGTTCTGCTAACTTGAGACTCAAGCTAGCAGAACACTAGGTCAAAAATTTGATAAATCATTTATAATTGAATGCCAAAGTATTCTCTGAATTAAATGTTAATTTAATGTTCCAAGAAAAAATTATTGCTCTTCTTTTTTCAAAGTTATCGCATGTTCTGCTAACTTTATAATCAAGCTACCAGAACGGTGCTTCAAGAATTTGATAAATCATTTATAATTAAGTGCCAAAGTATTTTCTGAATTAAATGCTAATTTAATGTTCAAAGAAAAAAATTATTGCTCTTCTTCTTTTAAAGTTATCGCATGTTCGGCTAACTTGATAAACAAGCTAGCAGAAAAGTAATTCAAAAATTTGATAAATCATTTATAATTGAATGCCAAGGTATTCTCTGAATTATATGCTAATAGAATGTTCAAAGAAAAAATTTATTGCTCTTCTTCTTTCAAAGTTATCGCATGTTCTGCTAACTTGATAATGAAGCTAGCAGAACAGTAGTTCAAAAATTTAGTATATAAATTATAATTGACTGCCAAAGTATTCTCTGAATTAAATGCTAGTTTAATATTCCAAGAAAAATTTATTGCTCTTCTTCTTTTAAAATTATCGCATGTTCTGCTAACTTGAGACTCAAGCTAGGAGAACACTAGGTCAAAAATTTGATAAATCATTTATAATTGAATGCCAAAGTATTCTCTGAATTAAATGTTAATTTAATGTTCCAAGAAAAAATTATTGCTCTTCTTTTTTCAAAGTTATCGCATGTTCTGCTAACTTTATAATCAAGCTACCAGAACGGTGCTTCAAGAATTTGATAAATCATTTATAATTAAGTGCCAAAGTATTTTCTGAATTAAATGCTAATTTAATGTTCAAAGAAAAAAATTATTGCTCTTCTTCTTTTAAAGTTATCGCATGTTCGGCTAACTTGATAAACAAGCTAGCAGAAAAGTAATTCAAAAATTTGATAAATCATTTATAATTGAATGCCAAGGTATTCTCTGAATTATATGCTAATAGAATGTTCAAAGAAAAAATTTATTGCTCTTCTTCTTTCAAAGTTATCGCATGTTCTGGTAACTTGATAATCAAGCTAGAAGAACAGTAGTTCAAGAATTTGATAAATCATTTAGAATTGAGTGCCAAAGTACTCTCTGAATTAAATGCTAGTTTAATATTCCAAGAAAAATTTATTGCTCTTCTTCTTTTAAAATTATCGCATGTTCTGCTAACTTGAGACTCAAGCTAGGAGAACACTAGGTCAAAAATTTGATAAATCATTTATAATTGAATGCCAAAGTATTCTCTGAATTAAATGTTAATTTAATGTTCCAAGAAAAAATTATTGCTCTTCTTTTTTCAAAGTTATCGCATGTTCTGCTAACTTTATAATCAAGCTACCAGAACGGTGCTTCAAGAATTTGATAAATCATTTATAATTAAGTTCCAAAGTATTCTCTAAATTAAATGCTAATTTAATGTTAAAAAAAATTTATTGCTCTTCTTCTTTTAAAGTAATCGCATATTCGGCTAACTTGATAAACAAGCTAGCAGAAAAGTAATTAAAAAATTTGATAAATCATTTATAATTGAATGCCAAAGTATTCTCTGAATTAAATGCTAATAGAATGTTCAATGAAAAAATTTATTGCTCTTCTTCTTTCAAAGTTATCGCATGTTCTGCTAACTTGATAATGAAGCTAGCAGAACAGTAGTTCAAAAATTTAGTATATAAATTATAATTGACTGCCAAAGTATTCTCTGAATTAAATGCTAATAGAATGTTCAAAGAAAAAATTTATTGCTCTCCTTCTTTCAAAGTTATCGCATGCTCTGCTAACTTGAGTCTCAAGCTAGCAGAACACTAGGTCAAAAATTTGATAAATCATTTATAATTGAATGCCAAAGTATTCTCTGAATTAAATGTTAATTTAATGTTCCAAGAAAAAATTATTGCTCTTCTTTTTTCAAAGTTATCGCATGTTCTGCTAACTTTATAATCAAACTACCAGAACGGTGCTTCAAGAATTTGATAAATCATTTATAATTAAGTGCCAAAGTATTCTCTGAATTAAATGCTAATTTAATGTTCAAAGAAAAAATTTATTGCTCTTCTTCTTTTAAAGTTATCGCATGTTCGGCTAACTTGATAAACAAGCTAGCAGAAAAGTAATTCAAAAATTTGATAAATCATTTATAATTGAATGCCAAAGTATTCTCTGAATTAAATGCTAATAGAATGTTCAATGAAAAAATTTATTGCTCTTCTTCTTTCAAAGTTATCGCATGTTCTGCTAACTTGATAATGAAGCTAGCAGAACAGTAGTTCAAAAATTTAGTATATAAATTATAATTGACTGCCAAAGTATTCTCTGAATTAAATATTAATTTAATGTTCCAAGAAAAAATTTATTGCACTTCTTCTTTCAAAGTTATCGCATGTTCTGGTAACTTGATAATCAAGCTAACAGAACAGAAGTTCAAGAATTTGATAAATCATTTAGAATTAAGTGCCAAAGTACTCTCTAAACTAATGCTAGTTTAATATTCCAAGAAAAATTTATTGCTCTTCTTCTTTTAAAGTTATCGCATGTTCTGCTAACTTGAGACTCAAGCTAGCAGAACACTAGGTCAAAAATTTGATAAATCATTTATAATTGAATACCAAAGTATTCTCTGAATTAAATGCTAATTGAATGTTCCAAGAAAAAATTTATTGCTCTTCTTCTTTCAAAGTTATCGCATGTTCTGCTAACTTGATAATCAAGGTAGCAGAACAGTAGTTCAAAAATTTAATATATAAATTATAATTGACTGCCAAAGTATTCTCTGAATTAAATATTAATTTAATGTTCCAAGAAAAAATTATTGCTCTTCTTTTTTCAAAGTTATCGCATGTTCTGCTAACTTTATAATCAAGCTACCAGAACGGTGCTTCAAGAATTTGATAAATCATTTATAATTAAGTGCCAAAGTATTCTCTGAATTAAATACTAATTTAATGTTGAAAGAAAAAATTTATTGCTCTTCTTCTTTTAAAGTTATCGCATGTTCGGCTAACTTGATAAACAAGCTAGCAGAAAAGTAGTTCAAAAATTTGATAAATCATTTATAATTGAATGCCAAAGTATTCTCTGAATTAAATGCTAATTGAATGTTCCAAGAAAAAATTTATTGCTCTTCTTCTTTCAAAGTTATCGCATGTTCTGCTAACTTGATAATCAAGGTAGCAGAACAGTAGTTCAAAAATTTAATATATAAATTATAATTGACTGCCAAAGTATTCTTTGAATTAAATATTAATTTAATGTTCCAAGAAAAAATTTATTGCACTTCTTTTTTCACAGTTATCGCATGTTCTGGTAACTTGATAATCAAGCTAGCAGAACAGTAGTTCAAGAATTTGATAAATCATTTAGAATTGAGTGCCAAAGTACTCTCTGAATTAAATGCTAGTTTAATATTCCAAGAAAAATTTATTGCTCTTCTTCTTTTAAAGTTATCGCATGTTCTGCTAACTTGAGACTCAAGCTAGCAGAACACTAGGTCAAAAATTTGATAAATCATTTATAATTGAATGCCAAAGTATTCTCTGAATTAAATGTTAATTTAATGTTCCAAGAAAAAATTATTGCTCTTCTTTTTTCAAAGTTATCGCATGTTCTGCTAACTTTATAATCAAGCTACCAGAACGGTGCTTCAAGAATTTGATAAATCATTTATAATTAAGTGCCAAAGTATTTTCTGAATTAAATGCTAATTTAATGTTCAAAGAAAAAAATTATTGCTCTTCTTCTTTTAAAGTTATCGCATGTTCGGCTAACTTGATAAACAAGCTAGCAGAAAAGTAATTCAAAAATTTGATAAATCATTTATAATTGAATGCCAAGGTATTCTCTGAATTATATGCTAATAGAATGTTCAAAGAAAAAATTTATTGCTCTTCTTCTTTCAAAGTTATCGCATGTTCTGCTAACTTGATAATGAAGCTAGCAGAACAGTAGTTCAAAAATTTAGTATATAAATTATAATTGACTGCCAAAGTATTCTCTGAATTAAATGCTAGTTTAATATTCCAAGAAAAATTTATTGCTCTTCTTCTTTTAAAATTATCGCATGTTCTGCTAACTTGAGACTCAAGCTAGGAGAACACTAGGTCAAAAATTTGATAAATCATTTATAATTGAATGCCAAAGTATTCTCTGAATTAAATGTTAATTTAATGTTCCAAGAAAAAATTATTGCTCTTCTTTTTTCAAAGTTATCGCATGTTCTGCTAACTTTATAATCAAGCTACCAGAACGGTGCTTCAAGAATTTGATAAATCATTTACAATTAAGTTCCAAAGTATTCTCTAAATTAAATGCTAATTTAATGTTCAAAAAAAAAATTTATTGCTCTTCTTCTTTTAAAGTAATCGCATGTTCGGCTAACTTGATAAACAAGCTAGCAGAAAAGTAATTCAAAAATTTGATAAATCATTTATAATTGAATGCCAAAGTATTCTCTGAATTAAATGCTAATAGAATGTTCAAAGAAAAAATTTATTGCTCTTCTTCTTTCAAAGTTATCGCATGTTCTGGTAACTTGATAATCAAGCTAGAAGAACAGTAGTTCAAGAATTTGATAAATCATTTAGAATTGAGTGCCAAAGTACTCTCTGAATTAAATGCTAGTTTAATATTCCAAGAAAAATTTATTGCTCTTCTTCTTTTAAAATTATCGCATGTTCTGCTAACTTGAGACTCAAGCTAGGAGAACACTAGGTCAAAAATTTGATAAATCATTTATAATTGAATGCCAAAGTATTCTCTGAATTAAATGTTAATTTAATGTTCCAAGAAAAAATTATTGCTCTTCTTTTTTCAAAGTTATCGCATGTTCTGCTAACTTTATAATCAAGCTACCAGAACGGTGCTTCAAGAATTTGATAAATCATTTATAATTAAGTTCCAAAGTATTCTCTAAATTAAATGCTAATTTAATGTTAAAAAAAATTTATTGCTCTTCTTCTTTTAAAGTAATCGCATGTTCGGCTAACTTGATAAACAAGCTAGCAGAAAAGTAATTAAAAAATTTGATAAATCATTTATAATTGAATGCCAAAGTATTCTCTGAATTAAATGCTAACAGAATGTTCAAAGAAAAAATTTATTGCTCTTCTTCTTTCAAAGTTATCGCATGTTCTGCTAACTTGAGTCTCAAGCTAGCAGAACACTAGGTCAAAAATTTGATAAATCATTTATAATTGAATGCCAAAGTATTCTCTGAATTAAATGTTAATTTAATGTTCCAAGAAAAAATTATTGCTCTTCTTTTTTCAAAGTTATCGCATGTTCTGCTAACTTTATAATCAAACTACCAGAACGGTGCTTCAAGAATTTGATAAATCATATATAATTAAGTGCCAAAGTATTCTCTGAATTAAATGCTAATTTAATGTTCAAAGAAAAAATTTATTGCTCTTCTTCTTTTAAAGTTATCGCATGTTCGGCTAACTTGATAAACAAGCTAGCAGAAAAGTAATTCAAAAATTTGATAAATCATTTATAATTGAATGCCAAAGTATTCTCTGAATTAAATGCTAATAGAATGTTCAATGAAAAAATTTATTGCTCTTCTTCTTTCAAAGTTATCGCATGTTCTGCTAACTTGATAATGAAGCTAGCAGAACAGTAGTTCAAAAATTTAGTATATAAATTATAATTGACTGCCAAAGTATTCTCTGAATTAAATATTAATTTAATGTTCCAAGAAAAAATTTATTGCACTTCTTCTTTCAAAGTTATCGCATGTTCTGGTAACTTGATAATCAAGCTAGCAGAACAGAAGTTCAAGAATTTGATAAATCATTTAGAATTAAGTGCCAAAGTACTCTCTAAACTAATGCTAGTTTAATATTCCAAGAAAAATTTATTGCTCTTCTTCTTTTAAAGTTATCGCATGTTCTGCTAACTTGAGACTCAAGCTAGCAGAACACTAGGTCAAAAATTTGATAAATCATTTATAATTGAATACCAAAGTATTCTCTGAATTAAATGTTAATTTAATGTTCCAAGAAAAAATTATTGCTCTTCTTTTTTCAAAGTTATCGCATGTTCTGCTAACTTTATAATCAAGCTACCAGAACGGTGCTTCAAGAATTTGATAAATCTTTTATAATTAAGTGCCAAAGTATTCTCTGAATTAAATGCTAATTTGATGTTCAAAAAAAAATTTATTGCTCTTCTTCTTTTAAAGTTATCGCATGTTCGGCTAACTTGATAAACAAGCTAGCAGAAAAGTAATTTAAAAATTTGATAAATCATTTATAGTTGAATGCCAAAGTATTCTCTGAATTAAATGCTAATAGAATGTTCAAAGAAAAAATTTATTGCTCTTCTTCTTTCAAAGTTATCGCATGTTCTGCTAACTTGAGACTCAAGCTAGCAGAACACTAGGTCAAAAATTTGATAAATCATTTATAATTGATTGCCAAAGTATGCTCTGAATTAAATGTTAATTTAATGTTCCAAGAAAAAATTATTGCTCTTCTTTTTTCAAAGTTATCGCATGTTCTGCGAACTTTATAATCAAGCTACCAGAACGGTGCTTCAAGAATTTGATAAATCATTTATAATTAAGTGCCAAAGTATTCTCTGAATTAAATACTAATTTAATGTTGAAAGAAAAAATTTATTGCTCTTCTTCTTTTAAAGTTATCGCATGTTCGGCTAACTTGATAAACAAGCTAGCAGAAAAGTAGTTCAAAAATTTGATAAATCATTTATAATTGAATGCCAAAGTATTCTCTGAATTAAATGCTAATTGAATGTTCCAAGAAAAAATTTATTGCTCTTCTTCTTTCAAAGTTATCGCATGTTCTGCTAACTTGATAATCAAGGCAGCAGAACAGTAGTTCAAAAATTTAATATATAAATTATAATTGACTGCCAAAGTATTCTCTGAATTAAATATTAATTTAATGTTCCAAGAAAAAATTTATTGCACTTCTTTTTTCACAGTTATCGCATGTTCTGGTAACTTGATAATCAAGCTAGCAGAACAGTAGTTCAAGAATTTGATAAATCATTTAGAATTGAGTGCCAAAGTACTCTCTGAATTAAATGCTAGTTTAATATATCAAGAAAAATTTATTGCTCTTCTTCTTTTAAAGTTATCGCATGTTCTGCTAACTTGAGACTCAAGCTAGCAGAACACTAGGTCAAAAATTTGATAAATCATTTATAATTGAATGCCAAAGTATTCTCTGAATTAAATGTTAATTTAATGTTCCAAGAAAAAATTATTGCTCTTCTTTTTTCAAAGTTATCGCATGTTCTGCTACCTTTATAATCAAGCTACCAGAACGGTGCTTCAAGAATTTGATAAATCATTTATAATTAAGTGCCAAAGTATTTTCTGAATTAAATGCTAATTTAATGTTCAAAGAAAAAAATTATTGCTCTTCTTCTTTTAAAGTTATCGCATGTTCGGCTAACTTGATAAACAAGCTAGCAGAAAAGTAATTCAAAAATTTGATAAATCATTTATAATTGAATGCCAAGGTATTCTCTGAATTATATGCTAATAGAATGTTCAAAGAAAAAATTTATTGCTCTTCTTCTTTCAAAGTTATCGCATGTTCTGCTAACTTGATAATGAAGCTAGCAGAACAGTAGTTCAAAAATTTAGTATATAAATTATAATTGACTGCCAAAGTATTCTCTGAATTAAATGCTAGTTTAATATTCCAAGAAAAATTTATTGCTCTTCTTCTTTTAAAATTATCGCATGTTCTGCTAACTTGAGACTCAAGCTAGGAGAACACTAGGTCAAAAATTTGATAAATCATTTATAATTGAATGCCAAAGTATTCTCTGACTTAAATGTTAATTTAATGTTCCAAGAAAAAATTATTGCTCTTCTTTTTTCAAAGTTATCGCATGTTCTGCTAACTTTATAATCAAGCTACCAGAACGGTGCTTCAAGAATTTGATAAATCATTTACAATTAAGTTCCAAAGTATTCTCTAAATCAAATGCTAATTTAATGTTCAAAAAAAAAATTTATTGCTCTTCTTCTTTTAAAGTAATCGCATGTTCGGCTAACTTGATAAACAAGCTAGCAGAAAAGTAATTCAAAAATTTGATAAATCATTTATAATTGAATGCCAAAGTATTCTCTGAATTAAATGCTAATAGAATGTTCAAAGAAAAAATTTATTGCTCTTCTTCTTTCAAAGTTATCGCATGTTTTGCTAACTTGAGTCTCAAGCTAGCAGAACACTAGGTCAAAAATTTGATAAATCATTTATAATTGAATGCCAAAGTATTCTCTGAATTAAATGTTAATTTAATGTTCCAAGAAAAAATTATTGCTCTTCTTTTTTCAAAGTTATCGCATGTTCTGCTAACTTTATAATCAAACTACCAGAACGGTGCTTCAAGAATTTGATAAATCATTTATAATTAAGTGCCAAAGTATTTTCTGAATTAAATGCTAATTTAATGTTCAAAGAAAAAATTTATTGCTCTTCTTCTTTTAAAGTTATCGCATGTTCGGCTAACTTGATAAACAAGCTAGCAGAAAAGTAATTTAAAAATTTGATAAATCATTTATAATTGAATGCCAAAGTATTCTCTGAATTAAATGCTAATAGAATGTTCAAAGAAAAAATTTATTGCTCTTCTTCTTTCAAAGTTATCGCATGTTCTGCTAACTTGAGACACAAGCTAGCAGAACACTAGGTCAAAAATTTGATAAATCATTTATAATTGAATGCCAAAGTATTCTCTGAATTAAATGTTAATTTAATGTTCCAAGAAAAAATTATTGCTCTTCTTGTTTCAAAGTTATCGCATGTTCTGCTAACTTTATAATCAAACTACCAGAACGGTGCTTCAAGAATTTGATAAATCATTTATAATTAAGTGCCAAAGTATTCTCTGAATTAAATGCTAATTTAATGTTCAAAGAAAAAATTTATTGCTCTTCTTCTTTTAAAGTTATCGCATGTTCTGCTAACTTGATAAACAAGCTAGCAGAACAATTGTTCAAAAATTGATAAATATTTTATAATTAAATGCCAAAGTAATCTCTGAATTAAATGCTAATTTATTGTTCCAAGAAAAAATTTATTGCTCCTCTTCTTTCAAAGTTATCGCATGTTCTGCTAACTTGATAAACAAGCTAGCAGAACAGTAGTTCAAAAATTTAATATATCAATTATAATTGACTGCCAAAGTATTCTCTGAATTAAATATTATATTAATTTAATGTTCCAAGAAAAAATTTGTTGCACTTCTTCTTTCAAAGTTATCGCATGTTCTGCTAACTTGATAATCAAGCTAGCAGGACAGTAGTTAAAAAATTTGATAAATAATTTATAATTGAATGCCAAAGTAATCTCTGAATTAAATGCGAATTGAATGTTCCAAGATAAAATTTATTGCTTTTCTTCTTTCAAAATTATCGCATGTTCTGCTAACTTGATAAACAAGCTAGCAGAACAATTGTTCAAAAATTGATAAATATTTTATAATTAAATGCCAAAGTAATCTCTGAATTAAATGCTAATTTATTGTTCCAAGAAAAAATTTATTGCTCCTCTTCTTTCAAAGTTATCGCATGTTCTGCTAACTTGATAATCAAGCTAGCAGAACAGTAGTTCAAGAATTTGATAAATCATTTAGAATTGAGTGCCAAAGTACTCTCTGAATTAAATTCTAATTTAATGTTTCAAGAAAAATGTATTGCTCTTCTTCTTTCAAACTTATTGCATGTTGTGCTAACGTGATAATCAAGCTAGCAGAACCGTAGTTCTAAAGTTGATAAATAATTCATATAAATGATTTATAAAATTTTGAACTACTCTTCTGCTAGCTGGATTATCAAGTTAGCAGAAAATGCGATAACTTTGCAAAAAGAAGAGCAATAGATTTTTTCTTGGAACACTAAATTAGTATTTAATTCAGAGAATACTTTGGCATTCAATTATAAATGCTTTATCAAATTTTTGAACTACTTTTCTGCTAGCTTGATTATCAAGTTAGCAGAACATGCGATAACTTTGAAAGAAGAAGAGCAATAAATTCTTTCTTGAAACATTAAATTAGCATTTAATTCAGGGAATACTTTGGCATTCAATTATAGATAATTTATCAAATTTTTCTACTACTATTCTGCTAGCTTGGTTATCAAGGTAGCAGAACATGCGATAACTTTGAAAGAAGAAGAGCAATAAATTTTTTCTTGAAAAATTAAATTAGCATTTAATTCAGAGAATAATTTGGCTTTCAACTATAAATAATTTATCCAATTTTTGTACTACCTGCTAGCTTGATTATCAAGTTAGCAGAACATGCGATAACTTTGAAAGAAGATGAGCAATAAACTTTTTCTTGAAACTTTAAATTAGCATTTAGTTCAGAGAATACTTTGGCATTCAATTATAAATGATATATTACATTTTTGGACTACTGTTCTGCTAGCTTGATTACTAAGTTAGCAGAACATGCGATAACTTTGAAAGAAGAAGAGCAGTAAATTTTTTCTTGGAACATTAAATTACCATTTAATTCAGAGAATACTTTGACGTTCAAGTATAAATGATATATCAATTTTTGAGCCACTGTTCTGCTAGCTTGATTATCAAGTTAGCAGAACATGCGATAACTTTGAAAGAAGAAGAGCAATAAATTTTTTCTTGGATCATTAAATTAGCATTTAATTCAGAGAATACTTTGGAGTTCAAGTATAAATAATATATCAATTTTTGAATAATTGTTCTGCTAGCTTGATTATCAAGTTAACAGAATATGACTTTGAAAGAAGAAGAGCAATACATTTTTTCTTGGAACACTAAATTAGCATTTAATTCAGAGAATACTTTGACATTCAATTGTAAATGATTTATCAAATTTTTGAGCCACTGTTCTGCTAGCTTGATTATCAAGTTAGCAGAACATGCGATAACTTTGAAATAAGAAGAGCAATAAATGTTTTCTTGAAAAATTAAATTAGCATTTAATCCAGAGAATACTTTGGCTTTCAACTTTAAATAATTTATCAAATTTTTGTACTACCTGCTAGCTTGATTATCAAGTTAGCAGAACATGCGATAATTTTGAAAGAAGATGAGCAATAAACTTTTTCTTGAAACTTTAAATTAGCATTTAATTCAGAGAATACTTTGGCATTCAATTATAAATGATATATTACATTTTTGGACTACTGTTCTGCTAGCTTGATTACTAAGTTAGCAGAACATGCGATAACTTTGAAAGAAGAAGAGCAATCAATTTTTTCTTGGAACATTAAATTAGCATTTAATTCAGAGAATACTTTGACGTTCAAGTATAAATGATATATCAATTTTTGAATAATTGTTCTGCTAGCTTGATTATCAAGTTAACAGAACATGCGATAACCTTGAAAGAAGAATAGCCATACATTTTTTCTTGAAACATTCAATTAGCATTTAATTCAGAGAATACTTTGGCATTCAATTATAAATGATTTATCAAATTTTTGAGCCACTGTTCTCCTAGCTTGATTATCAAGTTAGCAGAACATGCGATAACTTTGAAAGAAGAAGAGCAATAAATTTTTTCTTGGATCATTAACTTAGCATTTAATTCAGAGAATACTTTGGGGTTCAAGTATAAATAATATATCAATTTTTTGAATAATTGTTCTGCTAGCTATATTATCAAGTTAACAGAACATGACTTTGAAAGAAGGAGAGCAATACATTTTTTCTTGGAACATTAAATTAGCATTTAATTCAGAGAATACTTTGACATTCAATTGTAAATGATTTATCAAATTTTTGAGCCACTGTTCTGCTAGCTTGATTATCAAGTTATCAGAACATGCGATAACTTTGAAAGAAGAAGAGCCATAAATTTTTTCTTGAAAAATTAAATTAGCATTTAATTCAGAGGATACTTTGGCTTTCAACTATAAATACTTTATCAAATTTTTGTACTACCTGCTAGCTTGATTATCAAGTTAGCAGAACATGCGATAACTTTGAAAGAAGATGAGCAATAAACTTTTTCTTGAAACTTTAAATTAGCATTTAATTCAGAGAATACTTTGGCATTCAATTATAAATGATATATTACATTTTTGGACTACTCTTCTGCTAGCTTGATTACTAAGTTAGCAGAACATGCGATAACTTTGAAAGAAGAAGAGCAATAAAATTTTTTCTTTGAACATTAAATTAGCATTTAATTCAGAGAATACTTTGACGTTCAAGAATAAATTATAAATCAATTTTTGAATAATTGTTCTGCTAGCTTGATTATCAAGTTAACAGAACATGCGATAACCTTGAAAGAAGAAGAGCAATACATTTTTTCTTGAAACATTCAACTGGCATTTAATTCAGAGAATACTTTGGCATTCAATTATAAATGATTTATCAAATTTTTGAGCCACTGTTCTGCTAGCTTGATTATCAAGTTAGCAGAACATGTGATAACTTTGAAAGAAGAAGAGCAATCAATTTTTTCTTGGAACATTAAATTAGCATTTAATTCAGAGAAAACTTTGGAGTTCAAGTATAAATGATATATCAATTTTTGAATAATTGTTCTGCTAGCTTGATTATCAAGTTAGCAGAACATTCGATAACTTTGAAAGAAGAAGAGCAATAAATTTATTCTTGGATCATTAAATTAGCATTTAATTCAGAGGATACCTTGGAGTTCAAGTATAAATGATAAATCAATTTTTGAATAATTGTTCTGCTAGCTTGATTATCAAGTTAGCAAAACATGCGATAACTTTGAAAGAACAAGAGCAATAAATTTTTTCTTGGATCATTAGATTAGCATTTAATTCAGAGGATACCTTGGAGTTCAAGTGTAAATGATATATCAATTTTTGAATAATTTTTCTGCTAGCTTGATTATCAAGGTAACAGAACATGCGATAACTTTGAAAGAAGAAGGGCAATACATTTTTTCTTGGAACATTAAATTAGCATTTAATTCAGAGAATACTTTGACATTCAATTGTAAATGATTTATCAAATTTTTGAGCCACTGTTCTGCTAGCTTGATTATCAAGTTAGCAGAACATGCGATAACTTTGAAAGAAGAAGAGCAATAAATTTTTTCTTGGAACATTAAATTAGCATTTAATTCAGAGAATACTTTGGCATTCAATTATAAATGATTTGTCAAGTTTTTGAGCCACTGTTCTGCTAGCTTGATTATCAAGTTAGCGGAAGATGCGATAACTTTGAAAGAAGAAGAGCAACAAATTCTTTCTTGAAACATTAAATTAGCATTTAATTCAGAGAATACTTTGGCTTTCAACTATAAATAATTTATCAAATTTTTGTACTACCTGCTAGCTTGATTATCAAGTTAGCAGAACATGCGATAACTTTGAAAGAAGATGAGCAATAAACTTTTTCTTGAAACTTTAAATTTGCATTTAATTCAGAGAATACTTTGGCATTCAATTATAAATGATATATCAATTTTTGAATAATTGTTCTGCTAGCTTGATTATGAAGTTAGCAGAACATGCGATAACTTTGAAAGAAGAAGAGCAATAAATTTTTTTTTGGAACATTAAATTAGTATTTAATTCAGAGAATACTTTGGCATTCAATTATAAATGATTTATCAAATTTTTGAACCACTGTTCTGCTAGCTTGATTATCAAGTTAGCAGAACATGCGATAACTTTGAAAGAAGAAGAGCAATAAATTTTTTCTTGGAACATTAAATTAGCATTTAATTCAGAGAATACTTTGGCATTCAATTATAAATGATTTGTCAAGTTTTTGAGCCACTGTTCTGCTAGCTTGATTATCAAGTTAGCAGAAGATGCGATAACTTTGAAAGAAGAAGAGCAACAAATTCTTTCTTGAAACATTAAATTAGCATTTAATTCAGAGAATACTTTGGCTTTCAACTATAAATAATTTATCAAATTTTTGTACTACCTGCTAGCTTGATTAACAAGTTAACAGAACATGCGATAACCTTGAAAGAAGAAGAGCAATACATTTTTTCTTGGAACATTCAATTAGCATATAATTCAGAGAATACTTTGGCATTCAATTATAAATGATTTATCAAATTTTTGAGCCACTGTTCTGCTAGCTTGTTTATGAAGTTAGCAGAACATGCGATAACTTTGAAAGAAGAAGAGCAATAAATTTTTTTTTGGAACATTAAATTAGTATTTAATTCAGAGAATACTTTGTTATTCAATTATAAATGATTTATCAAATTTTTGAACCTCTGTTCTGCTAGCTTGATTATCAAGTTAGCAGAACATGCGATAACTTTGAAAGAAGAAGAGCAATAAATTTTTTCTTGGAACATTAAATTAGCATTTAAGTCAGATAATACTTTGGCATTGAATTATAAATGATTTATCAAATTTTTGACCTAGTGTTCTGCTAGCTTGATTCTCAAGTTAGCAGAACATGCGATATCTTTTAAAGAAGAAGAGCAATAAATATTTTCTTGGAACATTAAATTAGCATTTAATTCAGAGAATACTTTGGCATTCAATTATAAATGATTTATCAAATTTTTGACCTGGTGTTCTGCTAGCTTGAGTCTCAAGTATAGATTACGAGAAAGCTTTCGATAAAGTTAAACATAACATTCTCATAGAACGTCTAAAGAGAAAAGGACTCAACACGAATGATATTAACATAGTGAGAAATCTTAAATAGAACCAACAAGCTGTTGTAACATTAGATGGAAACAGCACGGATGCGTAACAGATAAGTAGAGGAGCGAGACAGGGCTGTGTACTTTCACCATTACTATTTAATATATACTCCGAAAAGCTAGTTACACAAGCATTTGAAAGCAGCACAGAATTGATCAAAATAAATGGTGAAAATACAAATAACGTTCGTTATGCCGACGATAAAGTCATTATCGATGAAAGTGAGAAAGAACTGCAGACGCTTCTAAACACAATATGTGATACTAGATTACTGGGGAACTGTTTGGTTTAACAATAAACAAAAAGAAAACAAAAACCATGGTGATCAGCAACAGGGGTAAAGTCATAACAAGGATCCAGATAAAAAATGTAGATATCAAACAAGTGGACAAAAAATGAAATACTTAGGAGTCTGGGTTACGGAAGATCTAAATCTGAAATCAGAAATTCGACCAAGAATAGAGCAATCAAGAGCAGTCTTTGTGAAGATGAGGAAATTTCTGAGTAACCAAAGACTCAATCTGCAAATCCCATACCGGATGGTAAAATGTTATATCCACTCTATTCTTCTTTAAGGTGTCGAAGCTAGAAACTTTCAAAATGTGACTTTTGAGGAAAATTTTGAAAATACCATAGACCGATCATATTATGAACGAAATGGTGTTAAACAGAATGGGAAGAGACCTTAGAGTATGGCAAATTTTTTACCCTCTCTGGAGATCTAACACGCAATCTGTTTTTCGAACGAAAGTGAATCCTTATTTTAATACGGTTGGTTCTCATTGAGATTTGTTACCCCTTCTTTTATTAGTGATTTTTGTGCGATTTATGAGTGAAAACTAGCAATTTTTTTAACTCTTTATAGTGGTGATGTGCTCGGCTTACGGTTGTAAAGGCGACAGCAGCAGGAAATAAGTGGGAATTACATTTTACAGGTAAATAAACATTTCTGTTATGTGTGCGTAGATGAAAATTCAATAAATACTCCTATATTCTTAGTTATTGCCTCTTAAACGGTTAATAATTTGAAAATTAACACTTAAATGTACCTTATTACATAATTAAAATTACATGGTTAAGTTATAAAATGAGAAAAATTTACATGTAAAATTAAAAGTAACATAAAAAATCACCGTTTTACCAGTGGTGTAGGTGCGAAACGGTACGAAATAAATGAAATTATAAAATATATTGTGGCAACTTCGAAAATGGAATTAATAATGTATATTGTTATTACATCTTATTGACTTTTTTGTTGTTAAACATTTTATTGCTTGATTTTATTTTGTTTATATGTAAAAAAATTATTTAAGAGCACAGGCGCAAATATTTTACGGCTATCTCTACTTTTTCTTTTTTTACACGGCAAATTATATGTAGTAAAGTTTTCACTGGTATGGATACGTACATAAACATTACTTGACAATGACATTGTCACCATTAACTTGAGACGACTTTTAAATATTCTTGGATAACTGTTACTTGTATCATCGCTTAAATTATTAATTCAATTAATTAATATGATAATTTTTCACTAACTATGTATTCAGTGATTATAATAATTTATATACTATGCCATAAAAGATAATACTTAATCGAGAAAAGAGGGGAAGTGATTTTTTTAATAATATATTGTTGCTATGGAACGCTTAGATAAATTTTGTATATCTTTAACAACAAAATGCTGATATCACAATATATATCCTGGTGTAGTCTCTGCTTGGGATCTTCCATAAATAATAAACAATAAATAACTTTTTATTAATGTTTCGTCTTAAATTATTTAGCCAATACACTATCAATATTATTTAATAAACAACTTAAGATAACGAGCGATACACAATTATTGGATCAAAGCTAGACGTGCAAAAAATTACGTATGTCTTGTTTTAATCTGAATTTTTATTAATTAATTTTGATTAACGTTATAAAACATAAAAAATCAGTCAAAACCTTTAACACAGAACTTTAATCTAAAATAAAAAGAATTAACACAATTATAAGTAACAATAATAAATAAAATCAAACAGGATGCTGTATATGTCCACCACCAACATCTCTACATAACCTAACTTTTCTTGTTAAGTTGACGTGCACTGCAAAGTTGACGTAAACTGGAAAGTAGTATATCTGAATTAAGAACAGACATGCACTGTATATCTATCTCTGTCGTTGAGAGCCACCTATGGTGACAATAATTTTGGATCAAACGTTATTATTATTCCTAAAGCCGTGTCAAATATCTAAAATTGCCGCTGTCTTGTCAGCACATTCTGTTCGACTGAGTGCGTTGTACGACAAAGATAGCGAATATTAAATTTGGAAAATATTACCACTGACATGGTGTTCATTTTTGCCCTATAGGGCTTTTAATCGATTGCCATTTGTTTCGAGCTTCTGTCATGTGTCACATAATATTAATATATCTACGTCATACGTCTCTAGTTTGTATCATTGTTATATACCAATAACGTATGACGTAGATATATTAATATTATGTGACAAATGACAGAAGCTCGAAACAAATGACTGTGAATGAAAAATCCTATAGGGCTTTTCATCGATTGCCATTTGTTTCGAGCTTCTGTCATGTGTCACATAATATTAATATATCTACGTCATACGTCTCTAGTTTGTATCATTGTTTTATACCAATAACGTATGATGTAGATTATATTAATATTATGTCACACATGACAGAAGCTCGAAACAAATGACTGTGAATGAAAAGCCCTATACTGAAAAAGTAATACTTTTGAAAAATTTAAACGCAGAATGAAAGACTAAATTATTACCGAGGGCTGAAAGTTCCTCAGAATAAATAAAAAGTTTCTTTTGAATGAGATCTTTGAAAATAAAAATCACACTAAATTGTCTCTTAGTTTTTCACCCCTGTAACTTTTTTCTCAGAATTCGAAAAAATAAATCCCATTTAAATATAGTATTGGAGCCGAAATTTTGCGACCTATGTGAAATAAAGATATCTATCATAAATCAATCATTCAAAAAGTTTGCTTTCGTCACATCCCCTAATTCTTAATCCTGTTTTATTTTGAGTGGGTATAAAAGTTCAACATTCTAAAATACTGTTATTTGTTTCAATCTTTCTATGTAAGCCATGCATAATATTGTGTAATTAATAAAAACAGAAAATTGAACTAAACCTACGAGCAATATTATTTAATTATGTAGTTTTATATAGTTTCTTCTGGCCTACGCGATACGCCACTGGCACTCGTGTTTGGTTCTAACTTGGTTTTGGCTTCAGTTTCGTTCTCGTTGCGGTCACTCCAGGGAGAGGGTAAAAAATTTTCCATACTCTAAGGAAGAGACAGAACTTTTGACCACCCATAGGCGTAACCAGGATGATCCTAAGGGGGGGTTACAGCTACCTGAAAGGGGGGGTTACAACTACTGGAAGGTCTCTGAGGGCTATGGTGTTAAGCGTATAGAGCTCAAAGTACATCCCAATGGGGGGGGGTTACAACCCCCCAAAACCCCCCCTGGTTACGCCTATGTGACCACCATTAAAAAAAGAAAAACAGCCTATGTGGGGCACGCACTAGAAATGATAAGTGCGAGTTATTACAGCTGATTATGAAGGGTAAAATCGAAGGAAAAAGGGGTCCTAGAAGATAGAGAAGAATTTGCATTGGTTATAGTCAACCTTAATTAGTGGAGTAGACACTAGAAGAGGAAGAAGCTGTTAATCTGAAATCTGTTTCAATTACTAAAAAAAATTGAATACTTCTTTTTAAGGAATTCGTTTTATCAGTGTAAAAGATGAAAGAAATCCATAGAACAATAAAAGTTTATTAATGAAAAAATCTTGTCGAACACTCGAGAATTCATCGAATACCGATAAAAAAACAGATTGTTGAAAATGTCAGCAAACGTGCATTAGCATTAACACAAAACCGAGCAAATAAAATCAATTAAGTAGATGGCACTCGAGATTGCGAAAAGGGGGCCAATATAAGACGTCCTGTGATTCCTGCATTATCCCTTTCTAGATTAGATGCTCGACCGAAACGGCGGTTTGCTTCTTTTTTATTTTTCTTTAGGCAATTTCACATGTATTAGGCTGATGTAACTTTTCAAATTGACCCGGCTTTCTGTCTAACGGTTTCTAGACTGTGAAATAGAACACATAAATTTTCTTAGAGAGAAGAGAACGAGTTACGAACTGCTAGAATCTACTACACCGCTTTAAGATTGTTTTATTGGAGTGCTGTCGCACAATTGAAATAAATGATAAATGCAGCGAATTTTTTATCTCATGGATGACGAAGTTCTTCGGACAAATATTTCTTTTATTTCGAATTAACGTGTCTAGACATCTTTAGTCGTTGACACTAAAGCAGAGATTTAAAATAGTATTATACCCTCGGAGATCCGTGGAAAAAATTTACACCCAAAATAACAAAATTCAATTTGGCAACACTGTGTAAATGTTGATAGTAACATATCCTTTTTAAGATAAACACAACTGTAATTTAGTCCAAACAAATTAATATATTTTTTTTGCCAAAAAAAATGAGATTTTTCAACCAAATAATGTTTCAAATATGATGTGCAAAATAATTTTTAATTGGGTTCTGCTAATGGGCTTGCTCTTTTTGTCATTAAAGTAAAAAATACTTCAAGTTTCACTCATTAAATCATTATTGTCCGGTTATCGTCTTAATTATTTTAACTGTACTAATATCCGTCGAGTAAATCTGAATGATTTATAGGTTTATTAAAACATTTTATCTGTAGCGACTTCTGGAATATCTTAAAAATATCGAATTTCATTGATAAAATGCACATATCCCACCGATCTTCGCTTCGACTATACACAGTTTTTTTTTTAAATTCCTTTATTTATTACAATGCGTTATCAGTATAAAAATAAACAATATGTTTGAGAGAGACAGAAAAAATGACACACTGGGAGATAACCCAGTGGTGAGCCCATTACCTATTAGCCCGATCAAAGAATCAAAGAACACAAAACTTTACGAAAACCTCAAAAAAAAAATAAAGGAAGAATTAACATTTGCTGATACGTCGTTGAAAGTATCTACTATTATATAAGAAAAAGTTTACACCTCCCATTTTACAAAAATTTCGAAATACCTCCTTCTCGGGAATGAAAAAATAAACATTCAAAATAAGTCCGGAATTGGATAAAATGACTAATTCTAAGCAACTTTTGTTCTATAGAGTTTTTTCACTAAGTCAATACTTTTCGAGTTATTTGCGAGTTAATTTTTTTTATTGTTTGTTTACTGTGCAATTAGTAAAAAAAAACAGACCATAAACACATTTGTTGAAATTTACAATGACGCGAAGAGAAATATTTACTCTACATGAGTATTACAATTACGTTTACAATTAGTGTTTCTTAAATTAAGAATGGTAAATCTAATGGAAATTTTTGCGTAAGGCGTCTAATTTGTTGACTATTGTCCAATAAATTTAGCGCTAACACATTTGGGTGGTTTTCTAGTCGCTGTAGATATTTATCACTGTGTTGCGAGTTTTAACATTACATTAATAATTTTTAACAAAAAAAACATGTTTTTAGAAAGTTTTTCGCAAGTATCTCAAAAAGTAAGTATTTTGTCGAAAAAATATTTTTACCCAAAAATAATATAGCTTATAAAAAAGTGAAAAAAATGGTGTTTGTATGAAGTCTCTAGACCCAGTAGAAGCAGAGTTGTAGCTAATGGAAAGTAGGTAGGTAAAAATGAAAAGTAGGAAAAATAACCAAAAAATTGAGCACCTTTCGGGGAAAACTCATTACAACTTTTTTGTGTGTGTGTGTGTGTGTGTGGAAAGAGATGGCATTAGACAAAGCGTCTTTTTGCCACAGAATTTTGTTATAGATATGTTTAAATTTTTATCTTAGAATCATTTATAAACTTGATTAAGATATTAAATATAGATTTGTCAGAATAAGATAAAAGATTGCTGATGCTAACTGGAAGGCTAATGTTAAGGTTAATTAAACCTAAATATAAGTTTTGAGTCTGATCCCTATGATTAAGACAATCCAAGAATACATGGTTCAGATCCCCGATGGACTCATAGTTACACGGACAGAAGGGAGTTTCATAGATTCCAATCCTATGTAGATGCTCTGGAAAAAGTCCATGGTTAAGTTTTAGCCGGGTTATTAATGAGGAATGTACTTTGTTATAATTGTAGTTAAAATGAGGTATACATTTGGGTAATAATGGGTGAATAGAAAAGTAATGATTTCTTGATGTCTGCTGAACATCTTCGTATTTGGACCTCCATCTCTCCCTGCCAACACTTCTGATAACAGAAAATAGGTCTTTGAAGTTGAAAATGTTTGTGATTTCTGGTATGTCGGATGTATTTTTTGCCATTCCGTCCACTATTTCGTTTCCAACCACTCCGCTATGTCCTTTAACCCACAGTAAAGTAACTGTTTTTTTAGTGGATTTTAGATTATGTAATGTTTTTTTGATATCAAGAATACTGGAGTTTTGGAAATTATCTAATGGATGGCTACAAATAGCTTGTAGTACTGCCTGAGAGTCTGAGACTACTACAACGTTCTCGCAATAATTAGAAGCACACCAAGTTAGTGCTTTCTGTATGGCAGCAGCCTCGGCTGTAAAAATAGAACAGCAATCCGGAATTCGGTATTTTTCTGCATAATTGTTGTTTGAAACAAAAAATGCGAAACCAGTACTTTCATCTGTTTTTGATCCATCTGTATAAATTACTGTTAAATTTTTCCCTAATTTGTTTAGTATGGATTTAAATATAAGATTTGTTAAAGTTGGCAAGTCTGAATAAGATGGCATTATAATGGTTGGTTTGTCTATCAGAACTTCAAAGTCATGTTCGAAAATAGGAAATTTTGGTAGCTGTGAAATATAAGGTTGGTAAAGATTCGTATCGATAAAAGATTCTGTAAGAGGAGGCGAATTTTTTATCCTCCAGTAAGAATTTGTTAAATTTTCTGTCGAAAGCAGACCTATTTTGTGAACCATAGTTGTATTAAACGTTCTGTATTTTATTAGACATTTGTTTGCTAATATTTGCCTACGTATGTATAAAGGTGGTTCTTGAGCTTCTGCTAGAACTGCATGACTTGGTGAGGACATCATAGCTCCTAGACAGATTTTTATAGATTTATATTGTATTCTGTCTAGTGTTAAAAGATTTGTTTTGCAAGTAGAACCATAAAGAATACAGCCATAATCTAGAATGGATCGTATGTAGGATCTATAAAACATTAAGGAAATATATTGGTCTGCACCCCAACTTTTTTTGGAAACGAAACGCAGAAGGTTAATTCCACGCTCTGACTTTTGTTTCACATATTTTATATGGCTAGACCACAAGAGTTTTTTATCTAGGATCATGCCCAGATACTTATACTCTTCTTCTAAGGGAAAAGCATAATCACCTATATGGCATTTGCCTCTGATTTTTTGTCTACGTCTTGTAAAACATACAATCGAAGACTTATCTTTTGATATGCTAAATCCCATGTTTTTAACCCACCTATCTATATTCCTAAAGTTACGTTTTAGATTAAACATACAATCATCGTAGGATTTATGGCTGGTATATAAACATATATCATCGGCATACTGTATTATTTTACATTTGTCATCTATCAGGTCATGCAGATCTGCAGTGTAAACATTAAATAACAAAGGGCTTAGAATTGAGCCTTGTGGAAGACCGTTATATAATATTCTTGGACCGTGTAATACATTATTATGGTCACGTAAATATATTTTTCTGTTAACATACAAATTTAATATATTCACAGATAATCTTTTATCGATACCACATGCCGCCGTTTTTGAATATAATATATCCAAATCAACCACGTCATACGCCCCTTTTAAATCTATAAACAAACATAGCATAAATTCGTTCTTTGAGAAGCAAAGTTGAATATCCGAAACTAAATGTATGAGAGCATCAATTGTGCCTCGACCTCTACGAAATCCATACTGTGAATAGGGAAAAACTGCTTTACTTTCTAAAAGATGTTCTACTCTCAATTTTATTAGTCTTTCAAGAGATTTTGTTACACATGATAATAAGGAGATGGGCCTATAAGATGATGGAAGTTCTGGATTTTTGTTGAATTTAAGTATAGGACATATGACTATATTTTTTAAAGTGTCGCAATATTCTTGTTTCAACCACCAATTATTAAAGATTTGTAAGAGAATGTGTTTAGCATTTAATGGCAATTTGTCCAATATTTTATAGGTAAAACCATCTAAACCAGGTGCTGTATTTCTGCTTTTTTTAAGAGCAAACTCTAGTTCTGAAAAAGTAAAAGGTTTTGACATGTGATCTATGTTAGTATTAAAACGAAAAATGTCTATGTTATTATCAGCAATATTACCTGGGGCAGATGAAGGTGCAAGTTGATCTAGTAATTTATTAATGAGATCTTCAGAAAGTTGTGGTTTCTTATTGTATTGATTATTGTTGGAAAATGATCTTACAGTTCTCCAAATTTTTGAGAGAGGAGTACTTTTGTTCAAGCTATTTAAAAAATGAATCCAGCTACATTTTTTTTTCATTTTAAATAACCGTCTGGTTTGGGCTGCAATGTTTTTATAAATTATGTAATTATTATAGTTACTTTGCCTTCGGTATGCTTTTAAAGCTTCTGATCGTTTTTTTATTATATGTGTACATTCCTCATCCCACCAATAGGGCCTTGGGGTTGAAGGAGTAAAGGGTTTCTTTATGGGCATAGATTTAGAGGCGACAATGGAAATAGTTTGAAAAAGTTGAGCTGTCTGCTCATCGTTTGAAAGATCATCGGTTGTTGAAAAGGTAGGAAGTTGATTCTCTAAATATGTATGGAACAGTTTCCAGTCAGCGCGGGATTCATTCCATTTGGTTGATGGATTAATAAGAAAAGAAGAAGGATTAATTTTAAGTTCTATTTTAATAGGAAAATGATCGGATCCCAGTGTGTCAGAGTGTACTGACCAGTTTATACGGTTTGTTAATGTAGCTGATGTGATAGTCAAATCAACGGCAGACTGATTCCCACTTGGACCGATTCTAGTAGGTGTTCCGTCATTTTGAAAGACTAGTTCGAGAAAATCCATACTTTCGACTAAAGTTCTACCATTACGTTCATCCGGGATCGGGCCCCACATGCAATGGTGGGCATTAAAATCACCACAAAAAACTGTTTTATTAAAATCAAATTGTTTGAATAAATGTATCCAATCTGTTTTATCTACTCTGATGTCAGGAGGTCTATATATAGACACAAAAGATATATTAATTTTATTAAGTAAGACTGCACACACTTCTATTCCACTATTAAAATTATAGTTAATGTTTATTATTTGATAATCAATGCTCTTTAATATGAAAATACCTACGCCACCATATCCGCTGTCACGACATTTTGAAACAAAATTATATCCTTTTAATTTAAAATCCATTTGGCTTTTCAACCAAGTTTCGGATAAAATAATAATATCTACATGAAAATTATTAATATAATTTACAAGATTATCCCTATTGCTAACTAAAGATCTACAATTCCATTGTAAAATATTTAATAATGATTGACTAGGCTGATTGTGTTTATCCATTTGGAAGTTAGTGACTGCTGTCATTAAGACTAGTCCCTATATTATCCGTTTCTGTGTTAGTACCTGTATCTTCTAGATTATTAGAAATAAGTTTTCTTAATTCATTTTCTAAATTGCATATGGGTTGAGATTGATTAGTAGTATCTATGAGTTGGTTTATATGAGATGTCACAAGTAATATAAGTTTCTCTTTATAGTCAATAAATTCGTCCCTGTAAGGATTAGGGATTATCGGATTAGATTTAGGGGTGGGTCTTTTGCTAGTTGAGGCAGAGGAATGGGGTAGAATTGGAGGAGAAGTTGCTTTACGTTTATTAGCTGTATTTGTTGTGTTACTAAATCTTTTTGCCGGATTATTTAATGTGAAATTAGAGGTATTGTTAGTTGGGTTAGGTAAGCTTGGAAAATTAGTAATGTTATTTAAAATAGCAAATCTATTATTAGTAGTTATTTTTGCGTAGTTCGGGTTGTTATGTAGTTGCTCTGCTTCTTTGAAATTTATATTTTCTGTTGCCATTATTGTCTTGATTTTTCTCTGTTTCTCGTATATTGGACACTTTCTTGACAACGAGGTGTGCTCGTTAGTTTTACAATATATGCATAGATTATTTCCACTACAATTTTCTTCTGTATGACAAGTGTCTGTACATTTTTTACATTTACTCTCCTTGGATTTACATAATCTAGAGCTGTGTCCGTACATAAGACATTTGTAGCATTGGACCACTGGATGCACGTAAGGATCAACTACGAAGTTACATAAGTTAATTATTATGTTTTGGGGAACTTCATTGCCCAAAAATTCTACAATAATTATTTGTCTTGGTACTAATTGAGTAGTACCGTCGCTGTTGGTTATTTTTCTTTGCATTCTTTGTACATTCACCACCTGCTTTTCAGAAATGATTGCGTCTTTCAGGTAATCCTCCGAAAAGAACGTGTCAACCATTCTGACTACGCCCTTTCTGTGCGTGTAAAATTTAGGGATATATGCTATTAGATCGTTTTTAATTATCAATTCATGATTAATTAATTTATTTGCTGCAGAATAAGTTTTTAATATGACTTTTACCCTACTAATACCTACCGTTTTTATGTCTACTACATCATGTTTTATTAAAGGATCATTTAACAAAAAAGAACCGACCCTGATTGGAAATAATCTTCCAATACTAGAATTTTTATGTTCAATATAAACAAAGAATGGTGCCTTGTCATCAGATTTATACCTATTATCAAAATCGATTAAATTATTTACAGACCTGTTGTTATCCATATTAGTTTTTTTAGAGTTGTTTTGGTCAGGCGGTTCGCCAGAACCTATTGACTCTGCTTCCATATTTACCTAGTTTTTGTTGAAAAACTTTATGACTCTAATGTATCAGTTTATTAGCACTAATTAAATAAATTCACAAAATATCACAATAGCAATTATTTTGAAAACACCGAAGACAATAATATTGGAGCGACCTTCACTCTATGATTGTCGAAACGATACTGTACAACTTTTTTAAAGTGTTTAAAAAAGGTTTATTTCTGTTTTTAAAAAAAAAACCTCTTACGTAAATTTGCACTTAACATAACATACTATAAAAAAAAAGAAGCACTTTGAACCAATGAAACTTACAGATCATAAAGAATACATAAGCAAAGTAACTTGTGGAGTCAACTCTTTTAGAGTTCTTTGCGAGTTAACACGTTCATTTTTAACAAAACAAAGCATGTTTTTGGTCATTTTTTCGCAAATAACTCAAAAAAGATTCTTAGCAAAAATAATATAGCTTATAAAAAAGTGAAAAAAAATGGTGTATGTGTGAAGTCTGTAGACCTAGTAGAAGCAGAGTTGTAACTAATGAAAAGTAGGAAGGTAAAAATGAAAAGTAGGAAAAAGAACCAAAAACTGAGCACTTTTCGGGGAAATTTTATTACAACTTTTTAAAAGTGGTTAAAAAAGGATTATTTTTGTATTTTAAAAAAATCTCTCTCATAAATTTGCACTTAACATAACATAATATATCAAAATAAGCACTTTGAACCAATGAAACTTACAGATCATAAATAGAATACATAAGCAAAATAACTTGTGAAGTGATAACGATTAATTTTATTTGGGATACTGATTAGGGGGTGATTTTAACGACTCTTTTTACCAAAAAATAAAAGGGACCAACAATATTTTGAGCGTAACTCACTTACTTCTAATATTAAAAGATTTTTTAAAAAACAAAAACAAAACTTTTTTAAACACTTTAAAAAAGTTGTAATGAGTTTTTCCCGAAAAGAGCTCCGTTTTTTGGTTATTTCATGTTGAAATATTTGATTAGGAATTTGACGAATAAGAACCTACTTTTCATTAGCTACAATTTTGCTTCTACTGGATCTACTTATTTCATACACAAACCATTTTTTTTATAAGCTAGGTATATTTTTGCTAAGAATATTTTTTTCGATATTTGAGTTCCGTCCAAAAACATGTTTTTTTTATTCACTCGCAAATAACTCGAACGGTATTGACTTGGTGAAAAATCTTTACAGAACAACAGTTGCTTAGAATTAGTCATTTTATCCAATTTCGGATTTGTTTTAAATGTATATTTTTTCACCCCCAAAAAGGGGGTATTTCCCAATTTTTGTAAAATGGTGGGGATGTAGAATTCTACAAATTCTTATATAATAATAGACCATTTTAACTACCTTTTCCGAAATTTTCATCCTCCCTTTATTTTTGGGTCAGATTGGACTTTGATCGGGCTATTTATATTTAGTTTACATTACCAAATTTCTGACTTATATACAAATGAATAACTTCTATCTAGTTGCTAACAGTTGAGAGATCTAGCGTGAGGTTCGGACAAATAATCACCGGACATATAATCCCGGACAAGAAATGCCCACAAATTATGCTTGGACAAAAATCCCCCGACAGAAAATCCCGACAAAAATCCCCACAAAAAATTCCCACAAATAACCCCAGACAAATAATTCCCGGACAAAAATCCCCACAAAAAATTCCGGACAAATAATCCCCATAATTTTTTTTGCACAAAATATCCCCACAACAAATTCCGGGCAAAACTCCCCATTTTCTGCCGGATAGTTATAAAAATTGTTTTCGGTGAACGCAATCAACGCAAATATTTTTCAGCCTCAGTGCATGAGAGTGTAGCCATCGTCCTGAAACCGTTTTTTGGCACGAAAATATTGATTAGTAATTCAGATTAACCATTAATTGTAATTTTGAATACTATGTTTCGAATTCCAATTAAAATTCCATGCCGAAAACTTCAAATTTTACACGAGAAAAGAGTGTGAGTGTTTTGAAAAATCAGGGGAATGAGCTACGGCTGTGGGAATCATGTTGTAATTATTCGCTTAAACCTTTTGCTTACTCTGCTTTGAATAACTCTTTTCAAAACATTGGCTATTCGTGATGATAACTGCTGGTCCTGAAAATAATAATTTTGAATGTAATGCAAAAAAACCTGTTCCTTTTTTTAAATTTAACATCAAAAATATTTAGTCATCAGTTTCAACTTAATGCAAGCAACATTTCAAAAAACTGCTTCAAAAGCTTTCAAAAGCTATGTCAAAAACCTAAAGAACAAAAACAAAGCTAAAGATTCTTAATAGCCCAAAAAATTTTTATTGATGCACACAGATCCTCAATTATGTTTTTGAAAAACCGGATATACAGGGTGTCTGCGTAACTTGGAACCATATGGGAAACTTTTTTAATATCAATTTTACGAAAAAAAAGGTATTCCTCATAAAGTGCTCTGCATAGTCTAAAACCTAATTTGCAGTCATCAGATATCAAATGTTATCAATAATATACGAGGTGTGTCCAATAATATGAATTTCGCTCAAGAGTAATGTGCCTTTATATTTCACAATATCAAAAATTGTTATAAAGAAAAGTTGTTTGTAATTAAAAATTATGTTATAATACGCATTTACACTCTTTTAATTAAAAAAAAATTGAAAATTTTCATCAAATTAGGGATACCCAACATCATTTTTATTTTATGTTAACTCAGTGATTATTAATTTTGCGAAAAAAAGTTATTCTTTATAAAAATTTCTAGTCGTCGTCAAAACTTGACCGAGAACGGTTGTCTGTAAAACATTTATCTGTGCTAAATAATTGCTGCTATCAATTTTCGATTAAAACCTAATTACACCTTAATGGATTTAGAGTGTTAAAAATAAATCTGATTTAGTGATGGGAAACAGTTAATTTTTTTTTTTTTTTTTTTTTTTTTTTTTTTTTTTTTTATTTTTTTTTTTATTTTGGCTTAGACTTACCGTCATACTGCCAGACACATAAGGAATACAAGTTATCAAGTTATACAAAACAGGTTTAAAACAAAGATAACAACTAAAAGGTATTAAGTAACACTAAGCTTAACAGCTAAAACTACTAACTACCAAAGGTATTAATTAAAAATGTTTAAGGGAATTATAATGATAATTTGCTGTCTTTTAAAAAGTTAATTAAAGAGTTGTATACATCTACAGAACCAAGTGATAATAAATATAGTATATTCCAAGGAGTTGCTACTTTACATTTTAATAAATCATTTATTAATTTAGATGAGTAAATTGTATTTTTAGAACAACCAAAAAATATATGATCTAAATCACTTTCCTCTTCACAATGCTCACATTTATCATTATCCAAAACCTGTATTTTAAATAAATGTTTTGGATAACATGCGTGCCCGAATCGTACTCTAATAATAGAAGTTATGTACTTTCTAGAAGCTCTACAAGACTTGTACCAAGGAAATTTGGGAATATCGGGCTGAATTAACGAGTATCTATTTTGATTCACAAAAGAGTATTCCTTCCACTGGTAGCTCCACTCCCGATGCAGTGTTGACTTGAAAGAGATTATACTATCAGTCAGTGTTATTTTATGTAGAATACTGGTATCGGATGAAACGCTTTCTTTGGCTAATAAGTCGACATACTCATTATGTTCAAAACCTGCGTGTGCTTTAATCCAGATAAAATGTACATTGATTCCTTTGGTTAAAAGATTTTGTTTAATATGTTTAATTTTATAAATGTATGGGCAGTCTTGGATGTTTGGGGGTCCATATTTACCAAGAGATTTCAATACTGCTAAGGAGTCAGACAAAATTATAATATGGGCGAAATCAAATTCAGCTACATATAGTAAAGCTTCATATATTGCAATAGCCTCTGCTGTATAAATCGAAGTCTCCGGTTTCAGTTTGAATTTCTTTTCTATATGTCCCGATGGTATAAAAAAGGCGCATCCAGTTCCATCTGCAGATTTAGACGCATCTGTATATAGAGCTATTGACTCATTGTAACTATTCGTTATGGATAAAAGAATATTTTTATTTAAATATATGTTTTCACTATAATTTGGTACAATAATATCTGTAGGAGAAAAGAAAGAAGAGTACGCGTAGTTTTTGAATAAGTCGTTCGTTTTATCTATATTTTTTAAGAGTACTATATTTTGATTATAAGCTTCACACAGTAAGGGAGATTTCTTTTTTTGCCAATATTTATTGGTTAGATCATGGCAACTTAAAGTCACTATTTTTTGGTATAGAAGAGGGTTAATTAAGTATACTTTCATTAAATATTTTTTGGACAAAAAACTTCGTCTTAGATTTAAAGGAGGTTCCAAGGCTTCCAAATATAAAGCTTGTACTGGAGTGGATCTCATAGCTCCTAGACATATTCGTAAGGCTGAATTCTGTAAAACGTTGATTTTGTTTAGTAGTGCATTACTTGCTGATCCATACAAAACACTGCCGTAATCGAAAATAGATCGTATGTAAGCTTTATAAAATAATAAACTTACTTCAACATCCGATCCCCACCAAGTTCTATTAATTGATTTAAGAAAGTTTATTCCCTTATTACACCTGTTCAACATGTCGTCAATATGTAACTTCCAGGTCAATTTTTGGTCGAGTATCATTCCAAGATATTTAATTTTATTTTTAAAAGAAAATTTATGCCCACCTAAGGTGATTGTGCTAATATTAGGAAAGTTATGTCTGGTAAATAAACAAACTTGTGATTTACTGCATGATAATTCAAAGCCATTTTCAATAAACCATTTTTTATGGAGACCATAGACACTATTCAAGTTTTCAATGGATTGCTGATATTTCTTGTGTTCTGTGTACAAACAGAAATCGTCAGCATATTGTACAACATTAAATGCAATATTGTTAATAGTGATGTTGTGTAGATCTGCTGTGTAAATGTTAAATAAAATAGGGCTCAAAACGGAGCCCTGAGGTAATCCTTTATTATTAAGTCTAGGGCCTATAAGAGTATGATTATTTTTTAAATAAATTATTCTATTTTTATACAGGTTTACAATGTTAGAAGCAAACTGTGATGGAATATTAAAAAATGTAATCATCTTTTCTTGGAGAATTGAAAGAGAGACAGAGTCATAAGCACCTTCGATGTCTAAAAATAAAGCGGGCACATAACTATTCCTGGAAAAACTGTTCTGAATGTCTACCACAAGAGTTGTTAAGGAATCTAAAGTTCCATAACCTTTTTTAAAACCATGTTGGTTAGCGGGTAAAGGATTTTGATCCCTTAGCCACCAATCCAACCTAATCTTAACCATCCGTTCGAGAGTCTTCAATATACATGATAATAATGATATCGGTCGGTAAGCTTCAGCTAATTTAGGGTCTTTCCCCGGTTTGGGAATAGGAACGACTATAATACGCTTAAAATCTATTATGCTGTTGCCTTCAATAATTATCTGGTCAAATATATTTAAAAGTAATTGTTTTGCGTTATCTGGTAAATGTTGTATCATAGGATATTTGATTGCATCGTATCCTGGTGAGGTACTAACGCGATTATCAAGGGCAAATTCTAATTCAGTTCTCGAAAAAGGTGTAAGGAGAAAATGATTCTGATCAGATGGAAGCGTTTTAGAATTAATAACATCTAACTGGTTATTTACGTAAGGTGGAGCTATTTTATCGAAAAAATCGTCTACCCATGAATTACTTAGAGGTAATGAAAAATTAACTTTTTTCCTATTCATTTTTCTTGCTTGATTCCAAATAAGACTAGATGGAGTTTGTTTATTTAATTTTGAACACCATGCAACCCAACTTTGTTTGGCCTTTAATTTCAGGAATTTTTTGACACGAGCATTTACTTCTTTGCATTTACAAAAATTTTCAGGAGAAGAATTGTTTTTATAGTTTATTAATGCCTTCTTTCTTTCTGCAACGGATTGATCACATTCCGAATCCCACCACGGAGGGGGAGTTCGTTTGCATTTAAATGGTTTATATTCAGAAATAGATTGTTTAGAAGCTTCATTAATACAGTCAATAAGGAAATTATATTTTTCTTGGGTATTTAAGGATGTGTGAGGTTTTTCGTTTAATAAGGTATCAACAAGCTGAGAGTATAATGACCAATTTGGTTTTTTAATGTTCCACTTAGTACTGGGATAAATGGTATTAGCATTACTTCCCAAGACATCGATCACAACCTTTATAACGAAATGATTTGATCCCAAGGTATCAAGATCTACAGACCACGAAGTTTTATCAAAAAGGGATGGTGAGCAAAACGTGACATCAATCATGGAATCTGAGTTTCCTGGACTCGTTTGGCAAGTTGGTTGTCCATTATTCATTACTACATAATCTAAATTCTGAATTGTCTCCACAATTTGATGGCCTATATTATCATTTTTATATGAGCCCCACAAAGAATTATGTGCATTCATATCTCCTCCAATGATACAAGGGTGTTTTAGTTGAGAAAATAACTTATCCCAATCTTCGGTTTTGGTTTTAGTTTTTGGGCACCTATATACAGAGAGTAAACTTAAATAACTTTGTTTATAGTTGATTTTAATACCACAAGCAAGCAAGTCTTGAATATAATTTTTTTTAATTGTTATGCGCTCAAAAGGAATACCAGTTTTAATTAAAATAGCAACTCCAGAATAGCCGTCATCGCGATCTTCGCGTATCACATTATAACCTCTATAAATATATACAACATCCCGTTTAAACCAAGTTTCACTTATTAAAGCTATGTCAATATCTTCGGTTATTAAAAAGTTAATAAGGCTGTTTTTGTTAGCAACAGCTGATCGAGCATTCCATTGTATTATTTTGAGTTTAGATTTGTTCGTCATTAGATGAGTTATTTTTTAAAATATTATCTAGAACATTATTAATACCTTTGGCTAACAAATTCATGTCAAGTGATTTTGCCTCTTCTAAACAATTAATATTTTGAATAAAACTTGAGAAAAGAAGTACTAAGGAATCTACTAACTTATTTTTATCATTGTCTGTATTAGGAAAACTTTCCTTATTTAAGGGAGGTAAAGGTTGAGACGGTCCAAATCTGAAAGGGATGAGATATGGTGTAGGATCTTCGGAAGTTGGAGATGATACTTTTCTTTTTTTATTTGCACTATACTCAGTGCTTGATGTACTACAGCTTGGTTGGCTAAAACTTTTGGGTTTCTGTAGGTGAGGCCTCAATGGCTTGAAATAAGGAGATGTACTAACTTCAGAGGAGTTAGTTAATTTTGGAAATTCTTTGTCTGAATTTGACAAAATTTCAAATCTGTTATTAGAAATAAGACCAGAAAATGATGAGTCACTCAAATTTTTTGCCTCCAAATATGAGATTTTATGTTCAATCATGATATTTTTTATTTTTTTTTGATGTTCGAAAAAAGGACAGTTTTTAGAGATCGATATATGCTTATCAGTTTTACAGTGTATGCAATACTTTTTTGTTTCATCACATGTATGTATGTCATTTTTAATTTGTCCACATTGTATACAGTATTCCTGTGTACCTTTACACTGTCTAGAAATATGTCCATATTTGAGGCATTTATAACATTGCGTCACTTTACCCAACAATTTTTCCACTTGGAAAAATACATAATTTATCACAACATAGTTTGGCAAACAATTGCCTTCAAAAGTAATTATAACATTACGTCTAGGGACGTATTCTGTATTTCCATCCTTTTCTACTTTCCTGTGCATTCTTTTAATATCAATAATTGGTGAACTAGAGCTCATATATTTTTTCAAATAGTCAATATTATATTTGGTATCAACATCGCGTATCAGTCCTTTGATTTCCAAGAGGTGATTTGGAATGTACGCTTTTAAATTATCGTCCTTTAAGTGACTATTATTGACTAAATTGTTTGCATCCAAAATAGATTTGAGGATTACTTTAACACGGTTTCTTCCTATACTTTTAATTTGCTTAATATTATTAATCTTTAATTTTTGATGTAAAATATCTGCAACAACCATTGGATGCAAACGGGAAATATTCTGATCATTGGTCTTCTCAACATAAACACAACAATTTTGAAAGTCGTAACTATTACAATTAATATTAAAAAGTTTTACCTCCCTTGTAGCAGAAGAATTTGTGGTGATAGTTCCTGTATCCATGTCTTGATTACTATCACTAATAACTTCAGCAGTATTTAGTTCGCACACTGGCGTCTTTTTTATATTCTCCCCCATCTGGGGAGAATATTTTCACTTTTGTATCACTATTCTACAATATGTAAATGTTTTTACCCACGATGAAATTTAAATGTTTTAATTGTCACAAAAACTGCGAGCTGAATGTCAATATTTAGGTACGTTTAACTATGGCCAAATTTTAAACTGTTCACACAAAAGTTAAACACCGTGAAAAGAAGCCTAGGCTGTTTAACCCATAGGACTGAAACTTCTTATCAATGATAATTAAAACCACTATAAAATTAATTTAAGTTAAACTACTAAAAAATTAATTTTTTCTGGAGCTATTTTAGATGCAACCGTATTTGACGTTTATTAATGAAACAGTTAATTATATTATATTAGATTTCAAATTAAACTGATTAATAATATTATAAAACAAACAAATTAATAGGGTTGTTAAGAAGTCTCCCTCCGCACGGTTGAAGTGGGGAGACTTCTTAAGCGGAATTTCAAAAATACTGTAGTTTAAGTGCGGTACATGAAAAACTCATTAAGTGATATCAAACATCTGAACACAAACTTCTTTTTGTTAGCTACTCATTTAGGTCGGTAAGTGATAACAATAGTAATTTAAACAATAGGTATAATTTAATTTAATCCTAATATTAAAAATGGGAATACGAGTAGAACCATATACAGGGTGACCTCAGGAACAAAATGAGTAATAATGATAATGGAATACAACCAAACCAAATGGTTTACTATGATCAAAATGGACAAATGATAACAAACCAAGCCATGATGCCGCAACAGCAACAGCTTATGCCCACAAATATTTCACCAAACACAATGATAATGCCTGATCAACAACAAACAAATATCGTGCTACCAATGGATCAAACTACATCCCAAATCAATCCGTATCCTTCAATATCATTATCCGCAAGTGGATCCCAACAACAGTCTCATATAAACTACGAATGGCAAACAGTCAGCAGAAAAAGGTTATGCAGCCCTGAAGAAAACCCAAGAGTTAAAAGACAAACCTCTATTAAAGACTACTGGTTGAGCTCGAATAGAAAAGATGGAAATATATTTAATAATCTCGAAAACGAAGATGATGCCCCTCCCACAGAAGGTAATTTAGAAAAAACAAATGAGCCCAAGCCTCCTCCAATATTCATAGATAAGGTAGAAGATATCAATCCATTAACCGATCTATTAACAAAATTATGTCCCAATCAGTATACATTAAAAGCCTTGGGAGAAAAACAAATAAAACTACAACCTAATACAGGAGAAGTGTATAGTAAAATCACAAAAGCACTACAAGAGAAGAAAACAGAATTTCATACATACAAACCAAAACAGGACAAAAGTTTTAGAGTGGTATTAAAGAACCTCCACCATTCAACAAACATTGAGCATATTAAAAACAACGTAGAAGACCTCGGCCATGAAGTTGTCCAGATATGGAATGTGAAACAAAACAAGACAAGAAAACCACTACCAATGTTCTTCGTCGACTTAAAGGTCAAAGAAAATAACAAAGATATATACAACACCAAACTGTTCATGAATACAAGCGTAACATTCGAACCGCCAATCTCTAGAAGAACAATACCACAATGTATGCGATGTCAAAGGTACGGACATACAAAAAACTTCTGTCAAAGAGAATACAGATGCGTCAAATGTACAGAATTTCACCAAACATCTGAATGTCCTAGAAATATAAAAGACAACACAGTCAAATGCGTAAACTGCCTGGAGAACCATCCAGCAAACTATAGAGGATGCATAATACACAAAGAATTACAACAAAAGTTATACCCCAGACGGCGACAGAAAAACACAGCGACCACAACTAATAGTGCACGCACAGTAACCACTGATAATACATATGCACAAGTTGTTACAATGCAAAACGTAACAAATAATCCTAACGGAGCAACCAATATCCAACAATCACAATCAAATGATCTCACGGAACTAAAAAATATGATGAGAGATCTAATAACTCAAATGGGAACGATCATGAATCTAATCACAACGCTTGTTTCAAAACTTTCTTAATGGATACTCAATTGTTAAAGATAGTACAGTGGAACGCCAATGGTCTGAGTCTACATGCTCATGAAATTAAAGCTTACATCATCGGCAATAACATTGATGTATTTCTAGTCTCAGAAACACATTTTACCAATAAAAACTATTTCAAAATACCTAAATATAACATCTACCACACAAACCATCCAGATAATACAGCTCATGGAGGAACAGCAGTTATAATTCGTAGCAGTATACAACATTATGAATTAGAAAGTTATCAAAAAGAATACCTACAAGCCACCAGTGTAGCAATAGAAAGTAGCACTGGTACTCTGGTTCTATCAGCAGCATATTGCCCACCTAAACACAACAACAAAAAAGAACAATATACTAACTACATAGGAACACTCGGAAACAAATTTATAAGTGGAGGTGATTACAATGCCAAGAATACACATTGGGGATCTCGACTTACAAACACTAAGGGCAGATAATTATTGACCACAATCACAGGTAACAATTTAAGCATCAAAGCAACAGGAGAGCCCACCTACTGGCCGTCCGATCCTGCGAAAATACCAGACGCTATCGACTTCTTCATCGTAAAAGGTATTAACCCAAACTACCAAAAATTTAAAGCAGCTATGATCTTTCATCAGATCATTCTCCTATAATATTGACGTTACATGCAAAAGTAATAAGAAAATACCAAGAACCTCAATTATGCAACCTAAAGACCAACTGGGAGCTATTTCGACAAAAACTTGATGAGAACATTGAACTAAACGTTCCACTCAAGACACCACAGAACATTGATGAAGCCGTCGCAAATCTAACAAAAGGAATTCAAACAGCAGCCTGGCACGCAACTCCCAATGTTGCCGATAATAAATACAAAGGTGATAATCCAATTATTGTAAAAGAAAAAATCATAGAAAAACGAAGACTTCGTAAAAAGTGGCAAAACAATAGAACTGAAATCAATAAAAGGAATTATAACAGAGCAGCATCTGAATTAAAAAGACTACTACACACAATAAGGAATCAGAACGTACAAGAGTACCTCGAAAAACTAACACCTACGGAAGCAACAGATTATTCTCTATGGCGTGCTACACGAAAAATGAAAAGACCAATACAACAAATACCTCCGCTTAGAGACTCTGCGGGAACATGGGCCAGAAGTAATAATGAAAAAGCAAAGACCTTTGCTGAACACCTAAGCAACGCCTTTAAACCTTACAACATGGACCAAAACGACGAAGATAATAATGAAATCTTAAATTTTCTTGATATACCTTTTCAAATGGATCTCCCAATAAAAAAATTTAAACCTAAAGAAATCCGAATGGTAAATATGGATGAAATTAATCCAAAAAAGGCTCCTGGATATGACCTCGTCACTGGAAAAATCCTGCAAAACGTAACTAAGAAAACAATCATGGCAATAACACATATATTTAATGCAATACTTACGTATGCACATTTTCCCAATCAGTGGAAAGTAGCAGAGACCATAATGTTACAAAAACCAGGAAAAGACCCCAAAGAACTGAACTCATATAGACCCATTAGTCTCTTACCAATATTATCTAAGCTATTTGAAAAAATGTTTCTACGTCGATTAGAACCAATAATAGAAGAAACAAGATTAATTCCAAAACACCAATTTGGTTTTCGTAGCAAACATGGAACAATAGAGCAAACACATCGTATAGTCAAACAAATCAGCAATGATCTAGAAAACAAGAGGTACTGTAGTGCAGCTTTTCTAGATATCAGCCAAGCATTCGACAAAGTGTGGCATACAGGACTCCTCCATAAGCTGAAGAAAAATCTTTCGTATCAATATTATTTAATTATAAAATCGTATCTGACAGATCGCTTTGCATTAGTAAAACAACAAGATGCTCGCTCAGAACTATTTAAAATAAAATCCGGCGTCCCACAAGGTAGTGTACTTGGTCCCTTACTATACCTGTTATTTACTGCTGACCTACCTACAACTAGATTGACAACAGTCGCAACATTCGCGGATGACACAGGTATTATCGCATCTCACACAGACCCCCAAAGAGCTTCGCATAACTTACAAGCCCACTTAAATAAAATAGAAAAATGGTTAAAAAAATGGAAACTAAGAGCAAATGAAACAAAATCGACCCACATGACATTTACCATGCGAAGAGAGAGCTGTCCACCAGTATACATAAACAACAAACAATTATTACAAGTAGATACAACCAAATACCTGGGCATACATCTAGATAAAAAACTAACATGGAGAAAACACATATTCACCAAAAGAAAGCAACTTGGACTCAAACTTCAACAAATGTACTGGATTCTGGGTAGACATTCAAGACTGTCAATTGAAAATAAATTAGTGGTATACAAAGCCATACTTAAACCCATATGGATCTATGGCATACAGCTATGGGGCTCAGCCAGTAACTTGGAAATTATACAACGTTTTCAAAATAAGGCATTAAGAACCATAGTAAACGCTCCATGGTACGTCCCCAACGCAATAATAGAGAGAGACCTGAAAGTTCCCAGCATCAAAGAAGAAATCAGCAAATACAGTGAAAAGTATGAAGAAAGACTTAGTGCGCATCCAAATGATTTCGCGAGTGAATTATTAAACACGGAGGGTGAAGTTCGCAGACTTAAGCGTTATAAACCAACTGACTTACCAAATAGATTTTAGATAAATTAGAACTATTTTAAGTTTTACTTTATTTTACTAGTAGTACTATCTATACATTTGTTGATAATTTAGAAAGGAAAGTTTTCATTGGAATTCTTACCTACATGTCATAGCCTAAGAAAGTCATAACTTTAACTGATTGTTCCTAACGGAACAGATTGTTAAATAAATTGGAGTAATAAAAGAAAAAAAATAAAAATTTCTGAATAGTCAAAAAACCAAGATGCAATCATAAGATACCATTTTTTTAAATTTTATACGAGGTATGTCAAAAAATATGAATTTCGCTCAAGAGTAAAATACCTTTATAGTTCACAATATTTCAACTAGAAGAATTCAATTGTATATTGAAACATAGTTTTTAATTCTGAACAACTTTTTATAATAACAAATTTTATAATAACAATTTATAAAATTATAATAACAAATTCTTAATAGCCCAAAAATTTTTTATTGATGCACACAGATCCTCAATTATGTTTTTTAAAAACCGGATATACAGGGTAAAGTATGAAGAAAGACTTAGTGCGCATCCAAATGATTTCGCGAGTGAATTATTAAACACGGAGGGTGAAGTTCGCAGACTTAAGCGTTATAAACCAACTGACTTACCAAATAGATTTTAGATAAATTAGAACTGTAAGTCTGCGTAAGTTGGAACCATATGGGAAACTTTTTTAATATCAATTTTACGAAAAAAAAAGGTATTCTTCATAAAGTGCTCTGCATAGTCTAAAACCTAATTTGCAGTCATCAGATATCAAATTTTATCAATAATATACGAGGTGTGTCCAATAATATGAATTTCGCTCAAGAGTAATGTGCCTTTATATTTCACAATATCAAAAATTGTTATTAAGAAAAGTTGTTTGTAATTAAAAATTATGTTATAATACGCATTTACACTCTTTTAATTAAAAAAAAAATTGAAAATTTTCATCAAATTAGGGATACCCAACATCATTTTTATTTTATGATAACTCAGTGATTATTAATTTTGCCAAAAAAAGTTATTCTTTATAAAAATTTCTGAATAGTCAAAAAACCAAGATGCAATCATAAGATACCATTTTTTTAAATTTTATACGAGGTATGTCAAAAAATATGAATTTCGCTCAAGAGTAAAATACCTTTATAGTTCACAATATTTCAACTAGAAGAATTCAATTGTATATTGAAACATAGTTTTTAATTCTGAACAACTTTTTATAATAACAAATTTTAATATTGTGAAAAATAAAGGTACTTTACTCTTCAGCGAAATTCATATTTTTTGACATACCTCGTATAAAATTGACAAAATTTAATATCCTATAATTTTATCTTAGTTGTTAGACTATGCAGAACGTTTTATGAAGAATAATTTTTTTTCGCAAAATCAATAATAACGGAGCTATCATAAATAAAGTGATGTTGAGGGTCCGTGATTTGAGGGAAATTAAAAAAAATTCACTTAGAGAAGTGTACATGCAGATTATAACTTAATTTTTAATTACAAACAACTTTTCTCAGTTACAATTTTCGATATTTTGAAATATAAAGGCACTTTACTCTTGAGCGAAATTCATATTTTTTGACATACCTCGTATACTGTTAATAAAATTTGATATCTGATGATTGCGTCTTAGGTTTTAGGTTTAGGCTATGCAGAGCATTTTATAAAGAATAACTTTTTTTCGTAAAATTGATATTAAAAAGTTTCCCATATGGTTCCAAGTTACGCAGACACCCTGTATAATAATAAGGCCCACAAAGTTCCCAAAAGCACCAAAAAGATCAAAATAATCGAAAAACCGTGTATAACTTTCCTCGCAATGCGTGATTCTGGCATTGAAATTGAAATTAATGTAATGGAATTTCGGAAAAAAATTGAATTGTTTTGGTACATACAAAATCTTATACTGATTTATCTGCTTTCTAATGTTGTTTTTAATATACAGCAAAGACAAAACAAAATGCTCCCTCATGCGTCATGGGATATATACCAGGTGTATCATTTATCACGGCGGCAGTTTATGCATCTGTCAAAACGTAAATACGATGATATGAAATTTTAAAAGGTAATTGTGGTATGATAATACGTGTGTCAAACTGGATTTAAAACAAAACAAAATTAAATCGGTTCTAATATTCTTAATAATGCATCTAGAAGTACACTTACAGTCGGAAAAATGAAAGAATACCCATGAACGATCACATCAATCACTTATTTTGTATTTGCTGTCTTTTTCTATAACAAAAGTTTGTTATTTATACGATTTATACGATGTGATCGTTCATGGGTATTCTTTCATTTTTCCGACTGTACATACAGTCGGAAAAATGCAAAATACCCATGAACGTACATATAAAACACGCTGTATTTTCCTGTCACCGTATCACAAAGGAAATTGTCCAGTGCAAGTACATGGAACAATAATTATTACATGTACTTTCGCTGGCCAATTTTTTGTGTGACACGGTGACAGGAAAATACAGTGTGTTTTATATGTTCGTTCATGGGTATTCTTTTATTTTTCCGACTGTAATTCAAATACCCTATATACAGGGTGTTTCATTAAGAATTGTCCATATAGTAACTGGAGAAACCTTAGCACAAAATACGAAGATTTAACCTAACACAATTAAATAAAATATTCCTCTTTACCGAGATACAGTGTTTTATTACATATATTCTAAAATGATTTTAGCCCATTGTTTTAACACCTTCCAATATTTTTTGTTCAAACTTGGAAAACAGTTTAAACATGTTCGGATACTTTAACTAGTGTTAAAAGATAGTTTTCCGCTCTTACCAGAGGAGTGCTGTAGGGATAAATACTCCTTTTTTGCCCATTTTCCCCCTCACAATCTACGCCACTGTCGTAATAATCATTTCAGCGTGTTTTTTTATTCCTTGTTACTTGTTACGTAAATATCATCCTTTCGTCTCATTGCGATAGAGTAAGTAGTTTTCAAGTTATTTGCGTTTAAAAATAATGGATTCCATAAGATTATGTATTTTAAACTACATTCCATAAGATTGTGTTTAAAATACATAATGTTATTGAATCCATTACACTTAAATACAAATAACTTGAAAACTACTTACTCTATCGCATTGAGACAAAAGGATGATATTTACGTAAAAAGTAACGAAGAATCAAAAAAACATGCTGAAATGATTATTACGACAGTGACCTAGATTGTAAGGGGGGAAAAGTGGCGAAAAGGAAGTATATATCTCTGCAGCACGCCTCTGGTAACAGCGGAAAACTATCTTAACACTAGTTAAGTAACCTAACATGTGTAAAATGTTTATTAAGTTTGAACAAAAAATATTAAAAAGTGTTATAACAATGGGCTAAAATCATTTTAGAACATTTATAATAAAACACTCTGTGTCTCGGTAAGGAAGAATATTTTATTTAAGCGTTTTAGGTTAAATCTTCGTATTTTGTGCTAAGGTTTCTCCAGTTACGATATGGACAATTCTTAATGAAATAATATAATGATATAATATACGTAATATTTCTTGGGGATTTTTTGTCCAGCATTTTTGTGGGTATATTTTGCCCAAAAAAATTTATGTTGATTATTTTCAACACCTTTTTTGGACTGATACATGTAACTTAAAAGATTTAGCAACGAACAACATATTGTCTCTGTGCGCATGCGCGCAGAATAAAAAAAATTCACTCCCTATCGCGCCTAAAGAAGTATAACTTCAAAAACATAACAGAAATAAGGAACTGTTTGATGTCTTATATTATTAATGTCCTGTCACTGTTTATGCAAAATAACGATGTATTATGAATTCGACCCATTTATTTATTATATTTTGCATAATATAACGGCTCAACTAAAAACTATTCTATATAATACAAAATGTTAAAACACAAACTAACCAGGATTTTCGTCATATACAGAGATGTTACTGATTGCTCCCTTGTAGCAGTAAAAACTAGAGGTGGAGGGGGAGAGTGAGAGAGAGAAAGAGGCATAAATATATTTACCGAACCATTCATGTTCTTTTTCTACCTCTGTCAACGCTAACTGGTAGAGAATTTCATTTTGAGCCCATATCATTCAAAATCAAATCAAATCAGTTAACCCAAATTTTGAGTTGAGCCCTTATATTACTGAGGGTGCGTTTTGTCGGG
The DNA here is from genome assembly GCF_917563875.1 of Diabrotica virgifera virgifera. Lineage (NCBI taxonomy): Eukaryota > Metazoa > Arthropoda > Insecta > Coleoptera > Chrysomelidae > Diabrotica > Diabrotica virgifera. The sequence continues at coordinate 115,177,878 of NC_065446.1, read as the reverse complement.
GATTATTTGTGCGGGTATTATTTGTCCTAGCTTCTCTAGGGCGTCTAGAGAAGAGGATCCAAGCTTTTTAGTCTTCTAAGCAATGGTGGGGTCAGAAGATTGTTGGCGAGTGAATTTGGATGAGATAGGCTCTAGTCAAATCCGATGAATCCTCTCTATCTATCTTAGAAAGAAATACATTACGCTATTTTTATTTATATTTCTTGACGTCAGTTGACGTCATTCAACTCGTTCCCGTATTAAAGTGTGCGCTTTGTGTAAAAAAGTTTTTCTTCGTTAGCAACTATATTACCTCTAAACCAAATTCTAAATAAACGATAACTTCGCAACCGACACAAAACTTGTTTCCAATTATATCGGAGAAATCCGATCCCTTCACGTCGAACTTTCTCCGAACTTTGACTCGGCGTAGACTTTCATTAGTCTTATAATAAATGATGCAAAATTATATTCCACAACCACTAGATGTACTGCATTTTATAAATAGGTTATTGATTACTAAATTTCAAATAAGTTCAAAAGTACTTCTAAAAAAACATTCAATAATTACGCTAATACAGTGGAACCTCGATAAGCCGGATTAATCGGGACCGCGGCCTACCCGGGTTATCGAAAATCCGGGTTATCGAAAATCCGGGTTAGCCGGAGAATTCGGTAAAAATGGATAAAATACGGTATACTTACAGATAAACTCCATTATAATTGCAAAAACATGAAATAGGTACATATGCACAGTACATCTAAATTACGTACAGTTGTATACAGTATTGTTTATTTCTTGGTAAAAAACTCAGTCAAAGTGAAAAAATGTTCGTTTTGTCTGATGCAAATCGGTCCGGGTTAGCCGGACTTCCGGGTTATCGGGACTTCCGGGTTATTGGAGGCCAACTTATCGGGGTTACACAGTATAAAGAACAATAAAAATATATTTCATCATCTATTAGCCACATGCGATATACATTATACACATAATACGAAGAAGGTAACAAAACAAGGCAAATTAACATGATAAGTTTTTTTCTACAACAGCTAGAAGTCTCAGATCCGAAGATCTAACGAGTTCTTACGTTGGACACAAAATTCTGGTGAAATCCTGAATCTGAGCCTTCTACTTTTTATAGTAGAACTAAGGTAAGACAGTTAAGGTTTAATTCTGTTTCAGAGACAATCACCATCCGATAATATCACCATTTTGGGTACTATATACTTAATACATTGTAAATACAAAAATGCCCGTCACAGTTCGGACGAGAATTTTAGTTATTAATAAACTAGGGTCAAAAATGGCAGTTTTTTCGTTTAAATCGCTACAAATAGACAAGGTGAAAATGGCGGGTTCGTCAGAAAAAATATTCCCATGAGATTTTTTTGCATAATCACATTCGTGAGACTTCCCAGAATAAGGTTCAAGAAGTCGCCCACGTGAAAAGTGGTCCAAATTTTTTTTAACAATTTTTTTTAATCAAATTACAAAAATCGATATTTTTGGCCCGTACAAATATTTGTTAGATTTTTTGGACCATTCTGGACAAAAAAGTTTATCCAGAATTTGTGTGTAATTTTTCTCTAAAGTTGATCGTTTTCGAGTTATAAACAATTTAATATTGAAAAAAAACGAAAACTAGCGATTTTCAAGGCTTAATAAATTGGTTAAAAGTTATTATTATGAAAGTCAGAAAGTGACTAAATCAAAACATAAAGCTCCCCCTACAAGATCCTGAAGAAATTTTTGTCATTATTTTATTACTTAGCTGTTATTTTTAAGTAATAATAATGAGCGGCAGCACATATTAGGTGGCCGTCTATGGTGAGTGCGAGAGAGATGCCATTCCCGCAGTCCAATGGGGCATCTTACTCGCACTCACATTTACTGCCGCGTCAATACGATCTTACGGCTTATTGTTAATAATTAAAGATAACAGCTTAGTAATAAATTAATAACACAAATTTCTTCAGCATCATGTAGGGGGGCTATAAACTTTGATTTAGTTACTTTCTGACTTTCATAATAATAATTTTTACCGAGTTATTAAGTCTTAAAAATGGCCCTTTTGGCGTTTTTCAAATTTTAAATTGTTTATAGCTCGAAAACCGTCAACTTTAGAGACAAAATTACAAGAGACCTTTTTTGTCTAGAATGGTCTAAAAAACTTAAAAAAAATTGTACGGACCAAAAATAATAATTTTTGCAATTTGATTAAAAAAAATTGTTAAAACAATTGGGACCATTTTTCTCGTGGGCGACTTCTTGAACCTTATTCTGGGGTATATTACAAATGTGATTATGCAAAAAAATCTCATGGGAATATTTTTCCAACGAATCGGCCGTTTTCGCCTTGTCTAAGATAAAAATAGAGTAAATAAATATCTTATTAATAGTATTCCCCTTTTAGTAGATCAGCCAAGGTTTAAAATGGCAGTTTTTGAATTTTATTGCATGAAAAGTTGAGTCAAATAGTCCATATAATGCACAAAAATTTTTAAAGCGATTTGTCAATTAGTTTAAATTTTATTCAATTTGTTTATCGCAAAGAGCTTATTTTTCGCAATGTTATTATTCAGAAAATGATAATGATATATTAGCCCAATAAATGACCATTTTGGAGTGTAATTTCCAGGGGCAACTCCGAATTGCACGAAAATTTGGATTTAGGTTCAACTTACCCTCCACTTCAAAGTTGAATTTGTGCCGTTGGTTCCTTTTACTTGGGGGGTGACATTTAGCCCTTCTCGGGGGGTGAAAAACGCGTGTTTAAAATAAGACCGGAAATGGATAAATTTACTTATTTTAAGCACCTTTTGTTCTATAAAGTTTTTTACGTAAGTCAATACTTTTCGAGTTATTCGCGATTTAAAATGTTGATTTTTCGACAAAAAAACTACGTTTTCAGACCGTTTTTCCCAAATAACTCAAAAAGAAAATATTTTATCGAAAAAATATTTTTAGCAAAAGTGTAGCCTATAAAAAAATGAAAAAAATGGTGTACCAGTAAAGTCTACAAATTGAGTAGAAGCAAAGTTGTAGCTCATGAAAAATACGTTCTTATTCGTCTAATTCCAAATCGAATAATTCAACGCGAAATCACCGAAGAAAGAAGCGTTTTTCGGAAAAACTTTATTAATATTTTTAAAGTATCGAAAAAAACCTTATTATTTGTTTTTTTACAAAAGTTTACAGCATCAAAAATAAACGAGTTACACTGAAAAAAAACGTTGGCGCCTTTTTTTTGGTAAAAAAAAAAATCGTGAATACCTCCCTCTATTTAGCACCCTAAATGAAATTAATCGTTGGGATTTACCATCTATTTTAACTGTATGTGTATTGTTTATATGATCTGTAAGTTTGATTGGTTTAAAGTGCTTATTTTTGAAAACATTTGGTTTTATACAGTCGAACCCGCTTATTGGAATAGTCGTCGTGCCAAGAAAAAGTATTCCTATAACAGGGATATTCTAATAACCGATCATATAAGCCTAGTAAAAACGTTTTGGGACCTCAAATTTCTATACCTTAAACCGGGATATTCCTTTAACCGGTATTCTAATAAGCGGGTTCGACTGTATTAAACAATTTTTGAAAAATTTCATTTTTTCAAAATAACTTAAAAAGTATTAGTGATAAGAAAAATCTTAAAGAGTAAAAAAATTTAGGTTTTGCTATTATAAATATGCTAGTTTCATTTTGTTTTTCGTTGTGTTTTGTTGTCGTAAGACAAAAATTGGTTAAGATATGGCTGTTCAAAATTTGCATACACTCGTGATTAGTGACCCATTCAAGCTTTCTCAATTATAACCCTTTCATAAATAAACACTTTAAACCGGCGAGACTGACAGATCATATAAAAAATAGATAGGTACATAAGTAAATTGTTTGTAAAGCGGTAGTAATTAATTTCATTTGGGGAGCTAAACACGGCGAGATTTTCATGATTTTTTACAAAAAAAAAAATAGAGGGCCAACTTTATTTTGAGCGTAACTCGCTTATTTTTAATGCTAAAACTTTTGTTAACAATTAAAACAAAGCTTTTTATAAACACTTTAAAAAAGTTTAAATGGGTTTTTCTCGAAAAGCGCTTAATTTTTCGGTGATTTCACCTTGAAATATTCGATTTGGAATTAGACGAATAAGAATGTATTTTTCATGAGCTGCAACTTTGTTTTTATTTGATTGATAGACTTTACTGATACACCATTTTTTTGGGTTTTTTATAAGCTACACTTTTGCTAAGGATATTTTTTACGATAAAATATTTACTTCTTGAGTTATTTGCGAAAACCGTCTGAAAACGTAGTTTTTTTGTCGAAAAATCAACATTTCAATGGCAAATAACTCAACTAAGTATTGACTTAAGTAAAAAACTCTATAGAACAAAAGTTGTTTAAAATCAGTCAATTTATCCATTTCCTGTCTTATCTTGAACGTATGTTTTTTCACCCCCGAGAAGGGGTGACTGTCACCCCCCAAGTAAAAGCAACCAACGGCACAATTTCAACTTTGAAGTGGAGGGTAAGTAGAACCTAAATCCAAATTTTCATGCAATTCGGAGTTGCCCCTGAAAATTACACGGTATCGCCGAATTTCCCGTTCATTTACTGGGCTAATAGAAATTCTGTGGAAACCGCATGAAAGAAGAAAATACTCATTTTTCAACGTATATAAAATAGTTATTTATGATATATGTAAGTGTTAAAAGTACACGTTTAAGGCACGCATGTGAAAGTTTGCAGAATGAGCGAAACGAGTTCTGCAATTCACATGAGTGCCTTAAAAATTACTTTATCTACTCTATGCCATATTATGTCTAAGTTTTTCAGTTTGTGAAAACTGTCATTATAGATAGCAGTGTGCGTGAAGGGTGTAAAGTGTGCGTGAAGTAACAATGTATTTTAAATGAGATTTACTTTTTCGCACACTTTCAATTGGTTTTTTGGCACACTTTCATATAATAAAATATCCTTAACTTCGCGTTGTCATGGTGATGACAATATGAGCAATGACTTACAACAAAATTTTTGACAGTTTTGTGGTTTAAAAGTAGTTAGGATTTTTAAATGTCAAAGTTCTAAAAATTGTAGAATAGAAATGAATCGCAGTGACGAAGAGTTACAGTTATTTTATTTGTTTATCGTAGATAAAATATTTGTTTTTGTTTTTGTTTTGGCAAAACAAAAACAATGACAAACACACAAGACAATAGAAACGTAATACTAAACGACACCACAATAGAAGCGGTTAATGATTATATATATTTGGGACAGATTATAAAAATAAATAAGGAAAACCAAACAGCGAAGGTAAAAAGAAGGGTCAGATTAGCCTGGGCAGGATTTGGAAAATTAAAATGGGTCCTAAAGAATAAAAAAATACAACAATACTTAAAAACAAGAGTGTTTGACCAGTGCATACTCCCAATTCTCACATACGCATGCCAAACATGGACCTTGACCAAGGCAAACATGGATAAAATAATAAAGACACAAAGAGCCATGGAGAGAGCAATGTTAGGAGTAAAATTGACAGACAAAAAGCAAAACAACTGGGTCAGAAATAGAACAAAAGTCAAAGACGCAGGTCAACATATAACCAGGCTAAAATGGAGCTTCGCAGGTCATAATGCTAGACAAACGGACAATAGGTGGAATAGCACGATACAACAATGGAGACCATGGACAGGAAAGAGAGCAAGAGGACGACCCCAGATGAGATGGGCAGACGACATTAAAAAGATAGGAGGAACGCACTGGAAACAGAAAGCACTAAACAGAAGCGAATGGAGGAAACTGGGGGAAGCCTATGTTCAGAATTGGACGAATTAAAGGGCAAAAGAAGAAGAAGAAGAAGAAGATAAAATATTGTATGAAACTGTGCGTGAAGTACTTTTTGCGAACTTATGCGATGTATAGCACTCGCTTCGTTGTTGCTAGTGCTCTAAAAATCGCGTGCGTTCGCAAAAAGCATACTTCACGAACTGTTTCATAAATAACCATTTTAACACACATATCATACAATATTTTTTCTACAAACATAGTTACAGGACAATACTTACAGCCTTAAAGTAGCATTTTTAACGCTCGTATGGAGTGCTAAAAATTGCATTAACACGGTCGTAGAAAAAAATCGTTAAAAAGTCATTTTTATCACTCCAGAAACATTTTAATAAAGTAAAGTCATTTTTGGCTTATAAACAATTTGAATAACTTTGTTAATATTGACTGTAGGCTAAAATTACAATGGAATTTTTAAAGCTGGTATTTTTACACGAATTTTCAAAAAAAAACTTTTTGCCTATATAAATTACGGCCAAAGTTAGTCACTTTTTTATTTAATTTTCAGCTACTTTGTTTATGACAACTAAGCAACCTAACTAGCGCCATTTTGAAGTCGAAGGAATAAAGTTTATGTGTAAAAGTTTGAGTAAACTTTGAAACTCAACAGAATGGTTAATTAAACTTTAAAAATGACGTCCTAACGAAATCGATTCGTGGTTGGTGGAGGGGAATTATTAAAATCCGTGGACTCAAAAAATGAAACTGATTCTTTAAACATATGCTGCGATTAATATCTCCGAATCTTGTTGATGCATTTTGGTCATAATTTTTTTAATTTGTATGTACTCGTAGTCTTATAGGGTACTTTATGTACATATATTCCCACCTAACATTAAAAAATGTTAGGGGGAACCCCTCTTATCACTCAGGCATATGATAAATAGATTACGACCTTCTAAAACCTACCAAATATACATATATAATTTCATAAAAATCAGTCAAGCGGTCTCGGAGGAGTATGGCAACTAACATTGTGACAGGAGAATTTTATAGATGTAAATATATAGATGAATATTAACAAATAGGGGTTAGTGATAGAAAAGTAAAAATTAAGGGTTGTATGTATTTTTTAATTCTACATCATATAAAATTAGGGTAGACATTTTTGTCTAAAAAACAAAAAAATAATATCAGGGGGCAACCCCCCTTATAACGTATGGGTATGAAAAATAGATTAGAACCTATTCTCAGTCGTATAAGATATATGGGCCATTCCACGAACATACGCCTGTTTTGGATTACTTCGACAACGAATATTTTACTGTGCAACATAAGAAGTACGAAAGTAAATGGCGCTAATAATTATTCCAATAAACAACAATGTAATTTGCAATTAACTTTCGTTCTTCTTATTTTGCACAGTAAAATATTCGTTCTCGAAGTAATCCAAAACAGGCGTATGTTCGTGGAATAGGGTATACGTGTAAAATTTTATAAAAATCGGCTTAGCGGTTTCGGAGTAGTATGGTAACTAACACTGTTACAGGAAGTAACTGTGAATTAAATAATAAAAATTTTGACCCTAATTAACCTATGCAAAAAATTTTTGTTTAAAAATTCGTATAAAAATGCCAGATTTTGAAATCCCAAAGTAGATTACTCTACAGTAAATATTAACAAAGATATTCAAATTGTTTAAAAGCCAAAAAATGACTCTACTTAGTAAACTATTTTCGGAGTGATAAAAACGACTTCCTAATGATTTTTTTTTTAAATACTTTGACAACATAACTATTCTTCTTTCATGTGGTTTCCGCAGAATTGCTATATCATTATTATTTTCTGAACATTAACATTGCGAATAAAATAACTCTTTGGGATAAACAAATCGAATAAAATTTAAACTAATTAACGAATCGTCCTAATTTTTTTTGCATTTTATGGGCTGTTTGATTCAACTGTTCATGCAATATGAAAGTCTTAAGGTCATTTTCGCAAAAGTTCTAGCAAATTTTTTATTTTCGAAATTTTAGTTTTATTTTACAATTTCCGAAGCAACAAATCATCGGACCAAAATTCAAAAAGTGCCGTTTTAAACATTGGATCATCTACTAATAGTGTTGGAAACAGAGGTTGAACCTTGCAAAATGGACACAAGTCCGGTTTTATTTTTTTCTTTTTTTTTTCTGGTATATCAAAAGGTGCTTATTGTGAGACTAACTTTTTCTTAAAAAATTTCGCCCCGGAACCCTCTTTTCACTCCTTTAAAGGGGATAATTTGTTGTTTTTGCGGAACTTAGCCCTTCCTGTACCTTTTGCAAAAAATTTATTTTATAGAAATATGAAGGGGACTATATTTTCTACGATTTATTTCCCAACAGCATATGTCTATCACCCACCGTTTAGTGGGGGGGGGGGCCCAAAGTTGACAAGTTTTTAAAAGAGATGTTTTAAAAAAAATAATTTCCCCTAACTGTAATGGAAATTAAGAAGATATCTTGCGGCAATTATTCACAAATAAGTGACTGATTTTTTGATATAGGTTTCGCTTAAGGGTAATTGCCCTTTTTTTAATTACAGGGTGTTACATTTTAAAAAACCCCTTTTTATACCATCTGAACCGTTTATGATAGAGTAACCAGACTTTCAGCGATTACCCATGTACTGGTGATATTTACAAATTTGTATAATGCACCCCCATTTTTTCCCCGGAACCACCCAAAAAAGAAGAATTAATAAAAAAGTGATTTTCTTGGAATCCTTCACACACAATGCCCTTTATTAATATACTTTATATATCATTTTGTGCAGGTTATTATTACCCATGCATGAACACCAAAAGCGATTTCCTAGTGCAACCAATGTAGCCAAAAAAATAAATAAAATGGGGGGTTGAAAAAATTTTTTTTGCTTGCTTTTTGATCCATATGGACATACGCTTCATCAATTGTTTTTCAAAAATATATATGGTTATTGTAACATCCCTGCGCAAACCACCCCTATCCTTGAAAATATACTGCAGAAACTACCCCTATCCCTTGGCGAGCATGTTTTTACGATTTTCTCGTTACCTATGCATTCTTTTTAGAGAAAACTTATACAAGGTTAAAGACCACTATTTGCTCTAAAAATTAGGTCCTATTCATTTTTTTCGTATAAGCAACCGTTACGGCACAGTTTTGTTTTTTTTTTTGTTACCTGTTCGTTTTATTGATAAAGTACTTATGCTAAATAAAACAACACAGTGTAACCTACAAATTATGACCTATGCACAGTTTACATTCTTTGCGCCCCAAAGCCACAGTGGTGGCCCAAAATCAATTTTTGCATATTCTCGCACCTACACGCTTTTGCTACCTTAATAGCACAATATTTACCCTTTAGTGGTCGCTAAGCAGTGGTGGATCCTGGGAGGGGTGATAAGGGGCGATAACCTCCCCTCTCAAACTAAGTGATATTCTCTGTATCTGTAGAGTAGGGAGTGTGAGTCAAGTCCCACAGCACTTAGGCCACAATTGACCCATTGTACATCCTCCCAGGGGGTTGTCTTCCTTAGTTCATTATCCATCCTGCCATTTCCAGGAAGGTGGACAAATCACCTGGTGACATCTGCCCTATATCGGCAGGTGTAGGCCAAGGCTCGCCGAACGCATACTCTCGTATTGACGATAACTCCGGACATTCACATAGGACATGCTCGACAGTTTCGTCATCTCGTTCACACCTCCTGCATAGAAATGTGTCTACTAGCCCCAGTGTGTGGAGGTGTTTTCTTAGTTAACAATGGCCAGTTAAAAAACCAACGGTCAAGCGTAGGTTTTTCCTGGTCATTCTCAAGTATTTTTCTGATGCTGAATTCCCAAGGTTCCTTAGTGTTACCTTGGCAAGTCTACATCCTGGCCCTTCTTCCCATCTTCTTAAGGTTTGCGTGTGGGAGTGATATTTGACAGTTTCCGCGATTGTTGTAGTCGACAAGCCAAAAAGATCACAAGGTCCTAAGAGTCTTAGGCCTGCTGCCCTTCTAGCCAGCTGGTCAGCAATGCGGTTGCCTTTATTTTTGTTGTGTCCTTTAACCCACCTCAGGATGATGTTGTTATCATCCGAAGCTTGGGCTAGTGATTCATGACACTCCATTACTAGCCCTGATACGACGCGTGGTCTGTTCAGGGTTAGTAGCGCTTGTCTGCTGTCTGTGCAGATTATTACAGTTTTGCCGGCTATACCTTTCCCGATTATCTCTTTTGCAGCTATGGAGATACCAGCCAGTTCAGTCTGAACTACGCTGGCATTTTTGCCCATGCCCCATTTTATACTAAGGTTCAATGATCTGGAGTATATTCCACATCCTGAGCCTTCTTTCGTTTTGGAGCCATCGGTGTAGATGCAATATGCATTTGCCACGTTTGACTCCCTATGTTGTCTTGTTTCGATTTTGTAGGGTTTGTCGAAGACAAACGTAGGTTTAATTGAGTCGCATCCATGGCCCGCATGCAGCTGGGGCAGTGCCTCCAGCTCACCCCGCCAGAAACGACATCTCAATTGTCCCATTCCTACATCAAGGTTTGCACCCGCTGAGCGTAACCTCATCATCGTCATCAGCGCCACCTCTCTGACATATATGTCTAAAGGGGTAATGCCAATGAGCAACTCCATTGCAGCAGTTGGTGTTGTTTTCATGGCACCTGTTATATTTAGGCAAGCCATCCGTTGAATATGGTTTAGTTTGTTGATCGCTGTTGCCTGTAGCACTTTTGGTACCCAAGCAATGGCTCCGTAAGTTAGCATTGGCCTAATGACAGTAGTGTAGATCCAGGCGACCACCCTGGGCGAAAGGCCCCAAGTGCGTCCGACCGTTCGCCGACACTGTTCATAGGCAATATATGCTCTTTTAGCTCTACTCTCTAAGTGAGAGTTCCATGTTAACTTCCTGTCAAGGGTAATACTAAGGTATTTCACCTCTTCAGAGAAACTCAGACTGCAGTTTAGAATCCTAGGGGGTACTAAGCCCGTGATCCTTCTTTTTCTGGTGAAGAGGACCATATCTGTCGTTTCTATTAGTCTGAGAGCAACTTGTAATCTCTCGCATAGTGTGTTCTCAAACTTACCGCTTTGCAAGACGGTTATATCGTCTGCATAGGCTATTGTGTAGAAACCGTTCTTGCTGAGATGGTAAACCAGGGTATCCAACACTATGTTCCAGAGGAGTGGTGATAGCACCCCCCCTTGTGGACATCCCCTCGTAACCATCCCTCTAACCAAAACGTCTTCTACAATTATGCTTATTGCTCTATTTGACAGCATACTGAATATCCATTCGCTCACGGCCAGGGGGACATTCCTGACATTGAGCTGTTGGGTGATGGTTGGGAAAGTTGTTTTATCAAACGCTCCCTCAATGTCTATGAATATACCTAGGGTGGATTCTTTATTATCCAGCGATCTTTCAATTCTTCCCACTACTTGATGAAGTGCAGAATCGGTAGATCTTCCCGAAGTATATGCATGCTGATTTGGATGAAGTGGATTATGAACCAGAACTTCATCTCTTATGTACCTCTCGCATAGCCTTTCCATCGTTTTCAAGAGAAAAGATGTCAGGCTAATTGGTCGGAAAGCCTTCGGTAGGGTGTAATCCATCCTACCTGGTTTTGGTATGAAGACCACACGTACCTCTCTCCACTCTCTAGGAATATATCTCAGAGCCAAGGAGGCTCTGAACATTCCCACAAGGTGCGGCAAAAGAATATCCAGTCCCCACCGTAGTAGGGCTGGATATATGCCGTCAGGCCCTGGTAACTTAAAAGGGGCGAAGCACGATATGGCCCATCTTATCTTTTCCTCACTAATTAATGTTCTGGCAAGATGCCAGTCATTTGATGTGGGTATGATTATTTCTTCCGTCCAGTTTGGTGCTTTTGAAATGTTAGAACCGGGGAAGTGTGTTTTCATCAGGACCTCAGCACTTTCGCAAAGGTTGGAAGTTTTGCTTCCATCTTCCTTTGTTAGTATGCTGATATGCCGATGTGGATCTTTTGAGAGCGCTTTTTGTAGCCTGGAAGCTTGCGGAAAATCTTCGATTTCCTCACAGTAGGCTCTCCAAGCAGCTCTTTGTTTTTGTCTACAGACTTTCTTAAACTCTCTGAGGTTTGATTGATAAATATCCCAATCCTCTTTGAGTTTGGTGCGTTTTGCTTTATTAAAAGAAGTTCTTGCTGTCTTTCTAAGGTGTTCCAGTTCAGTGCACCACCAAGAGTTGGTTTTGCGACTTTCCTGGACCATCCTTATCGGACAGGATTTTTTATAAGCGTAGCTTATTTTATTTTGGATAGATACCGTGTACCTTTCCAATTCTGTATTAGTTCCTGGAGTTAAAGCCTTTTCATTCCGCAGAGCGTCTTCTAAGAGGCGGTTGTAGAGTTCTACATCCGTCCTCCTAGGGTCGCGAGATTTGATAAGGCTTTTTTCCAGACTAATAATATAGGTCAACCAGCGGTGATCAGACATAGAGATGTCCTCTGAGACCTGCCAGTTCTGAATTTTATTAGATATTTCTGCTGTTGCTAGCGTGATATCTATAACAGTTTGGCTACGAACATTAATAAATGTAGGTTCCGTGCCTCTAGATATACAAATCTTTACTAATAATATAGTCATAAAGAGACTTACCTCGAGAGTTGTTATCTTTACTGCCCCAGCCTAGATGGTGAGAATTCGAATCGCAGCCGATAATAAGTTCTACCTTCTGGCTGAGACAATGGTCTACCAGATCTTCCATATCCTTTGTTGGTGGTAGGGTGGCTGCATCTGAGGGTAGGTAGACCGATGCTAGTATCAACTCTCTGCTTTTGCCTTTTCCCCATGGGCATTTTACTTTAACAGCAGTTACGTCTGAAGTACAAAACTGCACCAGGTGGGAGGCTTTAATTTTCCTGGGAACATATATTGCTGTTCTCGGTTGTTGGTTGCTTGGTAAGCTGAAGATTTGACCATGTAGACTGCCAAAACCAGTTATTTTGGTCTTAATTATCCAAGGTTCTTGGATTAATGCTATTGCATCCTCCTTTACATCCAGGTGGCGGCAGAGTGTCGCGGTTGCCACCTTTTTGTGCTGGAGGTTGCATTGAATAATGGTTACCTTTTTCCCGACGTCTTTGCCCATGGCGAAGGTGTCGTATTGGTTCTTTTTAGGCGTCCATTTTCTCCTCACTTGAGGAGGCGGCAGCCTTAGTCGTTTCGGTGCTTCCTCTGCAGGGTTCGTCGACCACCATCTGATGGTCGTCGTCCTGCTGTGGAACCACGGGTGTTTCAGTCTCAGTGACCGTATCCGGTTGCCGATTATCTGAGGTCCCTGGTTCCGAGGAGGTGCCCTCCATTTTTTGTTTTCTTGCTTTTAGAGTCAATGAGGTGAACGCGTAGCTCAGCCTCATTGCTCTTTTCTTAAGGACAGCCATGTCCTCGTCTCCGATTCCGAAGACGAACAGGTGTCCGTTTGGATCGGTTTTGGCCTCATGGTGGAAGGTGCACCATCTCGCAACTGCCATGTCCGGATTTTGCACCGTTAGCCTCCGCAGCACTCTTTCTGTGTGATCGGAGGTGTTAGTAACATTCTCCGAGATCCATAGAGAGGCTTTAGTAAGCTTCGGCAGCTTATCCTGACTGACAACAGCCAGTGATGCGTCCTCCCACGGTTTGAGGTCATCTATAGCCTTTTTTAGCCACGTAAGCGCCTCGTCGTCATCGCAGGCCACTCTGATGATCTCACCAGAGTAGGTCCACGACTTAAACGTGGGCGCTCTTGCTTGGCTGTTGGAGGTGGACAAGATTGCTCTGTCCAATTCCTCCATCAGGCTGCGTTTGATAAGGTTTTCCCGGTCGGCAGAAACCTTGCCGTACGGGTTTACCTTATCTATGATAGCTACCCTAAGGTGTGTTACGGAGGCTTCCGCGAAGCTTTGGGAAGGGGCAGTGGTGTTTCCACCGCTGCGTACCTTCTTGTGCTTCTGCGGCGTGCTCTCCGTGGAAGTGCTTGGGTGAAGGCGCTTCACACCGGGGGCTGTCAGTTCCTGTCCTCTTTTGGAGGTGGAACTGTTGACAGCTTCCGATGCGGGCACCGTCACCTTTGTTTTTGGAGGGGCTGGAGAGGGATGGGTGGCTCCCGTAGGTGCCTTCCCCGCCGCCTCTCTGGCCTTCCTCCTTCTTTTTAGCTCGGCGCCACTAAGTTTGTGGCGCTTTTGCCGATTTTCCCGAGGTGATTCTTGTCCGGCCTCTGCTGGGGCCGAAACTTGAGGTGAACATTGCTGTCCGTCCTCAACCGCGGCCTCCAGCTGAGGTGAACGTTTTGGTTCAGCCTCGAGATTTGGTTTTGGTTTTTTGTTTGTTATTGTTAGTTTGTTGTTTGAGTCCATGATGTTCCCACGAGTAGCTAGGGAAAGATTTGTCACCCCTGGAAGAGCCCCGCATTACCAGAGGAAGGCTATATGCAATGGGGTTTTGCCTGGTACCCCAAGGGGATCGTTCACGACCACATACACCCTGTGGCCATCCAGCCATCGGCACGATTACCATCCACCTTAGCTTGGGTAGATTTGGGGTAGGCTGCTTCTTGGTCGCTGAATCAGTTCGTCCACTTCTAGTGTCTAGACTACCTAAGAGAGATTCCCAGATACCCCAGAGAACCAAGTGGTGACAGGAACTGATCTAGCAAGGTCGTTTCACATCCTTTCATACTTCCCATTCATCAGGCCTAGCCCGTTTATAGGGGGTACCTACACTCAGTGGAGAGCTCCTTATTAGGGAGATCCTATTCATTCACACATGCATACTTGTTCCACTTCCTACACCAGACTACAGCCCTATCTAAACTGTCAGCTTAAGCCCCCGAACTCACGTCAAAGTCTTGCAGCCACTATCGGGGGACCAAGTGATATTATATTTAAAGATTATAAAAATAATCATTTATTTTTATAAAAAATTAGCCAATTGGCCCCCCTCTTTTAACGATGCTGGATCCGCCACTGCCGCTAAAGAATAAAAAGTACGCCATTGTTATAAAAATAATAATATATAAGTATTTCTATAAAAATAAATGAATAATTTTATAATCTTTAAATATAATATCACTTGGTTTGAGAGGGGGGGTGATCGCCCACATCACCCCTCCTGGATCCGCCACTGCTTAGCGACCACTTAAGGGTGAATATTGTGCTATTAAGGTAGCATTTATGCAATAAAATGCGTGTAGGTTGCGAACATATTCAAAAATTGATTTTGGGCCCCCACTGTGGCTTTGGGGCGCAAAGAATGTAAAATGTGCATAGGTCATAATTTGCAGGTTACACTATGTTGTTTTATTTTACATAAGTGCTCAATTAATAAAACGAACAGGTGACGAAAAAAACAAAAACTGGAGCCCGCCAAAGCATATCTGAGGTTTACGGCGCCACTGTGCCGTAACGGTTGCTTATACGAAAAAAATGAATAGGACCTAATTTTTAGAGTAAATTATGGTCTTTAACCTTGTATAAGTTTTGTTTAAAAATAATGCATAGGTAATGAGAAAATCGTAAAAACATGCTCGCCAAGGTATAGGGGTAGTTTCTGCAGTAAATTTTCAAGGATAGGGGTAGTTTCCGCAGGGATGTTGCAATAACCATATATATTTTTAAAAAACACTATTGATGAAACATATGCCTATATGGATCAAAAAGCAAAAAAAAATGTTTTTTCAACCCCCCATTATATTTAATTTTTTTTTGGCTACATTGGTTGCACTAGGAAATCGCTTTTGGTGTCCATGCATGGGTAATAATAACCTGCACAAAATGAGATATAAAGTATATTAATAAAGGGCATTGTGTGTGAAGGATTCCAAAAAAATCACTTTTTTATTAATTCTTCTTTTTTTGGGTGGTTCCGGGGAAAAAATGTGGGTGCATTATACAAATTTGTAAATATCACCAGTACATGGGTAATCGCTGAAAGTCTTTTTACTCTAGCCTAAACGGTTCAGATGGTATAAAAAGGGGTTTTTTAAAATGTAACACCCTGTAATTAAAAAAGGGCAGTTACCCTTAAGTGAAACCTATACCAAAAGATTAGTCACTTATTTGTGAATAATTTCCGTAGAAGTTCTTCTTAATTTCCATTACAGTAAGGGAAAAATAATTTTTTTAAAAACATCTTTTTAAAAAACTTGTCAACTTTGGGGCCCCACCCCCACTAATCGGTGGGTGATAGACATGCTGTTGGGAAAAAAATCGTAGAAAATATAGTTCTCTTCATATTTCTATAAAAGAAATTTTTGCAAAAGGTACATGAAGGACTACGTTCCGCAAAAACCACAAATTACCCCCCTTCAAGGGGTGAAATGGGGGTTCCGGGGCAAAATTGTTTAAGAAAAAGTTAGTCTCATAATAAGGACCACTAACTAAAGTCTCACACTAAGTCTCACACTAACTAGTCTCACACTAAGGACTGCGCATCTAACTAAAAAAACTTTATAAAACTTTTTTGTAGTTATAAAAAAACAAAGAGACACTTGCCTTTATAAAACTTCTAGATATAATACAAAAAGAGATATGGTAGGTGAAAAAAGTTTGTTTTTGGTACATGCTCAAATTGGTGTATAGGGGAGTGCAATTAGAACGAAAACATGCATTGATTCGGAAAAATTCAAACAAGCTTATATTTTTCTAAAACTTTTTTTGTTAGCTTATATACATGTTAAAGTAAAAAGTTCTACTCGCGGATTTGGCCGCTAATTGTTTATTAATTTTTTAAACAATAACACTTTTTTGTATTAATAATTTTAAAAATATCGTTAAATTCATCATTTTACTTTGATCAAATATGTTTCTATTTTGTTTTTGATTATACTGAATCCGAATATGGCATTGCAATTTGAAAATTCTTGTACAGAAGCTCTTATGCAGTATGTCTGCGTAGCTAGGAACCACATGGAAAACTTTTTTATTATCAATTTTACTAAAAAAAGTTATTCTTCGTAAAATGCTCTGGATGGTCAAAAATCTAAAACTCAGCCACCAGATATCAAATTTTATCAATTTTATACGTGTTATGTCAAAAATATGAATTTCGTTAAAGAGTAAAGTACCTTTATATTTCAGAATATCAAAAAATGTCATTAAGAAAAGTTGTTTGAAATTAAAAAATATGTCTAAATGTACAATTACATTATTCTAATCAAAAATTTTTTTCCAATTTTTTCTCAAATTACAGATACTAATCATCATTTTCTTACAATTATGATAACTATTTTATTATCACTTTTACGAAAAGTTATTCTTCATAAAATGCTCTCCCTGGTCTAAAATCCAAGATACAAGCATGAGACATTAAACTTTTTTAATTTTATACGAGGTATGTGAAAAATATGAACTTTTCTTAAGAGTTAAGTGCCTTTATTATTCACAAAATTGTAACTAAAAGGATGTAATTGAACACTAAAACAAATTTTTTAATTCCAAACAACTTTTCTTTATAACAATTTTCGATATTGTGAAATTTAACGATACTTTACTCTTGAGTGAAATTCATATTTTTTGACATAACTCGTATAAAATTCATTAAATTTGATATTTGATGATTGCATCTTAGATCATATACGATGCAGAGTATTTTATAAAGAATAACTTTTTTTCGTAAAACTGATAATAAAAAAGTTATCAGTAGGTCTCAAGTTACGCAGACATACTGTATAAGAGCCAAACAATTTTTTTGCTGAACATTTATTATTGGTGAAGTTTATTATTAAATGTATTTTAGGTAAGTTTTACACAAAAAAGTTTTGATCGCTTTATATACTTAAACATTTTTTTAGCTGGTAATTTTCGGTTTTTGTATTACATTTTTGTTATCTTTCTTAATTTTATCAAATATAAATAGTTTATTTTATTTCTAAAGTAAAACAATTCAGTGCATTTTAAAGATTACATCCTAAGCTTAAAAAAAGCACTTATAAAACTGTAATAGATCTGTTCAAACTTGAGTAATACCGTCTTAAAGTGGTGGTAATTCTATAAAACTACGAAGATTTAAAAAATTACATTTTTTAAGACGTCATATCATTTGAATTAAATTTTTGAGATTTTTTTTTGAATGAAACATCATTTAGTACGATGCTTGAAAGGTAAGTTGTGCAAAATTGAGGGTTTAATAAGAACAATAGGGATGTTCACAAAAAATTAAAAAGTCATTTCAAACATGTAAAACGATTAAGAAACACCCTAGGAATAATTGTCCAGAATTTCAACAAAATTGAAAAAGCCTTTCTATAAAAAATCTTTATTAGAAATCTAGCATTATTTTAAATTTCAAGAACGCTTCTCTATTGGCCTGACGTCACTAGTTGCATACCCCAAGCGCGCGCCATTCTCATTGTGTTACTGTTTACCTGTTTGACGTTTCAGGTCATTTTATTTTGTTCTCTTCTTGTTTTATCAGGGTTAAAGTGTAGTTTTATAGTGAATTTGTTTAGTTTAAAGTGGATAGACTGTTTGTAAGGACATATTTTGGGTTTTACAAAAATAAACAAATAAAACGGAAGAAGGTTTTCAGAAAGCCGATTCGTATAAACTACCGACTGTAGTGTAGATGTAACAATGGTGTATGATCTATTGGCATCTTGTAAAAAAATAAATCTACCACAGCTTTACTGAGTGTATATTCCATATAATTTTCCATGTCTTCTTTAAGCTAAAAAAATAAATGCTTATTACTCCACAAAAAAAAATAGAGAAAGTTTTATGCATGCATTGTACGCATGCATATTGTATGCATACATTAGCTGGTTATTACTTTACCTTGGTTAGGTGTATTAAAAATATTTTTATTCTTCTTCATGTGCCTTGTCCGTTGTGGACGTTGGCTATCATCATTGCAATTTTAATTTCATTTGAGGCGTTTCTGAATAACTCGATCGATTTTTGTCCAACTCATTGGCGTAAGTTTTTAAGTCATGAGCGTCTTTTCTTCCGGGTCCGCGTTTGCTCTCTATTTTACCTTGCGTTATCAGTTGGAGTATACGATATTTATCATGCCTCATGATATGACCGAAATATTTAAGATTTCGTTTCTTAATTGTAAAAGAGATTTCTTTTTGTTTTCCCATTCGACGCAATACCTGTACGTTGGTGTGGGTCGCCCAGGATATTTTGAGGATACGTGGGTACACCCACATCTCGAATGCCTCTAGCTTTTTCATTAATGTTTCCATTATTGTCCAGGCCTCTGCGCCATATAGCAAGACCGGAAATAATAACATTTTAGCAGCCGCATTTTTAGTGGGAGAGATATTATGTCGCAATGGGTGAAAATATTTCTCATGGATGTTGTTAAATGTTGCTATGTCCTTTTCAACTCTAGATCTTATTTCGGTTGTTTCGTATTTCGAGTTGACAACTGTTCCAAGGTGAAAAATATTTTTGAATTTGGGTATTATACATTTTCATTTCAACCAATCTTTTCACTAAATTATTAATGATTTTAATATAATATAAAGTCATACCTACATCCACATGTAGTTATTTCAAGGTTTACTTTTACTGTATGTATTATTAGAATCCCGTTTTTAGGAATATACCAGTTTAAGGAATACAAATTTGAGGTCCCGAAACTTTTTCATTTACTCTTTAAGGGGGTAGGTGCAAAATCTTGGTCCACTGCTATTTAAATTCATTCATTTTTTTTTCAAATCCTGAGAAAACTAATAAGTATTTTTGAAAAATGTAAATGCAGAAAGAACATTATTACCAAGGGCCGAAAGTCTCTGGAAAACTTCTATAATGTTTTTTTTATTATTTGTTCTTAACTTAAAGAACTAACTAAGTTAGTTCTTTAAGTTAGTTATTTTAAGTTCTAGCTGCAACAAACCATTTCTTTTTCTGTTTTAAATTGGCTGGAACGGTAATAAAAATCTTGTCAGAACTATTTTTTGATGTATTTACACACCCAGGAACAAAACAACACTATTTGGCTTTATTTTTAATAATTAAATACGTAAAAAACTGCGCACATTCAAATACACTTCGTAAATAAGTATACAAAACTAGTCGTCGATCAAAGACGTTACGACTGCTGACGTCACAGACCGTAGCCTCGCTGCAGGGTACCGTTTTTCTAGCCTCCAAGAAAATCAACATTATGAATTCATTTATCTTAAAAAATATACATTTTTAAACAGTTTTATGATTGTTACCTTTTTATATACCTTGTAATCTATTGAATTTAACTATATTTAAAAATTAGTGAACATCCCTATTGTATTAGTTACACATTTTTAAATCATTTTTAAACAACATTCATGTAAGGCTCACTTTCCGCCCCCACCGTACTTATGGCCATACATTTTATTTATTTTTATTATAACCATAAGATAGCTTAATTATTTTTCTTTTAGGTTCAATTTCTAAAATTTAATTTGATCCATTAGTTGAAGAATTACATTAAAATAACTCAACCGTGCACTTCACCGTACGTTAGTTTAAAGTGTGCCAATGTTTGTGAGAAGGGTGACTTTGGCGTTATAAATAAAAAATTATAGAAGGTACAGATTTAATTTTATAAAATTCTTTATATAATTTTTTTTTTTGTAAAATTTTCTGAATTTTTCAATGGTCAAGTCAGTTTTGTTCTAAAATTTATATTTTCGGAGTTATTTAAAAATACATCAAACTTCATAGTTCATTTGTTTAATAAAAAATGAAGCACCCACTTCTCGAGTAGAACTTTGTGATATGTTGTTTATTAAACATTTCTTAATGAACCTTCAAAAAGTTCTATCTTGTTTGATTTTTTCCAAAGTGAAAATCTATATGCGCTCCCCTAGTATTCAACTTGAAATAACAGAGGAGCAGTCAATTTTAGGTGTATAGTACTACCAATACCTTTTATAGTGCTTGAAAATACCTTTAAAATGAGCAATATTAAGGGTCCATTATATTCAAACTAAGCGAGATATGCTGCAAACAAAATTGATAACTAATGTATTTTAAGAAAAATGAGAAATAATTTTAACCTCCATCCACCAGAATGTAAATGCATCGTTTTACTTCAACAATACCTTTTATTATAGTGTTATTTCTTTGTTCAAAAAGTTTAAAATGAAAAAAATAAGATCAAATTATAGACCGCATTTTTAAATTTTCTTAAAAATCTTCCTGTTTCTCCATGTAACTTGAAAGTGATAGGAGATAAAGTAATGAAAAATAGAAACGAAATTTGTATTTAAAAAACCCTACATTTTTTTCTGGTATCCTTTTTTCGCATCCCTTATCGAGTTACATAGAGAAAAAGAAGATTTTAAAAAAAATTTCAAAATACGCCCTATAATTTGATATTATTTTTTCAAAAACCGTTCATTGTAAACCAGTCCAACTTTTTGAACATAAAAATACCACTATAATAAAAAGTAGGTACTGTAGAAGGAAAACGATGTATTTAAATTCTGATGAATGAGGGGTTAAATATACTTCTGATTTTTTCTTAAAATACATTAGTCATAATGTTTTTTTCAGCATATCTCGCTTAGTTTGAATGTAATCCACATTTAGTATTGCTCATTTTAAAGGTCTTTTCAAGCACTACAAAAGTTATTGGTATTATTATACACCTAAAATCGACCGTTACTCTGTTATTTCAAGTTAAATACACCGATTTGAGCATGCACAAAAAGAAATCAAACTCTTTTCACCTACCATATTATCACTTTTTGTATTATAACTAGAAGATTTATGGAGGAACGAGTCTCTTTGTTTTTTTTATAAGCTATAAAAATATTTTATATATTATTTTTGTTAGATGCATAGTTTTCAAGGTATTCGCAAAAAATCCGTCTGAAATGGTGTCATTTTTCAATGAGAATGGCCACTTTTTAACCACGAATAACTCCAAAAGTATCGAGTTTTCAAAAAAATAATTATAGAAAAGTTTTTGCTTAGAATTAGGTTCTCTAGCCTCTTCCATGGCTATTTTAACCAAAAAATTTTTCACCCTCGAGAAGGGGTGGGAACCACCTCCAAGAATAAAGCGCACATCGGCATAGGGTAGACTTTGTTTCTTGACCTATTCTCTACTTACTGTGAAAATATCAAGTAAATCGATGTAGTAGGATGGAATTCGGAATGAAATACCTTCATTGACTGCCCATTGCTTCCATTAGCAAATAATTTCGTACTCATTACTACACAGCTGAATTTAATTTGGTTTCAAAGTGCACCAGAGACCGTTCTGAAGACTCCAAAAGAAACGTACGTCAACGGATGGTGGTAATATATGAGACAGAATCAATTAAATAAACTGAAAACTTTATTCTTTTTCTTTTAAATCTTGACTATCTTTTATTTCATTTCATTCTTTTCTACAATTGACTTATTTAATTTTTGACTCTTTTATTTTCCTGACGACCAAAGAGTGATCGCAAAAGGCGAAGATGCCCTCAGTTTTATGATGAGAAAACTGAAACAGGGATATGCAAAAATGGGAGGGAAATAAACCCAAAGAAAAATGAATACCTAACAACGGAGTACATAAATAAAACACCTGGAAATAGACCAAGGTAAAAAAATCAGGGGAATAGACATGTACAAGTATTTAGGTTTATAATATCAAACAAAACAACAACGGAAGAAGATATCAAAAATAGACTAGGACAAACAAGAAACTGCATACTAAAATTAAACCCGGTACTGCGGGATGAGAACATCAACATAAAAACAAAAAGAAGAATATATAATACTTACCATGACAAGAAGTATCTTCACTTATGGGTGTGAAAATGGGACAATAAATAAGAAAACCAAAAACAAAATAAGAGCAACAGAGATGGAATTCCTAAGGAGAAGCTGCACAGTAACAAAAATAGATATAATAAATAACATAGAGATTAAGAGAAGAATGGGAGTGAACTCCGATATAATAGACTACATCGAACAGAAGAGATTAACCTGGCCCGGACATGTCAGAAGAGCAAACCACAATCGTTGGATAAATAAAATAACAGAGAGTTAAATCATAATTTAACCGTACTGAATTAAATAGGTACATACCTCTGTGGAAAATTTTAATGAAATAAAATTAGACATATTAAAATTACATAATTCTACATATTTTATTTCTTTAAAATTTTCAAAGTGATAATTCATTTGTGGTAGATTATTATCAAAAATTTCGATGTATAAGTATAATCGTCGATAGGTCTCTCTTTCGCCGACAATATCAATCATCACTATTTTTCTTTTAGGTTCGAAGCCCATATTTTCAGCTTTATCCCAAATATTTTTGAACAGCTCATATTTTTAATCATCATAAGTCATCAAATTGTCTTATACAAAATGCAATGTCACTTGACTTCGTCTGTAAAATGTCGTAGGTACTATAAAATATCAGTAAAAGGAAAAATCTCAAAATGTCAAATAAAATATTGGTAAAAATATTAAGCAAAAAATTCAAATCGAGCCATTTTTACCTAAATAACTACCCCTTATAGCAGCAGTAACAGATACCGCATCTCGTTTTCGGAATCGGAAGCGGTCGGACGAGCGCTTCTAGGCGTATCAAAATTCGCGTGAAAAGGAACATGACTAGCGGGTGAGGTTATTAAACCCTGACCAATTTTTGAACGGGACAAATGCATGACAAGCAGCGACTTTGAGATGCGCTTCCGTCAGGACCGGAGTGAATCGTTGAATTGTGTGCTTATTTGAGACCGTTCGTATGCGATCAATTTTTAATAATGTTTCAATGCCTATTAGCTACATAATAGATTACTTAGATTAGGGAAACATTGTTGATAATTAAATACTAATTAATAATATACGTATTTTCTTATATGGAAGAATAGGGAAGCGGCGCTTCCCCCGCTTCCATGGACCGCACGCCTCTGGTACATACTTATTTAATTCTAAAATACAGACTAACTTATACCACAGTATATAGAGGTTCCACAGTAAAATCACTCCTCTGTCGGCGCTTTGATCTCAAGAAGTAATACGGGCAGTACGCAATTGGTAATTCACCAGTGGTGGATGCGGGTTTTCCCTGTTAAAATCCGTACGTTTCTATGTGAATAGCAATGCGAGAGTGGGGCAAATGCGACTAAAAACATTGCGCGGTCGCCATGCGCGACTACAGATTTTACTTCCAATTTTTCGGAGAGTGCTTCTACTGCCCTCTTTATACTGTGCTTATACAGTCAAGATAATTCAGGTAATCAGTCGAAAATTCTTCAAAGCAAGCGTATTGTTTTCTATAAGTCGTTAGAGGGGAAATGTTTACTGTTCCCCGACGACGAATAAATCGGTGGTTCTATTAGGCATAGGAAAAAACAGGTCTTAAAATATGTTCCATGAAATAGAAGAAGGAGAAAAAGATCAGCATTACAAAGGATAGAAGGAATCAGAGACATAATGAGATATAGAGCCATAAATGAGGAGGAATGGATCGACTAAAGAGGTAGAGATCGAAATACGTAGAGACCGAAATACGGGATATGGCAGAGGTTGTAGGACCCCCGTAGATATATACAGTGATGAGTGCGCTAAGAATCGGCAAAATAACGCAAAAGACGTATCGGAGGGTATGGCAATTAACACTGTATAAAATCTTATAAAATTCTTCTGTCCCAGTATTAGTTGCCATACTCATCCGATAATCTCAAAGTGGGAAACTGTCGATAGTGGTAATGTAATGTAAATTTATAGGTTTTTAACGATAATTTCCCACCTCTACCAGTTTCATCTCTTTTTATTTCACAACGCATTATATTTTCCATCTTTTGCGTGATTTTGCCAAATTTTAACGCACTCATCACTGTATAATAAACAATACATTTCAGCTTTGAATATAGTGTATAATATGATTACTAATATATCGATTTTAGAGAATATTTGATAAAACTACATATTATGTAGTTTTTTTTGTTGATACGACGCTTTGATAAAACTACATATTATGTAGTTTAAGAATATTAATGAACTGAACTAATAGGCTATTCATTTATGTTCAAAATAAGAGAGCTAAAACGAACTAAAACGTTAACGAGGTTTTATTATTTCATATGGTCAATGGACCTCCAAATGTTAAAAACCACGGAGTGCTATTATTTGAAGGGGTACGTTTTTGAGAGAGTGGTGAATTAGTCCCTAGGCACAGGGTGAATTAGGGAGAGTTCTATGCACTTTTAGTACAAACACGTCTACAGAATAATTGTTCCAGGTTAAATTTACTATCGAAATATCACGTTTTAAAGTCAAAAATATTTTTTTATAAAAATATACAGTGTGTCCACGGTTGCGGTGCCCAAGAGGAAAAACTTTTTTATTTTCAATTTTAGCGAAAAATGTCATTCTTGATAAAAAGTTTTGCTTGTTCTAAAACCGAATAAAACGAAATAAAATTCAAGTTTTGCAAATCATGCTTAATTTTGTAGCCAATTTTATGTAAATCCCTGTAAATTTATGCACTAAATTCAAAATTGTAACAATAATAACTAGGGAGAACAACCCTTTCGCCTCTTTGGATTATGAAACCAAACTTTGTCGTTCTCCTTGAAACATCCAATTATTTAATAATTAAATAATTATTAATCCAATAATTTTAATAATAAAATTTATCACAAGATAAATTCTTTTTTGAACTCTTAACATTGTCGAAAAAAAATGACAATTCGCAAATTATTTATCGGAGTTGACTGTTACTAAGCTACATTTTGGCTTGGCAACACTAGATTATTGTTGCGATTTCGAACTTAGTGCAAAAATTTATAGGGATTTACATAAAATTGACTACAAAATTAAACAGGATTTGTAAAGCTTGAATTTTATTTCGTTTTATGGGGTTTTAGAACAAGAAAAACTTTTTATCAAGAATGACATTTTTACTAAAATTGAATATGAAAATGTTTTTCCTCTTGGGCACCCCAATCGTGGACAAACTGTATTAAAAAACGCAAAAAAACTCGAAAGAAAGCAATTTTGATTTTTGCCACATAACTTTTTTCCACGGGAATATAGATAAAGGCATTACTACATAGAAAAAAAACTTCCATCCTTCCTGTTTAAAATGACGTTCGGTAGAGGTATCTAGGATTTACAGTAATCGAAATATAATTTTTCAAAGTTCGCTGCTCACAGCATTTTTGCCCCATTTTCCCCATTATTTCGCAAATATTGTTCTGTAACTGTTTTCTACGCATTTCTAGGTATATCCAATGATACATTAAGTAGGAAGAAGTCAATTACTATTAATATGGTCTATTGTATTATAAGGTCGTACGACTATTTTTAAGCAAGTTATGGTTTTTCAAATTTTTATACTTTTAATGGTTTTTGATATTTTCTACGATTATTTTTTAAATTTCTTGTTATAACTTTTTTTCTTGTACATTTAGGTATATACATTGTGCAATAAAAAAGCTTATTTTCTTTACTTTAAAATGGTGTATTGTAAAAAATTCTAGAACTATTTTTAAACAAGATATCCAAAAGTACCCGTAGTTTGGGAAAAATTTTGAAATTTTTTATTTTTTTCAATTTGAAAAATATAATTGCATACAGAGTGAGTCATCAGGAACTGTACATACTCCTACCTCGTATAGAGGCTCCTATGGGGAATAACAAATGACCATTAAAAAGGGTCTGCTCCCCTTGTGTAATAATATACAGGGCGAGTTTCGCCTTTTGACAGAAATTTATATTCGTCATAATTTTTGAACGGTCAGATCGATGTGTCTCTTATTTTGGTCAATCGTTACGCTATTACCACCTAATCAACTGATTTATTCAAACTAGAAAAAAATCAGGTCCGGCTTTAAAAAATTAGTTCGTTTGTGTCTTAGAAAAATTTTCACACTGTATACGCTTTTTGAAAACTCTAATATGAATTTTACAAATTAGACAAATAGGCAATTAAAATGGCATATTTATTTTTTCCCCACACGATTACTTAATTTTTTATAAAAAAATCAAATTTGACTATGAATTAAAAGTTTGGTAAAGTAAACCATAGATTTAAAAAAATTAACTTTTATTACAAAAATGAATTTTTTTTAACAAATATTTGATTTATGTTACCACCCAATCAAGTGATTTATTCAAACTAGAAAAAAATCAGGTCCGGCTTAAAAAATTAGTTCGTTTGGGTCTTAGAAAAAATTTCACCCTGTATACCCTTTTTGAAAACTCTAATATGAATTTTACAAATTAGACAAATATGCAATTAAAATGGCATATTTATTTTTTCCCCACATGATTACTTAATTTTTTATAAAAAAAATCAAATTTGACTGAATAATAATTAAAACTTTGGTAAAGTGAACCATAGATTTAAAAAAAAAATTAACTTTTACATTTTTATTGCAAATTTACTTTTATTACAAAAATTATTTTTTTTGAACAAATATTTAATTTATGTTACAACCCAATTAACTGATTTATTCAAACTAGAAAAAAATCAGGCCCGGATTTAAAAAAGTATTTCGTTTTGGTCTTAGAAAAAATTTCACCCCGTATACGCTTTTTGAAAACTCTAATATGAATTTTACAAATTAGACAAATATGCAGTTAAAATTTATTTTTTCCCCACACGATTATTTAATTTTTTATTAAAAAATCAAATTTGTAAAAATCGGAATTTTAACCTAAAAATGAAAAAAAAAAAGATGAAATCACGGTTTAACTCACTACAACGTTCCATTTAAAAAATGTTTTTCTGAAATTTTTACAGCAGACATCTCTTACCATTGTGAAGACTATGACAATTGTTGTAGATTTTCAGTCTTCTTCTCGAAAAAGTTATTAATTTTTAAACATAAAAGGCCAGCTTCGTGAATTGCGAAGTTAAATCACAAAAATTAAGTGAAAAAATTTAAAATATATCTATTTGATCACGTCTATGTTAAACTATAGAGTCCAGAGATAAGTGTTATGGGGAGTTTTAGATCTAGACCTGTTATAGAAAAAAAAAAAAAAAAAAAAAAAATGGTGAAACTTTTAATCTTAAGAAAAATGTTGTTTAATTTTTTTTATTTTTATGGTAAAATTGCGATTTTGACAAATTTGATTTTTTAATAAAAAATTAAGTAATCGTGTGGGGAAAAAATAAATATGCCATTTTAATAGTTTTCAAAAAGCGTATACAGAGTGAAATTTTTTCTAAGACCCAAACGAACTAATTTTTTAAAGCCGGACCTGATTTTTTTCTAGTTTGAATAAATCAGTTGATTAGGTGGTAATAGTGTAACGATTGACCAAAATAAGAGACACATCGATCTGACCGTTCAAAAATTATGACGAATAATTTTTCTGTAAAAAAAAAATTTCTGTCAAAATGCGAAACTCGCCCTGTATATTATTAAACAATGGGAGCAGACACTTTTTAATGGTCATTTGTTATTCCCCATAGGGGCCCATATACGAGGTAGGATTATGTACAGCTCCTCATGACTCACCCTGTATTATAACATAATTTTTAATTCCAAATAACTTTTTTTTATAATACTTTTTGATATTGTGAAATATAAAGGTCCTTTACTCTTGAGCGAAATTCATATTTTTTAACTAACCCGTATACTATTGCTAACATTTTATATCTGATGATTGCATCTTAGGTTTTAGACTTTGTAGAGCATTTTATAAAGAATCAGGCATAGTTTAAAAAAGCATATACATATCTTGTTTAAAAATAGTCCTAGATTTTTTAGAATACACCATTTTAAAGTTAAGAAAATAAGCTTTTTTTTTATTCTACAATGTACATATACATATACCTAAATGTAAAAAAAGTTATAATGAGAAATTTAAAAATATTCATAAAATATCAAAAATCATTAAAAGTATAATACTTTGAAAAACCATAATTTGCTTAAAAATAGCTGTACAGCCTATATCTATATCCCCGTGGAAAAAAATTATGGGGCAAAAAACAAAATCGCTTTATTTCGTGTTTTTTTGCTTTTTTTTTGAATATATTTTTGCAAAAAAAATGTTTTTGACTATAAAAGGTGATCTTTCGATAGTAAATTTAAACTTCAACAATTTTTCTGTAGACGTGTTTGTACCAAAAGTGCATAGAACTCACCCTAATCCAACCTGTGCCTAGAGACTAATTCACCCCTTTCTTAAAAACGCACCACTTTAAATGGTAGCACTCCGCGGGTTTTTAATAGTAAGACGTCCAGTCATCGTATGAAACAATAAAACCCCGTTAACCTTGTAGTTCCTTTCTAAAGTAAATAATCAATTGTCTCTAATAACAATATGTTAATACAGAAATTCCGAATCGAATTTAGTTTTTCTCTAAAGTTAATACCAGTAATTTAAATGTTTGCATTCCATACCTACATTTAGTGGCCATTCCCGTACCGAAGTAATAATCTCCCTTCCCAGAAATCGCAACCTCCCTCAGGACTCTCTCTATAGTCGCCTGGATTCATAAACAATCCCGAGCGGTCGATACTGCATCGATGCATCCTCGCTTCCTGTTGTTCTTGTGTTAATACGAGTTTAATTGTTGGAAGCCTCCGATCCTGAGAGCCATCGTATAACGCGAAATAGCGCCCGAGGGACAAAAGTGTGAAGTATATGAATGTAACCCCGCACAAGATTTTTGCTGCTGATCGTAATATAAAGGGGGATGTAAGCAGTAAATTTCAGACCTTAGGGAATTTATTATATATATATTATTATCTTAATATATATAGCTACTAACTGTAACACTTTTAATCCGTTTATGGTCTTTGTTCATTATACCAAAGCATGATACGAATTTCAAGAAATATTTTACGAGTAATATATACGACAACCACGATTAGGCCTGGATCCCGTGTACCAAAAAAAGGTTGATTAATAGCAAGCTGAAAATTTGTTAATTCCTTAACGCTGTCTAGTCGGACAAACTTTGATGTACGGGAACACTGGAAAAGGGGAAGTCTTAATTGTGGAACAGTTTAAAAGTTTGGAACGTCAGATTACGAAAACGTCCCATGTATTTTGTTGGACACAACATCCAATTGATTTGTTACACTTTCATTAAACTCTCATGCAAAAATCAGACTGCTGTTCTAACCAACATGATTCCAGTCATTTGATATGTTCTTCGTGTTCCACTCATTAAAATGCCCAGTTGGTGATGTGATAAACAGCAGTATGATTTTTGCATGAGAGTTTAATGAAATGATAACTAATCAATTGGAAGTTTTGTCCGACAAAATGCATGGAACGTTTTCGTAGTCTGACGTTCCAAATTTTTAACCTGTTCCACAATTAAATCTTCCCCAGTTCTAGTGTATACATCAAAGTTAGTCGGACTAGACAGCGTTAAGCTATTAACAAATTTTCAGCTTGGTATGAATCAACTTTTTTTTGTACGCGGAATCCAGGCCTAGATAAAAAAACTATTTTCAGAAACTGTTTTCAAAAATTTACTTAATTAAGGTTTTGATTTAATAATTGTTGTTATAGTAGAGGAGGAAAGTATTATAAATTTGCAGTTACTCGAGCGTTATGGGGACCAATTGGGTTTGAAGGGTAGGTCCTAAAAGTAAAAAAAGGTAAATTAAGTTTTTCATTTTAGTGGGGACTTTCAATTTTTTAATTTAATTTTCCATTTCCAAGAATAGTTTTTTCCGATTATAGCGCCATCTATCCATAATTCGAAAAAATGTCTCGAATAAAAGTTGCTTATTTTTACATAAAAAAATCCAAATCTGCAATAAAAATTGGGGCTCCAATTTAAAATTTTAAAGTGGCCCCCATCCCATCTCCGTGGGGGGTTGTGTTTGGTGCCATTTGATAGATTTTTCAAAATATTGAATACGTGTATTTTGCAGTTTTTCGTTCTGATGTTCATTTCACGAAATATCGCGGGGTTCGTATTTCTTCTTCTTCTCGTTGTCCTTATACACTATAAGAGCATCGCACTTTATTATCACCTATCCATCTTTTACCCATTTCTTCCACGCCATCCGGTCTCCTGCCATTTCCTTCATCTGTTGCACTGTTTTCCCTCTCTTTGTCCCGATTTCCTCGATTTGCTCTATCCACCCCTTTCTAGGTCTGCCCCTTCTTCTTTTCCCCTGTCTCTTGGCATCTGTCACCTTCTTTACTAGTCTGTTCTCGTTCATCCTAGTTATATGTCCAAACCAATTAAGTTTTATTTTTTCAATTTTATTATCTATTGTTGCCTGGCTTAGCACGTTTCTGATGTTTTCGTTCCTTTCCCTGTCCATCTTCGTCTTTCCAGCTATTTTTCTCAGCTGCTTCATTTCTGCTGCATTTATGGCACTTTCATGTCTTTTATTTGTGATCCATGTCTCGCTTGCATATAAAGAGTTGGTACTGTGATTTTATTATATTCATGTATTTTTGTTTCCTGGCTGATTTGCCTTTTTCACAGTATCGTATTATTAATCGCATAGTATACTTTCGTAGCTTTCTTTGTCCTACTTGCGATTTCTAGGTCTAGCTTTCCGTCATTTGATATTATCGTGCCCAGGTACTTGTAGGCCGTCATCCTCTCCAATTCTTGTCCTCTACAGAACACCTGTGTTTCGCCTCCAATCTCCTGCTCCTGCTGACCTATTTTCATCGTCATGTATTTTTTGATGTTTATTTATAATTTCATTTTCTCTATTTCCTCAGTCCATACATCAATTAGTCGTTGCATCTTTCTCGGGTTGTCTGCTATGAGAACGACGTCGTCCGCATACAGTAATCCTTCTATCATAACTGGTGTTTGGTGTCTGTAGGCTATTATTGTTTTTAACTGATTTGTCCTTATTTCCACATTTTTAAATAATTGATCCATAATTATGACGAATAGGAGTGGGCTTAGGCTATCTCCCTGTTTTATCCCCTTGTTCATCCTAAATTCTAGTGATCTGCTACCTCTCATTTGTACTTTTCCCACCACTCTACTGTACGTACTTTTAATTATTTCTAATAGTTTCCTCGGTATTCCCAGCTCCCCATAGTATTCCAAAATACTTTCCGGTCTACTGAGTCGAACGCTGCTTTAAGGTCCATGAAGGTTATATGTTTGTTCCCCGATCATTATTTTTTTTCTATTATATTTCGTAGTATGCTTATGTTGTCAACTGTTTGTTTTTTGGCTCTGAATGCTGTTTGTTCGTCTTCAAGTTTTTCTTCTACCTCTGTGCTTAATCTTCTTTCTATTATTCTCGTATAGAGCTTGAACACTACTGATGAGAGGCATATATCTCTATAGTTTCTACAGCTGGATTCTTCTCCTTTCTTGTGAATTGAGATCAGTAAGTTTTCTTCCCACTCTCTCGGCATTTTGTTTTTTCTCCATGCTTCTCTCATTAGTTCCAGCAACCACTTCTTTCCTTCTTTCCCTATCCATTTTATCATTTCGGGATCAATTTTATCTGCTCCGCTCGATTTTCCCATTTTTATTCTACTTATCGCTTCTTCCAATTCTTCTGTACTTATTTCTTCCATTTGGTTTTCGTCCTCTGTTGTGTGTTCTATGGTTCCCTCTATCTCTATTTCTTCACTCTCCTCTCCCATATATTTCTCTTCATAATATTCTCTCCACACCTCTATTATTTCTCTTGTATTTGTCTTTAGTTTGTTGTGTTTGTCTTTTACTCCTCTGAGTTCTTTTCTTTTCTTTCCTCTTAGACTCCTTATTTTATTCCAGAAGCATCTGTTGTTGTGTTTGTAATTTTGGTTTTATGATTCACCGAACTTCTTCCAACTCTCTTTATTTCCATTTCTTATTAGTTCTTTCACCATGTTTCTGTGTTTTTGGTATTCTTTTTTATCTTGATCCGCTCTCGTGCTATTGTATTTTTTCCATGCCTTTTTCTTTTTCCTCACTTCTTCCTGTATATTCACCATTCCGTCTTTTGCTTTAATTTTCCGACTGTTAGATTGCCGCATATCTCTTCTGCCTTATTTATTATTACTTCTTTAAATTATTCCCATTTTTCTCCATATCCAATTCTATTTTATTTTTCTCCTATATATATACCTATATATATTTATTTTTCTTCTATATATACCTATATATATTCTCCTATATATATTTTCCTAATCTACTATTTTTGTTACGTTTGAACTGTGAAACCCTTTAAAACCCTTTACATACAGTATACCAGAAATTTCAGGTTGTAAAGCGTATTTCTTCCAAAGATATCGTCATATCTTAGAGCGATCTCTTTGGCGAAAAATTTTCAACCGCGATTATCTCAGTTCAACCAAAAGTGAGTTATTTACAATATTCTTCGTTGCGTGGGTCGATATATGTAGAGGTACATTTACAGGGTACAAGGTTTCTCTCCCTGTGATTATCTGATGCGCTTGAGTAACTGCAAAAATCACCACTTGGGCTCCCCTACCATTATAAAAATCAGTATTCGCGGTTTTTCGATACTTCTCCTACCAATTGGTGATTTATCTCTTGCTATTTTGACGGGCCTTCCCCCATTCTGCTTATGTGTTTATTTCATTCTATTTTTCTGTTCAGTGTATATTCGTTTATACACTGTACGTTACATTTTCTTCCAATTTGTTCACTGATCTTTCGATCTCTCGGCGTATTTCCTGTAATTCTTCCCAGTACTCTAATTTTTGTCGTTTCTAGTGGTCTTTGTGTTGTGGCTGTATCTCGTCTAATTTCTGATGCATGTGTCATTATTGGTCTTACACTGACTTTATAGTCCAGAGAAATAAGGTTTTTGTCGGGACACTTGAGCAGCCAGGTTGCAAATGAATTTTTTGGGTACTAGACCCATATACCGGAATGGGACGTTTCGATGCCGCCGGTTCATCGCCGGCCGTTTCGATGCCGCCGGTTCATCGCCAGTCCATTTAATCGCCGTCATATCTCGCATTTCCTAGAATTCCTAATTAATACTAAAAATAACTAATAATTGTAACTGTCGAAAATTCGGAAATATATCAGATAGCGATTAATTGACTGGCGATGAATCGGCCGGCATCGGCATCGAACTGGCGGCATCGAAACGGCGGCGATGAAACGTCCTAGACCCCTATATACCTAATATATTATAAATACAAAAATGCCCGTCACAGTTCGGACGAGAAACTTAGTTATTAACAAATAAGGGTCAAAAATGTCAGTTTTTTCGTTTAAATCGCTACAGGTAAAAACATGGGTAATTAAATATTTTATTTATAGTATTTTCCTTTTTGTAGATGAACCAAGGTTTAAAATGGCACTTTTTGAATTTGGGTCCCATTCTTTTTTGTTTCGGAAAGTACAAAATAAGACTAAAATTTCAAAAATAAAAAATGTGCTATAACTTTTGCGAAAATAGCCTTAAGACTTTCATATTGCACGAAAAGTTGAGTCAAACATTCCATATAATGCACAAAAATTTTTAAGACGATTCGTCAATTAGTTTAAATTTTATTCAATTTGTTTATCGCAAAGAGCTTTTTTTTCGTAATGTTATTGTTCAAAAAATAATAATGGCATAGCTATTCTGTGGAAACCACATGCAAGAATATTAGTTATGTTTTTAAAGTGTTGAAAAAAATCGTTAAAAAGTCGTTTTCATCACACCGAAAAAAGTTTAGTAAAATAGAGTAATTAATTACGGGCAATATGAAAGTCCTAAATTCACTTTCGCAAAAGTTATAGCAAATTATTTTTTTTCGAAATTTTAGTTTTACTTTGCAATATCCGAAGCAACAAATAATCGGACAAAATTCAAAAAACACTATTTTAAACCTTGGCTCATCTACTAAAAGAAAAATATTATAGATAAGACATTTAATTACCCTATTTTTACCTGTAGCGATTTAAACTAAAAAACTCTCATTTTTGACCCTTATTTGTTAATAACTAAATTTCTCGTCCAAACTGTGACGGGCATTTTTTATTTATAATGTATTAGGTATATAGTAACCAAAAAACCCATTTGCAACCTGGCTGCTCTAGTGTCTCGAACATGGTATATTTTTGCCTTATTTCCCTGGTGTATTATAAATTCTTGACTATCCTTGTGTTAATATGTCGGTTTCGCCATGAGCCTAGTGTTATTAAGGTATCCTTCAAGCCTTTTTGTACTTGATCTCCCACTTCTTTGTCCAGATCTCCATAGCTGTACAGTGTAATTTCAAAATACTTAATTTCCGTTACTTGTTCAATACTGATACGATCAATTTCTATTTTATATTTGATTGTTTATGATTATTTATATACTTTATTGTTAACAGTATTGAGTACACAGACTATGATTTAATTGAGTGTATTTACTCTAGAATAACTAAGATTGGGTTAAGGATAAACAACCTAGACCTATTTTTTACAAATTCCTATAGAAAAATGTCACCAGTAAATAATATTATGTTAACAATTTGTAATCAAGTATCAAATAGACTCTTTTCTCTTTTCTTTTCTTTCATTTATTTAATTAGTTGTAGGTTTATGTTCTTAGTTAGTATTTTACACGAATTTACTATTAGTTTATAGTGTTTGTAAAGTTTTAAAATAAATAAAAGTAAATACAGTTTTTTTGCTAATATTAAACTCTTTGCATCTTCTGTTAAATTTGTGGACTTGTACACTACCCTCATGTTGGGGTGTCAATATTGCGTCTTCTGTGTAACAAAGTATGTCTACATCTTTGTTTCCCTCCTCTTTCTTTGTTAGAACTTTTACTTCGGTGTATGCTCCTTCATACAATTACTTCACTAGCCTTACGTTCTTCTCAGGAACCCATTTTTCTCTCATGCATCTCCATAGCTCTTGTCGTACGCCTTTTTAAGATCTTTGAATAATAAGTGCAGCTCTCTTTTCATCTCGACGTATTTCTCTATCAACTGCCTCGATGACGAAATTATAATTACCATATTCGGCCTGAAAGACGAATATATGGAGGCATAAAAGAACAAGGTTTGTGGCGCAGGCGTTACAACTTTGAGTTGTATAGAAGTTTTGGAGAACCTGACGTTGTAAAACTCATTAAGGTAGCACGCCTTAGATGGATAGGTTATGTAATCAGACGAGAGGAAGATGCCATAGTCAGAAAAGTTTTTGACCGAAGAGGACCGACAGGATTAGTAGCCTAAGGTACGATATAAGGTAGATTTGCACTGATCTTTTTAATGGATAAAAATTATTGGATATGTAATTTAGCGTGTCAACAATTACAAAAAAACAAGGGTTGCCCGATCTAATCTTGTTCTAACAACTATAATTAATTAATAATTAAAAAATTAAATTTATTTTATAAATTAAAAAAAAAAATAAATTTCGACCCAGCCAGGTATTTTTTTGAGCCTTGAAAATTGTCATCTTTCGTTCTTTTTTGAGTTTTAAATTGTTTATAACTCGAAAACGATCAAATTTAGAGAAAATTTACAAAAGACCTTTTTGTTTATTTAGAATGATCCAAAAAATCTGATTTAATATCTGCCCGGATCGAATTTTTTTTAATTCATAAAAAATATGTCATTTTTTAATTATTAATTAATTATAGTGAGAGCAAGATTAGATCGGGTAACCCTTGTTTTTTGTAATTGTTAACATGCTAAATTATATATCCAATAATTTTTATCCATTAAACAGATCGGTGCAAATAGTCCAGAGAAATAAGATTTTTCTCGTGACACATCCCCCTCCAGGCCGAAACCAAATTTTTTGAGTAGTATGGACATCTATATTAATAACCTATATGTTTCCTGCAGCCGATTTTGATGATAAACATAGTTATAAACAAATGAAGATCAAAAAACGCTAAATTTTCGCTTTTTTCGTCTATTACCAAAAAGTGAAACATTTTAAACAAATTTGAGAGTCATAAACTGATAAAAATCATATAAGACGCTTCAATATGGCGTCCGCTACATATGTCTATGCTTAATTGTTGCTTAGAACATTGGAAAATAAGTCATAAATTTTGAGATTTTATAAATGTTCATAACTCATGTAAAAATTAAGTTAGAACTAACTGTCTTATTACACAGAATGCTGAGACTTCTGGTGCTTAAATTTTATTCTAAATTTCAAATCAATTGGTCAAATAGTTTAAAAGTTATTTAATTTGTTTATCCCAAATTAATGTTTTTGCAACACTATAAGTCAGAAAACGATGAGGTTATAGTAATACTTCGGACAGTTTATGAAAGAATAAGATTTATGCTATTAACCTAATTAAAAAAAAATGACAAAAAATAATTTTAAATAGTGTAAAATATTTTGCAAGAACATGTCGATTTTTTGCTGATAAACAATTAGAATAACTTTTGAACCGTAACCTCGAGAAAAATTATTTTTCCATATTCAGAAATACTGAATTTTTATACATATTTATAAAGAAAAACAATTTTCCTATGACAATTAGGGACGAAGTTAGCACCCTTCTTCTTTTAATTCACAGCAGCTTTGTTTATAACAATTAAGAAATAAAATTAGCAGCATTTGAAAGGACATGCATCAAAGTTTTAAGCCACCAAGTGTACAAAAGATTTCCTTTCAAGGAAATCGTCCAAAAAGCTTAAAATTTTGGCCCTTAAAATCGACCAGCGTTGAAACTTGGGTTAGCGATGAGAGGGGGGAAGGAGCTGTTAACTGTATCTCTGATTCTCGATTATTATTTATTTCGTTGTTTCTTTTTTTAATTTCTATGTACTTTTTAGGTACATTACGAATAGGCGTTATTTAAATAAACTAATTGTTATATACACTATCAAATTTGTTTAAACAATTTTTTTTCAATTTTTTAAATAATATTTGATGTAACTTTTATTGTAAAACGTGCATATTAGTTACGGGGCGTAACAAAAATACAGGTCATAAATTAAATCACATATTCTGGGACCAAAAATAGATCGATTGGACCTAACTTACCTGAATACAAATGTGCACATAAAAAAAGTTATAGCCCTTTGAAGTTACAAAACGAAAATCGTATTTTTCCAATATATCAAAAACTATTAGAGATTTTTTATTGAAAATGGATATGTATAAACTATAGTGAAATTTGTGCATCCCATAAAAATTTTATGGGGTTTTTGTTCCCTTAAACCCCCCAAACTTTTGTGTACGTTCCAATTAAATTATACTTGTGGTACCGTTAGTTAAACTCACTGTTTTGATTCT
The DNA here is from genome assembly GCF_917563875.1 of Diabrotica virgifera virgifera. Taxonomy (NCBI): domain Eukaryota; kingdom Metazoa; phylum Arthropoda; class Insecta; order Coleoptera; family Chrysomelidae; genus Diabrotica; species Diabrotica virgifera. The sequence continues at coordinate 115,139,999 of NC_065446.1, read as the reverse complement.
TTGCATTTTTTCGATAAGGCAGTTTTTATCGAGTTGCGGCTTCTTTTTTATATGTTTACATAAAGATTTTTTGGGGGTTTTGTTCCTTTACACCCCCCCAATGTTTGTGTACGTTCCAATTAAAGTATTACTGCGGTACCATTAGTTGAACACAAGGTTTCTAAAACTTTTTTGTCTCTTAGTATTTTTTCGATAAGGCACCTTTTATCAAGATTTGGCTTCTTTTTTAATATGGTTCAAAATATGCCTAAAAATGTAAATTATAAATAAATTTTCATACGATTACCAAGTCTCCATAATCGTACTTAACCATATTTAGAAATATGTAGTGGATTTGATTAATATTCAAAATATCTCAATAAAAACTGACTTTTCGAAAAAGTACTGAGAGGCAAAAAAGTTTTAAAAACATTGTGTTTAACTAATGGTACCACAATAATAATTTAATTGGAACGTACACAAAAGTTTGGGGGGTTTAAAAGAACAAAACCCCCATAAAATTTTTATGGGGTGTCAAAATTTTACTATAATTATTTTGTAAGATGCTCCTGCCATAAAAATACCACATGTCTATTTTCAATAAAAAATCTCTCGGAATTTTCGATATATTGCACAAAATCGATTTTCATTTTGTAACTTCAAAGGGCTGTAACTTTTTTTATGTGCATATTTATACAAAGGTAAGTTAGGTTCAATCGAACTATTTTTGGTCCCAGAATATGCGATTAAATTTATGACCTGTATTTTTGTACACCCTGTAATTATTATACACTAATCCTATTCAATTATTCCTAAATCTAACATTGGCTTATAATATTGAATTAAAAATAAAAAATCTCAAATAAACTAGGTTTTATTTATTGATAAACATGCTACTAGCTATAAACGAAAAATGAAATGTAACAAAATTAGAGAGAGGATACAAAGAACAAAATTATTTTCAGAAATTTTCTACAATATTATAATAATTTTATCTTACAAGATTGAAAGTTATAATTTTAAGATTGCAAAAAAACAAAAATTAAGATATTTTATCAGTTACCCATTTAATATAAGTTATTGTAAAGTCAAGTGCATATGCAAAATATCGTAAAAGAATTTCCAAAAATTGTTTACACAATTTACATAGTTATTTAAATAACCACTTTATTAACAAAAAACATATCCGTAACGTACGCAAAGAGTACATACAGATTAAAAAAAGAAACTCCAAAATAGATAATAGTGAAAGATAGAGTCCATAAACTATTTATATCTCTGTACTAACAAGTACTCGGTGCAACCAGTTTTGCAAGAGCAGATAGTTTATTTTAATAAAATATCTGGTATAAAGATCTTTTGATCGAATCGGTACTAACGGTTCTTAGCTTAATTTCAAACCCCAATCAATTACGTTTATCTCTTGTTTGGTGGTTCTGTAACTTCAGTTTTTCATTCATCTAAGAGCATGTTTACCAAAAAAATAAAACCTAGTTCATTTGAGATTTTCTGATTTCTATAGACCAATACTATTTTTAGAAACAATGGGATAATTTGTTTTTTCATACTTTAAATTATTACTAAGTTTAATAAAAAACTATGTATTATTATATTATTCATAAATATACATGTTTTGCGATTAAAATTACTTCAAATATTATTGAAAAAAATTGAAAAAAAATTGTTTAAACAAATTTGATGGTGTATATGTATAACAATTTATTTATTTAAATAATGCATACTCGTACTGTACGCAAAAAGTACATATAAATTAAAAAAAGAAACGTCGAAATCCGTAGGCGAGAACAAGAGATACAGCTAACAGTTCCTTCCCCCTTCTCATCGATCTCCCAAGTTTCAAGGCCGGCCGATTTTAAGGGTCACATTTTGAAGCCTTGTGGACGATTTGTTTGAAAGTATATATTGTTTATATTTAGTACGTTAAAACTCTGAAGTATGTTCTTTCAAATGTGACTGATTTGATTTGAAAATTGTTATAAAGAAAGCTGCTGTGACTTAAAAAATGGGGGGCGGTCAGCTTCGTCCCCAATTGTCCTAGGACAATTTTTTCTTTTTTAAATTTGTATAAAAATTCAGTCTTTCTAAATATGAAAAAATAATTTTTCTACGGGTAATGGTTAAAAGGTTATTCTAATTGTTTATAAGCAAAAAATCGACATGTTCTTGCAAAATAATTTTGCGATACTTTGAATTATTTTTGTCATTTTTTTTTAAATTAAATTATTAGCATAAATCTTCTTCTTTCATAAAATATCAAAAGTATTACTGTAATTTCATCATTTTCTGACTTATAGTGTTGCAAAAAAAATTAATTTGGGAAAAACAAATTAAATAACTTTTAAACTATTTGACCAATTATTACGAAATTTAGAGTATAATTTAAGAACCAGAAGTTCCAGCATTCCTTATAACAAGAAGGTTCTAAGTTAATTTTTACATAAGTTATGAATATTTATAAAAACTCAAATTTATTAATTATTCTGCAATTTTCTAAGCAACCAATAAGGATAGACATATTCAGCGAACGCCATATTTAAGTTTTTTATATGACTTATGAGTTTCTTACTTCCAAATTTGTTTAAAATGCTTAACCTTTTGGCAATAGACGAAAAAAGCGAAAATTTAGCGTTCTTTGATATTCATATGTTTATAACTATGTATATCATCAAAATCGGCTGCAGGAAACATATATATTATTATTATAGATGTCCACACTACTCAAAAAATTTGGTTTCGGCCTGGAGGGAGTTGTGTCACCAACATGATATTTTTTTTCCTTATTTCTCTGAACTAAAATCGACCTTATATCGGATCCTCTACTATAACAAATTTATTTATAAATTTACAAATTTATAACAAGTTATAATTTTTGGTTATGTTTCTGTTCGTTTGTGAGTAAATTTTTAAATAATACCCCGTCTAACGATCTCGTGGAGAGACAACACCTTCAGCATTCAAATAACGACAAAACAAAGCCAATTACTAAGACTGTGTTATATATGCTGCAAACATATACGTGTTTAATCCTATCGACGTTGTGTTGGCATAGGGAAAATCGTTAGGGGTGTTCAGAATAATTAAGTAAATACGTCCGCATTGACAAGGGCAGGTTGTAGATTTTCAAAAGGGCTTTTCTTTTAATCGGTGTGTTACTGCTAATTTATATTTTGGACGTTGTTTTAGAGGTGCCTCACATATTTTATGTGTTTAAGAATCATTTATAAAATGTAAGAAACTGCTTTTACGAACAGCGAAACAAAGAAACAAAAAAAATCAAACTCACTAAAAATCTAGACTTATCAGTCAGTTTCTCCATTTGCGGGCTTATTTTGAACGTATATATTTTTTCACCACCGAGAAGAGGTGAAACTCAACGTTTGGGCAAAAGCACGTATCGGCCCAATATCACTTTTTTCTTTGACATGTTAGCTATTTTTATGCCAAATTTAATGTCAATCGGTACGGTTTTTTAAAATTTATAGGTTTTGCAATATTTTACCGTCAGTGACCAATATATTTATGTCTATGATATAGTATGATATAGCCAAGAATGCGGTCTAACAATGACCATCAAGAAGAGAAAATTTATGAGAATACCTAGAACTCAAAGATATAACGAGGATCTCCTCATAAACGGAACCAATGTCGAAGGCGTAGACAAGTATGCATATCCTGGAACAATGATCAACTCCACAAATGATTAAAGATCCAGGAGATTAAAATTAGAATAGAAAAGGCTAGAGCGAATTTTAACAGAATGAGAAAAGTGCGCTGCGCAAGAGATCTAAAGTTAGAGCTAAGAGTAAGTTTGGCCAGTTGCTACGTTATCTCGACTCTGTTTTACGGAATGGAAGCTTGGACTTTGAATGTGGCATCAATGAAAAAACTGGAATCATTCGAGTTGTGGGTATATAGAAGAATTCTGAAAATATCAAGGAGAGAACACGTCCCAAACAAAGAGGTTCTGAGAAAGATGAATAAAGAAATGGAAGTCTTAAATACAATCAAAACCAGAAAATTGAAATATCTCGGACATTTTACACGTGGAGAGAGATTGGGGAGACCGGGGCACAGTGGACATAGGGGCACAGTGGTCACCTTAATATATCTTTTGAATGGAATGCGTTGCTACTACGACCACCTAGTAGAGAAAGGCAAAAATAAGTCTAAGTGTTGGAGTTTATGATACGACATAGTAGTTAAAGCAGATTACCAATAAAAACTCTAACCTCTAATTTGTGAGTGTTAAGTAATAATTCGGTCTCCAAAATTTGTCGAATTTCTGGCAGATACGATTAAAGTAAATTTAATTCCTTTATGTAGTTGATTGTTGCATGTATTCGTATTCTAATGCCCCATAGTGATATAAAGAATAACCTTTTATTTTAAATATATAAAAATTTACAACATAGTTGTACTTTGGGGCACAGTGGTCATTTCAAAAAGGGGTACAGTGGTCACTACATTTTCTGAGTTCGAGGAGTGACCTCTGTACCCTCATCAGAAAATGACAGTGTTTTATATAAACTGTTTTAGGAAAATATGGTGAGAAATAGAAAGTTGAAACTGGAAATTGCCCTTACCAGCGAAAAAACTATGCTTGCAGCATTGCGAACTATTTTCAATGGCGTATGGTCAATTAAACCTATTGCAATGCAGATTTCTATTGCGCACCACAACAATTACGGACACATTGCCTTTACTCCAACACGGACAAACCACTCATCCAGAACTAAAGACAACAGAGTTAACAATTGGTCAACAGAGAACATCTAAAAACTGCACCGTAAAACAAGATTCTATAATTACACTAGCAATAACTATTCCGTTACCGAAAGCGGTTCAGTCGAAATCAAAGCTACTTTAAAAATTTTAGCCGATACGCCAAATTTACACGAAATAAGAGATGAAGAAGAACATAGAATAGTAAGCGGATAGAAACGTAAAGGAGGGGCAAAAAATTAAAAGAATTATAGGAAATAAGAATATTAATAATGTTACGAAGACGCCTGATTATGACACAAATCACTCAGCAGATGAAGAGGTAGACATGATAGACACTGAAGACGATATGGATGAGTGGTGCATTGAGACAGAAAATAAAGAACATTTTCTAAATTTTAACACCGATAAGGTCAAACTAATAGCTACATTTTGGTAAATTAGGTATGTGAAAAGGGAAAATGGTCAGGTGTTTTATTGGTAAAGTACAAAAATCGTCCAATTACACTGTTAATTTCCTAAAAAGCAAGGAAGCGATAACCTACATGCTTCCAGAAAGTCAAGACGTAGATGTTATTCATAAAAGTGACATTGTTGCATCCAGATTCAACAACACTAGGGAGTACGTCAAGAATACAAGGGATCTTACGTTTTAATGTCAATTTTATACCTTTAAAATATACCTATAATTTTGTACTTGTCAACTCAAGTCCATTTGCTGCATTGTTTTTTAGTAATTAACTGAACTCTAGTTAACATAAATGTGTTCACTGTACCCCGGTGCTGTGACCAGTGTACCCCGCTACGGGGCACACAGGACATGTAATTTTGCATTTTTTCAAATCAATTTGCGATTTTATCCAAACACTCAAGATATTAATTTATGTGTCAGATGATGCCTGTTAGACCAAAGTTAATGATAAAGTAGCGATTTTGGATCTATATTACCTGATAAGAAAGATGGGCTAGATTTTGGAAAAATGAGGCCCCTGTGCTCCGATCTCCCCTACAACTTGCTCCAACTTATTATTCAGGGAAATATTCAAGGAACAAGGAGCATAGGGAGACGCAAAATATCGTGGCTCCGCAACCTGAGAGAATGGTACGGATGTATATCAAATGAACTTTTCAGAGCAGCTGTCTCCAAGGCTGATGCCGCACTGCAGGAAGTTTGGTAGGATGGTAGATGATAGATACCTGCCTGGCGACTATCTTGCTACTTATACCACGAATAATACAACGACGGTAGCCGCAGTGGCCTCCCACTACCATCTAACCATCCGGTGGTCCGCCAGGCGTCTATCCACCCATATCAGTCGTGTTTGATAATCCACCCGGGTAGCCTCGCTATGGAGGAAAGCGTAATAAGTACTGTGTATGAAAGAAGGGCAATTTGGGACCCAGCAGACCCACTATGTGACGAAACATGTCTTAAAATGTCTGTTTTATTTATTCTTTGCAGTTGCATTAAAAAAATCCAATATTCAAATCAGGTGAATTTAAAAAGCAATTTTTGCCTCTAAGTCGATTTTTCTCCACTTTTTCAAAAGTTTAGTGAGTGAGTTTCACCTCTAATATGACGATATGCTAAAAAACAAACCAAATGTAACAAATGAAACAAACGATTCCTCAGTAGTCAGTTGGATACTGACTTCTGACTTCATTTCACTCTTTCACTGCGTCCAGGATGGAGCGACCCTCCACCATCCACCTTTAAAATCCACCCTCCAAGCCATCATCTAGCATCCTGCAGTGCGGCATCGGCTCAAAGTCCGAATAACTATGATGATTGCCGATCTTTGTCACGGAGATGGTACTTGAAGAAGACCGTCAGTGAATGGACTATTTCCATTATGGCTTTTTCTAATGTTCCATCGTGCGAAATATTAATATGTACGTAGATATTTGTAGTCGCGCCCATGCTTTATCGTTGTTATGTCGTGTAAAATGAGTTATTTTTGTTGTCCTCCATTGGACAAGTATTCGGTTTTCTTTTTATTAAGTTCTAGACCCCATGTATAGATTTCAATCTACAGTTACTAGTCTTCAATTAATTTTCGGGCCTTCTAGTTTAATCACATTTTTTCCTTAATCCAGATCGTAGAAAAAAATATGTCACGGAATCATGAAACTCATGTTGTTCGTCGACCTACGGAAAGCCTACGATACCGTTGCACTAAAGAAGCTGTGGCAATCAATGGAAAGCATGAATATTAATAAAGAATTAGTAAAAGCAGTCAAAGTACTATACACTCAACCCATAACCAAAATAAAAACACGGACACATATTTCAGGATTTGTATCATCAAAGGGGATTGTAGTAAGGATGATGTCTGTCCCTCACTTTATTTAAAATATACATTGAAAGTGCTTTAGAATTATGGAAACAATAATGTAGAGCAATGGGAATACCACTATACCACTCACTAATACTATGGTAGGTATATACGCTCAACTTTTCAAACAATCAAGTAATAGTGGCTCAAAATTATGACGATTTAGCACTAGAAGC